>NC_069780.1:193684770-194322270 GCF_027406575.1 Nycticebus coucang
ACCTGCAGTCCTGGGGAGAAGATTCTGCCTTCAGAGTGGCCTTCATCTATGAGCGATGACACTGGGGACGGGCTCACCCATGCCCTTGGGGTTACGCTTCCCTCCATCTTCAGAACAAAGGGACCCTGCTCTCCCCAGCCGTGTGGGTATGAGCGGCCTGCCCTGTGCAGACTTCACTGCTGCAGCACAGCGGGGTGGGGCCGTGCCAGCTGCTCCTACCGCTGGAGTGTGTCACTCCCTGCCATCTTCTTCCTCCCAGCCCTTCCTTCCTCCTTTCTCTTGGCTGTTTGTCTGAAGGTCACTCAGAGTGCGACCACTGATGCCTGTCTTCCTCCCTCTGCCTGTGAGTGTGCAGTCTTCTTCCCGGGGCCCCTGAGTCTGCTCCAGGCCTGGGCTCCCGGCTTGCCCTGAGAGGAGAGGCCTTCCTCCTGACCTCCCAGACTGACCCGCCTCCCCTGTCCCTGCTGACATCTGGGAACGTCACCACATGTGTTTGCTGTGTCATCTATCACAGTGTTCTCTTTACAATTGCCCTGTGTGAGTTGGAGATGACCAGCCACACTGCCCTGGAGGGCATGGCCCCCATCGCCAGGTGTGTCTCCCAGGCACACCTGTGATGTAGACTAATTTGCCTTGGATTCTGGTTCACTGAGGACAAATTAGAACTTGGTGCCACGCAGTGCGTCATTCACAGATTCAGCAGTGGCATCTCTCTAAGATGTCAGCACGCCTCACCCCCATGTCAAGATCTCTGCCATACCAGGCTTATCTCATTGCTTGTCTACAGGTTGCACCTGGTCTGCGGTATGAGGACAGTGTCTAGCAGCAGTGTGAGGTCAGTCCTTTGTCCCAGCTTCTTTTATTATTCATACCATAGTCAGTCACAGACACTCCCATACATACAGGTGCTTAAGAGTTGCCTGAATGTGAGTACTAAGGTGGGACATCTTAGCCCCATCACTAGGGTTCACCTACACCACTGGTCATCGCCTCACACTTGTGTTTCTCTCCAGTTTCACTGGCTACTCCCATTACAGATGGGGATGTGCCCTGTGAGTGTGTGGCCCTTGTTAGAAAGACACAGGCCCTGTGCAGGGGTCCACAGCTGTACGATTGGAGGCCCAGTTGAAGAGCTGGAGGTCCACTTGGGGACTGGGGGCCAATTTGGAGAGCTGGAGGCCCAGTTGGAGAGCTGGAGGCTCAGCTGGGGACTGGAGGCCCAGTTGGAGAGCTGGAAGCCCAGTTGGGGACTAGAGGCCCAGTTGGAGAGCTAGAAGCCAGTTGGGGACTGGAGGCCCAGTTGTAGAGCTGGAAGCCAGTTGGGGACTAGAGGCCCAGTTGGAGAGCTAGAGGCCCACTTGGGGACTGGTGGCTCAGTTGGCCAGCTGGAGGCCCAGTTAGAGAGCTGGAGGTCCAGTTGGGGACTGGAGGCCTAGTTGGAGAGCTGGAAGCCCAGTTGGGGACTGGTGGCTCAGTTGGCCAACTGGAGGCCCAGTTAGAGAGCTAGAGGTCCAGTTGGGGACTAGAGGCCCAGTTGTAGAGCTGGAAGCCCAGTTGGGGACTAGAGTCCTCGTTGTAGAGCTGGAGGCCCAGTTGGGGACTGGAGGCCCAGTTGGGGACTGGTAGCTCAGTTGGCCAGCTGGAGGCCCAGTTAGAGAGCTTGAGGTCCAGTTGGGGACTAGAGGCCCAGTTGTAGAGCTGGAAGCCCAGTTGGGGACTAGAGGCCCCATTGTAGAGCTGGAAGCCCAGTTGGGGACTAGAGGCCCCATTGTAGAGCTGGAATCCCAGTTGGGGACTAGAGGCCCCACTGTAGAGCTAGAAGCCCAGTTGGGGACTGGTGGCTCAGTTGGCCAGCTGGAGGCCCAGTTAGAGAGCTGGCAGCCCCATTGGGGACTGGAGGATCAGTTGGGGACTGGCGGCCCAGTTGGAGAGCTGGAAGCCCAGTTGGAGACTGGAGGCCCAGTTGGAGAGCTGGAAGCCCAATTGGGGACTAGGGCCCCATTGTAGAGCTGGAGGCCTAGTTGGGGACTGGAGGCCCAGTTGGCCAGCTGGAGGCCCATTTGGCCAGCTGGAGACCCTTGCATAAGGGACAAACTCCTGTGGACTCAGTTTTCTCAGGTGCAATGTGGAGCTGCAGCCTTTCTATGTGTGGAAATGACCTTACAGTGGCACTCAGTGAACAGTCAGGCCTGGGAACGATAGCTAGATCAGTGGGCTTACGTTCTCCACAGCTGAGTTCTTTGCCCAGAGCAGAAGGCCATACATATTCCCTTATGGGCTCCGTCACAAGGAGCAGCCTCGCTGCCTGCTGCTATCCGGGGAGGTTGAGAGAATGCAGACATCCACAGTGGCCATGGGCGCTCAGCAGCTGTGATGGCAGTGCCTAGAGAGTGTCCGGTACTGTGCTTACTGCATTAAGAACACTGTTTTTGAGCTACGCCTGCTTGGCTGGAGTGCGGTGTTGGGGATGAGGACTCGCCAGCTGCAGCCCCACACCCCTGCCCACAGCTGCAGATCTGAGCCAGGGGCAGGGGCTTCTCCGCAGCTCCTGCAGGTCAGCTCTTCCTGAGACAGACCAAATTGATTCCCACTTCTGACAGTGAGATCAGTTGCTAAATTGGGACAATTTCCTTGATCTGCCTGTCCCTCAATCCCTTTATCGTCAGAATGGAATAACAGCACTTCTCACATAAAGTGGTGGAGGATTAAGCCTGAGAACTTGAACACACAGTAACGTTTTACTGCATATTGTAGGCAATAGATGGGTACCAGCTCTTTAAGTGATGGTAATAATGTAGTTAGTAATTAAATCCTGTAATGTCACTCCCCAAAATACACATGTAAGGTACATGAGGAAAGAAACACAGGCCAGGAAGACAGGGTGGTGGGCAAGGCTGGCGTTTGCCTCTCATCACTCAGCTCTGCTCAGAGCAGGGCTGGCAAAGGCAGGAGCGGGCAGAGCCAGGCTCTCGGGCTCCACTGTGGGAGCAGGGGGTGGCCAGCCTCACAAAGAAAGGCAGGGGGAGGCCCCAGATGTGCCTAGTTAACTTTTTATAAATTAAGTTAAAACTTAGAAAGTACATTTGTCTTTGGGAATGATTGTTTCTTCTGTGATCTGATAGTAAGCATTAAACACTCCACGGGCCACCCTGCTCTGGCACCACTGTCTGTAAGGAGCCCCGCAGGAGAAGCGTCTGCAGCAACGTGAGTTTGTCAACGTGACTGTGTGCGGGGAGAGCTGACTTGTGCCGAGGAAACACCAAACCTTTCCTGTTGGCATGCTGGGCTTCTGAGGACAGGATGTATTTTCAATTTGAAATTTGGAAAAGATTTTATTATAATAGGTATTTTGGATTCTGAGACAGCAGAAATTGCAGCGTATCTATGCAGGGGCCAATGCCAGCAGCACCCGTGTTCTCCTGGGGTAACTCCCTGGGCACCCACTCTACCCTTGTGTCAGATGTGCGTTTAGGCGCACTTAACTTGTGTGATATTGACAATTAGACTATAACTGTCCATGGGAAATGTGTGCTTTACAGTGACACACTGTCACCAGCTCACTGCACAGTCAGTGACAAGTTCACGTCCAAGCACTTGTCACTGTTTATGTCATATTAATATTTTCACTAAAATTAACTATTCCCTACAAAAAATGATGGCTTTATTTTTATAGTTAAATGATTACTGAAAACATGGCATGTTCAAGTAATCAATAAGGAGTCTGATTAGCTGTGTGGAGTGTAAATCCGGTGGGAGACAGAATTTTTTTTTTTCTCTTTTGGAAATTTCATTAATGCCGGCAGCCCTCAGCTAAGCACAATATGATTCATGTATCCCTGTGAAATAAAACTCAGGGGTCCTAATAAATCTTTTATTTTAAAATCCATATCAAGGTTTACAAAGAATGTTTCTGACCAATCCAGAAGGAAAAGATACCCTACTAGGTAACAAATCGCCAAAGAAAACTGGATACATTTTTTGGAGAGGGCTATGCAAACCTCTTGTTGAATTTGTGGGATTAGAAAAATAACATTGACTGTGAAGGGTTTCCAAGAACTGGCTTTACTGCAGCCCTGCTTGGGCCTTTCCCATGCAGATTCCAGGAAACTGAGGACCACATATGTGTCTTGAAACTGCAGTCAGAAGGAGACTGAAACCAGACCCACAGACGTCTTCCTGGAAAGACAACCTTGGACATCCCAGGTCAGATGGGCGAGGTAATGCCCAGCGGGTTTCCCTCCCCACAGCTCAGTCTCCACATTAGTGATTTCACGACCCTCTGGATCACTGGTATCCATCATCAGTATAGTAAAAGAATCAGGATTAATTTAAATTCACTTAGACCTGAAAAAATATTCCACTCAACACTTTTTTCCCTCAAGGTGGGATAAATACGTTCATTCAAGCTTATATAAAATATATACAACTTGGTTTTTCCTCATCAATATTTAACTTGTCTACAGTTTTCTGCAACAACAATAAAAATGTAGACATCTTAATTTTTAATTTTCCCTTATTTTCATTTTAATACTAAATAATAACTTTGTGATTTCAGTTTATAGGAATCAATGATTTTTGAAGTGAACACTGTGGGTAATTCTCCCCGATACCAGTGTTGTTACTGACTTTTTCCCATTTGTACCTTAAGGTAAACACTATTGGCTTAATGTACCTGTCTGGTGTTCTGTTTGCTTTTTCCGTTGGAATAGAGGAAAATTATGTTGCCTCCAAATGTATACTGTGTACCTCGTGTGTAGTCTCTCAAATTCTTGGTTAGAAAATTGGCAAACAGAATCTGATTTACAAAACCAGAGGTTTGTAAAATCTGATTAACCCTGAGTTTTTGTGTGCCCAGGAATGGAGAGTGACCCTCATGACTTTGGGTGTGGGCACCTCAACCTGCTCCCGAGAGGGGGGTCATGATTTCCACCCTCCAGAGGCTTTCTTTGCAAAGTGCTGTTAATAGCCCTATTGGGGTGCTGGGGCTGAGACCCCCTGGAATTGATGGGGCTGCCCATGCCCGTAATAAGGTCATTCAGAGGGCAGAGAGGGTGCTCTGCAGCCTGGTGTCGAGTCATGTTGAAGATCACGGGAGCAGGCAGGGCCTCCAGCTCAACTTGTCAAGGCTGGGATCCTTTATTGTGCTCTAGTCCAGTGGTCAGCAAACAATGGCCTACAGACTAAATTTGACCTACTTTTTGTTTTTCTAAGGCCCTGAAGTTAAGAACGTTTTTATTAAAATTGTTTTTAATTGGTTGAACAAAAAGTCAAAAGAAGAATAATACTTTTCACCCTGTAGAAGTTCAATAATCCAGTTTTACTGACACACAAGGAAACACCTACTTTGTGTGTTACCCCGGCTGCTTCTCCACCATAAAGGCCGAGGTGAGAGGCTGCAGCCGAGACTGGAGACACCGAGACACCTAAAACACTGACCACACGATCTTTTACAAAACACAGTTGCCACGCCCTGCTCTGGGGAGCTGTGGCTGGGACTTCCAATAGGTGCGAAGGCTGGTGGAGTCCAGGATGGGGTGGGGAGACCACCCGGCCATCGCTTCAGCCGACTGCCATCCTGTGGGAAGCTGGCTCAGTGGGGCTATCGTGACAAAGTTTTTAGTAGAAGACAATGATCATAATATTTTAAGCAATTAAAAAAAAAACAATTCATCCCTGTGTAAGGGAGATGAAACCTGCCATCTACCCTGCACGTGCACAGCAGGATAAGCCCCACCCCTCGGCACCTGGCCTGGGCATCACATGGGCCCCTTCTCAGGGTGGCTGGTGCTGCTGCACACAAGGAAAGCAGAACCGAGGTCTCTGCATACAGAGAAGGCTGTCCTCGGCACAGCACCCGCGTGCAACACATTCTTGTTTTTCACTGACAAGGGCCACCACGTGCTTTCACTGTTCGTGAGTCAGAGCCAGTTACATAACCACACCTGATGGGAGAAGCGTGAGCCTGCTCAGTGGAATGGCTGGTCTTCCCACATCTCAGCCATTCAGCTCAAGGAGAGGCTGTTCTTGTCGTGAAGGGTGCAGACACTCTCAGCCAGATGCCATGAAATATTAAATTCCAAAAGGGAATTACATATCAATATATTCCTGTGATACAATGACATGCACCTTCAGTCGGCGCTCAATAATTGAACACATGAGTATTGAATGAATACATGTGGATATTTAAGTATGCATTCATGTAAAAGTTTCCATAGATATTTTTTATATTATCTGTCATACACCTGCAGTGCTCCCCCCAAACATACAGAGACAGAGAGACTGAGAGAGGGTAGAGAGAGAATAAACACAGGCCGTCATCCCATGATGGTTTATGCCCACGGCTGAGAGTGCCCTGGCCATGCTCAACCCTGGACCCACTCACCGTGGGGCCTGGACCTTAAGGAGCTCTGGAGCAACGTCACTCATCAGAATGACCATGGAGGGGTGTGACAGGGAGCACTCAAGGCTGGCTCTGAGTGAGATGGCATAATTCACCAGAACAGGGATAGTAGAGTGAGTTTCCAGAGAGAGGTCAGGTGGGCTGTGCTGCGACGGGCCTAGCCCGAGTGGTGATGGGGGATGGGGCACCCAGGTAGGTATCAGGAGCAAGTTGGTCACCCAGGAGGAGCCAAAGGACTCGGGGCCACAGCAGACAGACATGCTGAAGAAAGGCTTTCCAGGCTGCCCCCCTGTCCTGTGTCTGGCTGTCAGTCAGCTTCTGGGATACATATGACTTGCTGAATATGCTCCCTGTTCTCCACGTTGAGCCCATGGTGGGGGTTCTCGGCAGAACCGAGGGACACAGACGAGGTCCTCATACTCTCTCATTTGTGTCCCATGCTGAGAGCAACAGGGCTCTGGGGGCTCCTTCCCAAGGGGGTGGCTTGAATTGTAACCCAGCTCCCTCCGGCCTGGGTTCTGGGTCTCTTTCACTCTCTCCTGGCAGGGAACCCTCACATTTTACTTCAAACAGTTCATCTTTGGCCTTTCAATGAGTCCATTTAAACCACCCCAAACTGTTAGAGAGCAATGAAGAGTGACAGCTCTGTGCTCTTGTTTCAAAGGTGCACCTACCAGCACCCACGGAGCGATGGCATTTATTTTCTTAACAAATAGAAAGATGAGGGTGGTGCCTGTGGCTCAAGGAGTAGGGTGCCACTCCCATATGCCGGAGGTGGGAGGTGGCGGGTTCAAACCCAGCCCTGGCCAAAAACCACAAAAAAAAAAAAAAAATAGAAAGAAGAGATATGAGCAAACACCAAATCAACACGTACACCTTACCCTCTACGCGTGTGCATGTGTGCATGTG
This sequence comes from Nycticebus coucang, assembly GCF_027406575.1. Classification (NCBI taxonomy): domain Eukaryota; kingdom Metazoa; phylum Chordata; class Mammalia; order Primates; family Lorisidae; genus Nycticebus; species Nycticebus coucang. The sequence goes on from NC_069780.1 coordinate 193,692,080, forward strand.
TGTGTGAGAGAGAGAGACCACTGTTAACTCTGGAACATTTTCAGGTTTTTGTTTAGAGATGAGGACATACAAAGCAGATGTTTCTGCATTTGCCAGCAGGGTCCGCGTGTGTTTTGGTGAGGGTACCTCACAAGCATGAGTGATGGTATTTGACAGTTGGTTCTGAGATTTCATCTTGCTTTTTCTGTGGCAGCTCAGATTGTTTTACCCTTCACGAGAAGTCAGAGCACCCACACTCCCAGAATGTCAGGGCTTTAGAATTGCCAGTGATCTCCATGTAGCTCAAGCTAGTCACAAAGAATGGACGCTGTGTAAGGACACTGACACTCAACCCACAGGCAAGGTCCTCATGTGCCGCCGCCCCCTGCCCATGTGATCCCAGTGCGCTGTCATCACTTTCCCACCTTTTTTTTGTTTGTTTTGTTTAGCAGGCCTGGGCTGGGTTTGAAACCACCTGCCCCAGAGCATACAGCCAGCACCCTAACCACTGAGGTACGGGCACCAGCACACTTTCCCACCATAAAACACTGTTTCTAAGAGCTGCAGCCCATGGAAGTCCCTGTGTCAGTCACCCCTCGGGTACAAACCCTAGAAGACCTTCCTGACAGTCCTGCCCGGTACTCACCCAGGTTCTACTGGGAAGCTCTCTCCACTTGCCTTCTGGAGTTGAAGCTCTAGAATCTCAGAACTTTTTATTCAACTATATTGCAGTATAATTTATAGTCAAGAAAACACACCTTTTGATGAGGCTAGGAAAATCCTGTACTCCGGGGAAATGATGGACATTTGATGGTGTGGAAGTTTCCCATCATCCCCAGCCGGTCCCCTGGCCCCTTCCCTGTGGATCCCACCCTTCAGCTCTCACCCAAAGCTACCGTGGATTGACTTTCTGTCACTACACACCTGTTTCTTTTCTTGTGTTTTGTGTAAATGGAATTCCTCTGTGGTGTCTGGCTTCCTCTGTGCAGAGTGGTATTTCTACGTCCACGGTGTTCTGCCATGTGTCTTTAACTCCATCCCTCACACCCCGAGTGGTTTGACACCTGCATGGGGTCAGCACTATCTGTCAGGAGATACCTGGGCCAGTTCCACTTTGGGCCATTACAGCCAAACTTTCCATGATAATTACATAGGAGAAGTGCTGGGATGCAGTTTTCCTCAGTGGTTGTACCATTTCCGCTCCTACAGCGAGGCCGTTGTCCCATCTTCACAGACACATACTAGTGTCCAGCTCTTCTAATTTTGGGTTCGTAGCCGCGTCTCTCTGTAGTGTCAACGTGCATTTCCCTAATGACTAATGATGCTGAGTATCTTTGCAGGGCATGTTTGCTATTCTTATGTCTTCTTTGGTGAAGTATCTGTTCAATCTCTAACCTCTTCTTTTATTAAAATTGAGTTGCATGTCTCATGACTGAGCTATGAATGCTCTTGTTTATTCTGGAGACAAATCATACATCAGATACACGTATTGTGGAAAAGTTTCCCTCACGCCTGTGATCCCTTGAAAATACTTCATTTCTCTTTCAGTTTGGAGAGTTACTTTTGCGAAGATTAGAATTCTGCAGAAAACGTTTCAGCACTGTGGCTTTGCTGTCCCAGTGTCTCCTGGTCTGAACACGTTCTCATGACAAGTCTGCCGTCCCTGTGGCTTTGCTGTCTCAATGTCTCCTGGCCTGAACACATTCTCATGAGAAGTCTGCCATCTATGTTAGGTTTTTCTTCCCTATTTAATGTGTTTTCTCCTCTGCCAGATTCTGAAAATTTCCCTTTACTTCAGGCTCTTATACATTTTATTATGAATTTCTTGTCATTTTCTGCGTAGTTTTCTCACTTGTGGTTCATTGACTTTCGTGGGGGAAGTCTTCTCTGAACACTTCCATGTACCCCGATTCATCAGCAAGGGCTCCACACTCTGCTGTGAGGGACCCGTGTGACTCTGCAGCAGTTCACGTGCCAGTCTCTGCCATGCTGTGGGGTTTCCTGTCACCATGAAATTCAGGGCTTGGGATTCAGCAAAGCTCAAGCGCCGCTCAGTACAGGTTCCTTTGTTCTTTTCTCTGTAGCCTGGCATCTCCTTTCTACATTCTGGTCCAAAAGGTTCCTCCATCCATAAAACTGAGATACTGATACATCTCACCTCATTCGTTCCCCCATATTCTCCACAGACCATAGTCCTAAGATGCCTGTAGTTCAGTCCCTCAAGAGCTACTCACACACACACATGCACAGAGTTCAATTTTCTAGTTACTTAATTTGAACATACTGGATCTTGCCGCCTATACCTAACCAGGTTACATATACACAAAAGTATTCACATGGTTCATAGGATTTCAATGTAATGCACAATTTTATACATAATATTTTAAATGTCCAAGGTACAATCCAAAACTCCTTGACATAAAAAGATCCAGAAGAATCTTAACCCTTATGTGAAAAGACAGAGAATAGATTCCAGCAATGCAGAGGGAGGATCATCTGACAAGATGGAAAGGCAGCCACTAGGCATGTGCTCTAGGAGGCCATTGTGAGCCTCGACAGATGAGAGATACAAAGTCTAAACAAATGAATGGGAAGGTATTAACAAGGAATTTTTTTTTTTTTTTTTTTTCTTCTTTTCTTTTCTTTTTTTTATTGTTGGGGATTCATTGAGGGTACAATAAGCCAGTTACACTGATTGCAATTGTTAGGTAAAGTCCCTCTTGCAATCATGTCTTGCCCCCATAAAATGTGACACACACTAAGGCCCCACCCTCCTCCCTCCATCCCTCTTTCTGCTTCCCCCCCCATAACCTTAATTGTCCTTAATTGTCCTCATATCAAGATTGAGTACATAGGATTCATGCTTCTCCATTTTTGTGATGCTTTACTAAGAAATTTTTTAAACTGATAAACATGAAAATAGAAACTTTAAACGTATTAATTAGATTACAACATAAACTGTGACTCAAGGACCTAGGGAACAATACTGAATGTCTAACAGTTATGTTATCAGAGTCCCACAGCAGAAGGGAGTTTGGTGTTAAAAAATATTTCAAGATGTTACAGCTGAAAACTTCCCAAGTCTGGTGCAAGACTCAGCTCTACCAACTGAGAAAACGGAGTGCCATCCTACCAGGAGGAAGCCAAAGGACTCCACACAGGACACATCATTAAAATAATATGAATATTAAGATAAAAGTAGTCTCCCAGTGAAAACTGATAGGTCTGTATACAGGAATGGTGAGGAAGACTGTGGATTTTTCAGCAGAAACAATGGAAGTTAGAAGGAAGGGGATGATAATTTCTAAAGTGATGAAGGGAAGGAAGTGTTAGCCCTAAATCCTACATCCAAGGAAGATTTCCCTCAGCAACAAAGGCAGAATGGAGATATTCTCAGATGAAATGACAATAAAAGAATTTGTTTTCAAAAGACTCACTGTAAAATAATTGTTGGGAAAGTTTCCAGTAGAAGAGAAAGAATACTTGAAGGGACATTTATTTTTGTTTGTTTGTTTTTTGTTTTTATTAAATCATAACTGTGTATATTGATGCATTTATGGGGTTCAGTGTACTGATTTGAAGAGACATTGAACATGACCATGCGGAAAACGATAGGATGGCGAGGTCTGGGCAAATGAAATAGGCACTTCTTCCCTTAAGATCTTTACAGTAAGCTTGATGTTTAAAAGTAAATTCTGTACCATTTGCTGATGGGTTTTTAATAAACACATGAAACTATTATGTAATGTAAAAGGAAAAGTTACAGCTGATATGGTTATAAGGTAAAATACGGATTCTAAGTAACTATGGAAAGTCAAATACTTATCTTCCAGTCCACAGAGAAAATCTAAATAATTACATACATACACATGCATGACTATATAGGTGGATGTGGATGTGAAAAATATAGTATATTATGAATGTGTGTATATATATATATATATATATATACACACATGTGGGAGAAAGGAACAGAGTGAAAATGATAAAAAAATGAAGTGAAATGCAATTTGTGCAAATAACCAACCAAAGGCAAGAATAGAGAAACAGAGCGACAAAAAAAAAAAAGGACGAAAAGAAAACAAATAACAAAATGATAAACCTAAGTTAAATATATTAATATTCCATAAATAGAAGTGGTCCAAATATAACCAAAAAAGGCAAAAGTTAATTCAATGGATATAAAACAGTGATCCAACTATATGCTGTCCATACAAACTTGCTCCAAGTGTGAGAACACAGGCATATTAACAAGGAATGGAAAATACGAACCGTGACACACTAACCAAAAGGAAGCTGGAGCATCTGTATTGGTGTCAGACGCGGACTTCAGAGTGTGGAAAATGACCAGCGCTAAAGATGGACAGCCCAGGATGACCAATGACTCAATTCACTAAAAAGATACAACAATACTAAGCTTGTGTGCACTAACAATACAAAGCAAAAAGCTGACGGAACTAAAAGTACAAACAGACAAGTGCAATTCTAGTTGGACATTTTGACATTTGTCTCTCCACAATAGATAAAACTTGCATAAAAATCACTGCTAGGAGCAGTGGCTCACACCTGGAATCTCAGCCCTTCGGGAGGCTGAAACAGGATGAACTCCTGAGACTAGGAGTTCAAGGCCAACCTCAATGATATAGCAAGATTCCATCTCTACAAAAAGTCGTTAAAAACTTAGCTGAGCATGCTGGCTTGTGCCTGTAGTCCTAGCTACCTGGGAGAGTCACATTAGCCCAGGAGTTTGAGATTGCAGTGAGCTATGATGACAGCCCTGAACTCTACTCCAGGGTAACAGAGTGAGACCCAGTGTCAAAAACAAACAAACAAACAAACAAAAAAAAAAACAGACAGCACCTGTGGCTCAAGGAGTAGGATGCCGGCCCCATATACTGGGGGTGGTGGTTTCAAGCCTGGCCCTGGGCAAAACTGCAAAAGAAAAATCATAAAGAATATGGAAGAATTCAATAATACCATCATATTAACATAATGGCACCCAACTGCAACTTTGATCCCAATAACATAATGCATATTTTTTTCAAGTGCATATGTAACATTCCTCAAGATAGTTCATATTCTGGCCATAAAACAAATATCAATCAACAAACTTAAGAGAATTAAATTATGTTTTCAAACTATAAGAGAAAACTAGAAATCAATAAGAAAAAGATTTTAAAATTCTCTAAATAGATAGAAATTAATCAACATACTTCTAAATAATTCATGGAAAGAAGGGAAAGTTTCAAAGGAAATCAGGTATATTTTGAATAAAAAGAAGATAAAGACATATGAAATTTGTAAGATGTACTAGAAATTGTTCTTTAAGGAAATTTATAGCATTAGAAGTACATTTGAGAAATTTAAAAGAGGTTTTGAATCAAAGATCCATACTGCTTCTTTAAGAATCTAAAATAAGGGCAAGATAACACAAATCAATGAACTACAGAAAATAATAAAATACAAGCAGAAATCCATGAAATTGAAAACAGAAAAACGATAGAGAAAATGGACAAAACTTGAAAGCTGGTTCTCTGAAATGATCAATAAAATTGATAAACTTGTAGCTAGACTGTCAAAGAAAAAAGAGATAAAAAAGATATGAATTTTACTAAACAAGAAGAAAAGAGATAATAACACTTCATAAACATTAAAGGAATAAGATGCTGTTATAAATGATTCTATACTATGAATATCAACTAAAAAAAATTACTTGATGAAATTAAAAATTTTGCTCCACAAAAAACAAGATTAAGAGAACTACCTACAAATACAGACTGAGAGAAAATACTCGTAAATCACATATCTGTGATTGTGATTTGAGGATTACATGATGGACATGTAACCCGAATATATGTGCATTATGTTAAAGGATCTCAAAACTAAATGCTAAAAGAATCCAAAAGACTTGCACAGATACTTCACCAAATAGGATATAAAAAATTTAACTAAGCATAAGGCAAGATGTTCAATATTATCAGCAGTAGGGAAATAAAATACAACCTTAATGAGACACAACTACACACCTATCAGTGTGGTTAGAATACAAATAATTTCAAGTGCTGGGGAAGACGGTGGAAGTGGGGTGTCTGGTATTAGAAATGACACAGCCTCTCTGGAAATTAGTTTGGAAGTTTCTTGTGAATAAATAGCCAGACATTGACCACATGATGCTGTAACCCCACCCCGGAAATTTACCCCAAAGAAATGTAAACTTGTGCTCACACAAAAGCCTGCGCAAAGACACAGCACATACAGCCACTTTATCTGTAACAGCCGGACGATGGGGACATCCCAAGTGCCCTTCACAAGGCAGGTGAACTGAGAGGCATCTCCACGGGGCTCCGCCCTGGACCCTGCCCATCATCACTATGTTGTGAAGAAAGTCATACAGTCACACCCAAGAAAAAAGTCAGGGGCTTCAAGCCAGCCCATATGTACTGGCTGATTCTTTAACAATATGGGCCACTCCCAAATTACGGAACACCACTCGGCAATTTAAAGGAGCACGCAGCTTGAGTGACTCTGAAAGACTGTGTGCTGAGGGACAGAGGCCAGTCTGAGGGTGTCAGATGCCATAGGACTCTGTTCATGCTCACGTGATGTTCTCAGACAGACAGGCTGCAGTGCTGGGAAATGACCAGGGGTCTCTGGGGCAATGCTGAAGGGCAGGAAGAGGTGCTTCTGCAGGGTGGGCCATGCAGTGTCACCCCTGTGGTGATGTTTCAGGAACCTGAACACCCCCACCACCCTTCACACAAAAGTGCTCTCTTACTGAGGATGATATAACACTTAAAATTGAAGAAAAATAAATAAATGGCTAATAATGGAGGCATAACTAGGCAAATTGTGATAACACCTTAGTTAGAATATTAAAATAAAAATCATAAAGACTTCAGCAACATGATAGAGCAAATTGGTAATAATATTAAGTGAAATGGGCCATGTTGCAAGATGGTGAATTATATTTAATTTTGTATCCACTTTCAAAAAATGAATATACAAAGTGATATTAATAAAAGATAAATTATTTTTGCAGGATGATGGATGATTTTCTTTCATGTTCTTTTCTTTTCCAGAATCACTTTAAAGAAGGAATATTATTTTTAAGTCATATTTACAGTAATTAGGGAAATATAAATTATTGACTTTTTGGTTATTCCCAGAATACATACTAAACCTCATACATAAATGCAGAAAGGTATAAAGTGTATCCTGTATTTAAGAAACCATCATGTATACCAGCCTGGCTTTCTCATCCTTATTCCTTTCTTGGGATGTGATTTTTTATCAGAGGAATGAAGTTGAGAATGTGTAGGGGTTGAGGGCTTTCCACAGGAGCTTGATTTGGGGCAAAACTGAAGAAAATGTGTAAAGAGAGACATTGTACATGAATTTTACAATAAATACATTTATCAGAAATTAACAACATCAGGACAAACTAAAGTCAGATTTCCAAAAGCAAATTTGTTCCCTCTACACCCAAATTTGTAGGCAGAAAAAAATTCTTACTTTATTCCATCTTTATTTCTTCTGGTAGAAGACAAAGGGGCATAGTGTCAAATTGCCATAAATTATTTATCAATTCGGCTTACACGGTGTTTCAAAATGTCAAATATCCAAGAATTCCCCAGCACCGGGCTCAGGGAGGTGAGCCCCAGAGCTCACGCTGCGTCTGAGCGCGCAGAGCAGGCCTGCGACCAAACCCTTTCTGAGCAGTGGCCCCACGGTTTTATTTCTTCGTGGAGGAATGGATGCTCCCGGCTGGTGCTGAAGTTGCCTGTGCTTGGAGAGGTGTCTGCGTGTGTGTGTGCCTGGCATGTGCGTGCAAGCGTGTGCGCATAAGGCCTGAACACACACTCCACATGTGCAGCACGGGAATGCGCGGCCCGTGTGGCTGCCCTGTGAACGCAGGCCCTGAGCCGGGGACGCAGACACGGAAGCATGAATTAAACCAGATCCCCAGAATCAAAGTGTGCACAGCTACACATCTGTCTGGGCTAGGGGCTATGTCTATAAAAACCAAACCAAAACCAAACAAATTTCCGAGCAAGAATTGGAGCACCTTCCGGAGCTCAAGTGTGCAGTCCACAGGGGAGAGAGTTGCTGTCTCCAGTCCACTGGCGACCTTGCCGCCCCGTCCTCCCTGGCTTGCTGGTGCTTTGTTTGACAAGGGGAGTGATGTGACCCGTAATTGCCGCAGACCCGCAGCAGGTTCTGAGCGGCTTTCTGCGCCGGGCGCCCGGGCAGCCTCCATCTGCCGCGGCCTCCTGTGCCTCCCAGGGGGGGACCCGGCTAATTTTTCAGTCAATTAGCAGAGGGCGGCTTTTGTTCTGCCCGCACACACCCCGGGCTCTGCTTACACGGAGCCGGCTTTCGGATGGGGAGGGTTACCAGAAGCATATTGTGCGGGGTTTTTCCATGACCCTGTGACATTGTTGGGCAAACGTTATCCAGTCATCTCAGAGATTTGCTGAAAAGCCGGTGGCTCCGCTTTCATCGCGGCTTCTGGGTGTGTGGAGGGGAGGGGCTCTGAATGAGCAGTGTCACAGAAGCCACCTCTTTTGTGACCCTCTGCGTCTTCTCTCAAGTTTATTTATTTAAAAATAAAGGTCAGTCACTGCGATGAGGACAAGGCAGGGGTTCAATTGACATAGAGGTTTATTAGGCAAAAAATAGTCCCTTCAACCTGCCAGAGGTGGTTTGGTCTTTGTCTGTCTTAGCCTGGGACCTTCTGGACCAGAGCTCAGCTCAGGCTCTACAACCCTCTGCAAATCCAGGAGCCACCATCGCCTCTCGACTCAGTTTCTCTGTGGGAAATCTAGATGTAGGGCAGGTGGCTTGCTTAAGAGAACTCCCCAGGGTCCATTCGCTTTGAAGAGGGGCTCTCTGGTGCCTTCTCTGTCCCTGCCACACCCGGGGCATCCAGCTGCACCCAGCTTCTCCTTCCCTGGAGGCCGCACTGCCCCCAGCCCTCTGCTCTCCTTCCTCCGAGACCGGCTTGAAAAACACACCCAGGCCCCGACAGGGAAGCCTTAACCCTCACGGCCTTGCAGGTAAGGAGCTAGAAGTACTTTTGCTTAGGTATTTGTGCATTGACGGTGCATTTTGTGGCCTTGTTATGACACAGCAGTGCGTGCTTGCTTGGAGCCTGTGATCCTAAGTCATGCTTTGTTTCTCATTTTCTTCCAAAATTAAAGCTATCTTTCCTTTCTTTTATGTTTAAAAATGTCCAGAGTGCAACATACAGTATAGCTTTTCTGTTTTCAAAGAACACAATTCTAGAGCATGCCCAGGCCTGCTCCCATCTCTGCCCTGCTGGGGGACAGGGCCTTCCAACTCCTGGGGTTTGCGATGATCTCCCCAGATCCCCAGATCCCCTGGCCAGGGTGGCCTGATCCCCCAGGTATGGGCTTCTCCTTCCCCACCTGCCCACTGCCCTGCAGCCTCTCCTGCTGGGCCGAGGCAAGCCTGGCTCCCTTACCCGTTGTCAGCCCAGCCTCTCTGGTGTTTCTTCCTGTGCTTAATAAATAGATTTTTTCTCAGTGTTAAGCAATAAAATATTCACTGGATCTGAGCTGGGGTTAACAGATTTCTGAAAATTTCATTGCGTGACAGCCTGTCCTGCATAATCCCCTCAGCTGTCTCATGTTCTGGGGCAGAAACCATCTAATGTGTCACTCTAATAGTCTAGAATTACACTTGTATCACTGTCACCAGCATATGGGGCTGTGTATACCCCTAGGCCCAGCTCCCTCTCTTTCACGGCTTTTAAAATGATAGCATTTGGCAAAGCCAGCTCCAGCAGAGTGCTGTCCTCCACCACAGTGACAAAGGGTGCCACCAGAGGCCTGACCAAGCGGCCAGCCATGGTGCCCTTTGCTGGATAATGAGCGGGGCACCCTCATCTGCCTCTGTCCAGGGCTGGGGGAGATGAGCACTGGTCCCCATTAATTATGCAGTCTTTGTCACCAGCACTGCATCCGTCCAGATCTCCCACCCTGACTGAACATATTGATCTCTGGATGTCCACGGGCCCTGGAGGACTTGACTAGATAACTCAGAGGGAGCAAGAGGCCCTGAGAGGAAAGAGGGAGACAGAGAGAGGGGCAGGGGGATAGAAAAGGGAGGGGGAGAGAAAGGACAAGAGAGAGGGAGGGAGAGAAAAAGACAGAGAGAGACACAGAGACAGAGAGAGAAAGAAAGAGGTGGGAGAACAGAGAGAGAGAAAGAGAGAGAGGGAAATTGGGAAGAGGAGGAGAGAGAGAGACGGAGAGAGAGAAAAACAGAGGGACCAGCAGAGATGGGGGAAAGGAGGGGAGGAGAGAGGCAGAGAGAACCAGAGGGGAAAAAGAGGGAGAAAGAGAAATAAAAGTAGAGAGAGGCAAAGAGGGGGCGAGAGATACGTCGATCCAGGCTCCATTTCAGGCACATTAAGAATCATCACTGACCTAAATTTAGGGAAGAGAGAATGGGAGAGAAAAGAGAGAGAGAGAGAGAGCAGAGACAGAGACATGGGGGGGGAGAGACAGAAAGAGGAAAGGGGAGGAGCACAGTGAGAGAGGAGGACCCGGACGGCTGGGGGAGGCCAATGGCAGAGCCACAGATGGGCCTGGGCACTGCACGGGGGGTCTCAAATTTCTTTCTCTGCCCAAAGCCACTTACACTCAACTAGGGTCATGGTTGGGGAGCTAAGATGAATAGTGGCAGGAAGGGGAAGGCATTTTTAATAGAGAACTTAACTGAAAAAAAAAGTGGGGCTGAAGGCAATAGGAAGCAAAACCCAGGCCGGGCCTGACCGCCCCTTACTGAACAGCGTGGAGGGTGGTGCAGGTCTGCCCAGCGCCTGACCGCCCCTTACTGGACAGCGTGGAGGGTGGTGCAGGTCTGCCCAGCGCCTGACCGCCCCTTACTGGACAGCGTGGAGGGTGGTGCAGGTCTGCCCAGCGCCTGACCGCCCCTTACTGGACAGCGTGGAGGGTGGTGCAGGTCTGCCCAGCGCCTGACCGCCCCTTACTGGACAGCGTGGAGGGTGGTGCAGGTCTGCCCAGCGCCTGACCGCCCCTTACTGGACAGCGTGGAGGGTGGTGCAGGTCTGCCCAGCGCCTGACCGCCCCTTACTGGACAGCGTGGAGGGTGGTGCAGGTCTGCCCAGAGCCTGACTGCCCCTTACTGGATAGCGTGGAGGGTGGTGCAGGTCTGCCCAGCACCTGACCGCCCCTTACCGGACAGCGTGGAGGGTGGTGCAGGTCTGCCCAGCACCTGACTGCCCCTTACTGGGCAGCATGGAGGGCAGTGCAGGTCTGTTCAGCACCTGACTGCCCCTAACTGGGCAGCGTGGAGGGCAGTGCAGGTCTGTTCAGCACCTGACTGCCCCTAACTGGGCAGGGTAGAAGGCGGTGCAGGTCTGCCCAGCTCCTGACCGCCCCTTACTGGACAGTGTGGAGGGTGGTGCAGATCTGTCCAGCTCCTGACCGCCCCTTACTGGGCAGCGTGGAGGGCAGTGCAGGTCTATTCAGCACCTGACTGCCCCTAACTGGGCTGGGTAGAAGGTGGTGCAGGTCTGCCCAGCTCCTGACTGCCCCTTACTGGGCAGCGTGGAGGGCAGTGCAGGTCTGTTCAGCACCTGACTGCCCCTAACTGGGCTGGGTAGAAGGTGGTGCAGGTCTGCCCAGCTCCTGACCACCCCTTACTGGGCAGCGTGGAGGGTGGTGTAGGTCTGCCCAGCGCCTGACCGCCCCTAACTGGGCAGGGTGGAGGGTGGCACAGGTCTGCCCAGCACTTTCTGGTGACACAGAACTCCCCATCCCTGGAGCCCAGCTGCCAGCTGGGACCTGCCCTACCCATGCTGCTGCACGGTGGACTCTGTTGTTCTGAAGGAACCCAGGGCAATTCTCGGGTCAGAGTGGTCCCTAGAATTTCAGGTCTCATGTCCCTGTCCCTGTATATTACAGAAGCTGTTGTCCTTCACGACTCACAGCCCAGAGAGCAGGTCTGGCCAATATGTAAGTGCCTTCATTCTTGGCTTCAGGAAGTTTCTCTGGGGTGGGAAATGTGATGACTTTTTGCAGAATCAAGTGCAAGTTTCAGCTGCTCCTCAAGGGCAGCATGTCACTGTTTAGAACACTGCTCCCCCAGCAGCTTCTGAAGTTGCAGCCTGGGGCGGTCCCGTGGTGTTTGCTTTGCTCCTGCAGCAGTGAAAGTGTTTGTGAGTCCTGAGAAAGCTTTGGGTGGGTCCACCACAGCCATCTGTCTGCTCCTGAGCCACGGAGGGCCCCTCTGGAAGCCTGTATCTGCCTGGTTGGTGTGTCGAGGCAGGCTCTGCTGCGCCAGTCGGCCAGCACCTCCTGTAGAGGAGCTGCCCTGGGATGCAGTACACAGAAGTTCTGTTAGAACTTCTGAACTTCATAAAACAAAAACCAAGATATAAACAGCTTCAAAAAAAAATAATAATAACAGCATCGAAGTGCCACATCAGGCTAGTGCCACGTGGCATGTACAAGCCATGTCAGTATTTCACAGTGGAGTTCACAGCATCCTTGGGGGACAGAGGCTGCACGCTTGGAACTGATTTTCTTAAAATTGAGGAGAAATTCACATAGTAGTAGATCTATCATTTTAATGTACATAATTCTGCAGCATCTTGGGCGTTCCCTGTGCCATGTGACACCCACCTGTGTGTGAAGTTCTGATACATTTTTTGTCATCCCAGCTTGAACTCCTACATCGGGGCACTTTCTCCTCATTTTCCTTCCTTAGCTCCTGACCACTGCCAGTCTCTTTCCCGTTTCTGGCTCCAGTTCGGGACATTTACGATCAATGAAATCACATGGCCTGTGTCCATGTGCGTCTGGCTGCCTTCCCTCGGCATGTCGTCTTTGGGGTTCACGGCTGCTGCACTGGGTAGAGTCCTCCCTGCCTTTTTAGGGGCAAATCAGAGTCCATCACGTGGACAGAGCTTATACCACCTGTCCGATTATCAGTGGATAGCCAGGGGTTTTTCAACCTTTTCTATCTCACGGCACACTGGAACCTATAGTTACACTTATGCAGCACATTTAAATTATGTTGATCAAAAAAAAAAAAGAAGAATAAAAGGAAGAATATACTTACTGTGCTTTGAACATCTTTTAAAAAATGATTTTATTAATGATCTTTAAAAATGTTCATGGCACACCTAAGAGCTTCTCACAGCACACCTTGTGCCACGGCACCTGGCTGAAATCACGAGTGGACATTCAGGTTATTTATATATGTTAGCTCTTGTACATAACGTGGCCATGAACATCTCTGCCTATGGATTTGAGCGCTGGCTTCCTGTTCTCTTGAGTGTGGACCCAGCAGCAGCAGTTTAGCACCATGAGGTGACACTGTAGTTAGCTTTCTGGGGAGCCTGAAGGGGAACACGGGTGACCTCACATCTGCCGGCTTCTGTCATGGACAGACAGACTCCTATGTTTCCCTCTGTTCCTCCAGGTCAGTGAGAGGCCTGTTTCCAGTGCCATCCCTGGGCAGGCTGGGCAATGGCTTTGTGCCTTATTTGGTGTCAGCTTTAGCCCTGGGTTCCCTGATTGAGTCCAGGAGGGAATCGTCACTTGTATGTATTCAAGAGCTCATGATGCTGTTATGAGACTTGTGTGATGAGGACATGGCCATGGTGGCCATTTATGGCTTGCATGTCACTTGCAGTGAAAAGCTGCACTGGCTAGATGGTGCCCTGGGAGAAGAAGCCAACCATCCTACAGCACAAGCACATGCTCTGTGGTGAGGGACTGACAACGCACTGCAAGCTGTGCAGAGGGAGTCCCCGCAGGCCCCAGAGCAGCTGTCCGCTCTCCTAGGCTGACACATGTGATTTGCACAGTGCTCTTTAAGTCACGTAAAAATTTCCCACAATCTGGAGGATCTTGCATACTGGTTTATTTAGCTGATTTTCCCTCTGATGGGTAGAAATATAACACTATTTTTCATAAAATGTTTTTGTGTTATGATTACATTTTAGCAGGTGCATAAAAAATTCCAGCTTTCTTTCCTTTGGAGGCTGAAGTTTAACCACTGTGCTCAGCCATCCTGTGAAATGAGAGACTGCCCTTACAGATGCTGACCAGTGGGTGCTGTTTTTAGCCTGAGTCTGGCTGAGTTCGGGGCTTGCCCTCTTACACATGAGCAGAAAGTGGGAGGCTATACACAGAGTGCGACAGTGCTGACCTGAAGGTGGTTTTCAACCAAGGAGCTAGAACTTGTCCTTCCAGAGGAGGGTCATGTCCCACCTGCCTCCACAAGCCACCCCTGCCTCGGCCTTCTGTGTTCCCAGCTGTCCTCTGGGAATTACCTTGGCCCTCACAGCACTGCATTGGGGTTGAATTTGGCGTGGGTAAGTATCAGTCCTTAGATGCTACTTTTCACTTTAGGGAAAACAAATTTAATATGGATGAAAAGCAAGTTTGAGAACTGAGGAGATGGGTGGTATATGTATATGTGTGCATGGGCACCTGTGTGTGTGCCTGTGCCTTTGTGTATAGTGTGCACCTGTGTGCAGGTGTGTATGTGACTCTATGAACATGTATCTGCTAATGTGCATGTGTTTAGACTATGGCTGTGTGCAGTGTGTGTCTATGTGTGCATGCATATGCGCCTGTTGTGTGCATGTGTTTGTGTGTGTGCATACGAACGTGTGTGTACACGTATGCAGTCGTGGTGCTGACTTTTATGTAGGTCACCTGTTGGCACAGTGGTCCCCGTTTGTCTCCTGAGCGTCAGCACCACGTGGTGGTGGGGTCTGGCCACTCCAGCCTCAGTGAGAAACCCGCAGTGAGAAACCCGCAGAGTGAACAGGATGAATACACACAAGAAAAGCATTTCCAACACAAGTAACAAGGGTTAAATAATTTTAAGATGTTATTTCTTTAAAATCATCTTTATACTTCACAGCCAAATCTTATGCATCGATAAGAATACAGATAAGTGTAAAAACTGGTCATCTTTGGCCATCTCAATAATCAATAACCAAGGTAAACTCCTTGGGGAGCTAAGTGATACAGGGAAAAACTCAGTGGGTTGTTTCATTCTAATTTGGTGTGTGATTTATAAGAGACTATATCCCAAGTTTTATGGGATAAGAAAATTAAACTTAAAACGTGAGGTTGGCTTGTTTTGGTTTCTGCTTTTCATTTTTAGAGTAGCTAAAAGAACAAAAAGCCTGGACTTCTTTCTCTTAAATTTGCTGAGATTTCCCCCCCGACAATAAGGTCTATCTGAGTCAATGTAAAATGGGCACTAGAATGGATATTTTGCTGATACTTGGTAAAAGGTACTATAAGTATCAATTTATTCAAGTTGGTTGATTGTGTTTTACAAGAGATCTATAGCCTTACTAATTCTGTCTGTAGTTGTTATAATTAATTGAGGAGGTAGAGTTAAAATCTACCATGATAATTGTCAACTTTCCAGTTACTTTAAGTTTTATCAGTTTTTGCTTAATTTCTCTTGAAGCTCTAAAATTAGTTGCATTTAGAGTTTCTATAACCTCAGGATGAATAAAATTTTTTTATCATTATAAAATTCCCTTGGTTACTGGTAATATTTTTTGTTCTAAAATGCAATTTGATTTGCATTAATATAACAAATTAAGCTCTTTCTTGATTCATTCTTTTAATTTAGCATATATTTATATTTAAACTACATCCTTTGTGTTCACTAACATTGAGGACTTATTACTTAAACAATCTGAAAATCATTGCCTTTATTTATGATGTTGAGATCATTTATATTTCATGTAATAATTATTATAATTAATAATTAATTATTATTGAATATATTCATATATAATTATGTTTATAAATATATTTATCTATATTTATATGTATATTTATATGTTTTTATATATAAAATTTCTGGTGATATTCTTTATTACTTTGTACAGAATGAAATTTCTATCTAGAATCATTTTTCTCCTACCCGAATAAAGTATTTTAACATTTTTCTCTTGTGTGTATCTACTGTTTATACATTCTCTAGCTTGCTTCTATAACTCTTTATATCTCTTTTATTTATTAAAGATATTTGTGTTAAGAATTTTTAAATGATGATTCTTCCTTCCTCCCTCTTTTTCTTCCTTCCATACTAAGAGATACCTCTACTGTTTCTGGCATGGAGTGTTTCTAAAGGAATCGGCTGTTTTTATTATGTCTGCTTCTCGTTATATGTGTCTTCTCTCCTCTCTCACTGTTTTAAGGATTTTCTCCCTATTATCTGTTACTGGAAATTTGACTATGATATCTTGTGGGGGGTTTTTTTGTTTGTTTGTTTTCTTTTTTAAGATTCATTCTTCTTAGGATTTATAAAACTTGTTGGATCAATGATTTGTCCAACAAATTTATCAAATTCGGAAAATTTTGGCCACTATATTTTTAGATGTTTTTGTTTGTGGCTTCCTCCTTTCTGAGATTATATGTATTAGATGACTGGACAGTGTCCAAGAGATTATCAATACTACCTCCATTTTGTTGGAATATTTTTGCTTTCTTTGTTTCATATAGCATAGTTTCTATGGCTGTTTCTTCAAGTTTATGACTTTTTATTCTGTAGGAATTTGCTTATGTTCCAATCTGTTGTATTTTTAAGTCAGATATTTTACTATCTTTGAATGATTCTTTTTTTTTTTTTTGTAGAGACAGAGTCTCACTTTACTGCCTTTAGTAGAGTGCCATGATGTCACAGGACTCACAGCAACCTCTAGCTCTTGGGCTTCCGCAATTCTCCTGCCTCAGCCTCCCGAGCAGCTGGATTCATATGCTTTTTAGAAAATTTTAATCTCTCACTACCATGTTTATATTTTCAGTGTTGTTTGTGATCTTATGAGATGTTTTTCAAGCTGCTTTTAAGTCCTTTCTGTTCTGATTTCTTCGTACCTATTATTTCTGAGTAATTTTTTTTGACTAATTATGATCCTGGTTAGTGGTTATATTTTTCCAATTCTTTGTGTGTCTGAATTATTTATAAAGTGCTGGATATTTTGTAGGTTTTTTTGATGTTGGTTGCTGGGTTTTGTTGTATTCCCCTCTCTGTAATGTTGAATTTTTTCTGCTGCAAACTTAAGTTATTGAAATCTTTTGAATATTTTTGCAGCTTATTTCTAAGCTTTGTTGAGGTGTGTCCAGAGAAACTTTAGCTCTAATTCTCTTAGTTTTATTATGAAAGTGAAACTCATGAGGAATCTATCCAATATCCTATCCATTGTAAAGTCTGCTGGCAGAAACACAAACAATTCCCAGCCCTGCATAAACCCCTCAAATTCTTTAACCTACCTCCTTCCAGTGCATATAAATTGATATACAAGGTGTGACAATTATGTTCATGAATTTGCCACTGTGCACTTATGCTGCAGCACTGTACAAACAACTCAGTAAGGTTTCACGACCATGGTATATCAGTGTCTCACAGCTGTGTTCCTCTTGACATGTGGGGTGTCTTCTGAGTGGCATTCATTATTGTTAGTTGCGCATTTTTGTGTGCTGTTGCCAGAATGTTGGAGTTTTAATTAGAGCAATGAACAAACATTCATCAATGGCAAGAGTGGAAGTGAAATCTGGGACATGTTAGTGGAAGTTTATGGGGATAATGCTGTGAAGAAAACTGGAGTGACAAGTGGATTAAATTTTTTCCTGAGGGGTAGAGAAAGTGTGACAGTCAAGAGAGGTCAGGGTGGCCACGAACAAGCAGAACAGATGATAATATTGCAAAAATTCACTAAATTATGCCACATTGGAAAAATTCATCAAATTTTGTGACAATACCATCACCTGTGAGAAGCAGAGCAGACCAAGTAAACATTTATAGAGAAAGAGGAAAATCTTAACTAAAATTCTTGCCCAAAAACTCATGGCTTTTGCATCAGCTCACATGGCACTGTCTGTGAGGGATTTTTTTACCCAGTAAACAGCTCACTGCACCAGCTCACATGGCACTGTCTGTGAGGGAGTTTTTACCCAGTAAACAAATAACTGTATTGGAAAAATCCTCCCTACTCATCTTATCTGCCCCCCAGTGACTTTTTTCTTTACCTGAAATAAAGGAAATATTGAAAGGAAGACATTTTGATGACATTCAGGACATCAAGTGTAATATAACAACAGCTCTGATGACCATTCTAAAAAAAAAGAGTTCCAAAGTTGTTTTGAAGTGTGCACTTGGTGCTAGGGTTGGTGCATAGCTCCCTAAGGGGAGAACTTCAAAGGTGACCCTAGTGATATCCAGCAATGAGATGTGTAGCACTTTCTCTAGGAGGAGTCCGCCAATGTAATTATCAGACCTTGTATGTTTCTCTTTATGCCACTGGAGTCCTTTGCATTGGCCCCGCCTGCATTGATCCTGGGGAGGAAAGGACATGGTGTACTGAAGTCTTGTAGAGTGAGCTCTGCTCTCTGGGAACAGAGTTCATCTTATCCTTAGCACAGTCACAGTTCTGAAGTGCCTTTAAAATATGATTTTCCCACTTTTCTTATTATTTTTAGTTCTTTTTTAAATTTAAATTTAATTTAATTGCAATTTCTGAAATTACTAGATAAGTACATTTTTGATTCTTATAGTGAAATGTTAGCTTTCATGGCTTACTACAGTCGACCTAGAAAAATGGGAAACTTCTTATGGAATTAAGTACATAAGGAAAAGAATATGTATGTATTCAGTATATAGGTATACAGATATATCCTCACCAAAGTTGGCATTTATTCAACAAGGTAGAGTTTTTCTATTAATTCTTACAAAATAGTAGTGTTAGTGAGGTGGGCACATATACACTAGAAGAACTCGGAGTTGATTCTCTGTCAAAGATTAAGTCTATTGAAACATTAAAAATCACATCTCAAACTCTCAAGTCAGCATCTATCCACCTTGTTGTCCCCCTGTAGGCAGCTTGCAGTTCACTAGGATGTGGAATTTGGATAGTCATGCCTATAACAGAAGCAGGACACAGTATTTTGGAGAAATGTAGGGTCCTACAAGCATTCAAACACAGGAAGAGGGAAACCAGGCCTTCTGGATCAGGGAGCATTGGACACAGTTGAGGTAGATAGGTGAGCTGTGTGGTTCCCACCTGGTCAGGTGGGAGAAGTGCACTCTAGAGATCAGTGAGAGAACAAGCAGGTTCATGGAGCCAGGTGATGGGAATGTAAAAGTCAGCCTGAGAAATAAAAATTAAGGCTTTGGTAAGTTATTGTCACTCTAGGAAGGGTTCTGATGACCATAGAGAAGAGTGCGTGTTGTTCTACTGGAACATTTAAATGCTCTGGGGCAGAAAACCATGTCCAGGTTGGTGCTTTACCACAGTGAAGTTGGAATTCAGATTGGTGAGTTAGGTTTTAAACCTAAATGTACCTAATGTGGCAGGTACATTTGTGCATAGCTAATTCTGTTCTTTAAAATGCTTTTCTTTCTCCCATAAAGTATAACATACTATAATGATATCATTTTAAAAGCCCGGTATGGCCAGTCTTCTTCTAGTGTGGTAATAACTGAATTTGGGAGCAAGATTAAGTCAACAGTTTATGGACAAAAGATGTATTGCATGAAACATCCCTATGTGTAGTAACCTGACCGACCTACAGCAGTAGAACTCACACACCTGTATTGGATTGCAAATTTAAATTAAACTTAAATTTAAAAAGAACTCACACCCCTTGCCCACAGGGGCTGCGCTGCAGACTGTGGTGTGCCGTACTGTGGCAGCTGGGGTCAACGGGCAGGTTTCACGACTTCCAGGTGAGGGTGCCTGGAATTCAGCCTGTGGCAGGACGTTTCAAAAGACCAGACAAGTTATTTGGTTTGAATGCCGTGAGTGTCAACAGTGAGAAGAGGCAAAGCAGATGATCTGCGTGAGGGGGATGGAGATGTGAATGTAGCAGGTTCAGGGGTTCCCGGGCACGGCCGCTGTCTGGGGGTGTAGGGAGGGATGTGACAGTGGAGTGGCCAAGGCTGTTGGATGCTTGGGAGACAGATGCACACTGGACACAGGGAGGACTGGAAGGACAGACTGAGAGCCGTCTGCACACGTCACGCTGGGATCTATAGGCTTGGGTGAGACAATATGCACTTAGAGATTAGTAAGCACATTTATGGTTCAGGAAGTCAGCATTCGTTTTGCCCTAGTGGGTCCTCCAAACTCCATCAAGTAGACGTGTGGTCCAAGCCATGATCTCTTCTTATCCCGTTACAGCACTTGACCTCTTTGTCCTCACTGGGCACTCGGGCAGGGTGGGGTTGTGACTGCGCTGTGACCCTCTGATGGGTCCCTGGGAAGAGCACAGCAGCATGAGGGCAAGACGGTCCCCTCAGGCTGGTGACAAGGGCCCATTTATTCATCTGTCAGTCACTAACTGGTCCCCTGGCTAACACCAGCTGTATGTTTTCCCAGATTTGGGAATAATCAGCTTTCCACTTTAGTAAACAGTGTTTGAGTTTGGCTGCACTGGAAGACAAGTCAGAATTCCAATTTTACATAATTAGGATGGCAAAGAGAATATTGTAATGTTTTATTTACATAATGAGTACTTTGTAATACCCTATTATACACACACACACACACACACACGAGTATATAAATCACTAAGATCTTTGCCGTGTTTTACCTAATTATTTTGTTTTTTCTCTAAAGTTGCACAATTTATTTGTATAGCATTTTTATGTAAAACTAACACCACCTTGTGAACAAGGCTTCATAGTTTACATAATTCCCTTGGATTTATTGCTTGTGGCTTTATGTGTAAATCATAACAATATCACAAATTAGAAATTGCTTCCTACCTTGCCCATTATATTTATAGAGTGGGTCATGATTACCAAAGTATTCATTTTCAAAAACTCTTGGTTTGACTCCAGTCTCATTCATTATGATGGCATTATTTCTGTGCTGCAGCTTATTAATCAGGGCCAGTCAACATTATAATACATTGGCCGTGTTGCGGCAAGTTGTATAATAGATACAAAATTCTGTGAGTCACACCCTCTGCTACCCTGTCAGTTGTCTGTAAATGAAACCAATTGAAGCATTTTTCCATAAGCATTGAAAAGAAGCATCTATTTCCCGTGGCATGGACAGAGACTTCACTCAGACTTAGGGGTACAGAGAACATGTTTCACATATAGCAAGTATAATTTGTAAAATAACGGCAGCCTGGGTGAGTGTCTCTTAATCCATGGTTTACAGAGCCCTGGAGGGTTTCCCTGGAGGCTGTGGGAAGGTTCTGAGACCTGGTCCTCTCTGCTCACGCCAAAAGAGCGGCTGCACCTGGTCCTGCATGCTGTAGTCCCCTCCCTCATGTCCACTCTCTTCATTCCCCGAGCACAACCAGTTGTACAGCCTATTGACAAATGCTTCCCTTTCACTGTGTTCAGCTTTAAGAGCTGGACCTGGTCAGGCCTTCTCAACTGGCCAGGACCCTGATGGCTACTCTGGCCCCTGGACTTTCTCCTTCAGCTGAGAGTCTGGTGAAGAACATTATCATAGAAGAATATTATCTTAGGACCCAGAGCTGACTGAGGGCCTCTCCTCTTTTCCTTTCCCAGTATGTATGGGATAAAATACAAGCGCTTTCAGCTTAGTGCAAAACATTTCCTTTGTAAGACCCCCATGGTCTGTCATTCACTCCGTGACATTCTGTGGTGCCCCCACACTCAGGGATGCATAGCCCTACTGGCTTCGATCATGAGTTTGCACAAACTTTTCTGCTCTAGCCTATTCCCCCATCTCTTTGCATCCAGGTCCTCACCACCAAGTCCACCACTTGGGCAGAGTGTGTCTACTCCACAGACCCTCGGCCACACCATGCTGGGGTGAAAGTTACATTGGCCTTTTTTATTCTGAAAACATGGTAATTGTAGTGGTTCTCTCTTTTAGAGCTGAGAATGCACGCAGACAGACCAGTCACCACACATCAAAGGATGAATCAACCCTTAGCGTTCCAAGATGGTTCTGAAGAAGCCTGAATTAACATTCCTAGGAAAACAACAAAATTAAAATTAAAATTTTTGATGTTTTATGACCTCAAGAGAAGAGTAAGCAGATGCATTGTGAAGGCGCTGTATCCACCCGATGTCTGTTTCGGTTCTGTCTTTTGTTATCGAAGGTGAGGAGAGGTGAAGTGCTCACGGGGACTGGGCTGATAACCACACGTCTCCGCCATCTCTGAGCTCCTTCAGCTTGAAAGCCTGAGATGATCGCGGTGCTTGGGAAACACCACACAGTGATTCATGTCGTGTCGTGTGTTCATTTTTAAGAAATAGAATGTTTTCTTGTGTTGCATTTTAATCAGCAGCCCTCTGTTAATTTTCTCCTGTCCACATGATAAATACTTTTCTACATTCTGCCTTGTAGAGAGCAGAGACGCCTCTGTCAGACTGAGAAGCTGGCGTGGGAATTGACCATTCCTGCTGCTGGCTCACTTTACGTGCAGGTGTGACCCTGCAGCCTCAGGTCAAATAACCTGACATCGGTGGGTTGTCACTGACACTGACTCTAGACCAGGAGGTGAACTATAAGTGGTACTTTTGCCTTCCCCTAATTCTCTAAAGCTGCAATGGTCTAAACCTGTCCTCTCCCCCAACCCCTCTCTAGACCTTGGTCTCCATGGGGAAACTCTCCCCAACCCCTCTCTAGACCTTGGTCTCCACGGGGAAACTCTCCCCAACCCCTCTCTAGACCTTGGTCTCCACGGGGAAACTCTCCCCAACCCCTCTCTAGACCTTGGTCTCCATGGGGAAACTCTCCCCAACCCCTCTCTAGACCTTGGTCTCCACGGGGAAACTCTCCCCAACCCCTCTCTAGACCTTGGTCTCCACGGGGAAACTCTCCCCAACCCCTCTCTAGACCTTGGTCTCCACAGGGAAACTCTCCCCTAACCCCTCTCTAGACCTTGGTCTCCACGGGGAAACTCTCCCCTAACCCCTCTCTAGACCTTGGTCTCCACGGGGAAACTCTCCCCTAACCCCTCTCTAGACCTTGGTCTCCACGGGGAAACTCTCCCCAACCCCTCTCTAGACCTTGGTCTCCACGGGGAAACTCTCCCCAACCCCTCTCTAGACCTTGGTCTCCACGGGGAAACTCTCCCCTAACCCCTCTCTAGACCTTGGTCTCCACGGGGAAACTCTCCCCAACCCCTCTCTAGACCTTGGTCTCCACGGGGAAACTCTCCCCAACCCCTCTCTAGACCTTGGTCTCCACGGGGAAACTCTCCCCAACCCCTATCTAGACCTTGGTCTCCACGGGGAAACTCTCCCTAACCCCTCTCTAGACCTTGGTCTCCACGGGGAAACTCTCCCCTAACCCCTCTCTAGACCTTGGTCTCCACGGGGAAACTCTCCCCAACCCCTCTCTAGACCTTGGTCTCCACGGGGAAACTCTCCCCAACCCCTCTCTAGACCTTGGTCTCCACGGGGAAACTCTCCCCAACCCCTCTCTAGACCTTGGTCTCCACGGGGAAACTCTCCCCAACCCCTCTCTAGACCTTGGTCTCCACGGGGAAACTCTCCCCAACCCCTCTCTAGACCTTGGTCTCCACGGGGAAACTCTCCCCTAACCCCTCTCTAGACCTTGGTCTCCACGGGGAAACTCTCCCCAACCCCTCTCTAGACCTTGGTCTCCACGGGGAAACTCTCCCTAACCCCTCTCTAGACCTTGGTCTCCACGGGGAAACTCTCCCCAACCCCTCTCTAGACCTTGGTCTCCACGGGGAAACTCTCCCCTAACCCCTCTCTAGACCTTGGTCTCCACGGGGAAACTCTCCCCAACCCCTCTCTAGACCTTGGTCTCCACGGGGAAACTCTCCCCAACCCCTCTCTAGACCTTGGTCTCCACGGGGAAACTCTCCCCAACCCCTCTCTAGACCTTGGTCTCCACGGGGAAACTCTCCCCAACCCCTCTCTAGACCTTGGTCTCCACGGGGAAACTCTCCCCTAACCCCTCTCTAGACGTTGGTCTCCACGGGGAAACTCTCCCCAACCCCTCTCTAGACCTTGGTCTCCACGGGGAAACTCTCCCCTAACCCCTCTCTAGACGTTGGTCTCCACGGGGAAACTCTCCCCAACCCCTCTCTAGACCTTGGTCTCCACGGGGAAACTCTCCCCTAACCCCTCTCTAGACCTTGGTCTCCACGGGGAAACTCTCCCCAACCCCTCTCTAGACCTTGGTCTCCACGGGGAAACTCTCCCCTAACCCCACTCTAGACCTTGGTCTCCACGAGGAAACTCTCCCCAACCCCTCTCTAGACCTTGGTCTCCACGGGGAAACTCTCCCCTAACCCCTCTCTAGACCTTGGTCTCCACGGGGAAACTCTCCCCTAACCCCTCTCTAGATCTTGGTCTCCACGGGGAAACTCTCCCCAACCCCTCTCTAGACCTTGGTCTCCACGGGGAAACTCTCCCCAACCCCTCTCTAGACCTTGGTCTCCACGGGGAAACTCTCCCCAACCCCTCTCTAGACCTTGGTCTCCACGGGGAAACTCTCCCCTAACCCCTCTCTAGACCTTGGTCTCCATGGGGAAACTCTCCCCAACCCCTCTCTAGACCTTGGTCTCCACGGGGAAACTCTCCCCTAACCCCTCTCTAGACCTTGGTCTCCACTGGGAAACTCTCCCCTAACCCCTCTCTAGATCTTGGTCTCCACGGGGAAACTCTCCCCAACCCCTCTCTAGACCTTGGTCTCCACGGGGAAACTCTCCCCAACCCCTCTCTAGACCTTGGTCTCCACGGGGAAACTCTCCCCAACCCCTCTCTAGACCTTGGTCTCCATGGGGAAACTCTCCCCAACCCCTCTCTAGACCTTGGTCTCCACGGGGAAACTCTCCCCAACCCCTCTCTAGACCTTGGTCTCCACGGGGAAACTCTCCCCAACCCCTCTCTAGACCTTGGTCTCCATGGGGAAACCACTTTTGCTTCTTTTCTTTCAGTTCATTTCCCTTGGACTTTGTTATGGAGAACAATTTGGGGAGTCATTTTCTGTGATATCTACATGTGTGTGTTTGTTTTTAGGCTTTTCTTTCCAAATTTAATCACCCACCCTGACTCCTACTTATTTTGTTAATGTTTTTCTAAATTTTAATTTTTACTTGACAAATAATACTGCCTACTATTCCTGGGTTCTATAATGATGTGCTGATACATGTAACGTATGGTGATTAGAGCCAGGTCATCCGTACATCCATCGTCTCCTGCATTGAACTGTATAATACGCGATTGTACAGTCCCCTCTAGGGGTCTAGAACACACTAGAGCGTATTACTCCCGTCTGACTGTAACATTGTATCTTTCATAATAATTTAAAGCTTCATGTGGCTATTTTTCAGGCACGTCCCTGTCTTTTTGGACCATCTATACCTATTGTCCCCAACCCCGGGCGGGGCCTCAAAACGGTGCTGGCCTGTGGCCTGTGAGGAGCCAGGCTGCAGGGCAGGAGGTGAGCGGTGAGTGAGCCAGGAAGCCACACCAGCTTTCACAGCTGCTCCCCATTGCCAGCATCACAGCCGAGCTCCACCTGCTTCCACGTCAGAGGTGGCCTTAGGTCATCAGAGAAACCCCCACCTGCTGTTAATGTCGAGGGACCCAGGTTGCCCTGCACATTCCTTATGAGGATCTCATGCCCCTCATCCCCGGTCCATGAAAAAATTCTCTTCCATGAAACTGGTCCCTGGTCCCACAAAGTGGCCATAATAACTTTCTGTTAGTTCTGTGGTTGTGGAATATCTGCGTCTTGTCCAGAGGGACATCATTCATGAAGAATGGGTCCCGGCAGCTGTCATGTGTGTGAATAAGTTTAAAAAACACAATGCATGGTGTGCAGACGTGTGGCACGTACCCCACACTCACGTGTATGAGCTGAGACACTGGGCGGCAAAGGGAGCAGACGGCAACACCGTCCAGTGCAGACTCCTCAGCATGTCGGCAGGAGGGCCGGGCGATCCATGGTTTGGGGAGTGATCCTAGATGCCACTGGCACCTCTCTCAAATGTGACAACCCAAAATGTCTCTCCACGTTGCCCTCTGTCCCCACAGAAGAGTGAGGGGGGGGGAGTCATTCTTGGCTGAGAAGGACTGATTTGAGAGCAGGAGCTAATTAAGAACAGGTGTCCAAAGCCAACAGGGGGAAAGAAGAACACAGAGAAATGAAAGGAATGTAGAGTCCAGCGTGTTGACAACTGTCAGAATACATTAAATACATCACATTATTCTGAGGCCAAAACATTCCTTTGAGTGATTTTGGTATGTGTCTGCGTAGCAGCAGTTTCAAAGGAAAATAGTTTTGCTTGAAGTGAGAATTTATCCAAAGGTGAAGTAAGAGAATCACATCCAACATTTGCCCTGGAAAGATTTAGAATTCTTTTTCTCTTGACAGTAGAGGAAACATTTTTTGTGTTTTTGTTCTAACCTTCTATTTTAATTTTCCCCCACTTTTTGTCCACCAGGGATATCTCGGATTCAGAATAAAGTATTGGTATTCCTCCAAAGACAAGTAAAAAGGACTAATGCTCCAGCTCTTGGTTGCAAATGTTGTGCAAAAAGATCTCCCTGAGTGCCAAGAAGAGAAAATCTTTTCCTTTTAGCAAAAAATGAAGAAACCTCCGTTAACTCACAGAAATAAAAGGGACATAAGGACCTGCCTATCACTCAAAAATAGTCGAAATAAACCAGAAGTCTATGAGCAGAACTGGTTTCAAAACAACTCACTTTGCTGCACGTTGTTCAGACTCACTCACCTGAAAGCAAAGCCGGCCAGGTCTGAGGGAGTCAGGAAGGAGGAGCTCAGGCCTGCGCAGGAATTTGAGGCTCTGCACAGAGCAGGTGACAGTGGTGTCTGGTGCCCAGCTGCGGCTAGCATGGCACGGACGGCAGCTCCTGTCTTCCTTCAGGCTGGTGTCTGCTGTTCTCTTAACTCTGCACAAGGGGCAGGGGATTTGGGGTCAGAGCTGCCCTTGTTGCACCACGGCACATACACGCTGAGTAAAGTAGAGCGAGATTTTGGAATCGTTTGAAGTTTTTAATTTCAAATTTGGATTCTGAAAGCCACCACATCTCCTTGCAGAGGAGGGCTTGAAGCAGCCCGTCTTTCTCTCTGGGAGCGGTTGTTCCCAGCTCTGTCCAGACTGGTGCCTTCTGCCTCCATCCTCACAGGGGATTTGGAGCTCTTCCTAGTTAAAGCCCCCTGTGCTTGTCATGCAGAAAGGAGCTAAGTGGACATTTCCAGCACTGTCATATGTCCTTGAGTTTAGAAAGTTAATTTCATGGTCCTTGGCATACAGAGAGTTTTTAGCTAGATGTCTTGCTCTCCACAGGGTAAAGTTCTGTGGGACCACAGGCTACCTGGAGCTGTGACCTCAAGGAACCGTCTGGATCTTCTGCACCTCACACTTGGCGAAGTGCAGGGAACCAGGACTCCTTCCAACTTGCCCAGCAAGTGTCCAGAGCCCTGAGCAGATTCTGGCACTCCAGTTTCTTCATGTGTGGGAAGGTGACTCCTCACACATCCCTGCTGCGGTGACAATGGAACTGGACAGCACATGCAGGTGCAAATGAGGGAGGTGGCCCTGAGCCAGATTAGTGTCCCCCGATATTCCATTCTAGAAAAGCAAGTTTAAAAAGTGAAACTCAAGTTGGCCACCAAACAACTGTAGAAAAGGGTGGACTTTTTATTCTGAGCCCAGCCTACCTTTATTTAAACATTATTCAGCAGACGTTCATTGACAATTCTTCTGTATACTGTGGAAAGTGAGGAGAGCAGAACACACCTGGAACCCTGCCCCATGGCTGGTGCCTTTCAGTAGGGCCAGGGAGCTGGGCAGAGGAGGTTGGGCCAAACCTGGCTCTCATTTGCCAAGGATATTTCCCTGAAGGTTTTGATTCTAGTGACTTCTGTGTCTGAGCAGGACCCTGGCTGGACCCAGACACACTGCACAGGGCTAGCTGAGGGTGGAGACAACACACGGGCTTCTTGACATCGTGATGTCAGGAGGGGAATATCGGACAGAGGGCAACAGCGGGGACCTGATCATTAATCCAAGGTCAGTGTCACCTTGGCACGATGTCAGTCTCCTCACACACGTCTGAGCAGCCTCCCCTCAGACTACTGACACTGCTGGAATCCCACCTGTTCAGTGGTCCCTGACCCTACACACACCAGCGCACAGCAGCCTCCCCCATTCCAGACGTTTTATTTTTCTGTCAGCAGGCTCAGCTGACCTGCTTGCCAGCCCTGCCCCTGGACAGCTACCATGGCTGGGACATTTTCACTGCCACACTCACTGTCTCCACACATGGCCACAGTGCAATCCCGCCATTGAGACACCACGTTCTGGCTTTAAGTTGTGCAGTTTTCAAAGCCCTTAACACTTCTCCCCAGGGAGCTCTGCCTGTCCTGCCAGGGCCGACAGTGGACCCCGATTCTGCTCTGACAGCCCAGCCCCCCTTCTGTCTGATAGCAATGTGTCCTGTCATCAAACCTCAGTCTCCCTCTCCAGCGGGGATTTGGGGAGCACCCTGCCGTTCATTCTCAAAATGCCTCTGAGCACAAGTGTGTGTAATGGCCCAGCATCACAGAGGGAGTCACACAGAGCTGGGGGGTGAAGTGACTTGCCCAAAGTCACCCTGCCTGAGTGTGGATGTCACATTCTTGTGTTTTTCCTGACTTCACCTCCTCCTGGACCATCTCCTCTCTGACCTGTGGGGTCACCTTCTGTCTTGCCTACTTTTACTCTGTCTCGAATAAGGAAAAGACCAACCTGGGAAGCACGGGCTGTCTGCCTTGTCTCAGCTTGGTTTGTGGTCTTAATTTTTCAGCTCTTTGCTCTGGGTGCTGTGATTGGAAAGGCACTTACTACCTTCCATTTGTAACTATTATTAATTTAAAATCTACATGCTAAATGTGAGCGCAGAAAGGCCCAGATCATTATCAATATTCTAACACCCACAGAAAAATGAGCCAGCTACCTACAGGTTATAAATCCTCTACTCTAAGAGATATTTGTAGCTGGCAGAGATGATCCTGATGTAATGGGAGCATTTAATGTAGAAAATGTTGTTCTATTTCTCTTCTTGATAGCACCAGACAACTGGGGCATCGAGGTGAGGGAGAAGCTATAGAGGGAGGGAGGCTGCCAAGAAAAGCAATACGTTTGCTTGGCTGATCAATAAGAAGATTAACTTAACCAAGTAGAAGACTTATCAATCTTATTATTGATCAGTTTAGCAAACATATTGGTGTGCTGGGTGGCCTTACAGAGTCGAGCAGACAGCTCTTCATCAGAGCTCGGTGGATGAGCTATGCCTGGCGTTGGCCTCAGGACCTCAGGCTCACCGGGCACACGTCAATCGGGAAGGTCACCCCCACATCCTACGCACCACTGTCTCCAGAGGAGGAGACTGATGGGGAAAAGGGCAAGGGGATGCAGCTGGGTACTGTGTGCTAGATTCAAATTTAATCAGCACACTCTTGTTCAGCAAGGGACGCCTGTGATTCTTAATTAATAAGAACAATAACAAAAAAACCCATAAGCTTTTATTTATTGACTATTTAGTCCACGCTCAGAGAAAATTATTTTCAATGTCCACATTTGTGAGAGACCCAGTTGTGATCATTTACTATACCTTATATTTGAGTTCTGGCAAATAGACTAATGTTCATTTTCAGAAACAGTAAAAAAAAAAGTCCATATTTTGTTCTTTAGAAAAAGCTGCAATTTAAAATTGTTTGGACACATGTCAAATATTTTATTTTGAATCATTGATATGAAATAATTAAAATGTTTTCAGACGGTATTTATGTAGCTTTTAAAATTTTTACTTATTCATTCAATAAATATTTACTGCATACAAAGTCTAAATCTTTTGGGTTTCTGAGTCAGAAAAATCCCTTCTGTACCTGCAGTGGTAATCCCCGGTAAGGAAGGTAAATGAGACGGAATTAGATGACGCCGCTTTCGGGAGCCGCAGCCCATCTTTCCTCTATCCTCATTCACGACATGCAGGAGTTGGCAAATCCTTGGATTAATCATTCACAATTAACCTCACCTGCAACGTGAGTCATTTTACTATAAGACTAAATTCCATTCCTGGCTAATTCCATAATTGTTTGCTTCATTTCACCTCATTTTATAAAGGATAAGTACTTGGCCCACGATCAGTGGCATCTTACTTCTCTTTAAAACCTTTACCACGGAAGTCCATTCCAGAGGGACTCAGACCCCATTACTTCTTAAGGAATTAGAGACGGGGTAAATGTTCAATGGTTCCTGCAGGAAACACACTTATCTATAAGGAAAGGAGAAATGTTGATCTTTTCCTCTGGGAAACTCTTGATCCCTCTGGAGAATTTCTGTAAAATCCTTTGGAGAAGAGTGAAAGGCAACCGGACATTAGTGGGGATACTGCAGAGGGATCTCCAGATAAGGACTGGAGACGGGGACCTGTCACCTTCCTTTTCTACCTGGTGTGATTTTTATAGGCTTAGTCAGAGAAAATGAGATGATCACCCATTGGTCAATTCATTCAAAGATATTCATTGAAAGCTACATATTTTGCCAAAAATTGGGAGTGAAAGATGAAAACAGATGTTTTCTGCCTTCAAAAAATTTCTAGTCCAGATAGGAAGGAGACGTGCCCTTTCGTACCCATTGGGGGGTGTATGACAGGTGACATTTCTCTCTGCTCAGGTGTGAGCAGCCCAGAACGCCCTCCTCGCAACAAGCTTTCCTAATGGACAATCACCCCAGTGGCCTCCATTACTTGTATACCAGCAAGGCAGCTATCATCCCTGTTTTAGAAAAAAAGAAAAACATTCTGCCTGGCTCAAGGCAATTCTCCTCTTGGGGTAATTCATGAAATAAGACCAGGAGTGTTGGGCAGGTGGAAGGTGACCTGCCTGGGGGGCAGGGGGATTGATGGCCCTTGGTTCTTCCCAAGCCTATTGGGATTGTGCATTGTAGATGGCCACAAAATACTCACTTCACCTGTGCAGACAAGCAATACTGAAGATCCCAGGTGCATGCCTCTCTGGGTGGGGCGAGGCTGTGGTGCTCACCGAGTCACAGTGGCCCTGCCTGGAGTCAACCTGTCCGAGATTCTGGCTCCAATTTGCTCTCCCCTCATGGAGAGCGTGGGGGCTCTGGTCTTAGTGAGGACTCGGCTCCAGCCCAAGTCCAGGGTCAGCCCATGGCCCCTGCTCGTGGGGCTGTCTGAGACAGTTTCCAGGACATGTCAAGGAAGATGCACAAGAAAACCTGCTTTCTGTGGTGTCTTATACCAGAAATTATAAATTAGGTCCAGAAATTATAAATTAGGTCCATTTTGAGCTTTGGAATTGAGAAATATTCAGGGGAAATACAACCATTTGGGAGTTTCTTGATCCAGTGTATTAATTAAAATAACTGATGATAGAGCAAATTGGTTAAAAATTTACACTAAATGTATTAATTAAAAAATGGTTATTGATTTTTGAGCAAATTGATTTATGAGCAAAGAAAAATTTGAATCATAAAACACTGTTGATTAAAATGTGATTTGGAAGAGAAGTGAGATCAAATCCAAACAATGATCATTTTATCAATTCTGATTTTCAGGCCCTGCTTCAGGCCTGATAAATTAAAATCTCCAGGGCAAGGGCTTAGAAACACTGACTTTTAACCAATTCTCCTGCTAGTCCTCACGTCCCTTTGAGCCTTAAAGTCTCACGGATAATTTAACAGGGTTGCTTTGAGCTTCCTGAATGTTACCAATGCTGAGACGCTTGATTATACATCTTCATGTCTCTGGTTTAGGAAGTGCACACACACACACACACACACACGTGTGTACAGGTTCACACTTGCACATGCACATGAGCTCACACATGCATGTAGGTTCACATTTGCATGTACTCATGTAAGCATGTGTGCACGTAAACAGGTTCACACTTGCACGTGCACACGCGCTCAAGCACGCATGAGTACAGGTTCACACTCACACACCCACATGTGTTCACGCATGCATGTGTACAGATTCACATTTGTACACATAGGCATGTGCATGCACACAGGGTCTCATGTCTTTTGGTTTCCAGTGTGCAGGTGTCGTGAAAACTGGACAGTAACCTCAGACTGGAGCTGGGTCCAGGACTGTCCTGCCCCAGGTGGTGGCCTATGGCAAGTCTGAAGTTAACGCTGGGCGGTTATCATGGATTCTAGGAGAGACAAATAATGAAAGTCAGGAAGGTTCCATTCTGTGTCACTTAGGACCCTAACAGTGCTTCTACCCTGATGTAGCGTGACCCCGAACTCAGGCAGGAGGGAAGGAAGTGTCTGCGCTCACTCTGCAGCCATCGCAGTGATCGCCTGCTGTCCTGGAACTGTCAGAATGCTACGTGTTAGGGAAGCCGATACATCTTGTCATTGAGATGGGTGTGTCATCCGTGCTGGGTGTGCTCTGGAGATGGGCGGGTTGAGGGTTCAACATGTTCCCTGGTGGTGGGGGGGTGTGACATGAAAATTCAGTTTCCATTTGTCAGTTTAGATTTTCACATGTAAAATTAATCCAGATGAATACACACGAGATGACCTCGGTTCCTAGCAGAATCCAGAGTGTTTTACCTGTCACAGCCTCCCCTGCATGGAGGCTCTGTTTGCCCTGAGAGATGGATTGGGCCTGCCATCCGAGGCAGAGTGAGCTTGGATCAGGGAGCTGAAAAGACAGACCTTTATGGTTCCTTCTAAACCTAAGGGGTTACAATTGCGTTAAATGATTGGAAGGGACAAGTACAATGTTGCTCAGCAGCCCAGGCAACAAAGTAGTGAAATTCAGGGCTGACCCACAGGGCAGGGGTAGACACAGGTGCGTCCCAGTGCTTCTTAGTGATACACCTGGACTCAACCAAACAGAACATGTGTCTGCAACTCAAAAGATCCATATCTGTCCTTCCTGAGCAGAGAAATATCTCCTAACCCACAGACACTCACACACGTGCTACTAGCTGCTCTCTGAGCTGCGACGATGATGTGAGCCAAACCTTCTCTCATATGCCTTCCCCCCTGGGGTCACCACCACACAGTCATGGAATAGCTAACTGAGTCATGTAGGGTAGATTTTGACCATGGAACTGAGTTTTTCTCTCAGAACAGAGTTAATTGGCCATAAGGGGTCCAGGCTTCTATGTCAGTCTCATTAGCACCCAACTGACCCATGTCCAGCCCCACCATCCTCATAAACTGTCAGGGAAAAGTTATCTGCGGCTGCCTCCCCATTAACGTTTACACCAAAGTGGCCTCTGTTGTCACATGAGGTGCTGGAAAACTTCCTGAGCTCCTTCCAATTTGGCATCATGCATTTCTATGACATGCCCATGATGCGGGCACAGGACATTACCTGGCAAGTCAAAAGCACACAGTCGAAAACCATTTGGCTGACAAATGCTGTGGGTGGAAGATGAGCCCTGACCCCAGGAGTGTGAGCCGAGGGAGGAGCGGCAACGGTAGGACAGGTGACCTACAATGCCACCCTGAGCTGTCCTCTCACACAGCCACCCGGGCCAAGGGTCCCTTTTCAGTTAATATCATGGGTGACCTGGACACAGCCAAGTGGCATGAGACCAGCTGCTTGAATGTGTCTGTATGGACTGGCCATGGGGCAGAAAGGGCTCACATTCATTGATTCCCTTACTCATTCCCCTCCAGGACTTTGTGAGCACCCGGAAAGAGGGGGGTCCAGGCAGCACACAAAGCTCTCTGGGAGCCAAGTACTCATGGACGGGTCAGGGCTCTGTGTGCTTGGTTCCTGCACAGGTGTGTCTCATATCCTCAACATTTGGATCCACATTGCATCATGAACTTCTCATCTGCCAGTTATTCCCAGGAATTCCTCCCCTTCATCAGCAGAGCACATGGAACACAGTCAGACACACTACAGGTGCCGAGGGGCGTGGAGGTCGCAGTGATTATCACCACGCTCCGGCTGTCATGTCTTTGAAATGGCAAAGTCATGGGAATTAGGTTGTGACTTATTTATCTATAAACTTGTACAAACCCCAGGGCGTTGTCTCACACTGGGCTCCTTGAGAGGGGTAGCTGTGTGCAGGTGGTTTGCTGGGGACAGCTAGGGAGACAGGACAGAGCAGGGACAAGTGACCTACAGTGCGATCCTGAGATAGAATGACCCTCCAAGTGGACCCAAGAGGCTGGCGGTTGGCATCAAGTTCTTAGCTGTCCCCTTCAAGGGGTGTGACTAGGGCAAGTCAGTATTTTCGGTATCTGACCTGAGGTGGGGTCTATGTGAAGAACCCAGGGTCGACTGTGGCTATCACCCAGTCTGATGTTCCAGCTCAAGAAGGAGTCCCCTACACTGTGCTTCTGATGGAGAGTCACCCAACTTCCATGAGGAATGCCCCAGAGATGGAAATCTTCCTTCTCTGCAAGTCAGTTTCTTAAATTTTATTCTAAACAGGAGCTATAGTCATGTCTTCCTTTCATGAATTAAATATGCCTTTTTGTAAATTTCAACTATTACTGACACAGGTGTAAGGGGCCACAGTGGACAAAACACCTATAGGTCCTGCCTGGGCTGGGATGAGCCTGTGTCTCCTGCCCATTCACAACCATTTCCATGACCACTGTGAGTCACCGTGCCCCTTTGTTCATCGCCTCGTCTCGGCTAAGTGGGTGGCTGTGGGGACATCAGAGCAGAATCACAGGGTGAGCTAAGGGACCAGGCAAGAAAAATTCTTGAGAGGAATCTCAGAAATCACTTGGTTCGGGAACATAAAGTAAAGATTTTGGAGGAGAAGTCGTCCGTGTGAACGGTGGTACATGAGCACGGCAGGAGCTGAGCCCGGCTCTCAGGCATCAGGAGGGGCCGAGCCCCACATGGTAGCTCTCAGCAAAGGTGCTGGACCACAGCTCCCACCCTAGAGTGATGTTGACCTTCCCAGAAGTCAGTCCAATACAACTTCGTTCCCACCAGCCGTAGCCAGGGCACCCCCTCACACAAACTTAACCTGTCATCCCTTTTGTGGCTCACAAGGGCAACTGGCCATAATAATGGTATTCCAGGCTGGGTATATTTCTGTAAAACCATGCTACAGAACAAATCCTCTGGGAGGGTGAAAAAGCTGGACAATCCAAAGAGAAATAAATAACAAAGCCTACTTCCAAGGCTGGGGTAAGTCCTTCATCCTGGGCTGGGGATTGTGTGGCTGTAGGTGGACATCCCCAGCTAGAACCGGATCTTCCAGTGTGCAAAGCCCAGGGCTCTCTGTAGCCCACATGCAGAGGTGGGAATCAGAAATCTCTTAGTTGACCTCAGTTTCCTGATCTGTAAAAGGAAGTAACTGAACAGGTGATCTTCAGATGCCTTCCACTTCAAGTCTCCCTGAAATTGTTTGAAATGCATACACACAGAAACACACACACACACACGTAACTGTTTCTCTATTAAATTTGGAAATAAGACACCAGGATTAAACAGGAAAACAATTCGCCTTGAACAGACTATACCTAAAACCAAAATCACCATAATGTAATTAGTCAAAAGTGATTCTGGCTTTTTAATTAATGGTTTTATTTTTGCAAGGTGACCCCACCCAATTCTTCCTGCTGCCCGTCACCTCCTCTGTGAACCCTCTAGACTCACTCTCATTTCCATTTTACAGAAGCAGGGGTTTCGGATTGTCTTGTCGGGTCACGTGTCCAGCCTGGGCTACCAGCTATGGCAGAGGGCAAGGGAGCCTTGCGCCAGTAGCCATCCTTCTGGTTGGGAGGAAGGTGAGTATCACCCTGAAGTTCAGCTGGCTGCAGTTGAAATGCCAAAACATTTATGTATTGGGTGGTAAGTGGCAGCTGCCATGGCACCTAGATGCACACCTTAGCAAAAGGTCTCAGGGACCCCTGAAGCCACCTCCATCCAGCACCTAAAGGCATGGAACTTGGCACCACCGTGGGGTGGGGGCCTCTGACATTGAAACCAAGTCCAAACATTGAGCCACCTGCACCTGGCCCACCAAGGGCCAAGTGCAGGTGGCTCAATGTTTGGACTACTACTTTGAGTAATAGAAAGGTGCTGGAGGGAGGGACAGGAGGAGGCTATTGTGAAGGCTCAGAGAAGTGGAGCTGGTGTGAGTGACAGACACACAGGGTTGATTTGGCCCTTACCAGTAAGACTTCTGCCTGGCCTCCTGCATTTCTAAAGCCCGGCTTCATGGAGGGTATGGTGGGAAAATTCCCCATAAGCCTATGATATGTAAAATGCTTGGCAAACAGTTGAAAATAATCACAACAAGTATATGGGTCTTACAACCATAAACTCCCTCAGAAAAGGAACACCTGGACACTACACTTCTCCATTGCCCCATTATGTTTGAGGTGAGGATACCACGGGGGGGACGTTGATGGAGGAATATGGTTTCATCAAAAACATGAAAAAATTGAAAATGTGATTGATATATTGAAACTATTGCACTGATAAGAATTAACTCATTTAATCTAATGAATTATCTTCTGCCTAGAAGCAGTGGAGTGGACTCTATGTACATAGACATGTTCCCATGAATAGGTATGAACAATCTTCTGATGCTCTAAAGGATATGGGTAACTTTAAATAAATAGATCATTTTTATGAGATGTAATACCAAAAGTATTTGGATATAGTTGATTATTCAAATTCCAAAGTATAGAATAAATAGATTTTAATGAATTTTATAAGAAGAAAGCCAAATATGTCTATGTCATGAAAGCAGGTCTTTGTAAATTCAAGATAAAACTCAATTTCAGTAAATCTAACAGCAAAGTTCCTTCACGCATTGAGATAAATCCACAGGGTGGCGCCCATGCTAACTGCTCCCCCACAAAATGGTGCCACCAGTTCCCTGAAACAACCGCAGAAGCTACTGAGTGTTCATAGAGTCTCCCTTGCCCTGGACATCTTATTCTACCCCCTATAGTCTTGTCACCAACACCTTCCTCCATCCACCCCCATGTTGTCCTCACCTTCACCTTCCTCCATCATCACCTTTGGTCTCCTCCCCTCCTCCTTCCTCCATCCATCACCATGGTCTCCTCAACTCCATATTTCTCCACCTACCCCCGTGGTCTCCTCATCTCCACCTTCCTCCATCCACCTCCATGGTCTCCTCACCTCCACCTTCCTCCATCTACCTCCATGGTCTCCTCAACTCCTACTTCCTCTATCCACCCCATTGGTCTCCTCACCTCCAACTTCCTCCATCCACCTCCATGGTCTCCTCACCTCAGCCATCCTCCATCCAC
Organism: Nycticebus coucang; assembly: GCF_027406575.1. NCBI lineage: Eukaryota > Metazoa > Chordata > Mammalia > Primates > Lorisidae > Nycticebus > Nycticebus coucang. The sequence continues at coordinate 193,729,321 of NC_069780.1, forward strand.
CTCCATGGTCTCCTCACCTCAGCCTTCCTCAATCCACCCCCATGGTCTCCTCACCACCTTCTTCCTCCATCCAACGCCATGGTCTCTCTTACCTTCACCTTCCTCCATTCACGCCTATGCTCTCCTCAAATTCCTCCATCCATGGTCTCCTCACCTGCACCTTCCTGCTTCCACCCCCATGGTCTCCTCAACTGCATATTTCTTCATCCACCCCCATTTTCTCCTCACCTCCATATTCCTCCATCCACCCACATGGTCACATAATCTCTTTTTCCTCAATCCACCTCCATGGTCTCTCTTACCTTCACCTTCCTCCATTCACGCCCATGGTCTCCTCACCTTCCTCCATCTACCCTCATGGTCACCTCACCTTCACCTTCCTCCAACCACTCCCTTGGTCTCCTCAACTTCATATTTCTCCATCCACCCCCATGGTCTCCTCACCTCCTCTTTGATTGATCCACCCCCAGGGTCTCACCTCCTCCTTTCTCCATCCACCCCTGTGGTCTCCTCACCTCCACCTTCCTCTATCCACTTCCATGGTCTCCTCACCTCCTCATTCATCCATCCACTTCCATGGTCTCCTCACCTCCTCCTTCCTCCATCCACCTCCATGGTCTCCTTAACTCCTCCTTCATCTATCCACCTCCATGGTCTCCTCACCTCCACTTTCATCCGTTCATCCCACATGGTCTCCCTCACCTCCTCTTTCCTCCATTCATCCACCTCTTGATCTCTCTCACAGCCACCTTCCTCCAATCCTGGTTTCTCTTTATCATTTTGCTACTTCCATAGATGAAGGTACCATCTCTCTTTAAATCACGGCTTTTCAATGTCCTTCCTGTTTCCATGATACCCCTGTGTCTCTTCCCTTCTTACACTCTTGTGCCACCCTGTGCTCCCTCCTCCCTGTCTGCATTGCATTCGGATGTGTCCAACTCCATGTGGGGACTTGCAGCTCACAGGAGTTCTGATCGCTGCCCCGTCTGTGGCTCTGCCAGGAGGCCTCCATTCATTCTCATCCACCTGAAACTTCTTCCTCTTCTGCAGGTTTGTCCCACTTCACCATATTCTGTCTTCAATATTATTCCCTCCTTTTGACAAGGTGGAATTTTCTTGACCTAAGTTGAGCTCAGGCATGATTCCTGGCATAGCTTTCCTGACTACTGAGTAAGTCTCTCTCCTACTGCCATTTTTGCATCTCTTGATTCCATCCTCTGCACTTTCCATGAGGCACATTTGGACCTGGGTTGGCTAATCTCACAGCTGTGGCTCTTCCTCAGTATGTGGTAAATTCTGTTTTCTGTTCCATGACCGAGTAGGGATCTGTCCCTTGACCCCAGGGCAAGTCTTCTGACCCATCTTCTCTCCAAACAGGAGCTGTATGTGGGTAAAGGAGACAAGAAGCAAAGCAGCCAGGCATCAGAAAAATAAGACAGCAATTACAATAGAATATGAACTGCTTAAGCAAGTCCGGTTTAAGTCCTAGCATGTAAGTAAAACGTTCTTTCTAGTGGCTATGTTAGAAGATAGCGAATTACTAACTGTGCATTGGTGTGGATGTTTACTACAAAGCTCTAGACACATGTGTATATCTCCACATATCTGTACACCTGTCATGTCCTTTTCCAATGCTATACTTAAGACTCCATTGGTCAGAGATTTGTGCTCAAGTTCAATTTGGCTTTGGATAAATTTTGGTTGTTTATTTATTAAAAAGTCTGTGGATTTCATATATGCCTTCTTTTCAATGAACGGGCACAGTCCTGCTTAGTCCCCGAGATTGCAGAGCTCCCTGTTAAGAGTAGGTGATTGTGAGCTTGGTCTCCATGTCTGCAGAGGAAGGCCTGCTGACCCACTAACATGCATCAGGACATGCTGTGCCTTGCACCTAACGGAAACATGAGAAAATGTGCAGTGGCAGCTCTTTGGCTCCGCTGTGCTCTGTGGACAAGTTTCAGTGTGTGTCCTTTCTTGCCTATGGAAACCACAGTGCTGCATGTCACATACAAGCTTGGGAGCACCGGAGATGCTATTAAGAAATAAGAGGTGAACCATCATGCTATCGTTGGCAGCTGTCCATGATTTAAAAAGTAAGGTATGATTTTAAGTAGGAAATATATTTTTAATTCTCTAGAACAGTAAAACTAATTGAGTGATATATTTAGCAGTCTTTTTTTTCCCCTTTTTTAATTTTTATTAAATCATAGCTGTGTACATTAATATGATCATGGGGCACCATACACTTGGTTCATAGATCGTTTGACACATTTTTATCACACTAGTTAACATAGCTTTCATAGCATTTTCTTAGTTATTTTGCTGAGACCTTTACATTCCACATTTACTAGGATTCACATACAATTTAATTTTTTAACTAAAGAGGAAAAAAAAGGAATTGAAGAAATCCAGTGATCTTCCAAATTGATCTTATTCTCCCAATGATTGGATTTTTCTGAATTATTCCCTTCTATTTGATCTTTAGCCTTAGCCACAAGTTCTTCTGTATAGCAAAAATGATTTTGAATCCCAAATTACATATTGTGGCCATCAATGTGGAAAAGCAAAGAAAACAACACAAGAAAAGCAACAAGCATCACAGCGTCACAGAAACCCCTTCTTCAGGCGATCACTGCCTCACAAAATAGTGAGTGGGAACATTTAATGTCTTGAGGACAGCATCATCGGTTTCAGAATAAGATTATCCCAGGGCAGGTAGAATTTCCTGAACACAGGGTTGATCTTAGAGGGAGGGTGGCATGGGCGAGAACAGCGGTTTTAGAGGAACAATGAGGCATTTAACTGGCTTTTGCTGAGTGTCAGCTGTGTGTGAACTGTCCACTAGGAACCTTTGCTGTGTCACAGGGCCTGGGACCTGATGTTGGTGGGAGCTGGGAGCAGGAGGCCCCTGGCTAAGTCAGGGTGTGAGCAGCTGTGCCTGCTTCTGACCGTCAGAGCAGAAGCCCTCCTCCTTGGCAGGGGCTCCATGACACAGCAGGGGGCAGGAGGTCAGGTGAGAGGTCAGCTGAGGAGTGCAGCCTCCCATGGAGATAGCCTTGGAGGATGGCCTGTAGAGCTGGCTGTGCCCTCGGTGGTCATCTGGACCTCTTCCTCTCCACACGTGACGGGGCCAGACTCTGTCAGGGGGTGCAGAGTGTCCATTCCTCAGCGGCAGGTGTTTGGAGTGCGTGAGCTGAGTCTTTCCAGGAGCGAGGCAGGCTCCTGAGTGACGTCACCTAGGTCTCTCTAGAATCCATGGAGCTCAGCTCCTGGCAGCCCCCCGCGTCCACAGCCCCCACCCCATACCCACTGTGCTCACGGCCTGACCTGAGCCAGTTCTCACATCCAAACAAAGCCCTCATTTGGAAGGTTCTGCAGGGCCGCCCACTGCCTGGCCCCTAGGATGGCACCCACTGCCCATGTCCCCCAAGGCCACCCAGACCAGACTCCACTCTGGGCAAAACACCCTCCAGGACAACATGCTCAGCTGGCAAATCCTTCTAGTAAAGCACTTTCAGATACGGTTCACAAATGAGATAATACACATAGAAAAGCCTGGTGGGTCTCACAGGTCTGAGAAGGTACTAACTTAAAGACTCACATTCCTGAAGTCCAGGCCCTGGAGGGTGCTGGCAGTGCCCAGCGGTCCTCCCTGCTCAGGGATTAGCTCCGGACTTCATCTACTTGCCACAGCTTTGGGGAGCCAGGAACTTTGCTTACCGACAGGAATAAAGGAGCTTTCTTTACAGCATTTCCAATACCGGGGTGGTTAAAGGGCATGACGGCGGATAAGTAGGTTGTCACCCAATTGTACTTTCTGTTCCAAGACTCATGTTCACCAGCTCCCAACTGATCCTATTCAGAATCTAGAATCCAGCATCCAGAATCTGGGGGTTGATGAGAAGAAACATACTTGCAGGTGCAAACATATTTGCTCGGCTCTAAGGCCAGCTGGTCATCACACCCTGAGGAAAGAAGAAATAATAAAAAGCCAAAAATGCATAAAAGTTGGTGTGGTGACAGGAAATGAGGGAAGGATAATCAGGTGCAAGAGAGGGCAGAGCCCAAGCCACAGGTGGGGAGGGCCAGGCCCAGGGGCTTTCCCGGGACCAGGCGCTGATGAAGGCAGATGAGGCTGCTCCGTGGCTCAGGCCTGGAGTTCCGGCACTTTGGGAGGCTGAGGCAGGAAGATCGCTTGAGCCCAGGAGGTCGAGGCTGCAGTGAGCTATGATAAGGCCACTGCACTCCCGTGTGGGTGACAGAGCAAGTCCCTGTCTCAAAAAAAAAAAAAAAGATAAAATAAAAGCAGATGAGACACCTACTTATTTTAAAAGGTTTGTGGAATTCTAAAGTATCCTGCATTCATAATAAATTTATATCAGCCTCTTTAATGGCTAATGAGGAGAAGGCCTGTGGTGGGATTGGGCACAGAGCAGGTGGGGACTGGACAGCCCCAGGCCTGAATGCTGCCCCAAGTGGGGAGCCCCGGCCTGCCCCTCCCAGCCCCTTGTCCACAAAAGGCTGTGTGAATTCTGTCCTTGTGGAGGCCTTGGCCCTGCACGAGGCAGCCCACCCCATGGTGTGGTGAAACACGGCTGCAGCACAGGCCCAGGCCCTGCTGTCTCTGCAATTAAATACCCTGTAATCAGGGCTGTGTCTCCAACTCTGCATCGATCTTTTCAGGCATGTTTAAAATTATGTTGCCTGTTAACTTGTTTGTACAAACAGGCAAAAAAAATCCCCCAAATCACTCCACGTGGCTGAGGATTTATGAAACATACAGACAGCTCAGATAAATATCACCTTAAAAAAATCAGGCAACTTATAAATTGCCATTACCACACAATAAGGCAGTTTAACTCAATTTAGCAACTGAGTCAATGTTTAGCCAGGCGTCACTCGAGTGCCTTGTTAAAATCCCAGTGGCTCTGGTGTGTCTGAGGTGGGAAAAAAGCCTAAACTGCCTATCAACCACTGCAGGGAGCTGAAAGGATGTGAGCCCAATTAAACCTCCAGGCCTACGCCCGCTTGTAAACACTTGCTACTTCATTCCTCCCGGAACACACCGCCAGGCAGGAGAGGGGACCCAGTGCGAAGCCAGGAGCTGCTGTGCCTGGGGTCTGGCCCAGCCCTCCTGGGTGAGAGGCGGCCGCCCCCTCTCTATTAATCATCATCTCGCTCCCAACACCTGGGACTGACTCCAACTCCCCCGGTTGCTATATTGACAATATTCCCTGTTGATTTCCTCATTTTCTCAGCCAAGGCTAGACTGACCTCTTTAAAATTCTTTATAAACGTCAGTAATTGCTGCATCCAACTTCAATTCATTACTTTCCCAGGCCTCATGTATTTTGATGATATGAAAGTTGACCGCATTTACATGCAAATTGAAGTTTTATATTAATAAGGGCCAGTGAAAGGAGATGGAATGGTAATGCTCCATTATGACTTTTAAATACATTTGCCCATGTCTCGACTGGCATTAGCGTGGTCAGACCATGAGGAAATCATGTTGGTCTGATTGCAATTTTGTTTTCCAATTGAAAGTACAATTTCATCAGGTTTCCCTGTCATTTCTAATAATGACTTAAGTTTGCTTGCTAAATTGCAGAATTTCTCCAGCCTTTGGATGGGCTGGCAAACAGGTGAGGTGACAGCTGCTTCTGTGCGAAGTGCTTCATTACGGGCAGGCGACCGTCCATCCCAGGAGGCTCCTTTGATGACAGGAGCAAAATTACCAAAGGCTCCTCACGGTGGAGACTGATTATCTTAAGCACATTAACTTTTATTGTAAAACTTTGAAAGCTCAGCATTTCATTCCCGAACGTACCTTTTAATACAGTGATCAACGGTTGCTTAATCTTCCAATGTAGGTTTGGGGGGTTGCATCACAGTTCATGTATTTGTATTCCGGAGCATTCAGAGGAACTTTTTCCTTTCTTTAAAGTGAAAAAGTGAATTATCCCCACACATCAAGAACAGGGTTGAGGGTCAGAGTCACGAAGAAGACGGTAAGACCCAGGACCTCACTGAAAATAGATCTTCAACAGAGGGCAGAGCCTGTGGCTCAAGGAGTAGGGCGCCGGCCCCACATACCGGAGGTGGCGGGTTCAAACCCGGCCCAGGCCAAAAACTGCAAAAAAAAAAATAGATCTTCAACAGAGACTTACCCCTCATTAAGTTGAAGGTGGATTTTGTGCCTACAATCCACCCAGATTTGTCAAGATGCTGAAAGTAGTTACTGATGAAATCCACACACATCAGCTCAGGGAGAGAAGGTGATCAGGAGAGTGTTCAGTAGAAAGAAACGAAGTGTCTAAAGAAAGAGACGTCCTTGGGCTTCTCCCCGGCTTGGCTTGCACAGTTGTAAACCATGAGAAGGTGCGTTTTGTTCACCTCCAAACCTCCTCTCAGCTTTCCAGGTTTATGCGATTGTGATGGCATGGACATTTGCTCCTTGCAATGCGATGCGTTTGGCACTGTGTAACACTCTGGGTGAAAACTGACACTTCCCAGCAGGATACCACTTGCCACCATGGGCTACTCACACCCTTTGGATAACGCAGTAATCTAATCAGAAGATTCTGTGTTCAAATTCTATCTGAATTGTTTCTTATCTCCGAGCAGATAAGACACTGGCAGCAGTTTGAATATGGGAGAGGCCACTGGGTGTACAGCAGGGCTCCACTGTGTCTCTGCACAAATATGGTCCTCTGGGACCATCAAGGTGGACCCGCCCCTGCCTGATTGCTCCCTGCGCCAATCTGGATAAAAGCATCCTGCATGGTGTACACAAGGCCAGGTTCAGAGAGCTTTTTCTGGTTCCACACTGAGGGTAAACCCAATATGTATAAAGTTTATTTATGTACTTTTTAATCTTACTAATTACAAAAAAAAGGCAAAAGAAAATAACGAAAGGTACAAAAAAATATGAAAAGCTGTATGGGGCCCAGGACACTTGATTTGGGAAGACGCTGAGGGGAGGGAAGGTCCACGGAGAAGTTGCTCTGAGCATCCAGGTTTGATTGACAGTAAATGTTCGATGATTGAATACGATGAGTATTTGTGTTGGAAAAGTGTATTCCGCTCCCACCAGGCTCTCCTAAGCCACCAACAGAGAATTGTACTTCATAGGGACTCAGATAATAGAAACGCCATTTGAAGAACAGTTGCTTTATTTATTTAAATTCGTGCTGAAATGAGGGGAAAGACCTGGCAGCACAGAAAGGGAAGTTTGGCTTCTGTTTGGCTAATTTCAGGGACTTCAATTCTCTTTTTTGTCATGGTCAGATACTCAGAAAATGACTTTTCTACAAAGTAAACAATTGAAACTAGTATAGCAATTACAGTTTAAATCTATCTTTTCTTCTTCATCAAAGAGGAAAAGCAGGGGGAACAGGTTCTTCCAAAGCAGGGGGAACCTCCTTTTTTTAAAAAAAGGGTCTTAATAGGAGGCCAATATATACTAACATGGACATAGAAGCTCTGCTGGAAGCCGAGTGAGGGGGATCAGACCCCAGGCTCTTGCCTGGCAGCAAACAGCCCTGGATGTGGGGAGGGTGGAGCTCCGACCTCAGAGTGAAGATCCTCATCTGATCTAATCCTAGAGGAGACTCCAAAGAGAAGCATCGTGTGATTTAGAAATATTTGACCACATTTCTTCTGTGTCTTTTCTCTTTATTTTCATTAATCTGCAGATTCACACACACAAATCCAAGACTTGTTCCATAGGCTGCCGTAAAGTGGGAAGTAGCCCTTGGCTCAGAGGAGGGCAACATAATCCCCACACGACGTATGTTTCCTTTGACTGCTGGGAGAAGTTAGGGGATGGGAAGAGAGTCTGAGCAATCCTGCTCCTTGGTCAGAGTCATTGTTTAGCAATAAAATCAATTACCCCTTTGTGAATCCCCTTTAGACTTCTCAGTGTTTCTGCGTCCCCTATCTCACTCACTACCACAGCCCACAGTGCATCCTAAGCAGGGCAATGATCGGCCTTTTTTTTTCCCTTCAGGCGATTGATTAAAAGCAGCAACAGGCATCTCAGCCCCCGGAGCGAGGCTGTGGGTGCTACAGAGCTCACAGCCACAGGCAGGAGCTGTTTTATTTCCAGCTCTACTCTCCAGATACCTGTGTCTCTCCCCCTTGCCTTTCCAGTTTGTAGATAAAAGGAAAGAGCTGAAGTTTGGCTTTCGGGTTTTAATTTATCCGAACTACTCCAGCTGTTCTCTCTCTGAACCATCCCTGAGCAGAGGCAGCAGCTGCTTGGAATATTTTGTGAGTCAGATAATTCCGTTTAGCAAGAGGGACTTTACCTAACAATTGCAATCAGTGTAACCTGGCTTATTGTACCCTCAATGAATCCCCAACAATAAAAAAAAAATAAATAAAAAAAAAATAATTCAATTCTATGAAAAAGTAAAACAAATATTTCTGAGCAGTTGTTAGAAAACAACGGAACACTATTCAGTCATAAAAAGGAGACTTTGTATCTTTTGTAACAACCTGAAAGGATTTGAGAAGATTCTCCTCAGCAAAGTGTCATAAGAAATGGAAGAGCAGGGGCGGCGCCTGTGGCTCAAGGAGTAGGGCGCTGGTCCCATATGCCGGAGGTGGCAGGTTCAAACCCAGCCCCAGCCAAAAAAAAAAAAAAAACACACACACACAAATAAATAAATAAATGAAAGTCACTTAAAAAAAAAAAAAAAACGGAAGAGCAAGCTTCGCCTGTGCTCAGTACTAAATGGAAGCTAATATTAATAACTAGAGGCTCACATGGGAAAAACTCAACTAAGTTGACGTGTGGGGGAGGAGGGAGGGAGATAATCCTTAAATTCCCACCCAGCAAGTTCAATGCACGGGAGTGGGGCACACACGCTTCCTGGGAGACGGACACGCGCCACGTGGACTTGAACCTTGCAAGAGCAAACTGTGAAACCCAATCGTGTGGACCTTTCTATCAACCTGAAATAAAATTAAAAAGAAAGAAACAACTAAGACAATTGCTCCCTGCAGAGGACAGCGACTGCCCACCACACCCTGGGCCTCTCCAGTCATATCCTTCCCCGCTTTGGGTACCAGCCCAGATGTGTGATCGCTGGATCCGTCTAACTTCTGGGGGAATCACCGCACTGCTTCCGTGGCACCGTGCCATTTGACGATCCTGCCACTCCTACATAACAGATCCAATTTCTAGACATCCTCACCAACTGTTTGCTTTTTTAATGCTAGCCGTCCCCATGGGTATGAAGTGGTATTTCACTTGGGCTCCTGTTTGCACATCCCTAGTGTTCAGCGATGTTGGGCACCTGCTCGCGTTCTCTTTGGCCATGAGGACATCTCCTTTGGAGAAGTTTTTATTCAATTCCTCTGCTCGCTTTTGACTTTTTTGTTGTTACAGCTATTCTTCACCCTTTCTGAATGTTAACCTCTTCTCAGTACGTGACGTACAATTACTTTACCATTCCATGCGTGGCCTTTTTGCTCTGCTGCTTGTGTTCTTTGATGCCTAGAATCTTTTACTTTTAATGACTGAGGTCCAAAAGGCCAATTTATCTATTTTTGCTTTTATGGGCATAGCTAAGAAATCATTGCCAAATCTGATGTCCTGACTTTCTCCTTGTGTTTTCTGCTAAGAGTTCTACAGTTTTGCTCTTATGTTTAGATTTTTGATCCCCTACGAGTTAATTTTTATATGGAAGGTAAGGGTCTAATTTTACTTTATTTTTTGTTTATCTGTGGATATACAGTTCCCCCAGTGGCACTTGTTGAAAAGATTGTCCTTTGCAGTTGAATGGTCTTGGCACGCTTGTCAAAAGCCATCTGACCACACACGTGAGGTTTACTTCTGGGGTCTCTATTCTGTTCCTTTCTTCTAGATGCCTGTCTTAATGCCACACTGTTTTTATTAGTGTAGCTTGATAGTAAGTTTTAAAATCAAGAATGTGATACCTCCAAATTAGGGTTTTTTCCAGGACGATCTTCTCTTTTCAGGGTCTCTTGAGATTCCATGTGAATTGTGGAATGATTTTTCTTTAATTTCTGCATAATACACTGTTCAGATTTTTACAAGACTGAATTGAAACATAGATCTCTTTCATGATGCATGGATGTGGTAATAAATATTAAGTTTTCCAATCCATGAACACAGGCTATCTTTCCATTTGTTTGTGTTTTTATTTCTTTCTGCAATGTCTTACAAAGTTTTTAGAATAAGACTATTTTGCCTCCTCGGTTAGGCATAGTCCTAAACATTTGATTTGTTTTGATGCAATCATACGTGCAATGGCTTTCTTAATCTCCTTTCCAGATTTCTCACCGTTAGTGTGTAGAAACACAGCTAATTTTGCATCCTGAAACTTTTCTGAATTCATTCTTTAGTTCTGACAGTTTCTTCTGCATGTGAATTGAATCTTTTGGGTTTTCTACATACAAAATCATGCCATCGTCAAGTAAGTTTAATCTTCGAGTTAGAAACAGTTGTACTCACTTATTGAGTGTGATCTGCAGCCTATCTGGGGGTAAGTGAGGGACCTGGTGCCTCTCCTGGGCCACCTGGTCTGGGGAGGGGAGAATTCCCCTGGGAGACGCTCCTCTGTGTTTATTGCAGCTGGAGACGGACACACTGTCATTTTCAGACACGTTTCAGGGAGCGGCTGATGTGTTCACGTCATTCATGGTTTGTCCTTACGTGCTTATCTTTCTAACCAGAGTGGCTCACGCGTCTGTGCTAGGAAGTCAGTTGAGGTGCGCAGGAGCCTCCTCAACTTCACTTTCCACGGACACGGGTGGAAGGCCCTGCTCCCCACCTCTCGCCGCTCCTGTGCCTGCTGAGGGGATTACTGCAGGGACTCTGCCCTCTCCTCCCCCATGGAATGGGAAGGGACTTAGTGCTGTGGATTATGGCTTCTGCATCCCTGCTCCCCCAAGGTGGCTGGCTGCCACACCTACATTGGCAGTGCCTGCTCTCCCTGTAGTATTCCCATTCAAACGCTGCCCACTGAACACTGTGGCCTTTCTGGGACACAGGGATCATTATGGAGGCAGCACTGAGAAAAAACAGATCACAGCTTGGCCGCCAGCAGCCAGGTGAGGGAGCAGAAGGAGACACCCAAGGAGCCACCACGGGAAGGGGCTGGCCAGGGAGGAGGGGAGCCAAGGGGGCTGCAGGCCATCAGGCCCCGTCACAGGATCTCACAGCTGACACCGCCAGATGACCTGCATTGCTCCCAGGTGCGGCTGCCTGGTTCTCTCGGAGCTGCAGGAGGGGCCCATCCCTGTCCTCTCAGGGCTAAGATTAGCCTCTCCCTTTTCCTTTCTTATTTTCAGTCTTTGATATGCAAACAGCATGGGCCTCGCGGTGCACCAGCCTTCTGGGTTATAAGCCTGGCCCTCAAGTTGTGTTCATTGCTTTAGACAGACCCTCCAGTAAGGACATAGACACATAACCTTTTGTTTGTTTCATTTGCTCTCCAGCCTTTGCAATTCACAGCCTGATAATTTTATTTTAAAAGGAACAACTGTCATGAAGGTTTGCTCTGTTTACCATTAAAACAGAAGAAAGAAACTTATTAAACCTCCAGCTAGGACATGCCTCCTCCCTCTCCCCTCCCTTCTCTTTTTCTTTCTTTCCGAGGCATCCCCCTCTGAACACCCTTCCTCTCCTCCTCCTCCTCAGTTCCCTCCTCCCATCCCCCTCCCCCATCCATCTTTTGGAGCTTTTTAGACGTTGATGAGTTTCATGCTCAGAACACTCTGGGACGTCTCTGTGTTGGGGTCCTAGAGCCTCTTTACCAGAAGTTCTCTCCCACCCCTCCAGAGCCTGCGCTGTGAACTCAGGTCTGCTTCGCCTTCCACAGGGGCTGCCATGGCCCATGAGCAGCTCTGTGCTGGGCTCATCCGGACTCTAGGAGGAAAGTGCTCAGAATGCAGTCACTGTAGGGATGGTGAGGTGCCCCATCTGTGTTCACGCTGCTCCAGGCCATGTTGGCCTCACCCACAGAGGGGAGGACGGCACAGGACTTCACGTGTTTCATGCCAAGACTGACACTTCTGTTCCTTACTTGAAATTTTTGTTTTCCTGTGCCTTCACGTCATTTATTCCAGTTTTCCACATTTCCCTGAGGTCATGCAGCTAGATCCATCCATGGCCACATTCTGTCCATGCTGTGGTTCAGCAATAGCAGCCTGGTCCCCTTCTCAGCTCCCATGGTTGGCAGGAAACCACTGTGGAAGGAGGGCAGCCCCTCAGTCATACCTCTGGCCTTGGGTGGCACAAGCCTGGTCTCTGCATGGAGCTCACCTCTGTGTGCCCACGTGGCCAAATTGCCCGTTCATCCTGGATTCAGGGTCACACTACTATGTGCCACCTCATCTTACCTGTTCACATGTGCAGTGATCCAGTTCCACAGGACACATCCCAGGAAAGCGGGGACAGAGACGCATTGCCCTCTGGAAGGAGGGCAGGCCAGCCAGCTGAGAAGGCCCAGGCAACAGGCCAGGCACAGGCCTCGTCCAAGGCGTGGGGCTGCTGGGGGCCGAGGTAGTGCTCTGTGTGGCTGCACCACCTCCGTGGCCTATGTTGTCACATGGTGAGGCCAGGAGTGGTGACGCTGACTCTCCCTGCCACACCTCCTTGAGGCTGCCTTGGTCAGCCAGTCCAAATTACTGCCTAGAGAAAGAGGCAGGCTCCCTGTCTGAGCTCTGGGAGTTGTGTGTGTGTGTGTGCGTGTGTGTGTGTGTGTGTGTGTGTGTGTATCAGGAGCGAGGCACATCCCAGCACCAGGCTCAGAGCACCTCCATGGGGCCATGTTCCTGGAGCTGATAGTGCTGAGGCCACCCTTTTCTCTACCCAGAACTGGATCACAGAAGAATGTGACAAGAGTCCTCCAGCCGGCTTGTCCTCGGCTGTGCCATCAGACACAGGGCCTGTGCCTAGGGCTGTCTTGGGGGGCATGTAGGGACCCCCAGAAGGCAGACCTGTACCCTGAGACTCCTAGTGCCGGTGAAGGTGCTACATTAGTGCTCTGGGACTGCCACTCTCTAAGTCTGCTGTAAGTGGAGAGAAACTGCCAAAACCTATGTTTTCTCTCAGATGAGCAAATTCTTTTTTGGCATTTCAAAGTTTGACATTCGCTGAATTGAAGTTCTCCACTGGCATCACCTCTCACACAAGTCCTCAAATTTCCTTGAAAAATTAGCTTGCTTTCTTGCTGAAGGCACTGAGCTTCTGTCACGCTCACAGAACCCTCACAAGGAGCCCTTTCCTGATGTCACGGCAGGGCAGCAGTGCAGCAGGGCAGTGCATCTGGGGGGCGCTGGGAAGGAGTTAGAAGTTCCCTCAACTGCAGAAGAGGGAAAGACTTCTTCAAATAGGGATTCTGAATGACTTTTGCCCAGGTCCACAGGCCTTCGTACAGAACTTCCCCAGGCAAGCGACCTCCTGAAGTGTGTTTCAGGGGACAGTGAGGAAGGGATCGGGCGGTGGGACAGGTGGGTGAGCAGGGGAGTCCCAGGTTGGTTTCTTCACTGTCTTCTTTTTGAAAACAGCTTTTACTTGGAGGCCTCCACTTTGTACTCAGATATCTCAGGCACTTGCTGTGGGCCTCCCAGGTGCCAGGCTCTGCCTGGGGGGGAGAGAAGACCCCCCCAAAGGAAATTCACAACTGGTCCTCTGTGGGGAGAAGGTCTCTGCAGGGAGGAGGCCCCTGGACTCCCGAGGCCTTGGGGATGACACAGGGGTTTGGGAGCAGGTGGGAAGGGGCAGCTGTTCCTTTGTAGCCCACAGGCACTGCAAGGCCCTCAGACATTGGAGGGTTTAGTCCACACCCCCTGCTCAGTAACTGCTATGGGTGAGACCTTCCCTGTTTCCCTGGAGTTGACATGGGAGGCTGGGGACCCACACCTATGGGAATCAGTCTCACAGAGAACCAGGACATGGGCAGACATGGGGGGATTTGGCTGCTGGGGAGTGGACATTCTCACTTATAACCAGGAAGGTGAGAAGCCTTCACTGCAAAGGTGACTGTGAGCAGAGGCCACAGACAGTGAGGGCAAGTGACTCCGGAGACACTGGCAGGCTGCTTGGAGCATGGGGGATGCTGGGAGCCAGTCCAGGGCAGCATAGTGGGCATCACAGGCTATGCCTTTCCAGGGAAGTGAGGACACAGAGGTAGCAGGAAGAGCCACAGGGTCCATGTCTTTCTCTGGACCCAAGTAGAGAATGGATGGTGGAGCCAGACACAGGGGCTGGCCCTGGCTTGGGCCAGGTAGGCGGAGAGCACAGTAGAGGCCTGCAGCCCTGTGTGGGACCACTCCGAGCGCATCTCTGTGAAGGTCTAGGGGATGACCCACAATGACACCATGTCATTTACTTCCAGTTGTTTCCTGGCAGACAGGGCAGAGTCATCATTTGGAAAAAGTAGATTTATCATACAGAAGAAAGCACAGTGGTCATTCATAGAGGAAGATGGATGTCAAAGGACATTTAAATCACTAGAATATTGGTTAGGGTGCTCTCTGGACTCATACAGGCTATGTGATGGCATAATTTGAAAAATTTAAAGCTTTTTTTCTTGTTCTTTTTATGAAAATTCACCTGTATCCTCCATCTTCAAGAATGCTTAGCCCATAAATCATCTTTCCCTAAAGGGTGGGACTCATATTTCCCAAGTGCCCCTTACACGCTCACCATGGGCAAGCTCTGAAACACGCTGCGTTCTCACTTAGTCTGAGACCTTGGGTGACTGTCTCATTATACAAATTACACACAAAGCCCCGCACATGAGATTTTAGTCTTTCATTTTTAATTATTCATGAAATATGCAGTAACATGGTTCAATGCACATGTGAGCAAAACTTGCTAATGCCTCTGAACAAATCATAAACACCTCGCTGGGGTGCCTGAGATGCAAGGCTGTCCTCTGATAGGTGCTTGATGGTGATCAGCTTCTGGAAAGCAGACAGTGACCTCATGGGGACAGCCCCCAGCACTCGGCCACTGGGTCATCGCTGGCCTCTCAGCTCAACAGGAAGTATATTCAGCCCCCTGCGCAGACTGAGCCTGACACCGGTTCTGTGCTGAGGAGGCCACACAGCACAGGGCACAGTCCAGGCTCAGTGCCTGGAGAGGTCACTTGCTGTGGTGGCCCCAGACAGGGCCTGGTTCTACTGTGGCTCCACCTGAGCAGAGGGAAACCCCCATCAGACAGATCCCAAATCCTACGGATTGCTGGTCTCCCGCTGGTGTGCCAGACTATGTGCAATGTTTATAGAAAAAGAAAATAGAAAAATACTTAGATACCAAGAGAGACACAGATAGGTGCAGGTCATGCAGAAGAGGGGACTGGAAAATGATCAGACTCATGAACCAAACAAGAGTCTTGAGGTGCAACCCTCTGCCCCAGGTGTGACCAGCAGATAGTAGATAGAACTACTGTTAGGGGTCCTTCCAGATTCTGAAAATACATCTGAATACCAAGGACACCTGGCCCTGTCCTCCCAGGGATCACCATGCAGTGAACAACACACCAGTGCACAGCAGTGAGGGTGAGTGAGAAGGGCGGTGCAGAGGAAGGCCAGGGTGGAGCCCGCTTTGTCAGGCGGCCTGCTAGCTGAGGGCCCAGGAGGGGAGGGCATGTTCCAGGCCAAGTTCTGCCAACAGAGTGCTCCAGACAGAGGGAGGCTAAGTGATCCAGCGGGATTATGTCCAAGTCCAAGGACCAGGAGGAGACGGTGTCCTGGGGCAGGGTTAGGGCTTGGCCTGCTACCAGGTGATGGAGCAAGAGAGGAAGTGGCCTATCCCCCTGCGGGAGGTTCACACAGAACACACAGGATGTACAGGGCATGAGATTTTGGATCTGGATTCATTCATGCAAAATTAGGCCTGTGACTTCCCCCATGTGCTGTGCACAGTTGGAGATCACTGGCTCTTATTACATAACATCTCACTTCATTCAATGAAAATACCACCGTTTATCAACTACCGTTGGCTTCCCTTCAGGTTGTTCTTAACTTAGCCTATCATGGATGACACTGCAGTGAATGTTCTTCCGCCCATCTTTTCTTGTGCATGTATTTGCATTTTCTGTCAATATAGACCTAGGAGAGGAATTGCCTTGTCATGACTGCTATGCATTTAGCTCCTGCTGGCAAACTGGCATGAGTGAGCTGGTTTCTCTGTATCCTCAACAACCTTCAGTGTCACCAATCTTTTTAAATGTGACCATTCTGATGGGCATAGTATTAACATCTTGTGGTTTTAGTTCTCAAATTTTCAGATGACAAAGCAGATAAGAATCTTTGAACAATTTACTGGCCATTTTGCTATCATCTTTTGTATGACATTTTTTATAACCTCAGAAGGACCAACCCTGCTGACATTTTCATCTTGGACTTCCAGCCCCCAGAACTGTAAGAAAATAACGTTCTGTTGTTTTATCCATGCATTCTGTTTTATGACAGCCTTAGCAAATTAATACTATTTTATACCACACATGGGGTTACCAGGTAACAATGTATATGGGAAACATAGATGGTTAATGAGTCAACACCTATTCCTTCATTTTCTACTAACATTGACCTTGTTTGAGTGAATATACACCTGTCTTTAAAAGATAATTCATGATTGCCCTTTCCTTTATGCAAGAACTTAGCCCAGGGACCTTGTCCTGACAAGAGATATAAGATGCTGCACTCCAAGTTTCCTGAGGAAGGGCTTCCTCCTCGATGAAGGAAACACATATAAGTGAACGCCCTGGCAGTGATGCCTTCTTTTCTTTCTTCCTCTTTTGTTCCCTCACATTCATGCAATAAAACTAGAAATCAACAACTAAAAAATGACTCTGTTCTGATCTATTCAAAATTAAACATTCCATATGTAGTTTACTCATTAAAGAAGAAATTAATACCATGGAGCTACAACATGCACACAAAATCACCAAAAATAATAGTAAATAAAATCTAGGAGAAAAGATCAGAATTAAATTCAACACACTTTAGAGGAAGATTATTGAGACACAGAATTTATATGATACATGATACACAAACTCCAGAACATATTTAAAAACAATCATCATGCAAAATTCAAGAAGTGTCAAAGAGTCAAGAGATAAAACAGACAATAGAAGCAGGTCAAGAGAGAGCTCAAATTTGTTGTTAGCAGATACAACTTCACAATAAGCATGATCAATGAGTTTCATAAAATAGACAATAATATAGGAAAATGGATAAAAAAAGTGTGATCAAAAAATAACCAACTACTCAATATAAAAACTGAAAACTATAATACATATTTTTAAAAAATAGAATAAATTTAAAAGTTAAGGCAGAAGACAATTTTTAAACTTGAAAAATATCAGAGTATAGGATCTAAACTGAAGGACAAAGAGCAATAGAATAGAAATAACAGAATATAGCATGAGAGAGACATGAAGCCTTGTACAGATGAAAGAGAATGAAACAAGGGCTGTGTCTGAAGGAAGATGAGCCTGGAGCTTTACAGGTAATAAGGGACATTCACTCACAGATTCAAGAAACTCAGCAAACTCAAAGCAAGATGCAAAAAAGCCCTACAATTTATCACATCATCGTCAAGGTATTCAAAATCAAAGTTAAAGAAAAAATATTAAAAGCATCCAGGGAAGAGAGACATGCATTAAAATCAGGGCAACAATACAGGGGAAAGAAGACTATATTATGACTATTGAAAGTGCTGAAATTCTCTACTCAGTGAGAATAATATTCCAGAATTGAAGGGAAATAAAGTTATTCCTAGATAAATAAAAGCTGAGTGTTCATTCCTGTTGGATTTTATACTATTAAAAATAGTAAAGAAACTTCTTTATGGATAAAGAAAATTATTTCAAAATAAATAGAGAGCTGCAGGAAAAGAAAGAAGGTAATTGAAAAATAAAAGGAAAATGTAAAAGATATTGGCCATTTCAAACAAAAATTGTAACGTCTTTGTGGCTTATAATGTGTGTAGAAATAAAATGCATGACAATTAAGAGTGAAAAAGATGGTGGTGCTGTGAAACTCATCACTAGTACGAGATTTAACTTCAGGGAGGCAGTAATAGACTAAGGGTGCATTTTTTGAAGTTTTTAAAGTTACTACTAAAAGCATGGTACTAAACATAAAACAAAAAATGTACTAGAGAAAATAAAATAAAGTAATAAAATATTTGATTATTTTAAAAAAGCAAGTTTGGTAGTAAATATAAAAAGATACATAATAACAAGTAGCATCTGTCTTTTTTTTTTTTTTTTTTTGTAGAGACAGAGTCTCACTGTACCGCCCTCGGGCAGAGTGCCGTGGCGTCACACGGCTCACAGCAACCTCCAACTCCTGGGCCTACGCGATTCTCTTGCCTCAGCCTCCCAAGCAGCCGGGACTACAGGTGCCCGCCACAACACCCGGCTATTTTTTGTTGCAGTTTGGCCGGGGCTGAGCATCTGTCTTTTAATGTAATGATGATTTGATATGAAAAAAATCTAACCACTTAATTTACCCAGCTTATTCTATTAAAAAATGAGGAATATCTTTCATAACAAAGTGTGAGTAAATATAAGTTGGTTTCATAGAAGTACTGAGTACATTGGATACTTTTTCCTCCATTCTTGAGATACTTTACTCAGGAGACTATGTTCCAGATCCCTTTAGCACAATAATCAAGTAAATGAGGTGAAAACTATGTTGATTGGTTTGATCTAACCATGTCAGATTGTATTAAAAAAAAAAAATCAACACATCGTACCCCATATAGGTATAAATGTATTCATGATCTATGTGTATTTGACTTAATAAATATATATATATATAAAAGAAAGTGCCAAAAAATAAAAAAATTGAAAATGAGGAATAAAAGATATAATCTCAATAAAGGCAGGAAAAAATTATAAAATTCAAGGAAAAAAAAAAACTCTCAGAATACTAGGAAGATTTCCTTACTCTTATAAAGCCGTCCAAGAAAAGCAAATGGCCAACCTCCTTCTTAATAATGAGAGATTAGAAACTTATTTTTATTAAATTAAGAAGAATCAAAGTTTTCTATCACTTCCCCTCTCTGTTTAATGTTGCTTTATTGTATCCAGATCAAAGCAATAATAGAGGAAAAAGGAATAAGATTAATAGGAATTGGTGAGGATGAGGTGCTGTTCCTTATTTGTACATTAAAATACCAAGAAAATCAGCAAACACGTGCCAACTATGAGAGAGTGTGTCAGCATTTCCCAATCAAAGAACAACATAACAAAACTCACCGTCAAATGCCCGCTTCCCTTCCCAGAAGTTAGATATTGCTTCTCACAACAGCAACCAGCACTCAGAGGCATCCAGAACTCAATCTATCAAAAATTCCTACACTCTGTGGTAGAAATTGCCAACATTTGCTGAAGTCTTTCAAATACAGCCTACTCAGAAGGGCTTTTACTTTGGGTATGTGGGTTCTACACAAAGGAAGCTGAAAACATTGAATGCCAGAAAAGTTCTTCTCAAGAAGTAGAGGAATATTTGCTATTGGTGCACTGGGGGCTGAATGGAACGTGTTCTTATACACCCTGGGCCGGGCTCAGCTTGGTTTCTATGAGTTGGGAACCAGGGAAATTGCTCCATCTCCTTCCACCCAGTTTTCTCTTCCGGAAATTGGTGATAACAGCCCTGTTTCCACAGCAGGGTAATGGCACATAAAACACGGTTTGGGACTTCCCATACTCAAGCCCTCCAGAAATGTTAGTTTCCATGTGTATTTCTCTGTATTTCTCCGTCATGCACAGAGCTACCACCACTCCCCAGCCAATACTCAGAATTGGTGGATTGTTCTAAACTTCACTTGGAGCATAAATAGGTAAGTGTCTATATGAAGGTGTTTGGAAATAAGAGAGGTGGCAGAGCCTCATTATTCTCAGAATAAGTTGACAGCCATTGTTGGATAGCACCATCAAATGCAGACTAGGACACTGGCCTAGAAAAGAGTCTTCGGTGACATGGTCCTTATTGTGTGGAGAAAAATTCAGTGAACAGAATGAAGAAGGAAACACCATCCAGAAAATGACTTCCCCAAATAAGGCAAATACTCACATTACCGCCTTTGGGAAAATAATTCTTCAAATGGATTAAAGAATTATTATGTACCATAAATTTTTTTGCTTTATCTTATCTGATGAGTAGAGCATTTTAAGCACATTTAGTAATAGAAGAGTTCCAAGCTTATGGCATAAAAAAAAACCCTAAATGGAGAAAAAAATGATGTGATGCACTTGTTGTATTACAATTCTTAATACACATTTTCTACTAAAATTCAGTGATCTAAAGAGGGAAGCATTCAGATAAAGGGGAGAAAAAAATCCAATAAAATAATGAAATTATTGCTTGAAATACTGAAAATTATTCAAAATAATGAAATCATTGTAACAAAATAATTAAATTTCATTATATAAAATAATAAAAGTATTATATCTGATGCAATACAAGTTAAAACAAGTTTTGTCCAGCCTGCTGAGACAAGGCAGGCAATGCTGAATCTTATCCAGGAGGCTCTCAGCCCCTTCTGATAGAGATGTTAAATTTGGCATGAGATTTCCATATAGCACTTTGACGACATACAGTAAGATTTTAGCAAATGCAAACATTTTATCCCAGCAGTTTCATTGAAGAAACAGCTCCTAAGGGTAAACATAGGGATGCAGTTAGTAATTTAAATTGAGACAGCTATTGAAGCTTGTGTCTAAGTGTAAAAAATTGGCATTTATCCAAACACCTGGGGACAGAGAAATGTAAATATAAGACAGTGTATTGGAAAAAAGTAGGCACCCACAATCACAAATGTTCTCACAAAACATGGAGGCATTAAAAAGACAAAAAGGAATGTTTCAAATGTTACCCACATTTGCCTATGAGAGAGCTACACCTCCATTTTGCAAGGTAATATAATAATTTTACAATCAAATAAATATTATCTTGAAGTAACCTAAAACATACATTGTGACTGTAAATGTATATTTATGGTGATAACAGCACTGCTTCCACAATAGGATAATGGCACATAAAACACTCTACAAGACGTATTTATGAGTTGTCATGAGTTGCTTAACAACACGGCTATATACTGAGTAAAGTGCTCTTAAGCAAGTCCCCCATCATGGGCCCTTACAGAGGCTGGTGGTGTCACCAGCTGCAAAACTGAGCTGTTATAGCTGATGTCCCCTGGGCTGACTATATTGAATGCAATTCTAACACAACAGTTAGTATTCATGTAGCAAACAGACACAAACACAGGAAGGGTCCAGTAAAAATACAGTGTTAAAGGCCCAGGCACGGGGAACTCACTGTGAGTGGAGCCTGGGGACTGGAAGCTGCTATGTGTGAGTTGGTGAGTGGAGGTGAAGGCTGAGGATGTTACCGTGCCGGCTGCAGACTCTCGTCCTTCCTAGTGCTGCCCTCCTGCTGCAACTACGGATCTCAAGCCTGTGCTGTCAACGACACACCTTCTTTCCAGTCCCTGTTCATTCTTCATGGTCATCCTTAGCCTGACTTTCACCAGAGACTATCTCAGGATCAAACCATCCTTGTCTCTCCCCCTTTATTGGGTAATAATCTGCAGTGGATCTGCATGATGGAGTTTATTTTTTAAAGGGAGTTGTTCATCTCTTATATTGCTCTCCTGATTCCTTCTGATAGGATGACAAGGTCTGTCTGTTTCTTTTATAGTTTCCATGTCATCTGAGTGCAAAGTAGGTGTTTAACATATGATATAGTTAATGTTTACAGGAACTTACTTTGTTCCTGACACTAAAATTCACACCAACTTTATGAGCTGGATATTATTGTTATTCTCAATTTACAGATAAGAAAATGGAAAGAGAAAGAAGCTTAGCAAACAGAAGCTAAGTAACTTGCACAATATCTTTCATCAGTGACTCGGTGAAGCTCAACTTCTGATTCAGACTTTGACTACAGAGCCTGATATTTTAATTTTTCTTGGTTCATCAAAGCATTAATCATCTTGATTTTATCTGTGAAACCTTAACTTCTGTGCATAACATGTGTTTATCAAGTCTTCTTGCTCTGAGAAGGGGACTAGAGATCATGAACTTGGGGATTTCCGTGCAGTAATGACCCAGAGTGGCCCAGTTCCTTTGTAGACCCAGTATGTTTCACAAGCCTGGTTACATGTGGGCTTCTGGCTGAGATACCAAAATGGATTGAGCACCAATTAGATGGGAGGCCTGGGAGTGTGAATCTCAGAGCTTGCTGGTTTAAGAGGAGATACCATCTTACCTTCCTTTGTCACTGAATGGACTGGGAGGCACAAACCTCCTATAAATGGCCATTTATGGGGGTTTCATGGGCACACGTTGGTTCAGCAAGATGAAACATTCTTGGTGGTGATGCTGTCCTCAGCAAACAAACCAAACTGCTTCTGAGTTGTGTCCTTCCCTGTTGATGTAGGACCCTTCATCCCCCCTCCCTCAGAGAACTATGAGGAACCCAAGAGCCAGCCTCTAAATGCCATCCATCCTGACATGTGAACATCTTATGTGGACAGACCAGGCAGCACTGATCTCACAGATTCAGCCTCCGCCTGAAACCCCGGGGCCCCTGAGAGTTGGTTGGTGTTTGTGTTGGACGGTGACAAATGGCAGGTCGTATTTCCTTCAGATCCTAAAGACTCAGAAGCTATGTCACCTGCAAGCAAAACCACCATCACAAAAGCCAAATGAAAGTGGCCTTGGCCCATACTCCAGCCACACTGAGATGTGATCATTAAACAGTGAGCTATACATCCTTGTCATTGCTGGTGTGCTGCTGTGGAGATGACACAGAAGTGCTTCAATACAGGTGCTTTTATGACAGTTTTAACCGAGTTTCCATCTAGATCTAAGCCACAGCCCTGCAGACACCTGTGTGTTCCTGTGGGTGGAGGTGAGCTACCTGCAAAGGCCTCCGAGCTCCTGTGCAGCCTGATCTCAGTGCTTCTCCGGGGCGCCACCTTCAGCTGTGCCCCCTCATCAATCCTGTGATTTAGAGGAAGAAAGGCAGCCATTTGAGTTGGTTTTCAAAGTGACAAGATTTAGCCTCCCCCACCCACCCACCTGTAAAACACTCCCCCATTTGGTGCCTACAGAAACACCCCAAGGCGCACCCTCTTCTGAATGTCCATCACACTGTGTTTCTGACTCTCAAGACAAGAGGCCGATAGGCAGTTGGTGTGGACCAGCAAGGACTCTGGGTTCCCTCAGCTCCGCCGCATCCCAGCAGGTGTGGGCTTCCCACGTTACCTCCCTTCAGGACCCGACACAAAGTGGCGAGGAGAATAATTCCACCCCACAGCACCACTGAGTTAACACATAACGTGTTCAGAACAGACTGTGGAGGTGAGAAGTGCTAAAAATGTGTCTGTTACTGCTACGAGGCTGAGTTTTCTCTTTCCTCCTGAGCACAGATGCTGGCACACGCTCCCATTTACTCTGCAGAGGTCAAAATTTTCTGGAAGTTTCTTACCCACGTGTCACTAAGGTGCAGTGGGCTGCATGTGGTAGTAGCCAAATGTGTGGAAGTAGCATTACTTCTGTGAGGACACAACCTTTCTGCAAAAAATAAGCTGGCCTAAATTTAGATAAATAATATCCAAGTGAAATGAGAACCAAAACTGTTATCTAGATTGTTCTTACCACCATGCCACCCACCAACAAAAACCTGGGTTTCAAATATTTGTGTGTTTTGTTTCTGCATAACTATCAGAAATTCAACCTTGCAATTAAAATGAAAATGTATATGGTAAAATTTATAGATATAAAATCAAAACTAGTGTATCCTAAATGTTATATTTCTTTTTGTAATATAGGTAAATGCTGAGGTTAAGTTAACTCGGCCAATTCTAAAAAGAACCATGAAATTTACCTACTTTTTCAAGGGAGACTTATTGTTTTTAATTTTTTTCATTCAACAATCTTATTTTAAAACAGAGCAGAGTATATTTGGCTTTTGCCTGTGATTTTTCTTCTGTGTGTGTGTATTTACTAGGTGAGAAATATCTAGTCACATGAAAACAAAAACTGTTCAGGGAGATAAAGAGCACTTTGTAGGGGCAAAGATTTTATTTATTTTACATTTTCAGAAATGGATTCCAAAAATTTTAATAACTATGAATATCTAGTCACTATTTATTTTAAAAAATAGAAAAAAATCAGGAAAAGGCAAATATGTAGTAGAAGAACCACGACAACCTTTTTCCAATAAATAGATCATTACGTTTTTACTTGCATATTCTAATTTTGATTCTTTTTTCTTAATGGCATGTGATTTTAAAATATTTATATGTTTAGATGTCTAATTACAAGTTTCTGAGTAGTCAGAAAACAGATTGTTAGAGCTCATAATTTCTAATAGAACGGTAAAAACACACAGATACCATCTGGGATTCTTACAATGGAAACCCTTCGGAGTAATTGTCTTTCTTCTTACCTTATTTTCAAAATATTTGGCAAGATTAAAGATCATCATTATTTCAGATATTACAGAGCTTATTTATTATTTTACAATATTATTTACTAAAAACAACTTAGATTGGGTAGATACAAGGAAAAAGTGCTAGTGATCAAAATGCCAGTTAATATAGAACCCTCAGCAACCTACCGCAGAAATGTACTGAAAATACAAAAGCATTCACTCTCCTATTCAAATGACAATTAGTGGTTCTGGCACCAGGGTATGAACACCCAGGGTAGTCGGTCTTACCCAGAATTAACTCAGATGGAAACATACCAGCCTGGCTAATTCCCTCTAATTGAAAGTTGTTTAATGACATCGTTTCCCCGACTAGAATTTTTAAACTTCCTTTTTTTCCCCCTGTTTCTAACTTGTTTACCCTCACTAATTAAAGAAATGTGCCATGTTTGAAAACAAACAAAAAATAAATTGGATATGTTGGTTGGAAAATCGGCCAAGCATTCTTGCCAAAAAACGTGAGGGTGATTGGAAACAAACAAGCAGTTCCTTCCCTTCTAATTTTTTTCTTTTCCTTTTTTCTTTTTTTGGTTTCAATGGCTATTTTAAGTTGTCTCCTGAATAGGAGTGCCTGGGCAGGGCAGCCCCTGTGAGATGCCGGGAGGCGGCTGGGAGGCAGGGCTCTGGGCTCCGGCAAAAGCTGCTCTGTTAAGACTCAACTTTCATTCTCCACTGTCTGTAGTTAGCTGAGGAGAAAGTTTAATTCTGAACTGTGAAAAGATTCAATAAGTCACCACAAATCACCCCTGCTAAAGCCCAAACTGAGTAATTTACACAGCACTTTGTGATCTTCAAACAGTTTGCACTGGGCGATTATTCATGCCCGACGTGGGGCCGCGGGGTCCCAGCTCCTGTTTGTTCTAAGGCTGAGGAGCAGTGTTTGAAACCAGCAAGAGACGACCAGGGGCCCAGAGATCACGGCTAATGTGACACCCCCAGGCCTAATCTTCTTACAGCACTGGGATAAAATAAGTATCCATTACAAAATCAGCCTTCATCCTGCCCCTCCTGAGCCCGGCCACTCTGATAGCCAGCTCCGAGACAATTGCATGATTCTAGACTTAATCAGGGCTGAGGAGCCCGAGTGGGAGGAGAGGAGGCTAATCTCCATATTTAGTCCATCTGTACTTGTGGACCTGACTCGCCTGCCCCTGATAGATCAAAAGGAATTGGCAAAAATCAGATTAAGGCTGGAGCAAAGGGAGGGACTTTCAAGCCGTGTAACAGCCCAATGTTTTTTTCTCCTGCCTTCGTTGTATTTACATTTATTAAGACCATGCGGTTAATCCCATGAGCTTTCAAAGCTTTGCATTTGTCTTTCCTTCTTTTTCCCTTCTTTCAACCAAAAAAGCCATTAAAGTGAAATATTGTATTAATTATAAAATTACAAGCTATGCACATGGAGGGCTGGTCCAGCCGAGCAGCTCAGATTTGGAGCAGTTTGGGTCCTCGGTATGCCCCTCACCGGCCTGCTCGGGCACCTGGGAAGGGGCGGAGGCCCGGTGCTCTCCGAGCCGGGGACACAAGGCCGAGCATGTGGAGCTAGCGGAAGAGAAGCTGCTAATGATGAGGACAGGCTGCCTCGGAGCCAGGCTGGCAGAGGGGCAGGTGCAAGAGCCGTGCGGTGACATCTGATCTGCCGGCACAGCCACCGTGCTGCAGAGCCCTGCCATGGAGAACATATGGGATCCACCAATTAAACCAACTCTTGCTTCCTCCTCTACAACACGCTGCCACACCAGGCAGAGCAGGTTGCTCCCTGCCTCCCGAGTGTGTGTCAGCAGTGCCATCTCGCCTCCACGGCTCTCTCCACCGCACTCTGCGCCGGGTCCTTCCAGCTCAAGACGCGTGGACAGATGGGTACGTAGAAGGAGCAAAAGGGATTCGATTCTCGCTGCTGCTGCTGTTGGCAGTCACCTGCTGTTTGTAAACAGTGACATGTGGCCACCAGCCGTGTCCTTCAAGCTAGGAGAAGCATGTGTGGTGATGAGCTGAGCTCACGGCCAGGCAGCCGCAAGCCAGCGCCACCTGAAGAACACGGTACACATAGCCCAGCCATCCCCTGGCCAACGCAGAGAATGTGCAGGTGGTAAGGGGTGGGGTGGGTGACAGTCTGAGGAAGCTTTGTCAAAGGGGCACCAGCTTCTCTCCTGGAAGGCTGACAGTGTCTCTTTCCAGCTTCTTCCAAACCTCACGTGGGGCCAGAGAGAGCTGTGTGGCCGCTGGGTCTTGGCAGTTGAGCTCACCTCATTAGAGTGGATTAAGTCATGATGCTGAGAAGGATAAAAGGTGAAAAGCAAAGCACCAGGGACGGCGACCGCAGCCAGTTCCCAGTGTCATCTGTGAGCAGTGCCATTATTGACCGGTGCCCATGTGGTTCACACTTTTCAATTACCGTCTGCTGGAAAGGTGGCCGGTAATTGCAGAGGCTGGTGCAGAGCGGTGTCGAGGGGCTGCCCAGCCCTCCTCATCTTCTCTTGACGCCTGACTCCCGGATGTTCAAAGATAAAGGTTCAGAGCCTGTGGACCTCCCCAAGGAAGTGGGGAGGGGATGCTGCCATGGAGAAAAGTCATAAATAAGGAACACACCCACTCTTTCAAGATGGCGTAGGAACTGGCGACTGTGACGGGAACACGGCTGCCTGTTCGCCACTGCATCGGGCTGGCAAATGCCTGACTTAGACACTCGCACACAGGGACACCAGCCCCAGCCCAGCTGTGCATGAACCTTTGCTGGGACCTGGTTTCTGGGGTGGTTTGTGGGGGGCTCTGGTTCTTCCAGAAACCCTGACACTGCACAGGTCCCCATCAACCTGGATATACTTTTCCTTCTGCTCACATTATAGGAAATAAAGAAAGCAGACTCCAAATGTCAATAATTGTAAGAGCAAAGGTTTAAGAAGTTCAGGAGGAATTCAGATGGTTGCCGTGGGGCAGGGTAAAGCCCTTCTGTGGAGCAGCAACGTAGATCAAACATTTGGAATAAAAATGAGTAATGGTCAGGCAGCAGTCATCTGCCCTGCCCTTTATCTAGTTGTAAAGAGAATCTTTTTTTTTTCTTAATTGGGAGTAGATGGGCTTAAATTTCTTGGAAAAGTGAGTGAGAAAACCCTGGTAACCCACAGGAGGTGGCAGGTAGAGGCAGGTGTCACAGTCTGAGGTTGTGGGAGGCAGAGACAACCCTCACAGAGCCTCACAGGACTTTCTCTTGAGACTGTCTAGGCAGCCAAGGCAAGAGAAAGGGGGACCCAGCACACAGCTCAGCTTTGGAAGAAAGAGCCCTCTTGTAAAGCATAACCTTTGCTCATTGGCATGTCAGTGCATTTTTGTGAAAAATAAAATAGGCTACGGTAAGGATTGAAAAACATATCATGAAGCCCTAATAACTTGACCTCCATAGGCTCAGTAAAGAATTCTTACTTAGACTCTTAATTGTCAGCAAAGGTTAACTCAGACAGCTAGCTGTGCACATTGATATTGTGTGTGTGTGTGTCTGAACCCATCCTGCCTTGGAGACAGCAAACCTTTCAATAACTGCTGTGGCTCCTACAGCCCTGACTGAGAGCCGTCCCTGGGATTCCACATACCCTTGCGCCAGTTTCAGGTGCTTCTCTCCAAGGGTGACACTGTCCTCATTCTCCAAGCCCAGCAGAGCCCCAGCCTCAGTCCTGAACAGGACACCCTGAAGGGAGCTGGTGCCAAGGAGCATAGAGCAGCCTGGCAGGACACAGCGCTGTCAATGGGAGAGATCATTCTGCCTGGGCACCGGGGACCCCAAGGTTCTACCAATTCCTGCTCTCTCCCTTCCTAACACGGGGGAGGGGGGTCCACAGATTGAGAATCTTCTCTAATTCCCAAGGGCTTTTGGTAAGGAAGAGACCCTGAAACATCGAGATGGCCCAGATGACACAGAGGCAGAACCTCCTCCCGCAGTTTCCAGGGAGGTGCCTGCCTGCCCAGAGCTCAGGGTCTCACTCCCAGTCATTCCCCACTTCTCAGGGCAGCACCCCAGGAGGCGGGCAACTGATGAGATAATAGAGCCCAAGTTGGATGGACATCACAGTCCTCTTTGATCCCTTGTGCTGATAATGTGGAATGTTCCATCAGAAGTAGTGCAGGTCGCCAGGAGCTTCCCATGTTTGGGGGCCAGGCTTGCGTCTTCTAAAGGAAGAGGGGCTCACAGGGCCTTTGCTCCAGCTGGGGCCCAGGGTCTGCCAGAGTTTGTTAGCTCTGCTCAGTCCTACACTGTGGCTGGCATTAATACCTCACTGCTATGTACAAAGTGAGGGTGGGGCCTCAGATAGTGTGGGGCCTTCAGAACCCTTGGCCTCAGAGCGCCGCAGAGAAAGGGCACCTGCACCCAGGAGGGGCCCTTAGAGCTTTCTCAAAAGACAGAACTCTGTGATCATTTTCAAATGAATAAAACCATTACAATTAAGAAGTATAAACATATTTAGAATCTTCTATATGTAAGATAAGGGAAAGTTATATGTCAAAAGGAGATGATATAATGTAACAGCAGCATTAGAATGTATAGAAACACACTCATTCAAAAAGAATGAAACAGTGTATGATTAAATAAGCTTATTATTCCTATTCAGGGAATTCAGGATCGGTTCTCAGCCTTGCACATCCAGATCACATTGTTGGAAACAGATGAGGAAAATGATAACAGTGGCACTGGATGATCAATTATCGTCACTTGAGGTTGCACATTCTTCTGTGGTCAATCCTGGCCAGAGCTTGGTGACCACCAAGATGGTCTCAGAGATGCATCAAGTTCAGGCCTCAGGCTGGAGTTCTGCCCTCATCAACAAAAGGAAAGGGTCCAGATCGCTGAGGCGTTTAGCACATATTGTGGGTACACTTTTGTTCCTCAGGAGAGAAGACGTTCCAGACCACTGTGCTCCCTGTGGAGACCACTCTGATGATTGCAAATGGTGGGGAGAAGCCTGGGAACAGAGACCTCACGCTAGAAGGTAGAAACCGAACTGGGGGAGCCCTGCTGAGGGGCCCACTGGCCTGCTCAGCTTGCCACCTACTGTGGACACACAGAAGGGAAATCTACCTTCTTACTTCCTCTCCACACAGGGAATGGCCCAATATGGGGCCCTGCTTGGCTCAGAGTGAACGTTCAACAAGTGAACAAAAAAAATATTTAACCTGAATATCTAAAAACTAAATTTATACTGTTCTTTCCCTGGGAAACAATGCTTATCCAACAGGAAAAGAGCGTCAGGCTTTTCTCGTCACAGCATACTCCCTCCTCCCACAGTCGGTGCCAGAGCTTCCTTCAGGAGCTGTGGCTGGGCCTCCATCTGCCCCCCAGAGACCTTCCTCTCTCCTGTGTCCCAAATGCATCTGAGCTCCACTGTGTCCCCACTGCCCAGTGTACTAGACCCGGATGCCACCCTGTTCAGTGAGTATCTGCTGAATGACCCAGTGAGACACTCATCAGAGGAAACAAGAAAACCGTTGAGCTGAGAAGTCTACACTGACCAACCAGTAGCTAAGGAAAGAATGCCTTTTATTTGATTGGCCTTATATCTATTTTTGAGAGAGCACCATCTGCTTCTATCCTAAAGAACCAAGCCCATCGGTCAGTGGTTAGGGCACCGGCCACATGCACAGGGGCTGGTGGGTTCAAATCCACCTGGGCCTGCTAAACAACAATGACAACTACAACAACAAAAAAATTGCCTGGCATTGTGGCAGGCACCTGTAGTGCCAGCTACTTGGGAAGCTGAGGCAAGAGAATCACTTAAGCCCAAGAGTTGGAGTTTGCTGTGAGCTGTGACGCCACGGCACTCTACCAAGGGTGATATAGTAAGACTCTGTCTCAAAAAAAAAAAAAAAGAACCAAGTCAAAATGATTCATGCACAGCTGTCTTGGGAAAAAAATCTCCTTGGGAAGGAAATGTCTCTGTTTTTTCAGTAATAATGTAGCTTCCTCCTTCCTCAACTGCCTTCTCGTTCCTAAGACATGAGAGAAAAGTTAGAGCTCATTTGGACCATTGCACCCTCTAATGGAGAGAACATGACCTCATGACGGTGCCTGAGGTGTAACTGCGAACAGGGAGTGGTCTGGGCACTCCAGTGAGCCGGCCGTCCACCTGGCTCCTCACTAGGCCTGGGAGGCTCACAATGATTTCCAAACGGTGAGCCGCAAAAATTGTTAAAGATTTTAATGAAACATTTTCTAAAGAGATTCAAAGGACAGTCAGTATGTTCTTTTTTTAACTTTTTTTTTATTAACAGAATTTAAGCATGTGGTGGAAGTTTAATGGCAGGTCCAACTGTGGGTGAGAGAAGCTTGAAAGACGCAGAGACGGAGCCTGTTCCGGGTCCTCACTTTACAGATGAAGAAATGAACGTGCAGACGATGCAAAGTCTGCTCACAACATGAGTGCTCAGGAGGAAGGAGAACATGGGCCCTGTTTCCCGGGTTCTTTCAAAACTGACCATTAAAATATGTGAACGTGATTTGGGCAGAGCTGAGAGTCAACCAGATATTCCCAGTTCATAGAGCAATTTCTCTGAGGAAAAGGAATCCTTCCAAGCAAAGTTCTTTCATATGGATTTAGATATGTGGTGATTTAAGATAACCACTGTTGTTGATAAACCGCCATGTTCAGCTCTGAAAGTGAGGGAATTTTATCCCCATTTAACATACAATAGCACTGATGGGAGGACTCATCTGCTACCCAAGACCCTGGGAGTTGGTACTGGGTTTTAAACATGCTCTTTCCAGCCTCTCAAAGGGAGTCTCCATTGCCCCCAAAATGTCACCTCCCAGTCAGAAAGTAATAATGCCACCTTGAAGGAGAAGCGGACACTAACTGCGCACTCAGGATGGCTGGGTCGTTCTGGTTCCCAGCTCCCTCTCAGGCACGTCAGTGTCTCACTCACTACTTACAGAGAGACATGGCAGAAAGCACATAGGGCAGCTGTCCAACTCCCTTCTGGAAAGTGATTAATTAGCCATCTTCAAAGATTTTCAATCACCTCTTAATTATTCAACCAACCCTCTGAGTTTGGAGTGTGCAGTTCCCCAAGCCTTGGAACCATCTGACTGTCCGTTAACACATTCAAAAAACAGGAAAAGCAGTGAAAAGCATTCCCTGAGTTACTGATTAGCCACTTATGTGCAAGGTTTGCTGGGGGAAACGAGCTAAATAAAAGTTGGCAAGAGCTGCACCAAGAGAAAAGGTTGAAGAAAGCACATCAACCACACTGAGCTGAGCTGCGACCCCAAGGATACAAACAAAAGGTACAAAATCCATCACCAAGTGGACAAGAGTCCCCTCCCCCATGAGAACAGCTTGGTGTGCCCCACAAACAAACGAGCAGAGTTCAAAGTTTCTCCTACTACACTGCATGGGAGAGACCCTCTAAAAACTGGACCACCTCCCCTACTAGGGTGCCATGGCGTTCTCCTGCCAGGCATAAAACTGTATAGAACTGTATATATTCTCTACCTTCAACTCTGAGCTCCCAGCACTCCCCTCCACTCTCACTCTGAGGTCTGGAGGCCTGTCCCCCAGGAGTCCAGATTCTTGGGTGATTTCTCAAGGGTGTGGACAGGGCCTAGATTGCAGCTGGTCAGTGCTGACTCTGGGGCACAGGACTGAGGAGAGGACAGTCGGCTGAGAGGGAACCATACCGAAGTAGCGGTGCCATGAGGCGCAGAGCAGCAGCTATCTTTTAGCAAAAATAGGGCTCACTCCCAGATATTCTGAAGCCACACCCTATGTCTCCCTGGGCAACAAGAAGAGGCTGCGCATCTACTCAGGTGGCCACCATCACGGAAGAGATCTGGGATGGAAATGCAGGCCCCGTGAGTAAAGGGGTTTGCCTGAGGCAGTACTGGCCTGGGTGGAGCACAGGGACTAGAAATGCACTAACAGGCCCAGGAAGTTCCCAGGGCAGGGCTGACCCAGAGGACCGCTTCACTGAGCCTAAGACGCATCGGCCCTCAGGGGATCGTCAGCCTATAGACAAAGGAAGACAGGTGGCTAGAACTGACAGGTCTACCGAATACAAACCTGCAGGAGCAAAGACAGGGCCTGAGGCTCAGGCTCTAGGAACTCAAAACAGCTTCTTTTCTGCAGGGGAATTTAGCAGAAACGAATTCCCGCAAAGTCATTCTGTTCTGTTCTGTCAGTAACATTAATCAGGGGCGGGGCTAGAACCGAGTGAACACCCCCAGCCTCCATCAAGCGCCCAAGGTTGTCAGGTCTCACCTCCTCCTGCTAGATAGAGGCAGAGCGCAGAAGCCTGGCTGAGCAGAAAGAGAATTTCCTTGTGATTCAGGCAGGTGCAAACCCCTGGAATATCTTCACTACAGGCAACTGGGTCACAGCCCCGTGGGATTATCAGTGACAGGGTGTGACAGAGGTGCAAGATGGGGAAGGAGACATCAACTTTCACAGACTGATCTATTTGCTGAGTGGGTCCTCCTGACTCCACAGAGCACTGGAGCAAGTCATATCTGAGTTGTCACCAGACCCCTGCAATCCAGTTGCCAGAGACCTTTTAAACTCTCCCACCTGAGACAGGTGATGACTGAGACAATTGATTTGGATCTTTTGAACTAAGCCAATCGCCCCAGGACTATTCAGGTTGTGCCCTGGGTGTGTGGTTGCAGGAAGGTTTGATTTTCCTTTTCTGATTGTTGCCTGTGGGGGGCAGGGTGACTTAATTGCTGGTATTTCTCCACAGCTGAGACTTCAGCCCAGAGTAACTATTTCACTAGGGTTGAACAGAGACCAGCTGAAAACAAGACAGAATCACTTAGCCCCACCACACCAAACAGGTCCCAAGTTTCTCAGGCCATAGCACTGTACGGGTCCTCGACAAAGCACCAGGGGAAAAATCAAACGGTGTAAAACAATCATGGAGTGGAATCAGTGGGAAAACTCTGGTAACATGAATAACCATAATAGATCAACCCCCCCAATGAAAGACATGGCAGATGTAACTGAAGATCCCATTCATAAACAGCAGGCCAAGATGTCAGAAATTAAATTCAGAAATTGGATTGCAAACAAGATTAATAAAATGAAGGAAAATTTGGAATTAGAAATTTGAGTAGCAATTGAAAAGTTGGAATTAGAAATTCGAGGAGAAATTCAAAAGTTGTCTCAAGAATTTAAAGACCAAACCACCAAAGATTTTGACACACTGAAGCAAGAATTTGCAGTCCTCAAAGATCTGAAAAATACAGTAGAATCCCTCAGTAACAGAGTGGAGCAAGCAGAAGAAAGGATTTCTGACATTGAAGACAAAGCCTTTGAATGCTCCCAAACTCTCAAAGAGGAAGAGAAAAGAAGAGCAAGAACAGATCATTCTCTCAGAGAGCTCTGGGATAATTCGAAGAAGGCTAATATCTGCCTCTTTGGAATCCCTGAAACTGATGAAAGTGACTTCGCAGCCACAGAGGGTCTTCTCCATGAAATTATGAAAGAGAATTTTCCAGCCATACCAAGAGATTTTGAAATTCAGATAACAGTTTCAGAACCTCAGCACGACTCAATCCCAATAAGACATCCCCCAGGCGTATCATAATCAACTTCACTAAAGTTAATATGAAGGAGAAAATTCTGAAAGCAGCCAGATGTAAGAAATCCATTACCTACAAAGGGAAGAATATTAGAATGACTGCAGATCTCTCTGCTGAAAGTTTTCAAGCCGGAAGAGGGTGGTCATTGAGTTTTAATCTCCTAAAGCAAAATAACTTTCAACCCTGAATCCTGTATCCAGCTAAACTGAATTTCATTTATGATGGAGAAATCAAATATTTAATGACATTCATATGTTAAAGAAATTTGCCATAACCAAACCAGCTCCTCAGGATATTCTCAGACCTATCCTCCATAATCACCAGCCCAATCCTCTACCACAAAAGTAAACTCACTCAGAAACTTTTGATTAAACTCCAACTTCCACAGTGGTGAAAGGATTAAAAATGTCCACTGGACTTCTGCAAAACTTGATACCCAAAATTTTACCAGACTTATCAATATTCACCATTAATGTGAATGGCTTAAACAGTCCTCTAAAGAGGTACAGGTTAACTGACTGGATACAAAAACTCAGACCAGATATTTGCTGCATACAAGAGTCACATCTTACTTTAAAAGACAAATATAGACTCAAGAAGCAAGGACGGTCATCCATATTTCAGGCAAATGGTAATGAGAAAAAAGCACGTGTTGCAATTTTATTTGCAGATACAATAGGCTTTAAACCAAGAAAAGTAAGGAAGGACAAGAATGGTCACTTCATATTTGTTAAGGATAATACTCAATATGATGAGATTTTAATTCTTAATATCTATGCACCGAACCAGAATGCACCTCAATTTATAAGAGAAACTTTAACAGACATGAGCAATTTGATTTCCTCCAGCTCCATAATAGTTGGAGATTTCAACACTTCTTTGGCAGTGTTGGATTGATTCTCCAATAAGAAGCTGAGCAAAGAAATTTTAGATTTAAACCTAACCATCCAACATTTGGATTTAGCAGACAGCTACAGAACACTTCATCCCAACAAAACTGAATGCACATAGTTCTCATCAGCCCGTGGAACATACTCCAAAATCGATCACAACTTAGGTCACAAGTCTAACCTCAGTAAATTTAAAGGAATAGACATTATATCTTGCGTCTTCCATCACCATGGAATAAAAGTTGAACTCAGTAACAACAGGAATCTGCATACTCATACAAAAACATGGAAGTTAAATAACCTTATGCTGAATGATAGATGGGTCAGAGATGAGATTAAGAAGGAAATTGCCAAATTTTTGGAACAAAACGAAAATGAAGACAGGAATTATCAGAACCTCTGGGATACCACAAAGGCAGTCCTAAGAGGGAAATTTATAGCACTGCAAGCCTTCCTCAAGAGAATGGAAAGAGAGGAAGTTAAAAACTTAATGGGACATCTCAAGCAACTGGAAAAGGAAGAACATTCCAACCCCAAACCCAGTAGAAGAAAAGAAATAACCAAAATTAGAGCAGAATTAAATGAAATTGAAAACAAAAGAATTATACAACAGATCAATAAATCAAAAAGTTTGTGTTTTGAAAAGGTCAATAAAATAGATAAACCTTTGGCTAACCTAGCCAGGAAAAAACTAGTAAAATCTCTAATCTCATCAATCACAAATGACAAAGATGAAATAACAACATACTCCTCAGAAATTAAAAAAATCCTTAATGAATATTACAAGAAACTTTATTCTCAGAAATATGAAAATCTGAAGGAAATTGACCAATACTTGGAAGCACGTCACCTTCCAAGACTTAGCCAGAATCAAGTATATATGTTGAACAGGCCCATATCAAGTTCTGAAATAGCATCAACCATACAAAACATCCCTAAAAAGAAAGCCCCGGGACAATATGGCTTCATATCAGAATTCTACCAAGCCTTTAAAGAGGAACTAGTACCTATATTACTCAACCTGTTCCAAAATGTAGAAAAATAAGGAAGACTACCCAATACGTTCTATGAAGCAAACATCACCCTGATCCCCAAACCAGGAAAAGACCCAACAAGAAAAGAAAATTATAGACCAACATCACTAATGAATATAGATGCAAAAATATTCAACAAGATTCTAAGAAACAGAATCCAGCAACACATCAAACAAATTATACATCATGACCAAGTCGGTTTTATCCCAGGGTCTCAAGGCTGGTTCAATATCCGTAAATCTATATGTATAATTCAGCACATAAACAAATTAAAAACCAAAGACCATATGATTCTCTCAATTGATGCAGAAAAAGCTTTTGATAATATTCAGCATCCTTCATGATCAGAACACTTAAGAAAATTGGTATAGAAGGGACATTTCTTAAACTGATAGAGGCCATCTACAGCAAACCCACAGCCAATATCGTATTAAATGGAGTTAAATTGAAAGCATTTCCACTCAATCAGGAACCAAACAAGGCTGCCATTGTCTCCACTGCTCTTTAACATTGTAATGGAAGTTTTAGCCACAGCAATTAGGGGAAAAAAGGTGATCAAGGATATTCATATAGGGTCAGAAGAGATCAAACTTTCGCTCTTTGCAGATGATATGATTTTATATCTGTAAAACACCAAGAATTCTACTACAAAACTCTTAGATGTGATCAAGGAATACAGCGGCATCTCAGGTTACAAAATCAACATTCATAAATCGGTAGCCTTTATATATACCAACAATAGTCAATCTGAAAAACAGTTAAGGCCTCTATTCCATTCACAGTAGTGCCAAATAAGATAAAATATTTGGCAGTTTATCTAACAAAGGACGTGAAAGATCTCTATAAAGAGAACTATGAAACTCTAAGAAAAGAAATAGCTGAAAATGTTAACAAATGGAAAACATACCATGCTCATGGCTGGGAAGAATCAACATCGTTAAAATATCCATACTACCCAAAGCAACATACAATTTTAATGCAATCCCTATTAAAGCTCCACTGTCATACTTTAAAGATCTTGAAAAAATAATACTTCGTTTTATGTGGAATCAGAAAAAAAACCTCGAATAGCCAAGACATTACTCAGAAATAAAAACAAAGCAGGAGGAATCACGCTACCAGACCTCAGACTTTACTACAAATCAATAGTGATCAAAACAGCATGGTACTGGCACAAAAACAGAGAAGTAGATGTCTGGAACAGAACAGAGAACCAAGAGTTGAATCCAGCTACTTACTGTCATTTGATGTTTGACAAGCCAATTAAAAACATTCAATGGGGAAAAGATTCCCTATTTAACAAATGGTGCTGGGTGAACTGGCTGGCAACCTGTAGAAGACTGAAACTGGACCCACACCTCTCACCATTAACCAAGATAGACTCTCACTGGATTAAAGATTTAAACTTAAGACATGAAACTATAAAAATACTAGGAGAGAGTGCAGGGAAAGCCCTTGAAAAAATCGGTCTGGGCGAGTATTTTATGAGGAGGATCCCCAGGGCAATTGAAGCAGCTTCAAAAATACACTACTGGGACCTGATCAAACTAAAAAGCTTCTGCACAGTCAAGAACACAGTAAGTAAAGCAAGCAAACAGCCCTCAGAATGGGAGAAGATATTTGCAGGTTATGTCTCCGACAAAGGTTTAATAACCAGAATCCACAGAGAACTCAAACGTATAAGCAAGAGAAGAACAAGTGACCCCGTCTCAGGCTGGGCAAGGGACTTGAAGAGAAACTTCTCTGAAGAAGACAGGTGCACAGCCTACAGACATATGAAAAAATGCTCATCGTGTTTAGTCATCAGAGAAATGCAAATCAAAACTACTTTGAGATATCATCTAACTCCAGTAGGATTAGCCCATATCACAAAATCTCAAGACAGAGATGTTGGCGTGGATGTGGAGAAAAGGGAACACTTCTACACTCCTGGTGGGAAAGCAAATTAATACATTCCTTTTGGAAAGATGTTTGGAGAACACTTAGAGTTCTAAAAATAGATCTGCCATTCAATCCTATAATTCCTCTACTAGGTATATACCCAGAAGACCAAAAATCACATCATAACAAAGATATTTGTACCAGAATGTTTATTGCAGCCCTATTCATGATTGCTAAGTCATGGAAAAAGCCCAAGTGCCCATCAATCCACAAATGGATTAATAAATTGTGGTATATGTACACCAGGGAATATTATGCAGCCTTAAAGAAAGATGGAGACTTTACCTCTTTCATGTTTACATGGATGGAGCTGGAACATAGTCTTCTTAGCAAAGTATCTCAAGAATGGAAGAAAAAGTATTCAATGTACTCAGCCCTACTGTGAAACTAATTTATGGCTTTCATATGAAAGCTATAACCCAGTTATAACCTAAGAATAGGGGGAAGAGGGAAAGTGAGGGGGGGGGAGGATGGGCGGAGGGAGGGTGATGGGTGGGACTAAGCCTGCGGTGCATCTTACAAGGGTACATGTGAAACTTGGTAAATGTAGAATATAAATGTCTTAACACAATAACTAAGAAAATGCCAGGAAGGCTATGTTAACCCGTGTGTTGAAAATGTGTCAAACGGTGTATAAAACCAGCGTATGGTGCCCCATGATCACATTAATGTACACAGCTATGATTTAATAATAAAAAAAAAATTGGCAAGCCCCTGAGTATTTCAAGACACTCTGTGGCTCTGGGTCATATTTGTGGACAAGTTCAGCTCCAGCCTCCTGGGCTCTGGCTTCTCATGTCCTTAGGTCTGTGAGCACCAGGTCCCTTGTAGGGTAGGAACAGGGCATACACACCACGCATAGGGTCCAGGGAGAAACATGAGGATGTGTGTGAGTTCCTGGCACGGGTGCCCAGCACTTTATAAACACTCAGTAGCTGAGACCCAAGAATGTCAAGTGATAACAGCATTAATAACAGTAATTTATCTCCACTACTATTAGCGTAAAATAGCACAGCGGTGACGTCAAATCATCAGCTGGTCCTGTCACCACTGTCCCCTGGGGAAAGTCAGTGCAGCCTCTACAAGCTGAAGAGGCCTAATGGAGAGTGGCTGGGTGGGGCCTGAGTCAGGACAACCTGGGACACCACAGCGCTGAGAGAAGAAGCTTTCTCCCCACGCATCTCCGAAATAGGAAATGAGAATTTCTTTAGTCCTTGCTCAAGAGAAAACACACATTTCTTTTTTTTTTGTTTTTGTTTTTGTTTTTGTTTTTTTTTTGTAGAGACAGAGTCTCACTTTATGACCCTTGGTAGAGTGCCGTGGCCTCACACAGCTCACAGCAACCTCCAACTTCTGGGCTTAAGCGATTCTCTTGCCTCAGCCTCCCGAGCAGCTGGGACTACAGGCGCCTGCCACAACGCCCGGCTATTTTTTGGTTGCAGTTTGGCCGGGGCCGGGTTTGAACCCGCCACCCTCGGTATATGGGGCTGGCGCCTTACCGACTGAGCCACAGGCGCCACCCCACACATTTCTTTTGATGTCGTGAGAAAATGCTTATCATTTCTTGCCATCTCAGATCTTTGAAGCTGCCCTTGAAGACTGTCGGATCCGGACCCTGCATCCCTCACAGCTCCTCTGCCATCTTCTCACGGGACCCTCCTCCCGGCCCTGCGCAAGGGCTGAGTATGCACGTGGCTGTGGCCACATTATCACAAGTGCCCCCTGCATTCAGGGGTTCTAACACTTCTGCAGAATCCAAGGGAACTCCTGAGGATAAATCAAAGGGTCTGCTTTGTTACTGGGAAGGTCAGTCCCCTCATGCTAGGTTTGTCTTGGCAGAAGGAAGCCCTTGAACCCCTTTGTTTCTGATAAAATGCAGCTTCGTGTACTTGGAGAGTGACAGGGACCGTCTGTAGGACACAGTGGTCACCTTCCTATTTACTGTCTGTGGACTTCTTTTCTTGTCCCAGCAAAGCATGACACAAGTCCTGGCTTCCATCTGCAGGACAAACAACCCAGCTCTTTGACAAGGAAAGCTTGCAGGTGACAACGTCTGCAGAACCCTCAGCCCTGGAGGACAACTTTGCGAGAAGGTCACAGTCTCTGATGCATTAGCGCGGCCGTCAGTCACTGTGCACGGGCCCCTGAGTTTCGTGTGGCCTCCAGCAGCTGTGTATTAGATGACTCCCCCTTTAAACTGCTAAGTGCTGCCGCCGTTTTATCGGCCAGTCGCCAGCAGGCTCAGGGGAGAAGCGCTATCTCCTGTAGCTATGAAAATTGATATTGAACATGGGAAGAAAAATCTCACAAGCTGATAGCAATTAGCTAAAAAGGATTTGTGGCTCCATGATTCATCACACCGGGGGACCAAAGTCATTTGCAGACACTGTTTCCAGAGCCCCATGCTCTTGAGCAGTCCTCTGTGCACCTCTCACGCGGTGTGACATCTCCTGTGTACATGGCCCCTTTCTGGAACGGAGGCCGTGGCAGTGGCCATTCCCTTCTATAAAGATGTTTCAGAGAGAAGGGCTCAAGGTGGGGCTCAGAGCCTTGTTTATATTTCAGATACTCAGGTCAGAAAATGGGAGGGAGTTTGAGAGTTTGATGTGTTTGTTTCACTTCTCTTAAAATAAAGGAATTTGAGACTCTGGGTCAGTAAGAGAATTATTTTAACACCTACATTAATTATTTAACATTAATAGTGCTAATTACGGAAGAACTGCCAGCCCAGGTACTTGTATCACGCTATCTGGGGCCCGGTTATGCTGAGGTCCAGCACCTTGGGACCTGTGGGTGGTGGCCCTGGCACCCAATGCTCTCCTCACAGACTCCTTTCCTGGTCTTTGTGGTGACCCTGTAGCTCTGGGTCATTGATTCAGATGCTGCTGAGCCTCTTGAGGTCACCACAGAATACGATCTCTCTGTTTCTTAAGTGGAAAGAATGTCCTTTCTCCATTTTGTTATCAATAAGGCAGACACTTGCATCAGTGCTGAGGCGCAGATCGAATGGCCCTCAAAGGAGAACTGACATCCTGACCTACATGTGAAAAGTGAAGGTTACCTTCCTGACCCTGGAGAGGTAAAACATGTCTGAACTAGTACCATGTACTCCCAATCCCAAAAGAAACATTTATTATGTGTTTCTATACTATTTATAAGTTGACCACCCAAAGGACTAACAAACTGGTCAATATACGAGCTGGTCACATAAGGAGCTAGGTCTTCTATGCTAATACGCACAGGTGGTACACGTCTGGTCTATGAAACCTGGGTCGACTTAAGGAGGTGGTCAGTGCAGGGAGGTGGTCGGCTGTGGAGGCTCTGCTGGATATATATAACTTCAATGTGTATATGCACATATGCATTGAAAAATTATGTACATTGAAAGTAAATCTTCTTTAAGGGGAAAACAAGTTACCACAGACAAGAGAAGTTATACATAACTGCACTGCTGAGGGAAGTAGGGTGAGGCAGGCTTCCACGACCTTGTCCCCCCTTTGACTCACAGGAAAAAGTGCGTCTGATCACAGAGGTCTGGCTGGAACAGGTGGCCTCTGCCAATGGCTGCGTTTGGGCAAAGGCCAAGCCAGTCCCTGTTGAAACTGCATCCGTTTCATCTTGAATTTTTCTGTGCATTCAAGCTGTGCTTCAGCAGGGCCAGCAGGAAACGGTCAGGGTGCGGAGGATTCCAGTGGTCAGGGATGTGAACCTAGAGAAGCACTTAAAGAAATGCAGGTCCCTCTGTGGAACAGCGGGTGGGAAGCAGAGACTGAGAGAGGACAGACGCATTCTCCAGGGCTGTGAGGTTCACGGCCAGGGCCGGTCGATGCCCAGTGGCTGTCCCTGCAGTAGGAGCTGCTTTGGGGCAGGTTCGAGGGGGAGGCTCCTTGCCTTCTGCTCCCGAGGCAGAACTGAGCAGGTTGCGAGGACCCATGTCTGCAGGACAGGTTTGGCAAAATTAGAGACAGTTCTCAGTTGAGTTGGGAGGTGATAACATTAATAGGCAGGACTTTCTTTCTAGAGACCAGACAGGAATACTCGGCATTCGAAAGAAAGGAAGTGAGGTGGTGAAGTGATATTCAGCCCACAGGGGAATCCAGCATGCTCCTGGGCCCCCACCGAGGGTCTGTTAATTACATCATGGGTGACATTCTTTTAGTTTAAGGCAGTGGTATGAGTCCTGGCTTGCAAAATAGCTACACTCATCACTTTCATAAATGCTAGAAATCAAAGGGGGCTCTGGGTCTGATCCGCTCAGCCTCAGCATCTGTGGGATCTGTCCTTTGCAGATTCTGCAGGGCCAGGTGCACCTGTGGGAGGCTTCAGGGAGCTCCGAAGCTCCCCCTGCTTCCTCTCTCTCTTTCCTTCTTTCCCCCAATGTTTGACCTGCCTGTTTGAGAGGCCACAGTGCATAACATCTCTGTGAGTCATGTCAGAAATGATCCCTGCTGTCTGTCTGGGAGCCAGCCCTAAGAACCGCCCCGCAGCCTGCTGCCCAGCCGTCTGTGCCTGCACCCTCTCCAGGCAGGCGATGCCCTTGGTCCTGACACCCCCACCTGCCTGGGCTTGTGAACCACTTCCTCCCTAAGCCAAGTATGAGCTCTCGACAAATGATGCCTTATCTCATCAGATGTGTTCCAATTAGAGCCCAGGGACATCGTGTGTCTCCCACTCTGAGTGTGAAGAATTCTAACCCGTACAGCACAGGGCCAGCGTAGGATTAGGTTACAAGCATCTCAGGAAAACCAAGCGGAGTGTCTGAACATGTCCCTGACACCATGTTCTCATGCCCAACACAAGTGCTATTTAGTACTCCTGGAAACTGGGTCTTAGGACCTGTGCCCCTGAAAGGTCAAGAGTAAAATGTGGGCGAAATGTGTAGATATGAGTATCCCCGTGGGAAGCACAGTCAGGGAAGGGAGAGCTCAGCCCTGCCGCTCCATAGGAAATGCAAGTGGACAGCGGCTGGCGCTCCACGTGGGCCCAGCTCCCTGTCTGATTACTCTGACCTTGGGAAGACCCGCTCCCCGCTGTGCCTGTAAGCTGAGGCCGAGAACCTGAGACA
Source organism: Nycticebus coucang (assembly GCF_027406575.1). Classification (NCBI taxonomy): domain Eukaryota; kingdom Metazoa; phylum Chordata; class Mammalia; order Primates; family Lorisidae; genus Nycticebus; species Nycticebus coucang. Next base: position 193,772,314 of record NC_069780.1, read on the forward strand.
GGGTCAGGTGATGTCAGCAACAGGGGCCCAGGTCAGCTGACACCTGGCTACAGGAGGACCCAGGTAGAGAGAGGACCCCTAACGCGGGTGGGGTTGCACCTTCTGTTTCCCCAGCACACCCTTCCTGGCACAACTCGAGTCTCCATTGCCGGTCCCACTCTTGGCTTTTATCCTCTGTGTGGACTTTTCACTTAATGCTTTGCATCTCAGTGTTACGTCAAGGCACTGGCGCACTGGCCCTAATGTTCCCAGAAGCCACGGCTGGGTGTGGGCTGGGCACAGCTTGGGCCCAGTGGCCTGAGTTTGAATCCTGACTTCTGCGCTGGCCTGCTGTGTGGCAGGGAGGTCCCCTTTCCCGGTGCTCAGTAGCCTCCATGCATGAACCTCAGTCCAGGACCTCAGTGGGAGGGCTCCTTATGCCTGACTTGTGTAACTGATAAAGCGCCCAGGGCAGTGACAAACAGGAGCTAAGGACGTTACTTATTACTTTTCTTTTTTTTTTTTTTTTTGTAGAGACAGAGTCTCACCTTACCGCCTTCAGTAGAGTGCCATGATGTACACAGGACTCACAGCAACCTCTAGCTCTTGGGCTTCCACGAGTCTCCTGCCTCAGCCTCCCAAGCAGCTGGGACTACAGGCACCTGCCACAACGCCCGGCTATTTTTTGGTTGCAGTTCAGCCGGGGCTGGGTTTGAACCTGCCACCCTTGGTATATGGGGCTGGCGCCTTACTCACTGAGCCACAGGCACCACCCTATTACTTTTCTTTTATTTCAGATTAACATGAGGATACGAATGTTTAGGTTACATTGTTCTCATTTCTAAGGTTAAGTTCAAATTGTACTCCAGGCCTTCACCCCGGGGGGCGGGGGGCGTGCTGAACACCCTCACATTGTCCACCTTGGTGAGAACCAGCCAATCACCCTCTCTCCCCTCTCTCCCCATCCGTTCTCTCCCCCCCTCGCCCCCCACAATGTACTTGTGTTTTCTTTCCTGTGGGTGTGCAGTTGTTTGTATATTGGTTTCATAATAGTATGGAGTACATGGAATACCTGTTGTTCCATTTTTGTGATACTTTAGTAAGAAAAATGTGTTTCAACTCCATCCAGGTTAAGTACAAAAGATATAAAATCTCCATCTTTTGATGACTGAATAGTGTTCCATTTTATACATAAACCACAGTTTGTTAGTCCATTCGTGGGGTGATGGGCATTTGGGCTGCTCCCACATCTTGGCTATTGTGAATTGAGCTGCAGTAAACGTTCGAGTGCACATGTCCTGTGGTAAAATGATTTTTCTTCTTCTGGGTAGATGCCTAGTAATGGGATTGCAGGATCAAATAGAAGGTCGACTTTTAGTTCTTTGAAAACTCTCCATATATCTTTCCATAGAGTTTGTGTTAGTTTGCAGTCCCACCCCACCAACGGTGCAAAAGTATTCCCTTCTCTCCACGTCCCCAGCATCTGCAGGTTCAGGATTTTGTGATGTGGGCTATTCTCTCTGGGGTTAGGTGATATCTCAGGGTGGTTTTGATTTTCTTTCACTGATGATTAGGGACCATGTACATTTTTTCATGCATTTGTTGGCTATTTGTCTGTCATCTTCAGAAAACGTTCTGTGCGAGTCTCTTGCCCACTTATAAATGGGGTTGTTTGCTCTTGCTGATTAATTTCAGTTCTCTGTAGATCCTGGTTATCAGCGCTTTGTCAGCCTCATAGCATCTTCTCCTATTCTGAAGGCTGTTTGCTTTGGCCCTTAGCCGTGCAGGGGCTTTTTAACTTGATCATCCCCATTTATTTATTTTGGTGTTGCTGTAGTTGCCAAGGGGGTCTTCTTCATAAACTCTTTTCCCAGGCAGATTTTGTCGAGAGTATTTCCCACACTTTCTTCTAGGATTTTTGTTTCGGGCTAATGACGTTACTTATGGGTAAGGACACATTGCCTTGTTCTTGTTCCTGTGGCCCCAGTGCCAAGGGCAGTGAGGTGCAGGTGCTGAAGCACATCCCTGGCCCTGGGCATCCCCCTCTGCCTCGGCTCCAGACCACGGGACCCCCAGTCCTGGGCACCACCCCCCCCCCCCGCCTCGGCTCCAAACACAAGGTCCCCAGTCATTCTGGAAGGTGCAGGGCAGGAGGCTTCTGCCTCTATATCCTCCCTGTCTTGTACCAGTGTACATGGTGGCCTCCAGCTCAGCAAGGGCTGAGCTCCCAAGGTGCTCCAGAGCAGCTCCTCTTCCTGCCACTGCAGAGGTCCTGAGCTCCCGTGGATCGGTACCTGGCCTCAAGGATCATGGGCAGGGTGAACAGATCCTTCCTACGGGTGCCTGAGTGCACCTCACAGGGAAGAGCCTGTGGGACCGACACGCCCCTTCACGTAGACGAGCCAGCCCCACCAGCACTCACGCTGTCTCTTCAGAGCTTTGCGCTCTGCCCCACATGCCCCTTCACATAGACAGACCAGCCCCACCAGCGCTCACAACTGTCTGTCTCTTCAGAGCATCGCATTCTGCCCCTCTCTGCTGCCTGGAAACCTGGGCTTCGACCCACCTGCCTAGGACCTTCTGGGGTCACACACAAGGCAGGTGCATCCCCTGACTCTATCTCCTTAGAAGCAGCACACGGGAGCCACACACAGGCCCAGGGAAGCTGAGCTGCATGGCCGTGTGCTCCTGGGAGAGACACAACCTGGAGGGCCGAGCAGTTTGGAAGGTTAGAACTTCACTGGCATGACCACTGGCATGACCACCCAGGAGAAAACCCCAGGGCCTGGCTAGGGTAGCAGAGAGTGGTGCGGGCAGCGGGGAGGGGGCAGCCAGAGGGGGCAGCCAGAGGGCAGAGCAGCGGAGTCCCAGGTGCTCTGCACCCTCTTTTTTTCCATTTCCATTTTTTCCCATGATCTCTTTCCATTTTTTTCCATGATCTCTTGATTTCTAATTTAAAATATAGTCACATTGTCCAGATACTGTATTAGTTTCCTGTGGCTGTGGTAACAAATTACAGCAAACTGAGATGCTTACAACAGGAATTTATTTCTTCACAACTAGGGCCCAAATGTCTGGCACCCGGGTGTAGGCAGGGCCATGCTCCCCCAGGGGCTCCGGGAGGGCCCTCCCTGCATATTCCAGCTTCAGGTGGCTCCAGGCCCCACCTGCACCTTCCCATGGCCACCTCCTGTGCCTTCTGTCTCTTACAAGAACCACTGTCTCAAGGCACTTCACTTACTTCATCAGCAAAGACCCAAAGATTCCTTTTACACATGAGGTCACATTCACAGGTCTGATGAGTTAAGAACAGCATGTACCTAGTCCTAGTAAGACCACCATTCAGCTCCCCACAGATGCCACCAGAGACATGTAAAAAATAGGGTAAAATTGAGCAAACAATTGTGTAAAGATTTAAGGGAGACGTAAATAACTCAACCTCCGTGACCCTAAGAAGCACATTGTCCAGTGACTAGAAAAAAGCAGATGGATTCTTCACAGAGGTTTCCATGATTTATTTGACTTTTGAACAAAACCCATTGTGTATTTTATCAAGCCTTATTTTTTATTTTAGTGAGTATAATATGGGCTTAACATCAATCCTGGTGAATACTAGTGCAATTTGCTGATTTTGCACTGCCAGTAAGCCTTGTGTTCACAAAATTTTGATTGTTTCAGAGCAACATTTATTTTATGGCTTTAAACCAACAGAAAAGCACAGTCTTGATGTCAGACAATGTGCAAATATCCATGGCTTTTTTTTAAACAGAGAATTCTCCTTCCCTGCCTCATTCTTTTTCTTTTGGACTGAATTTGGACCACAGGCTCCCACATGTTTGTTGAACGACTGCTTGTTGGGGGTAAGCGCAAGGTGCACTCAGAAGTCGGGGGAGAGTGGTGGAGTGTATGATGGGAACGACATTTGCTCTGGCTTCAAGAACCTCTGGCAGGTGGTCTTCACTTTACCCTTTGGAAAAGGAAGAAGTTTGCAAAATTTTAAAGCAATGGGAGAACACACCATGCTTATGGATGGGAAGAATCAACATTGTTAAAATGTCTATGCTTCCCAAAGCAATCTACCTATTCAACGCCATTCCTATCAAAATACCAACATTGTACTTCCAAGATTTGGAAAAAATGATTCTGCGTTTTGTATGGAACCAGAGAAATCCCCGTATAGCTAAGGCAGTTCTTAGTAACAAAAATAAAGCTGGGGGCATCAGCATACCAGATTTTAGGCTGTACTACAAAGCCGTAGTGGTCAAGACAGCATGGTACTGGCACAAAAATAGAGACATAGACACTTGGAATTGAATAGAAAACCAAGAAATGAAACTAACATCTTACAACCACCTAATCTGATAAATCAAACAAGAACATACCTTGAGGGAAAGACTCCCTATTCAATTAATGGTGTTGGGAGAACTGGATATCTACAGGTAAAAGACGGAAACTGGACCCACACCTTTCCCCACTCACAAAAATTAATTCAAGATGGATAAAGGACTTAAATTTAAGGTATGAAACAATAAAAATCCTCAAAGAAAGCATAGGAAAAACACTGGAAGATATTGGCCTGGGGAAAGACTTCATGAAGAAGACTGCCATGGCAATTGCAACAACAACAAAAATAAACAAATGGGACTTCATTAAACTGAGAAGCTTCTGTACAGCTAAGGAGACAACAACCAAAGCAAAGAGACAACCTACACAATGGGAAAGGATATTTGCATATTTTGAATCAGATAAAAGCTTGATAACTAGGATCTATAGAGAACTCAAGTTAATCCACATGAAAAAAGCCAACAATTCCATATATCAATGGGCAAGAGACATGAATAGAACCTTCTCTAAAGATGACAGATGAATGGCTAACAAACATATGAAAAAAATGTTCATCATCTCTATATATTAGAGAAATGCAAATCAAAACAACCCTGAGATACCATCTAACCCCAGTGAGAATGGCCCACATCACAAAATCTCAAAACTGCAGATGCTGGCATGGAAGTGGAGAGAAGGGAACACTTGTACACTGCTGGTGGGACTGCAAACTAGTACAACCTTTCTGGAAGGAAGTATGGAGAAACCTCAAATCACTCAAGCTAGACCTCCCATTTGATCCTGCAATCCCATTACTGGGCATCTACCCAGAAGGAAAAAAAATCCTCTTATCATAAGGACACTTGTACTAGACTGTTTATTGCAGCTCAATTTACAATCACCAAAATGTGGAAACAGCCTAAATGCCCACCAACCCAGGAATGGATTAACAAGCTGTGGTATATGTATACCATGGAATACTATTCAGCCATTAAAAAAAATGGAGACTTTACATCCTTCGTATTAACCTGGATGGAAGTGGAAGACATTATTCTTAGTAAAGCATCACAAGAATGGAGAAGCATGAATCCTATGTACTCAATTTTGATATGAGGACAATTAATGACAATTAAGGTCATGGCAGGGAGGAAAAGCAGAGAGAGGGAAGGAGGGAGGAGGGGTGGGGCCTTAGTGTGTGCCACACCTTCTGGGGGCAAGACATGATTGCAAGAGGGACTTTACCTAACAAACGCAATCAGTGTAACCTGGCTTATTGTACCCTCAATGAATCCCCAACAACAACAAAAGAAAAAGCCTGAATTTGGGCAAGGCCTTCCGGTTTTCTATGCACGTCATGGGTTGAATGGTACTTGCTCTTTTAACTATGGAAACCTCAGAAAATGACCGTTTTTGGAAACAGGATCTTTGCAAATGTAATGGGTTAACCTGAGTCCACCCTGGAGGTGAGTAGGCCCCTAATTCAATGTGACTGTTGTCCTTCCAGAAAGGACACCCCATGAAGAGAAAGACACAGCAGCAGGATGGAGTGGGGACCCGGAGGGTGGGCAGCAGGCTCCACAGCCAGGGGAGAGGCTGGGACACAAGGAGACACACTGGCAACACTCTGACTTTTGACTTCAGCCTCCAGAGCAGGGAGACAACAGACTCCTATCATTTACGTCACCTCGTCTGTCCCACATTGCTCTGACAGCCCCAGAAGGCTACCGTGGGACACCTCCTAGCTGCGTGTCAAAGCCCCTGGTCAATGGAGGAAGGACAGCCTTTACAAAAATGATGCTAAGGTCATTGGTCACCTATAGGGAAAAAATGAACTTCAAATTATATGAACATTAACTCTAAATGATTTAACTGTAACACATGAAAGTATAAAACTTTTCAAAGAGAGGGAAGGTAAACAACTTCAGGAACTAAGGTTTGGTGAAAAGTTCTCAGACACGACAAAAAGCAAAATCTATAAAAGAAAAAGAGATGATAAACTGGTCTTTATTAACCTTGTTGTTATTATTTCTTTGATTGCTCTGCAGTAAAGGGGATGGAAGGACGATCTTTTCTCAACAGATAAGACCAGAAGAAAATGTTGGTGAACCACATGCCTGACAAAGGGTAGATGTGGAGAAGGCATACAGAGATTTCAAAACTCAAAAAGAAAAATAATGCAATTTGGAAAGAGCAACCTGGCTTCTCACCAAAAGCATATGGCGAACACCAAGAGTATGAAATGATGTGCACTCCGCTGGCCATTAAGACTGCGCTGAGCCATAACTCACACTGACTAGAACAGCTAAAATTAAAAATAGTAGCAAAACAAATGGTATGATGAGGAGGAGAAACAGAATCTCTCATGCATTACCAAAAGGAACGTAAAACAGAACCCCTACTCTGGAAAACAGTCAGGCAATTTACCAAAACAAAACAAAACCCAATTCAATGCAACTAAAACCACTTTTCATACAACTCAGCAATTGCATTCCTGGGCATTTAATCCAGAGAATTGACAGCTTATAAAAACCTATATATGCAGTACAGTTGTTCAAAGGTTTACTTTCAAACACTTTGAACTATAAACAATCCAAATGTCCCTCAGTAGGTAAATGGCTAATCACGCTGCCCTTCACACCCTAGAATTGTGGAGTATTCCTGGAATATTGTTCAAGCCAGAAAAATGAGAAACTCTTGATAGACACAACTCCTTGGATGGAAGCTTGAGGGTATTACACAAATGAAGGAAAAAGAAGAAAAACTCAAAGGATGACATGTTACATAATTCCATTTGTAAATCTCATATAATATTCTGGAAATTACAAAATTATAGAGATGAAACAGCTTAGCAGTTGTCCAGGTTTGGGATGGTAGGGGTGAGGGGTGAGTTTGATTATAAAGGAGAGGTTGGTGCTGTCCTCGTCCTAAATCTTGATTGTCACACAAGTCACGTGGAATGGCACAGAACCATACACACATTATCACAGAGAGGCACGACACTGTCCATTGTACAGTTTTACCTACACAGGCACCACATCCCTGTCAGACCCAGGGATTGGTGTGCAGGTGCGCTGATAAAGAACACGCCCTCGGGGGTGGGGAAGACACAGGGGCCTCTCCACACCATCTTTGCAACTCCCTGCAGAGCTATAATTATTCCAACACAGAAAGTTCAGAACAGAGGACAAGAAGCAATTGTAGGCCAAACGTATAAATGAGCAAAAGAAGAGAAAATTAAACCACAGGCATTCAGAGACGTTGCTTAAATGACAAAATACTCAGCCACATGGCAAATGGCAGGACAGTGCCCATGTGTGGGCTTATCTAATTTTAAAACATGTAAATTCACATATATGCAGTTTGTTGGCACCAACTGAGTACAGAAAAGCAGGAAAGAGTCGGGGCCACCAAGGCGGGTGGGAAGAGTGAGGGGCTGGAGGAGGAGGAAGCGGGACTAAGGCAGTCTTAGGAAGTTTGCTGCTCTCGGACCTTGGGGCAAAGATGGGAAGATGAGATTTGAAAAGCCAGTGGTCAGTACAAAGCATAGCTTATATTTTTCTATGGATTTTTCTGTGTGCTTAAAATATTTTCCTATTTACTACAGAGAGCGAGGGGCAGAGGGAAAGAGACTGTGCAGCAGGCCGTGGGGACTGCATTCCCCACCCCAGGCGGCCACGGCTTCAGAGGCAGCACAGGGGAGAACACCAGCATTCCCAGCCTGCTGATTTAACTGCATTTTGCTTTGAAATTGCATGATAGATTTAGAGTGATTTCTGATTCAATCAGAAGAGGCAAGTGTAGAGACTGTGTGGATTGAATACGAAAAAAAAGAAGGTACACCCATCCCAGAGGTGGCAGATCCTGGTGACAAGTCTGAGGGAGTGGGAGTGAGGGGTGAGTTTGATTATAAAGGAGAGGTTGGTGCTGTCCTCGTCCTAAATCACACCCTGTCCTCGTTTCCATCACACCCTGTGCTGAGGGTGATTGTGCCATCAACAGGGAATGCCAGGAGGGGAGGGAGGGCAGCAGAAGGCAGCCACCTGCATGCCAATGAGGTCCCTGTTCTCAAGGCATTGTCCTTTCTGTCCTCACTCCTGGATTTGGATTCCAGGGCACTCCATCCAAGAAGCCCAGCTCTGGATGAAAATCCAAAGTCCTTTCCCAGAGCACATGGGCCTCCAGGGATCAGTCCCCTCCCCAGGAACAGAGCATTGCTTAGCATTCTACTATGTCTTTGAATGGAGAATGGTTCTGGCTTTTGATCAAGACCTGTTGGGCCTCCAGGACACCAAAAAGACAGTTTATTTCAGTCCTCCTGGCATTACAGAGGAGGTGGCTGGGACTTGAGCAATGGAGTGCTCTCTCCAAGCTGATAAAGCTGGTGGGGCACAGAGTGTGGGCTGCGAGGCCGATCTTGACCACCAACCCTTGACCTCTGGGGCTGTGAGCAGCCTGTCTAGAGGAGAGTTTGATGGGTAACTTTGTAACAGCATGGAATTTTGTAAAGTGAAAATAAGTTAATTTAAAATTAACTCAAAACTGATTTGTGGACATAAAAATTTGTGAAAAACATCTGGTTCTGCATAAAGTCCTCCGTGTCATCATCTCCACTCTGGATATGAACACAACTCCACCCTTTGAATGACAGAAATGCCCAAATTGATTATAAAGCAGCAAAAACACCTGAAGAAGTGTGTTCCCAGGTGGCTTTGTCAAAAATCACAGAGGCTGATTGGATTTGTTGGGTGGCTTCCAGTTAGGCTGGTACTGGATATGTGACGTTTAAGTATTTTATGTATACCCAGAGGCCCTTTTCTGAATTACAGAGCTTTTGCAAACACTGAAATAAATACACAGAAATGCTAAAAAAAATTAAAGAAAACATTTCCACCTCCTGCAGTTCCCTTGCAACCGGCTGCTGGGCTGAGGTTGACAAGTATGCAAATACACGTCCCACAGCAGCCACACAGCGCATTTCACAGGGTTTCGGGTTCCTTATCAAAAGGTGTGCAAAGGATTCTGGGCAGCAGATCAAGCGGTTGACGCTGACAACCTGACTTTGCTCATTTTAGCTTTTATAAATTAGATGTAAATAAACAAGCCTGTGGGATAAAATGTAGCTCGGTTTTCATGGCCAGGCATCTGATACTATGATTGAAACCCTGAACAGCTGGGAGCAGTGGCCCCGTGTCCACCTCTGGGCAGTGTAGGAGCAGAGAGGATAGGCCCACTGTGAGGGCAGAGCAAGATGCGTACGGCTGGTCGGAGCCTTGGCTGTGAGCTGGAGGGGAGCTTCAGAATCCAGACCCAGAGAGGGTACTCTTCAAATTGACCCTGGGGAGCTTCTGACTGTTTCCAGACTGCTAGGGAAGGGACCAGAGCCAGGGAGGAGATACAGTTTGACAACAAGCCAGAGAAGAAGCCACAGAGACAAAAAGACGGGGAAGACTCGAGTATGACCCTGTCAGCACTGTTGCCACCAGAGCAGGTCCCCAGGAGGGACCCTGAGAGGAGGATGTGAGTGCGAGCAGACGTTTTGGGGGGTGATCCCAGGAAGCAGCAGTAGAGGAGTGAGCAAGTGGTACAGGGAAGCTGGGGTCATCCCAGGATGCCCTAGTGGCAGGAGAACACTGTGGACACCTGGGGCTCAATCCAAGGAGGACCATGGGGCCCCCAGACAACACGCTCTGCTTTGTGGTTGGAGGAAGCGGATGTTTGCGTTCACCGACTCCCTCCCACCCTTCACAGTTTGAGGGCTGCTAGCAAAGCATTGATTCCACTGCGGGGGGTGGTGGTGGTGGGAGTGGGGACCTGTGGCCTTCTAGGTCCTTAAGTGTGGCATTTTGGCTGAATCCAAGTTTCACAGAACAAATCTTTTGATTTTTATTCATACATTTTTGTTCATCATGTATGTGTTTTATTTTTTAAATGAATGTATTTAAAATACCAAAGAATAAAATAAGTTTCCATGAAATAATCTTCCCAGACTGACCATCACAATCAGAACATCAGTAAACTGTAAGGGATAAATTGACAACTACTACACTCATGATTTAGTTCTAACTTCCCCCACCTGCTGGTGCCACTACCCGCATGAGGCTGGTTGGAGAGAATTTATGAGAGTCGAGTATCCCATAAGAGGTGCTCCATGCCTATTTGTTCGATGGAAGAATGTGTTGACAAATATATGAATAAATGAAATATGAAGGCTATATGCCATGCAGTGGGGATACATAGGAGCCCAGTGAAGGGTTTTCAGCATCCTTTGTGGGTACACCATTGAGTTCCCTCTAGGACAGTGCAAGAAGGTTTGCAGCAAGCATTCTGGGAACTCACATGGACCTGATGTCATTGCTCTGGAGCATCGTCTACATTCTGACCCCAGGATGGAAAGTCCACATGAAACACAGACTGGAAACAATAGTAAGGGAAAGTGTAATATCAGCAACATGTCAAGTTAGCTGGATGATTTTGGAAAGTGAGAACTTACTTTCTCACCTGAAAAAACTGTAGTGCTAATCTTGATAATCTCCATTGCTTTATACACCAAAACGATCCACAATTCTTTTTTAGAATGAATAGGAATTTAAAAATACATTCCAAAATCTCTACTCTATCCATAGGAAAATTTAATGTAGTTGACCCTTTGTACATTTGCCATTCCTCATGTTCTTTATTTCTTTCTTCTACTCTGAGTTACCACCTGGAAATGTTTTCCTCCAGCCTAAAGACTATCCTTAAGCATTTCTTGTAATGAGTCTCTTCTGGAAGCTCAGATTTTACTTATCTGAGAATGTCTTAACTACCATTTTTGAAAAAATATTTTCATTGGTAGTAGAATGCTGGATTATCAGACTTTTTGCTTAACCAATTTAAAGGAGTACTTTTGCCTGTAGGCTATTGTGTTTTCAGTGAAAACCTAGACTTCATTTGTAACATGGTTTTCCAATAGAACCTCCATAGTTGACCACCTCCCTATATTGACCACTTCCTTAAGTTGATCTCAATTTTCACAGCCTAGACATGAACCACATGTACATATCAGTACAGTAGGCTTAGTTCCTTATTGTAACCACCTCTGTATGCTGACCAGGTTGTGACAGTCCCTTGGCTGATCAACTTACAGAGGTTCTCCTGTAAAGTTTCTTCTTTGGATGCTTTCAGGATTCTTTTATATATCTTCACTTCTCATCCATTTTGACCCCAATGAGGTGGAGATATATGACGTACCAAAGAATTTACAATAACTGTTTTATGAAGGCTCATCAAACTCAACAAAATACAAATAAACAACTCAAAAAATGTAGCAGAATCAAGTGCAGTGGCTCATGCCAGCAATCCCAGCAATTTGGGAGGCTGAGGCAGGAAGATTGCTGGAAACCAGGAGCTTGAGAACAGCCTATACAACATAGAAAGATCCAACCTGTAAAAAAAGTAATAATAATAAAATAACTGAGTATGGTGGTGCACACCTATAGTCTTAGTTGGGAGGCTGAGGTGGGAGGATCCCTTGAGTCTACGAGTTCAAGGTTATAGTGAGCAATGACCACACCACTGCACTCAAGCCTGGACAACAAAGTGAGGCCCTGTCTCTAAAAATAATTTTCTTAAAGAGAAATTTAATAGAGTTTTGAAATAAAAATTTAAAAAAATCAGTGGATATTCTAGAGTTGAAAAGCACAATGAATGAAATTAAAAATACAATAGAAACATCAACAACACAATAAAAAGAATCCATGAGTTCAAATATAGGCTATTTGAAAATATAGAATTGGAGGAGAAAAAATAAAAAGGTATATATATGTTTTGCATGGTTTCTAGAACAAGATCCATAGAGCAAGTTTGGGGGTCACTGAAGTAGAGAAGTAGTGAAAGGCAAAGGAGAAAAAAGGTTTTCTAAAGAAGCTGAAGAAAAGTGATGCCAATGAGTAAAATGAAAACATCAGAAGGTCTACAACTCACCAGTAAAAGTAGGTGTAATTCAAACTTAGAATACTCTAATACTGGAATTGTGTTTTCTAAACCACCAATACTTTTAGTATGGATATTAAAAGACTAAACTGTTAATAAATAATGATACCTATAGCCATTTGTTAAAGGATTTGTACTATTAAAAGATGTAATTTGTGACATCAACAATTCAAAATACATGTGTGGAGGTAAGAGGAGTTAAAGCTTAGATCTTTTTTTTGGTACAATCAATGGCAAGCTGTTATTAGTTAAAAATAACATGTCAGGGTAGTGCCTGTGGCTCAAAGGAGTAGGGCACCAGCTCCATATACCAGAGGTGGTGGGTTCAAACCCAGCCCTGGCCAAAAACTGCAAATAATAATAATAATAATAACATGTCATAAGATGGCTTTGTATAAGCCTCATGGTAACCACAAATAAAAACCTATAATAGATACACTAAAAATAAAAAGCAAGGAATCAAAATATACTACTGGAGAAAATCACTTAACCACCAAGGAAGACAATAAGAAGGAAAGCAGGTATCTACACAAATAGAAAACAACTTAAAAAATGGCAGTAGTATTTCCTTACCTCTTAAGAATTACCTTAAATGTAAATGGATTAAATTCTCAACTTAAAAGACATAGAGTGGCTAAATTAGTTTTAAGACTCAATAATATGCTACTTATAAAAGACTCATTTTGCCTAAAGGGACACACACAAACTGAAAAGGGATGGAAAAGACATTTCATGCAAATGGAAACCAAAAGAGAGGATGAGTAGCTATAGTTATACATAACAGAGAAGTTCAGTCAAAAACTGTAAAAAAGAAAATAAAGGAAATACAAGTAGGTCACTATATAATAATAAAGGAATAAATTCTGCAAAAGACTATAACAATTGTAAGTATATTTGTACCCAACACCAAAGCACCTAACTATGAAAAACAAATACAATTTGATCTAAAGGGAGAAATATGCTGCAATGCAATTATAATTGATGATGATAACACACCATTTACAGCAATGGAAAGATCGTCCATACAGAAAAGCACCAGATATAAACTTCACTCTAGATCAAATGGCCCTGGCAGAGATTTACAAAATGTTCCATCCCACAGCTGTAGGGCACACCTTCTTCTCACTTGCAAGAGGAACATTCTCCAACTTAGGTCATATGTTAGGTCTCAAAAGTAGGAAGATTGAAATTATATCAAATATCTTTTCTGACCGCAATGATACACAACTAGAAACAAATGAGAGGACAATCTCTGGGAACTTCATGAATATTTGAAGATTAAATAATATGCTTCTGGATGACCAATGAGTCTTTAAAGGAATATTTAAAAATTAAAAAAAATACTTCTTGAGACAAATAAAAATGGAAACAAAATGCAAATTTCTGCAGGAACAATTCTAAGAGGAAACTTCATAGCAATAAATACACATCTACAACAAAAAAGATGATCTGGAGTAAACAATCCAACATTGCTCATCAGGAACCCAGGAAAACTAAATTAGTAGAAGAAAAGAAAAAACAAATATCAGAGCAAAGATAAATGACATAGAGAATAAAAACAATACCAAAATGCTTTACTTGGTGGGTAACATCCTAGCCCAGCCTCAGAGCTCCAGGGGCTCCGAGTCACCGGTTCCCGCTGGTGTGTTGGTCTTGATGGTCCCACACCAGATGCTCTTGCTTGAGACTTTTGAGCACAGGGACTGCCTGTAACATGTCTGCTATGTTGTGACTCAAATTTGAAAGCTGCCCATTTCCCTGGAAGCACAGGTATCCGTCCTCAGAGGTGGGGCCCAGAAAGACAGAAGGACAATGGTCAAGGGGTTTCTGAGACTGATGTGTCTCTGCTTGAACAAGATGCCTTCTCGTGTTTTTCCTTAAAGCAACTGTGTCACTTCTTTTGGACTCTGCTGTGATGTTGACTGTTTCCGGGCATTTTCCCTGTCCTGTGTGAATTGCTCCTGGTAGCTCACCCCCTGAGTCTCTGACTCCCCTGCCCTTGTGCTGCCTCATGGGACCAGGCTCCCAGGTGAAGCATCTGAGCTGGGTTCTCCCTCTGCGGGGATCCCAGGAGATGGTAATAAACCACGCCTTCATGCTACAAAGAAAGTAATGTTTAAAATTTCCTTTGGTCAGCTTTTCAGGAGACTTTTAGCCAACATGGTGCCAAACTGCTGATAATGTCATCGATATTACAAATCACTATGACCAGTCTTGCTTTGGGAAGCCTCAGTCCCAGGGTAAACTCAGGCTCCCTGGAGACCTATGTGAAACCTCCCTTAAATATGAGCAGTGCCTGGAGAAGGCTGATGGTGCTCACCTGTGTGCAGACGCAATATGGGAAGAACACTTTGGAAGACAGTACTAGGGGAAGTCAGCCCAAGCACTGGGGACCCCACCTCCCCTCCCTGTGCCCACACTCACCTGCACCCTGGGGCAAATGGCTTCTCCCTGTCTTGGCAGGACACGTCGCCCACACCAGCAACCTCTCTGCTCTCTGATTTCCACCTGAGTGCCTTGTTTCTCACCTAGTTTCACTGTTCTGCTGCATCGCTGGATCTCGAGGGGCACACATCAGACTTGAGGGGGTCTCATGCACACAGACTCGAGCCCTACCCTCATCCCGCCGGCCTGGCATGGGCCCCTGGGAATGCACATTTCTAGCAGGGTCTCAGGTGATTATGTTGCTGCAGTGTGGAACCCCACTTAGAGAACTACTGCTCCAAAACTCAGGTGAATTTGGATGATCAAGTTCAGAGGGCTTTTCAGACCCCGCCTGGGGATCTCTGCTGTGTCAGACCCTAACCCTCGGGCCCTAAAACCAGCAGGAGGACTTGGAGAAACCTGGCTCTGGCCGGATGCCAGCCAGCTCCCCATTCTCACCTCACCCCCAAGCATGAGAACACCCTGGAAATTTTAATTTTGTATCTCTCTTCCTGCTTCCTTTTGGAGAAAGTGGTTCACTCTTGCACTTGGTCATTTAGGAAACATTTCCAGTCTTTTTTTTTTTTTTTTTTGTAGAGACAGAGTCTCACTTTATGGCCCTCGGTAGAGTGCCGTGGCCTCACACAGCTCACAGCAACCTCCAACTCCTGGGCTCAAGCGATTCTCTTGCCTCAGCCTCCCGAGTAACTGGGACTACAGGCGCCCACCACAACGCCCGGCTATTTTTTGGTTGCAGTTTGGCCGGGGCCGGTCTTGAACCCGCCACCCTCAGTATATGGGGCCGGCGCCCCACCGACTGAGCCACAGGCGCCGCCCACATTTCCAGTCTTGATACCGTCCTGCTTCCTAGTTCAGCATGAAAACAGGAGCAGTTTTCACAAGTTCATGTGAGTATTCCACCTCAGATCCCAGCGGATATATTGGCATGTCCCTGGTGTGCTGCTGTCCCCTTTCTCCACGTCAGCTGCTGTATGTGAGGAGGAGGATTTGTACTCCATGGTCACCTGTGTGTCCTTTTCTGGGAGGCAGCCTGGGAGCCCTCAGAGTCACCCCCAGGCAGTTGTTGTGTCACAGCAAAGGCTGCTGGAGACAGATAGCGTGGCTAAGTGCTTGACAAATTTCCACCTCCTTTCCAATAAGACGGCATCCCATTTTCTAATAAAGCTGATGAAACCTGATAAAAACCTTAGAGGAATCAAAGGCCCCCAGGCTAAGTAGAATCACATCTCGTGAAATTCCACATTCAGCATCGTCTATATTGGAAATATTAAAAAATTCATATATAGTGAAATGATAGATACTTATGTCACTATTTTAAAAAGTTATACTGATAGAGCTGCCCCTCGTTCCTCACTAAAGAGGCACTTTCCTGAATATATGAAGATGCGTTATTGACCTGCGGTCTGGGTGCAGCGTTCTCGGTAGTGATGAATTCACCCTGAACCATCTATGCCCCGAGTCTGATCGGTGTCTGTGGCTGGACTTGGGCAGAATGTAATCAGTGCCTGGAACTTGGAGAGACCCCTGGGGTGACAGCTGGCAGTGAGACCACAGAGGTCCCACGTTGTGCAGGCACACGTCTGGACGTGTGACGCCAGTTTGCACTTCCACATTCCCTAAGGTTGGCTCACCTCTTACACCTAAGGGTGAGGGAAAGGTGTGGATGGGGCTTCCTGCCCTTCTGCAAAGCCCCTGCAGGCTGATTTCTTCCTGGATACCACTAGGAAGAGAGCACTCTCCTGACTTTCCAGGGGACCTGGAGATGCTGCGGCCTTCCCACAGGGGGCCTGGTCAGCCTCTACCCCACCCAGCTGTGCATGTAGGAGGGGCTGACACATTTTCAGGTCCCAGGCTGTGAGTCTGGGTGCTGGCCAAGAGAGGGAGGAGTTGAAAGGACCAGTCCTTTCACTGTCTGGAGGCAGGAAGTGGGTGCAAGGCTGAGTTCCCCACTTAGTTTTGATGGCTCTAAATCAGAGCACAGGTTTTTGTGCACATTCTGGCCAGACGGAGGGCCTGGCTTGGGAGTTGTCCAAACCAGGCAGCTACACCCACCTGCTTCAGCCTCCTCTTCCCTGCAGAGTTCCCAGAGGGACCCTGATCCGGCTACTTGGGCGAGGCAGGCCCCTCTCCACCTGCTGTGGGGTCCCTTCCTGGCTTCCTCCCCATGCTGAGGGTCTTTCTTCTCCACAGCCAGCAGGACCCTGAAGCCCACCTGCCTCACATACTCTAGATGTGGCTGCTGGGATAGGCAGGGCCCCTTTCAACTTTTCTTCAGCCCTCACTCCCTCTGACACCTGACATCCATATTAACTGGAGTGTTTACTCACTCTCTGCCCCTGACTTGGATGCAGGCTCCGCTGGTCAGGGCAGCCTTCCCCGGCCATCACCTGGTGGCTGTCACCTGGCTCTGTCTCCAGGAAACCATGCGAACACCTTGCCTTCCTCTCATTCTTCAGGTCTCTGCTTAAATGTCACCTCCTCTAAGAGGCCCTCCCTGACTTCTTCTCTCTCTAATTATGGAAGCTTCTTACAGGTCATTTATGGTCTGTGACAGCATTAGCTTTTGAGCATAATGAGGGCAGGAGCCAAGTCTAAAGACATTTTGAAACGTATCCATGGGGTGATAAGTATGGTGTCAGCTCAGGTAGATTTGACGGATGTTTGCCGATGGGATGAAGAAAATGGACACAGAACCACGAGCTGCACGGTGGCCACTCAGAACCACTCAGGGAAGCCGCCCAGGGGCAGAGGCGGCTGGGAGACCATGGAGGCTGCTGTCACCTTTAAGAGTGAGCTTCGGGCGGTGCCTGTGGCTCAGTCGGTGGGGCGCCGGCCCCATATACCGAGGGTGGCAGGTTCAAACCCGGCCCCGGCCAAACTGCAACCAAAAAATAGCCGGACGTTGTGGCGGGCGCCTGTAGTCCCAGCTACTCGGGAGGCTGAGGCAAGAGAATCGCTTAGGCCCAGGAGTTGGAGGTTGCTGTGAGCTGTGTGAGGCCACGGCACTCTACCGTTGGCCATAAAGTAAGACTCTGTCTCTACAAAATAAATAAATAAATAAATAAATAAATAAAAAAGAGTGAGCTTCAAATGAATCCTGGCACCAGGATATAAATTCTCGTGGATGCTATCGCGAGAAGGCCTCACTCAGCTGAACGTGATGAAAACCTCTCAGATAATCGCAGCAGCTGGCAGGGAGCAACTTTCAGGAAGAAGCAGGTTTCTAGCCCCGGAGGCAACAGCCCTGAGTTTCTGCACATGACGACGGGGAGTCCAACCTCCTCCTCTGGTATCAGCACCTCTGTGCCCTCTGGGAAGACCCTCTCCCTCGCCTGGGTCTGTCCTACAGGTGGGAGGTCATCCAGGTACCTGTGTGCCCTGCCTGGGGTCAGCCTCTCTGCCCTGTGCTCTTGGCTGGAGGCCAAGCTGAGGCCCTTCTCCCACCCTGCCTGACTGTGGCCACAGAGCCCACTCCGCTCTGACACCCACCAGGTCCCCGTGACCCCCCAGAGCTCTGACATGGGTCTGCGTGGGGCCCTCCACAGCAGAGTGAAGAAGCTGCCTCTGCTGGGCCTGCCAGTCCAGTGACCCAGGAGTTCCCACATGAACCCTCTGCTCTTCATTCTTGGGCTAAATCTGGAATTTTTTTATTCTTGCTAACTTTGTAGAACCTCAGGCTCTCTTTGGAAACAACACCCCACATAGCGTGGAATTAGTTCACTCCTTCAGTAAAGACATATGTCCCGTGCACAAGCACTGTCTTGAACTCTAGAACATTTTTAATTAGTTTAAATAAAAGGGGGGGTCTCTGCCCTCACGGATGGAGCCCACTGGGGAAGGTGAAGGGGCCAGAGTGAACCTGGGCACATCCTTGGGGTGGACGGTTTGCTCCCCGGTGCAGTAGGGTGTATGAATGGAAGGTGTCGCTCTGCAGTGCACTGCTGAGCTCTGAGAGCCACAGGTTAGCACAGGGTGTGTGGACCTGTACTTGCCCCTGAGTATGAATCCCACATTGGGAGGATGATAGGCCTTCCCTAGAAGGTGCCTTTTTGGGGAGGTGTGTGGAGATGTAAAGTACAAATGCTTATTCAAACTCTCCTAGGTCATTTGGGAGCTTCTATAACTCTGTGAAGGAATGATGCAAAGTCAATTTCAGGAAATCCCAAGATAAACCACAATGGTTTCATATAGGAAAGCAGATATTTTAAATTTTAAAATTGAAACTGATTTCAGAATTACTTTTCAGAGTTTTGTTATTATTGCTATTGTTATTATTATTTGTTTGTTCCCATGAGACACCCAGGGAGTTCATTCAACATTCTGGGCCAAGAGTGGAGCCATGATGACGTGAACCCAGGGCTATGAGCTTGTGCCTCCTGCCGCTCTCAGAGCTGTCTGGCAAACTGACGAGCTGTCTGGGCAAACTCCCATCACAGGAACGTGGCCACAGGGCACACGGGTATCTCAGCATCTGTGGAGATATTTCTAGATTATAAAAAAGACAAATACACCTTCCGTGAGAACCTGTAGCCAAAGGCTCACTCAAGAGTCACTGGGCTAAGATTGAAAGTCTTGTTGGATGGAGACAGAGAGAGAGATGGAGAGAGCAGAGATGAAGTGAGGGGGGGAGAGGGGCGAGGACACAGAGAGGAGACACGGTACATGCCTCGTCACTGGGGTTTCTCTGAAAGGGACTCTGCCATTTGCTGAGAGATGAGGGTCTTCTGGAACAGGCAGAGTGAGGGCTGTGAGGGGAAGCCCACGAGCTGTTCCTCTGCAGACTCACATTTGAGAAGACCGACAAGAAAAGCCATCGGCTCGCACAGGGAGGAGGTTTGGGTCTCCCCATTCAGGCTTTCAGAAGCCAAGTACCCCCAAGTAAGGAAAATGACCTATAACAAGCAGCTCTCAAAAAGATTCAGTTAGGGGTGGGGACCCACCGGGCCCTGAGGGAAGCTCAGAAATGCAGGTCGGCACTAGAATGCAAGTTGAGGATATCTGCTCACCATGTCTCCCCGATGCCAGGAAACCTCCTTCTCTTCCAGAGTCAGTGGGCTGAACAGCGCTCCCCTGAAAGATTCCTCCCCCAGGAACTGTGATGTTACTTTGTGTCCAAGGAGGGTGTTTGTAGATGTAATTAAGTTAACTAGCTGGAGATGCAACCATCCTGGACCAAGGATCCCAATCCAATGACGAGTGTTTGTGTAAGAGTCAGCCTGGCTGCCATAACCAGACCTGAGTGGTGTAAATACCAGAAATGCTGTTTCCACAGCTCTGGAGGGTGAGAAGGTGCTGGTCACAGTGGTGGTGGTGAAGACTCTGCCTGGCTTACCCAGGTGGCCTTTCTCAGATGACCCACCACCCTCTCCTGTGTCCTCATGTGGCCCTTCCTGGTGCCCCCACATAAAGCAAAGCTCGGCCTCTCCCCTCCCCAAGCCCCCCTCCCTCCGGAGATCTTCCTCGAGGCTGTAGTGGGAGGCCCCTTAGCTCTGAGAAGCACTGTCCTTTCATTTCTCTTTGTCAACTTTCCGGAGATTCACGCACACATTCTGGGTTAGAAAGCACAATTTGTCAAGTGAATTAGTCTATAATCTTCAGAGATACAGTATATCTCACTGTCCAGACATTTCTCATTTGTGGCCATCGGTGACCACCTTGCCCCACTTTGTACTGAATGTTGGTGTAAATTGACCTTCTAACACTTAGTGGTGCTAGATTGGTATGGGACATACATGAAGCTGGACCAGTGTCGGTCCCCACTACCCCGTACCAATGAGGCTGTTATGTTGTCCTTGCAAGGTGCCTGTCATCTCTCTGGGGTGGCCCAGGTGGTAATGGGTGTGGCCGCGATGAGATCCAAACTGGCCATCCACTCCCTGCCACGTCCCCCCTGCCCTTGGCCTCTCCTTCTCACTGGACTGGGAAGGCTCCAATGAAATGGAACCACATCCCTTTGGAAATCCATTTAGTGGCACTGTCCCCAAACAGTCCCACCAAGCAGCAGGCTGAGTCCAGGCTGCCAAGGAATCCCACACCTCACCAGAGTCTTGGTGCTTCAGACGGAGCGCTGGGAGTCATGTCCAGCTACTCCCAAGGCCACAGGCCTGACTGGTGCTGCCTCACTTTGGCAGCTGCTTCCATTTCCAAGACACAGCTACTGCTGTTCTGCCCCAGAATGGGCAGCGTTTCCAGGCTGTGAGCTTCACACTTACCAGCAAATGTGATTTCATGGGAGGCTCCATGAGCACCTTAGGTAGAACTGATCTATCCTCTGCTCACTGGCTGTGAATCTGGCAAAATACTTTTCTATAGATGTCACTTGATCAATGGAAATTCAAAGAAGGAATTTTTTTCAAGTTAGAATAATCTAAGACATGTTTTTGTGTTTGCTCTTTGACATAAGGCAAAAACAGATTATTATTACAGCAGTGACCACTGCTTCCTTCTCATCAAAGTCAGTGAGGTAAGAGGAAGCCCAGTCACTGGGTTCAAATACACCTGAGGGTAACAGACACAGACATCCGTGAGACATTGTGAGAGGGCGGAAGACGCTTTAATAGTCTCAAGTTGCCAATAATTCCTGGGTCAATTATCAGCAAATTTACACTTAATTAAATTCAACAAATTATTACCTATATTAAGTTATCATTAAATAATAATATGCTATATGTAATATAGTATAATATTCAATTACGTTAACATTATACTGGGTGGGCATTCCTAATCCAAAAGTCAGAAACCTAAAATGCTCCAAAATGCAAAACTTTCTGTGCATCAACATGAAGTGGAAACTTTCACACCTGACCTCACATAACAAGTCACACAAAATGATTAAAATAATGTATAAAATTGGGTGGCACCTGTGGCTCAAAGGAGTAGGGTGCAGGCCCCATATACTGGAGGAGGTGGGTTCAAATTAAAAAAAAAACTGCAAAAAAAATGAATAAATTTTTTAAATGTTATTAAAAATATTATTAAAAATAATAATGTATAAAATTACCTCTAGACGGTGTTTATAAGGTCCATATGAAACATAAATGAATTTTATGTTTACATGTGGGTCCCATATCCAAAATGTCTCATGATGGGCAGGGTGCAGTGGCTCACGCCTGTAATCCCAGCGCTGGGAAGGCCAAGGCAGGTGGATTGCCTGAGCTCATGGGTTCAAGACCAGCCTGAGCAAGAGTGAGACTTTGGCTCTAAAACTAGCCAGGCATTGTGGTGGGCACCTGTATTCCCAGCTACTTGGGAGGCTGAGGCAAGAGAACCACTTAAGCCCAGGAGTTTGAGGTTGCTGTGAGCTGTGATGCCACCGCACTCTACCAAGAGTGACAAAGTGAAACTCTGTCTCACAAAACAAAACAAAAAACAAAAAAAGTCTCATATGTGTAATGTGAATATTCCAAAATCTAAAAAAATCTGAAATCTGAAATACTCTTGTGCCAAACATTTCAGATAGGAATACTTAACCTGCATAATTATATTTAATAGCACATTAAATCAGGCTATTGCATTAGATCATCAGCCCTGCATATCTGCACAGCTGGTGTGTGTGTAGGAGATGAGCATGGGTATAGGTAGAGGCCTGATCTGTGTGTCGTGTCTGTCCATCTGTGTTGAGAGAGATTATAACAGGTGGGTGAAAGTGACTCAGATGGAGGCGTATGACATAGCCACTTACTTTGGGAGTAATGGGACAGCAGAGCTAGAAACACAGTAACCAGTGGCAGAGGAGTGGGTCCTGGGGTGACCGGAGGCAGCCCTGAGGGGATGGTCCGTCTGCTGCAGGTTGCAGGGAGCTACATCTTGCAGGCTGGCCGAGCCCAAGAAGCAGAGATGAGCAGAAGGTGTTTGCAGGTGGAGGAATGCCAAGCAAAAGGCATAAATACGACGAAACCCCAGTGATGTGCAGGAAAGGAGCAGTGGCACTGACTTATTCCACAAAATTATGACTGGCGTTGAAATGCCTTCTTAGGTATTGAGGGAGGATTTGCCTAGGATACCTAAAAACACAACTCAAGCATGAATACCTGGCTGCCATGTACATGGCAAGGCTTAGATATTTAAAGTTGACCTGTGCTTACAAATGTACACTGCTGCAAATCGGAAGATTATTAGTTTTTCTAAACTTTTCGAACTTTGAAAAAGTCCTACTCCAACCTTGGCTTCACTGGTACTTTTTGTGCCCTTGTGGGTGTGCAAGGCTGTCCATTGTTGAAGTGGAATGAAGCTGTGCCCTTAACTTCCCCAAGTACACCGTTCAGGTTACGTGGTCATCTGATGGCAGCACTTGGTGGTGAGACAATCGTCTCTCAAATACAGCAGCATCCTCAAATGCTCACCGTGTATGTCCCTGGGTCCACCCTTGGCCACGTAAGGCTACCCAAACACATCCTTGCGAAACCTTGGTAGTTTTCTTCTATCAACTAAGCATAAATTCTGTGGGAGATGACAGATTACTTCATATACCATGCAAGGAAGCCCAGACAATAGCTTTGCCATGACTGATTGCCTCGCTGTAACCCACTTTATGTTAAATGCATTCTTGCTGTTCAATTCCACCACTGTAATTTCGTTTTTCTGCATTCTCCAGCCCTCTGCGGACTAACCAGGTTCCTTCGGTAATGATTTCTTTTCTATTGTATTGTTTTCTGCATAATCAAGTTGGTAGGTGGGGGTTCGGGTGACACGGCCATCTGTCAAGTCCATTTGCTCTGAAAATGCAAGAAATAATGGCTTTGACAACTTGGGGCTATCCGTTATGAAAGAAGAATATCAGCTTTCACCCCAGCTATCTTCTCATCTCTCCAAATTATTCTTCCCCTCTCAATAAGACGCACACACACTTTCTCCTGCGTGATGGACTGTTTACATACTTTGATTCTTTTTAGGGGGAAACATCTTTTTTCCTGCTCCCTGTCCACCCTATATTGCAATCCAATTAAGGAAACCAGCCACCATCAGACTGACGTGCTGTCCAGGACTAAAGACTGCAGGCACCTGCACTGATCAGGGCCCCGGGCTCATCAGAGCTCCTTCTTCAGCCAGCCAGTGACACCTTGACGTGGGCGTAACGCAGAAGAGTGGAGGGGCACTCCCAGAAAGAGTTGTTATTCACCTCTCTCCTCAAAGGTAAAGAGCAGGTAAACTCTTGCTCTATCACAATTACTGAAGTCAGGCAGCGGTGCCTCGCCCAGACTGACTGCCAATGGCAGGGGGCCGCAGGAAGCCCACCTTTCGGCTTTTCCCAGCATTTTTCCTGTTTAAGGACAGGAGAAGAACTTAGCAAAAGTTATTTGTAACTTTCTTCTTCAAAATTGGAGAATGTGGATAAGCTTTTACTTGCTCATAAAAGAACTATTAGACAATCAGTCCTTCTGATTTAACATACTTTGTTTATAGGTTATTGTCAATAATATGGACACAGTCACTACGTTTTATAGTTTTTTTTCTGCCTTGTGAATTATCCCCAGAGATAAGCATGGCTGGTTACTACTTGGAAGCTCTTCCCAAGTTGCATTTGAATTTATGTATTAAGGCTACACCCCAAAGATGGACAGGCCTTGCCTCTTCCTCAGTCTTGAGATGAACTGGAATGAACCAGAACCTCCCAGGCCTCAGTATTTGGCCAAGGATTCTGGCCCAGGAGGAAGGCTGTACTGTGGCAGAGCTGTCCAGGGTGTGGCTCTGCAGGTGAACTCCATGAGACCGTGGCTCTGTGGGAGGCATATGGTGATATATACACACAGAGAGACAGGGATTGAGAGAGAGATTGGCCATGAGAAATCGGCTCACATGGTTGTGGAGGCTGAGAGGCCCCAGGGTCAGCAGCTGGCACCAGCCCCGGACAGCCCCACTCCTGTCTGCAGCCTCCCTCCCTCCCAGATCTCTGTTTGATTTAGGCCTCCGAAGCAGCGGCCGGTGTCCAGCCACATCACAAGGGCTGCCGCTGTTCTCAGTCTACAGATTCAAATGCTAATCGTGTCCAGAAACACCCTCCAGTATCAGGGCACCTCACGGCCCTACCAAGGTGACACACAAAGTTAATTGTTACAGATGGCCTCTCCCAGTTTATTTCAGCACAGAATCCCAGGGAGACACCTTCCTAAGCACCTGGGGGACTTCAAGTGATGTGAGCAGACTGCTTCACAGCCCGTCTCACCCGAGAAATTGCTATTGAGAAGGGGAGGCAGCAAAGGTAGGCTGCTCATCGGGGGCCCGCGGGGATGGCAGAGCCCCCACATGCAGGCTCCTGCCCAGAGAGGGGGGTGAGCTTTCGGAAGAAAACCCAGCCCCTCCCAGGCCTTCCTGCTCCTCCATGGCTGCTTAGAGAAGCCAGCTGGCCATGATGTCCGCGTCTGTGGCCTAGTGACACGCCCACCTTGCCTAAAACGTGCAGCTTACTGAACACCCAAACTTCAGCCAGAAACAGAATCACACAGCAGGCACTGTTGGCTAATAGTCAGTTCTTAAAAGGAACATGAAATGGTTCATGAAGTGGATTTTGTGAAGTATTTTCTACGCACTTGAAGCAGTAATTGCTAGATTTAATAGTCCTAATCCTATAACAATTGAGTACTAATTTTAATTTCTTTTTTCCAAAATTAAATATCACTTGGAGAGACTGGCTATTTTTAGCACCGTCTTCAGGAAGAATCTGGAGGAAAACAGCTCAGAGGGTTAAAGAGAGTCCTGAGTGGCAGACTCCTGGCGGGGTCCTCTCCCTGGCACAGCACACGTTACACGCGTGTCTCTGTCCACTGACTCACGCTCTGCGTGGGGCTGGAGCATGTCCCACAGTGAAGGAGTTGCTCAGCCCACTTACTAACCAGACTCTTTGGGGCATTTAATTGCCCCTAATTTATGTAATGATGAACATTTCCCTGGGACTTGGGAAGACATAAGAACAGACCTTAGCAGCTTTGAACTGCGTTGAGACCAAGTTACCTTTGTGTACAGACCTGAGCACGTTTTATTCCACAGTGATGGGGATAGGATGGAGATGGAGCTGTGAAAGCCACAGCCATGTCCAAGTGGGCGCTGCAAATACATCCTGCCTTGTAAGCGGAGGAACCCTCTGGAAGCATGTTGTCCCCAAAGGAACATTTCTCTGCCCTCTCATAGCTCTGCAAAGCATCTCCTCTGAGTTCCAAGGTTCTCCTTGCCCTGCTAATGGTAAATATTGACCTTCTCTGAAAGAGGGAAGCTGACAGGTTTTCCAAATGCCTTTTGGCTTGAAGGCATGCCGCAGATATTCACAAAGGGAGATAGAATCTCCAAATTGTGTGCAGACAAAGCTCTTTGGGGCAGAAAAGTTGTCTGGCACCCATAAGGTGGTGACCTTGACAATTCTGAGAGCCTTGGCTTCCAGGCCTGACAGAATCTGTCCACTCTACACATCTCTGACTGGCCCCTGGACTGTGCTGCAGCCTCTGCCTCACTTCCCCCACACACACACACCCCCAGCCAGCTGACAGACAAAGTCGTGTGTTGGAGAGGCAGGTGCGCACGGCTGGACCTCCTGCCTCTCATCATTCAGGAATTCTCAGCTGGGATCATGATAAATTGGGGAAAATAGGGTTAATTAAACACCTCTTCACCTGACCCTGGCTGCTCCTTGGCCACTCACCACTCATGTCTCCCATGGCTGTCCCTTCTCCTCCCCTGGGCTTTTCTCTGGGCTCTTCTGGCTCTATGGAAAGAGCCCTTGTAGATCTCAAACACTTATTAAGCACCTCGCATCACCTCGTTGCCACATCCAAGTATTAACTTCTTTTAACCTCAGCTTTGTTCCTGCTCCCAGAAGTTACCAATTCTTCCACCCACTCCCCTTTCTTAACCTCTTGAACTTAGTATTGAAAGGGGGTGTGGGGTGTGCCCCGTGTCTGTACCCAGAACTTCTAAACCTGCTCCTCTGGATAACAGGGAGCAGGCACTAAGCCTGGTATAGCTGTGTCTCAGCGTGCCCCAGCCTGCACAGCTGGGTCAGGGCTGCTGGGACTCACAGCATGTCGCCTGCCCTCTGCGGGGAGTCCGCTAGCTTCTCCAGAGGCACCTGCGTGCTCACCGCCAACTTGCCCTGGAGAGAGAGGTGGGGGCATTGGGCTTGTCCCAGGCCTGACTCTGGAGCCACACATGCTCAGTGCGTGGTGTAATTGGTGACAACCTCCCCAGAGTGCCTGTGGCCAGCCTGAAGGTCCACCCTCCCACTCCAGCTCTCGCTGAGTCCCAGCCATATTTTCTGTCTTCAGCTTAGGGACATTCCCATGCTGGGTATAGGAATTTTTGTCCTGTGACTTGTACATAATTGAAAACAGGACAAGGCCTCAGTGGATGATTTTGTCAGCATTTCCCATGTGCTTGTGTGCTCCGCCCCACTCCAACACCCTCCCCTGAGGCAGACCCTGTCCTCCCAGTGTAAACATGTCGTCTGTGTGCAGCAACATCACGCCACATGCATGGACCTTACACACAGCTGGGCGCAGGGGTTGGATGGTGCCCCCACAAAAAACATATGTCCCTCAGGAACCATGGTTCTGACTTGATCTGGATAAAGCATCTTGAGGGATGCATTTAATTAAAGATCTTGGGCCTGGATTATCCAAAAGGGACACGTTCAGATCCCTGTGTCTGGCCTATTTCAAAGTGACCTTTGAAGGGTAAAGTAAACAGGAGTCCGAGTGTCGGAGCTGAATGCAGGCAGTGGATCCGGGGGCACCATTTGGAACCAGTGAGTGGTGGCCTCTCTTGCTTCAGCTCCCCGAAAGGGAGATCTGAGGCACAGACACCCAGGGCAGCTGGGGGAGAGGGGGAGGGCACGCAGGTCACACTGCCCCAGCCAGGCACTGGTAGAGGGAGGGTCAGTCCTCCCCACACCCTTCGGTGGGAGGCTGGCCCTGCTGGTGCCTCGCTTCTAACTTCTGGCTTCAGCCCTGTGAGAGGATCAATTCTGTTGGCTCAACCACCCAATCCATGGTTATTTGTTACAGACTCTCTAGCAAACCAATACATTACGATTATATGCCATAAACCAGTATTTAGCTGCTCACTCTTATGACTAATATTTGCCATTTTAAAATATAGGAAATCTGTAAGATTAAAATCTTGCATACTAACAACCTGCAGCTTGCAGTGCTATTATCATGCAGTGGCACCTCTGTCGGGTGACCACCCAGGGACACAACAAACCGGCCCACACATGGAGGTGGTCACTTTGTAGGACCAGGCCACTGTACTGGCTCACACCTGCTGTGCATGTCCCGTCTATGAGAATCACGTCACCTTAATGTGTCGCTCAGTGTAGGAAGGGAGGTGGTCAGCAGTGAGGTCCCTTGTGTTACAGTTTGCAGAACAGGCCCCAGGCCTGTCCACCTCTCAAGCCTGATGGGCAGAGCGGCTTCCGAGGTCACGCCTTGGGGTTCAGCCTGCCAGGCACCCTGGTCTCCACCCCTTGCTCTTTTTGAAGCAGCTGGCTGGGCCCCACGGTGGCTCACAGTCATCAACACCAGTTGGCAAGCCTAGTCCATGGTGGACCACACCTCGTGAGTGTCCCTGCCGCACACACTGCTGCAGCTGCCCAGTGCCCCTCTGCTGCTTTTGGAGTGTGTTCACCTAGCGTCCCTGAGCCTGAGGGCCGGCCTGCTCCAGGCCCTCTCTGCAGCACAAAGACCTCCACACTAAAAGCTACGGAACTCTCTAGAAAAACAGGAATGTGCCCTTACTGACAGACACGGGCCCTCGGCACCATTAGTGCCATTTTTGGAGTCTAGGCAGCACTGGGTTCTCCAGCTCCTGCCAGGAGAAGCCTAGGCTGCCTGGGCTTGGCAGCGGCTTTGCAAGGACAGGAAACAGCTGGGATTGGGTGCTTGTTTCCGGCTCCATGGAGCTGTCACTCAAGAACGATGCTCGGCTAGGTTGGCCTACACTGGTCTGCAGGGCTAATGCTGAGCAGAGGCCTTTGTCTGACACATTAACAGGCTGACTCCCTCTCGTGCTGGGACACAGTGACACATGGCTGGTCACACATGCACCACCCCTGGGAGGCAAGCAGGAGATAGGAGGCGTGAAAGTAAGAGTTGGCAAAGAGTCCCCACGCCCCTGGGGCTCCCGCCCTACTTTCCATCTGAAGGAAAAAAGCTGAAATGGAGAATGCCCGTCTTGGCCGGAGTCGCTGCCTCTCAATCCGCTGCTCCTAACGGAGTGACCGCTGGGCAGTTCCTGCAGGCTACCGTCAAGCAGGCTACCGGTCAGCTTTGCCGGAAGCCTGGAGCCACATTGTCAGCTGTGAGTTTTACGTGGTGCCATTTCAGGAAGCTCATCTCAGGACTCGACTGGAGCTAACCTCCACCCAGAGCGGAGGCTTGACATCAGAGAGCCCAGGAGGGGCTGTGGGAACAAGAGGACCCTGGACCACAAAGCTTCCCATCAGATTCCCTTGGGAGGTACATAAAGCAACATTAGGATCAGGGACAGTAGAAAGCAGTGTCTGGAGGCTTCTGGGACGCTCAGTCTGTCCCCATGTTCAGCCCAGGACCAGCTTCTCTTCTTCCCAATTCTGTGCTCTGCAGACACTCAGAGAGGTGCCCTTGATGGCCCACTAGTGGGTGTAATGGGAACCCGGGAGAGAGGAGCATATCAGAGGTCATCGTCACTGTTAACTGTACTTAGTGGAAATACAAAATTTAAATTATTAAGCCAACGGCTTAGAGGCTTCATGTTGGAATATGTACTCAGAATTGCTGGCTTCTTGGAGGCCCCAAGTACATTTTCTACCTTGTCACTCTGCAAAAGGTTGCTGTTGATTTCACCAGAGGAAAGTATGAGGGTTTTTCATCGGCACAGCATTGGGCTTCTCAGCTTGGCTTCCAGGTTTATGTCAAAGGCCCACTGTGCACATGTCCCCACCCTGAAGGAGTCCCTGAAAGTTCACTTCTCACTGCAGGCTTGCCCTCAGGGCCACATCTGGGTCGTGCACCAGCACAAGGGGCAGAAACAGGACGGCAAAGCAGTTTTCTTCCTTGTTAACCTCATGACACATGATACAGAGTGTAGGGCATTGATGCCAGGGACCCCTGGAGAGTGGCGTAAGGGGCAGGGCCCTGCCCCCGCTTGTTCAACCACCCAGGGAAGCTGGGAGGCACCTGGCCCAGAGCAGCCACCACTGTGCTTCCCAGATCCCAGCCCAGGAAGTGGCCTCAGTCACAGAGAGCCATCTGCTCGAGGCCTTGAGGTGCCAGGTGCAGGCCCAGGGTCCAGGCACAGGCCCAGGGTCCAGGCACAGGGCAGGTCACCCAGGGTCTGCCCCATTGTACCTGGGGTCTACAGCCTGGGCACTGCCAGCCTGGATCTCTGCTCTGCCTCCCCCTCAGTCTGCGTCCAGCCCCCTCCCTGATGATGCTCAACCTTTTGCCAAAGACAGTCCTCATTAAATTCATAAACATGAATTTTTATGGTAATACAAGTCATAAGTTTCTTTTTCACTGACAATGACCTCATCAAAAAATTCAGTGCTGCATTTTGGATGTCCTAACTGTTCTTTAAGCCTTGGAAGGAGTGGGGAGGGGGCTCAGGAAGCCCCCGCCTAACTTGCACAATGTAGGGGTACAGGGCACACCTCCTGGGAGAAGAGCTCTTGTACAAATCAGTTTTTCCTAATAAGTGCAAAGAATGTAACCTTGAATTAATCTGAAATACTAAACAAAAAAAAGTTCAAGGCTGGGCACAGTGGCTCGTGCATGTAATCCCAGCACTTTGGGAGGCCAAGGCAGGTGGATTGCCTGAACTCACAGGTTCCAGACCAACCTGAGCAAGAGCAAGACCCTGTCTCTAAAATCCAGCCAGGTGTGGTGGGCACCTGTAGTCCCAGCTACTCAGGAGGCCAAGGCAAGGCGATCGCTTGAGCCGAGGAGTTTGAGGTTGCAGTGAGCTATGACACCATGGCACTCTACTGAGGGTGAGACTTCGTCTCAAAAAAAAAATAAAAAGTTCTATGCAATTACCGTTTCTCTCTCTCTCTCTCACGCACACACTCACACACACGCACACTCATGAGATGCAAAATGTAGAATATTCAACATGATGTCAAAATGAGCAAAGCAAAACTTCATTTCTGGGGAGTCCCTCAGGTACAGTGTGGCGCCCCTCATGTGGCCGGGACCCCTGCGCTGAAGCCACCAGGACACTGGCTCTCACAGCCGTAGGCAGCCCTTCCCAGGCTGCACTGCCTGTGAACACGCCGGGGTGCAGTTGTGAGTCAGTGTAATTGCAGCTTGCCGGGGTTAATTCTCACCTCCTCCGCTCTCTGTACATGGTATGTGGGGAATTCCCTGGTACTTTCTGTTCATTAAGTCATCTATTTAGAGTCCTGCCAGAGTGATCAGGAAGACACCCCCACAACATGCCACCTGCGCCCCCACCTGCCCACCACCTTCGGCTTCAAGATCCATTCATCCAGGTGCTTCCTGCACAGTCTGGCTTTCTAAGCCTTATTCGCTCAAGCTCCCTGTCACCCTGCCTCCCTGAGCCTCCTGTGCCCCTGATGGACACTCCTGCTGTGGAGTGAGGTGGCCGTGCTCCCAGTTCTGATGCCCAGAGGCCCTGCCCACCCGGAAACTTCCACTCCAGCCTTTGATTCTGCAGTGGAAGTTTACTGGGCAACAGCTATTTGCAGATCCAGGTTGTGCTGGGGGAGGGGCTAACCCAGAGCTGGGGGGCTAACCCAGAGCAGTGGGGTACACATCTGACATCACAAACCCCAGACCACCTGGGCCAGGATCTGAAACTGAGGACGAGGAAGAGCAGGAGGGAGCAGGGGACCCACCTGTCCAAGAGCTCAGAGATGATGCCCAGGGCTGACGAAGAGGGGCCAGAAGCCAGGAGAAGCTTCACGGTCAGGGCCATGTCTGCATCCACCGGAGGGGGCCAGGAGTGGCCTGCAGGCAGCGGGAGGTCTCAGGGCCAGGCCAGGAATGTCCGGCGAGGAACAGCAGTGGATAGAAGAGAAATGGTGCCATCATGGAGGAGCCCCAGGGAGCAAATCGCAACCAGCCGTGAGTGGGGAAGGCAGCGGAGAGCCAAGGACACAGCAGGAGTGCCAGAGCAGGGACAGGCAGGAAGCCGTCCTCCTGCAGCCCAGACGCCAGGGTCCCAGGCTGGGCACCAGGTGAGGCACAGGGAGGAGGGTGAGGGCACGTGGCTGTCCCCCCAGGACTCCTCACAGACTGGGAGGGGACAGGCCCACAGACCTACCCCTTGCTCAGGTCCCCAGGTCCTTCCTCCTCCCAGCTCCTGCCAGATGCCCCCCAACCTGTACGTGGTTCCTGGATTTGGGGTCTGGCCCCTCCCAGAGTTGGGCTCCAAGTAACTCCAGCTCTGTTGCAGGGAGGAGGAAGACGTCGTGCCCAACCTGGGTGTGGAGCGACAGCACTGGGATGAGGCCACAGGCGGGAACATCCAAGCTGGACAGAAGCCTGGAGAAAGAACATGATTGCCCAGTGCCAGCCCCGCCCTTCCCCAGGGGCACGAGGGAGCCCAGGGATCCCATGCCCTGCTCAAGGTCATCTGTGGGTTTTCTGTGTCTGATTGACACTACCTTACTTAAGCCATACTCCCATGGAAAGAGAACCAGAAAAAGTGTCATCAGCTGAAAGATGCAGCATCTCTGAGGAAATGGATGTGAAGAGCTATGCAGGCAACTTACGTCTGGGTGGGAGGAGACCCTCCAGGGGACTTACACCCGTCTGGGTGGGAGGGAGACCCTCCAGGGGACTTACACTCGTCTGGGTGGGAGGGAGACCCTCCAGGGGACTTACACTCGTCTGGGTGGGAGGGAGACCCTCCATGGGACTTACATGCGTCTGGGTGGGAGGGAGACCCTCCAGGGGACTTACATGCGTCTGAGTGGGAGGGAGACCCTCCAGGGGACTTACATGCGTGTGGGTGGGAGGGAGACCCTCCAGGGGACTTACACGCGTCTGGGTGGGAGGGAGACCCTCCAGGGGACTTACACTCGTCTGGGTGGGAGGGAGACCCTCCATGGGACTTACACGCGTCTGGGTGGGAGGGAGACCCTCCAGGGGACTTACGCCCGTCTGGGTGGGAGGGAGACCCTCCAGGGGACTTACATGCGTCTGAGTGGGAGGGAGACCCTCCAGGGGACTTACATGCGTCTGGGTGGGACGGAGAC
Organism: Nycticebus coucang; assembly: GCF_027406575.1. Lineage (NCBI taxonomy): Eukaryota > Metazoa > Chordata > Mammalia > Primates > Lorisidae > Nycticebus > Nycticebus coucang. Next base: position 193,805,216 of record NC_069780.1, read on the forward strand.
CCTCCAGGGGACTTACATGCGTCTGGGTGGGAGGGAGACCCTCCAGGGGACTTACATGCGTCTGGGTGGGACGGAGACCCTCCAGGGGACTTACATGCGTCTGGGTGGGAGGGAGACCCTCCAGGGGACTTACATGCGTCTGAGTGGGAGGGAGACCCTCCAGGGGACTTACATGCGTCTGGGTGGGACGGAGACCCTCCAGGGGACTTACATGCGTCTGGGTGGGAGGGAGACCCTCCAGGGGACTTACATGCGTCTGGGTGGGAGGGAGACCCTCCAGGGGACTTACATGCGTGTGGGTGGGAGGGAGACCCTCCAGGGGACTTACATGCGTCTGGGTGGGACGGAGACCCTCCAGGGGACTTACACTCGTCTGGGTGGGAGGGAGACCCTCCATGGGACTTACATGCGTCTGGGTGGGAGGGAGACCCTCCAGGGGACTTACATGCGTCTGAGTGGGAGGGAGACCCTCCAGGGGACTTACGCCCGTCTGGGTGGGAGGGAGACCCTCCAGGGGACTTACATGCGTCTGAGTGGGAGGGAGACCCTCCAGGGGACTTACGCCCGTCTGGGTGGGAGGGAGACCCTCCAGGGGACTTACATGCGTCTGAGTGGGAGGGAGACCCTCCAGGGGACTTACGCCCGTCTGGGTGGGAGGGAGACCCTCCAGGGGACTTACATGCGTCTGAGTGGGAGGGAGACCCTCCAGGGGACTTACGCCCGTCTGGGTGGGAGGGAGACCCTCCAGGGGACTTACATGCGTCTGAGTGGGAGGGAGACCCTCCAGGGGACTTACGCCCGTCTGGGTGGGAGGGAGACCCTCCAGGGGACTTACATGCGTCTGAGTGGGAGGGAGACCCTCCAGGGGACTTACACTCGTCTGGGTGGGAGGGAGACCCTCCAGGGGACTTACACGCGTCTGGGTGGGAGGGAGACCCTCCAGGGGACTTACACGCGTCTGGGTGGGAGGGAGACCCTCCAGGGGACTTACATGCGTCTGGGTGGGACGGAGACCCTCCAGGGGACTTACATGCGTCTGGGTGGGAGGGAGACCCTCCAGGGGACTTACATGCGTCTGGGTGGGACGGAGACCCTCCAGGGGACTTACATGCGTCTGGGTGGGAGGGAGACCCTCCATGGGACTTACATGCGTCTGGGTGGGACGGAGACCCTCCAGGGGACTTACATGCGTCTGGGTGGGAGGGAGACCCTCCAGGGGACTTACATGCGTCTGGGTGGGACGGAGACCCTCCAGGGGACTTACATGCGTCTGGGTGGGAGGGAGACCCTCCATGGGACTTACATGCGTCTGGGTGGGAGGGAGACCCTCCAGGGGACTTACATGCGTCTGGGTGGGAGGGAGACCCTCCAGGGGACTTACACTCGTCTGGGTGGGAGGGAGACCCTCCATGGGACTTACACGCGTCTGGGTGGGAGGGAGACCCTCCAGGGGACTTACATGCGTCTGGGTGGGACGGAGACCCTCCAGGGGACTTACATGCGTCTGGGTGGGAGGGAGACCCTCCAGGGGACTTACATGCGTCTGGGTGGGAGGGAGACCCTCCATGGGACTTACATGCGTCTGGGTGGGAGGGAGACCCTCCATGGGACTTACATGCGTCTGGGTGGGAGGGAGACCCTCCATGGGACTTACATGTGTCTGGGTGGGAGGGAGACCCTCCAGGGGACTTACACGCATCTGGGTGGGACGGAGACCCTCCATGGGACTTACATGCTTCTGGGTGGGAGGGAGACCCTCCATGGGACTTACACCCATCTGAGTGGGAGGGAGACCCTCCAGGGGACTTACATGCGTCTGGGTGGGAGGGAGACCCTCTTGGGGACTTACGTGCTTCTGAGTGGTAGGGAGACCCTCCATGGGACTTACACGTGTCTGGGTGGGAGGGAGACCCTCCAGGGGACTTACGTGCTTCTGAGTGGTAGGAGACCCTCTCGGGTGCATTTGTTCTTTTCCACTATTTCCTTGCCCCTGCTACAGTAAACACCTTTGCAAGCCTGGTGTTTCCCTGTGGAGTTTGGTCCTGTCCAAGAAGGGGCCATTCCCCGGGGTGCCCTCTCTTTCCCTGGCTATTTCTGCACAGACACCACCACACTGCTGGGGGCCACACAGGAGTGAGGACAGTTGTGCTAGACCCTTCTGACTTCTCAAACTTGTTTTTAGAACTTTTATACCAGAAAAAAATATCTCCAGGGTATTTTGCCAGAGGTGAATGCTCACTGGTCAAATCCTATGTAGTTCTGGGGAAGAGAGTCACATGTTCCCTACCCATCTGTCCTGGAGTCATCAAACGGGGAGTGGGGGCACGTACTGGGGGTCCCCAGGGAGGGTGGCCAGTGACCAGAGGCCAGGGAAGAAGCTCCAATGCCGAGACAGCTGAGGGAGCCTGGGACTGTGCCAACTTCCTGCTGCCATGGGCACCTGCTGCAGCCCCTGCGCGATTGGCTGCCTCCTACAGAGTTCCCATGGTACCTGAGCAGGGCTGAAATGCTCAGAGAGCCCAAGGCTAAAGGTCTGCTTAGGTGCAGGGAGCAGCACGCAATGCTCTGAGCCCCGGTTTCCCCTCTGTAATGTGGAAACAGTGAGTAACGTGTGGCCTGCCCTAGAGGTCTCGTGTCTGCCCAGGAACCCTCAGCTCCTGGCTATCTCCCTTCCCCAGCTCTCAGCAAAGTAGTTCTTCCTCCTTCCATCCTGTTACACCATTGGTGTGTGGGGACCTGGATTCAGATGGTGCTATCACAACTTCTTAGCTGGGTAAACTTCACTTAAGCCACTTTAGTTTCTTGTCTAAAAAACATGGAACACCTGCCATCCCACTGGGCCAGAACACCTGCCGTCCTGTTGGGCCAGAACACCTGCTGTCCTATGGGGTCAGAATCCCTGTCCTTCTGTGGGGTCAGAATTCCTGCCCTTCTGTGGGGTGAGAACAGCTGCCCTTATGTGGGGTCAGAACATTTGCCATCCTGTGGGGTCAGAATGCCTGCCATCCTATGGAGTCAGAACGCCTGCCATCCTGTGGGGTCAGAATCCCTGCCGTCCTGTCGGGCCAGAACACCTGCTGCCCTGTGGGGTCAGAATCTCTGCCCTTCTGTGGGGTCAGAACACCTGCCCTTATGGGGGGTCAGAATCCATGCCCTTCTGTGGGGTCAGAACACCTGCCATCATGTGGGGCCAGAACACCTGCTGTCCTGTGGGGTCAGGACACCTGCCATCACGTAGGGTCAGAATCCCTACCATCCCGTGGGGTCATGTGCCAGCATTTCTGCATGTCCAGTGCCAGGAGCATGTTGCCTAAGGCCCTGGGTGGTGAGAAGGCTTGAGAAACACAGGCTGTGGGGTGGACGTGGGTCTGTCCCCACCACAGGGGAGGGTTTTCCAGGGCCCACTACTGGGAAGGAGGGACTCTGCCTTCATGTTGAAGAGAGACCCCCTCCCCCACAGTACCTGGAGCTTCCGTCTCAGCTCACAGTCCTCCTGGGCCACGTCACATCTGGACATCCATGTCTGGACACAGTAAGTACTGGGTCACCAGCATGGCGGCCACCTACCCTTGGTGCCTCCGCTCCCTGCTAGATGACAACCAGCAGGTCACAAAGTCACAGTCTTTGATCCCCCATTTAGGTCAAAAAATAAAATTAAATTAACATTCTGGTTACAAGTTTCTCTAAAGGATAACAACAGACAAAACATGATGAACTATTTTGGAAACCATTGCAAGCAGCAGAGATGCAGGGTGTGGGTGAAGGAGCCTCGCCTACCTCACCTCACCAGCAGGGGAGGCAGGAGGGAGGGAGTGGGGAGCAAACGATTTCGAGATTACTATTCCCAGGTCCATTTGCCTGATGGGGAATGCTTCTTTGGGGCATGCACAGTCCCCTGGAGGTCTGCTGCACCCTTGGCACAGGCAAGGACTCATTGGAACACCAGGAAAGGGGAAGGCCCTCTGTCACCTACGGAGTCCATGAGCCACACCCCAAAGTGTGCAAGTCCAGAGCAGATCCTCATCAGTTTGAATTGAGGATTGGAATAGATTCATGGAAAGGCATAGGAAGGCAACTGACTTTCTGGGGAGGCCTCGTGGACAGCTGGGGCCACCAGCAGGGGCTGGCCAGGGTCTGGAGCACTTGTGGCTGGCCTTGGAGACGGTGCTAGCAGAAGGGGCATCCTCTTCAAGGGTGACCTGGCCCTCTTTGTTGGGCCTTTAAAGCGATGTTAAATCTCCCAGACGAAGTTTATATTTTAATATGATTTCAAGGTTTAAACCTTGAAGGCTTTACGATTTACTAATAATTACAAAATCATGAATTTTAGAATGGGATCAAAAGTAGACTAAATGTTCTGTCAAACTTGAAGAACTATTTTTTCTCCTCTTACAATTATCAATTTTATAAAGTAGATTACCCAGAATAATTTCTGAGTTAAAATTTTTTTTAAATCCTTAATCTCGTAATTGTGTGTAATAATTATGTCTATTTATATTTTTCTTAAGTAACCATGGGGTTTTCATCAAAATTCATTGTCTTTCATGGAGAAAGACAAGCTTTTAAAATATTCCAGTGTATAGTTCATGTTTTATTAACCGTATTTAGCCTGCAATTATTTTTCTAATGAAAATTATCCCAACTGCACCATCTGATGTTACAAGGAGGCTAGTAATTCAAACAAAATTCAGAGAAACATTTATGCACAAAGTAGCATGAATTATCATTTGGAAGGAAGAGTTATGTGCTATGTAACTAAGAGTTGATTGGTGTTCACAGTCTATATATTACTTTGAGGCATTATTCACCCTAGAAGAGGCAGGAGGAATGGGGATACAGCCTTTAAAAGGCTAATACAAGGGTGCATTTTACCCTGAACAGTGGGGACTATATTGTGACGGATAGTGGTGTGTGTGTTGTTTATATATGAACACATGTGTGTGTATTCTGTACATATTCAATGTACATAGTTGATATACTATAGCTATCACAATGACTAATATGTGAGTGTATGTGTGTACACAAATGAATTTTATATGTATACAAATGTAGATTCTCTATAGAACATGTTACAAATTTTTATAATGGTTCATATATGAATATATGTGTGCATGCAGTTTACATATAGAATATATGTGTGTATGTATTTTACTCCATAGAATGTAGGTCAGACAGTGAATTTCATGGACTCATGCCAGAGAAAGTACTACAGACCCCATTACGGAGTATCACTGTGGTCACCTTTGAAGTATTCACCTTGGCCATCTACTGACCGTAGAGATATTCAGCAATGGGGTATGTAGCCCTTTCTCTAGAATGAGTTCGCAAACTTCATTGTCTGACTTGCTCTATACTCTGGAAGCTACAGTGATTCATAGAAGTGTATGCAGCTATGTGCGTCTGTATGTGCGTTTGTCTGTGTTTGTCTGTGTTTGTGTGTGTGTTTGTGTTTGTTTTGGGTTTGTGTGTGTGTGTTTTGGGGGTGTGTTTGTGTGTGTTTTTGTTTGTGTTTGTGTATCTTCATGTGTTTTTGTTTGTGTTTGTGTGTGTTTTGTGTGTTTTTATGTGTGTGTGTTTGTGTTTGTTTTGGGTTTGTGTGTGTTTGTGGGTATTTTGTGTATTTGTGTGTTTCTGTGTGTGTTTGTACACACTCATGTATTAATCACTCGGGTGTTTTCCAGCTGGCTGATGTCTTTGAAAGAACAGCAAAATAACATTCTGTGAATGCTTTGGAAGTTAATTTCTCAACAACATATTCTAACCAAATGGATTTGGCCTCGTTTGAGGCAGCGGGAGCGTGAATGTTTGGGACTGAGAATGCCCTCGCTGGGAGCAGGCCGGTTTGGTTTCCCGGGGCGAGCAGGAGTGATACGCGTTCAATGTGACTTGTTTTGCCGCCTCTTAGGTTAGCTGGAAAGTCGGCTTGGAGCTGCAAGTGGCAGGGTTGCTGACCTGCTGACCTCCTGCCTGGCTAGAGACGGTGGACGAATGCACAGCACCCACTCCTCACTCTGCTCCCTGTTCACACCGGCATGTGCTGGGACAAGAGGCTGCCTGGCTGGATGGTGTGGGCGGTGGACTCTAGTGCTGGCATTTGCCCTTCAGACTGGTGGATGGTATTGTCATCAACTTTGTGCCCCGATTGGAGCAAATAGCTGTGCTTACATGAAGGAATAACCCCTTTACAGGGGAGCCCACCAGCCCGCACAAGGCCCGCACTGGGTGAGACAGGAGCGGCGAGAGGTGACCCAAGCTGCCACGCCTCTGCTCTCAGGAGTGGCAGAGTGGCATGCCTGGTGGTCGGTGGGACTTAGCATCTGTCTTGGACCTGATTTGACTGGTCAGTTTGTCCTCATGTCCGGTAGTGCTGGGCCCCAGAGGCATGAGGACACAGAAGCCGTGTGCCCCTCTAGGGCTCCTACAGCTAAGGACGCGGGCCCTCCTGCCTCTGCTTTGGTGGCCCATGTCCCCAACTTTGTCACCTCATAGGTGTGATTGAACCCACATCCAGTGGGCAGAAATCCAAATGTTTCTTTAGCCACATTGCTGACCAACTGCCTTCCATCCTCATTCACACAGGGAATCATAACGTCTGAGACACTACTGTTCACCACGACCTTCTCTTCCATTGTTCCAGGAATTAAAAGAACACCTTTTAGAGAAAAAAAAAATTTTTAAACATTTTAAAACACAGGGAGAAACTTGCTTGTTTGACTTTGTTTGTCTAGCCACCAGGGCAGGATCATCATGTGTGAAACTTCAGAGGTGCCCTATTTTTGAGTGGGGTGCCTGCACTGGGGGGCCTCCCAGATCCCATCTTCCCCAACACTCAGCACTGAATGTGCTTTCACAGAGAACCTGAGTTATGACAAATGGCCACAAAGTGAGAATGTCAGAGGCAGTGACGATAGGACCTATAAAGTCCTGAGAGGCTGTTCCAGCTGACACTGAGTGTTCCATAGAAACTGTAAACCCCTAGGGGTGAGGCCCTGGCCTGCGGCCTCCTGATCCACTGGCCCAGTGCCCTGACCCTGGCTCTGGATCTGGCTCTGGCCCCACCCTGGTTGCTCACAGCCTGTCCTGCTGGCCCAGAGTGACCCCTGCCTGTGTCTCACATCAGAGCAAAGATTTTTCTTTTTGTTCACGTTTTCACATATTTTATTTTTTTATTTCAAAATATTAAGAGGATGCAAATATTCTTATTATATGGATAGTTTTTATAATACTTAAATCGGGACTTCTAGTATGCCCACCACCCAAATCATGTTTATTGTACCCAACAGGTAAGTTTTTGCCCCTGTCCCTCCAGCCGCCCACATCTTGATCTCCACTGACCTTTATGCCTCTTAGTGCTCCAGGTTCCATTATTTAGGTCCCTATGAGTCAAGAGCACACAGGGTGTTTGAGGCTCCTTCCTGAGATACGTCGCTTAGGATAATGGTCTCCAGCTCCATCCAAGTGGCTGCAAAAGAAATTATTTCATTCCTTTTTATCTCTGTGAAGTCTTTCACGTTGTATGTACAGGGGATGCCAAAAATGTATACAAATGTTAAGAAAGGGAGGGTAATGGGTGGGGCCACACCTACAGTGCATCTTAGAATGGGTACAGGCGAAACTTACTAAATGCAGAATACAAATGCCTGCATACCGTGACTAAGAAAATGCCATGAAGGCTACGTTGAACAGTTTGATGAGAATATTTCAGATTGTATATGAAACCAATACATTGTACCCCTTGATTGCACTAATGTACACAGCTATGATTTAACAATAACAATAAATTTAAAAAAATAAAAATAGGCATTGAATGTAGAAAAAACATAAAAGTACATGGAATTATTGGCGGCACATTGCCGTAAGTTGTAGGAGATGATGAGTACAGATCAAAGCGGTCAATTCTCCTGGGAAAAAGCCTCCACCCAGAGTAAAGCAACAAAAAAGATATATGTGTTAACCCTGAAATAAAAACAATGTTTTCATCAAGAAAGGAATAAACCATATTTAAAGTATAATACTCAAAATATTGATAACAAAAGGTGAATATAAGTGACATTGAGCACCTCTTGTTGTAACTTGAGTACTGCAGTTTGAATATAGTTTTTCCTTTCTTGAAATGTGTGCACTTTTTCTTGATACCCTCTGTATCCATCACATATTCTTAATTGCGAACTTATGGGCACTTAGGTTGATTCCACACCTTTGCCCCTGTGAATTGTGCTGCAATAAACATTCAGGTGCAGGTGTCTTTTGGGTAAAACGACTTTTCCTTTGGGAGCATACCCAGTTGTCAGATTGCTAGACCGTTTTCCATGCCTTGTCCTCAGAACGTCTCTCTCACACTGGTAGGGGCCTTGGAATCTCCCCTGCCTGCTTCCCCTGAGACACTGGCAACCACAGACTGATGGGTCTTTCCTTCCCAGAGATGTCCGCATTTTCTGGAGGTAGCAATATCTTCATCTAAGAAAATGAATTTCTGGCCTAAACACCAGTGGTGGTAGAGAGATCAGAGCACAGGGTCCTCCCGTGTCCCTTGCAAACCAACCCATGCCTTTTCCAACCATCCTAAATATTCTTACCCTAACAAGGTAACAACTGGGTCTCCAGATACAGAGAGGGAAGCTGGCTTCTCGGGAAAATTGGGGAGATGTGGGGGAGATTGGGGGAATGGGAGGATGGAAGTACATGACAGCAGAGACACTTCTGTTGCATGGAGGTTTGTGACACAGTACCTATCCTTGGAATGTTACCATGTTGGTGGCACCATTAAATTAAGCCTGGCGTCATCGCTGACTAATGAGAACCATGCTCCCTGGCAAGGGTGGGGGAATTTTGTGATTTCCTGCACAGGAGGGTGTGAGAAGGAAGATTTGCTGTTTGGGTTTGGTGGAGTGAAAGTACGCTTCCTACTGACCCACCTCCCTACCAGGAGGCCTGATTACGTAAATATAGGAGGTCAGTGTCCCACAGTCTCAGGTCCTGGGTGGACAGTATGCAGCATATTAACTCCAAGGGCTCAAAACCTCACATACAAGCACAGCAGTTGGAGAGTATCCTGGGGAAGAGGGGCATCTGAGAAGAGGAGCACCTGGGAAGAGGGGCATCTGGGAAGAGGAGCACCTGGGAAGAGGGGCACTCATCAGGGAAGAGGGGCATCTGGGAAGGGGGCACCCAATAGGGAAGAGGGGCATATGGGAATAGGGACATTTGGGAAGAGGGGCACCCACTGGGGAAGAGGGGCATCTGGGAAGAGGGGCACCCACTGGGGAAGAGGAGCATCTGGTAAGAGGAGCATCTGGTAAGAGGGGCACCCACCAGGGAAGAGGGGCATCTGGGAAGAGGAGCACCTGGGAAGAGGGGCACCCATCAGGGAAGAGGGGCATCTGGGAAGGGGGCACCCAATAGGGAAGAGGGGCATATGGGAATAGGGACATTTGGGAAGAGGGGCACCCACTGGGGAAGAGGGGCATCTGGGAAGAGGGGCACCCACTGGGGAAGAGGGGCATCTGGGAAGAGGGGCACCTGGGAAGAGAGGCATTTGGGAAGAGGGGCATCCACTGGGGAAGAGGGGCACCTGGGAAGAGGGGCATCTGGGCAGAGGGGCACCTACCAGGGAAGAGGGGCACCCACCAGGGAAGAGGGGCTTCTGGCCTCAGGTACAGAAGACCCGGCCAGCCTGGAGATGGCAGAGAAGCTTCCTTTGGAGGCAGTTGCTGTGGGTTACAGAGCCCGAGGCCACAAGTGGGAAGAAGTGGATGGTCTGAGCAGTGATGCCAGCTGAGTTCCAGGAGCAGACCTGGATGGAAGAACTGGGTAAGGTGAGTGAGATAGGGCGGGTCTGGGGGCAGACAGTGACCAGCCATGGAGCTCAAGTGGCCCTGGAGGGGAGAGGTGCAGGGTCGTCCTGGGCAGTGCTCCTCCTGGAGCTGTCCTCACACAGTGGGGGTGTGTCCCCTGCAGGTGGCATCCCTGCCTGGCTACCCACTTACCCTGGCCAGCACCTGAGCCCCAGCACAAGTAAAGACCTCACACATGGTGCCACTGTTTCATGTGACTCCGCAGGAGCAGAGGACGTCATCTTCCCGCTGAGCACACGGTACCCTGGAACAGGATCAAGGCTCTTTGCTGAGAGGTGGGAAGATGGCGCCATGCGGTAGCCACCAACCTTATCATCAGCTGACCTGAGGGTGGGAGGGAAGGGGGGCAGGCAGGGGAGAGGCGTCTGCTCCCTGCCTCGCCCTCAGCCTGGATCCTCCAGGCTCAGAGACAGAAGGGCCTGTGCAGTGTCATGCAAGACAGGGAGAAAGCCATCAGCTGCCTGGAGGGCCTTGGGGGACTCCAGGGAAGCCGGTGTATGAGTCCGGGTTCCAGACACACAGATCCAACAGACCAGCTGTGGGAAGGGTGCAGACACAGAGGGGTGGGCAGAGGCGCACCGGCAGGGGTCTCTAGGGGATCGGCTCCCATGCTTCCCGGGGCTGCGGAGCCCCAGGACAGTCGTCCACAAGCTGGAGGCTCAGGGTTGCAGGGAAGTGATTCATGCTGTGTCTGAAAGGCCCTGACCCAGGGAACTAGATGATGCGACTCCCAGTCGCAGGGAAATGGCAAGAGAGATGGCAGGGCTGTGTGTACACATCTCAGAGTCAAAAGCTGGAGAACCTGGAGCTCTGATGTCCGCAGGCAGAAGAAGATGGGCGTCCCTGCCCAGGACACAGGGTGAGCTTTCTTCCCCTCTGCATTTTGATCCCACCCAGCGATCAGCTGGCTAGATGGTGCCCGTCCACACTGGGGGAGAGCGGAACTGCCTCATGTGGCCCAAATGCTGTCCCTTCTGGAAATACTCTAACAGACGTGCCCACAAATAAGACTTCACTGCTGGCTGTTGTCCCCTAGTCCAGTCTCGTGGAAACCTAACATTAACCATCACAGCCGACAGAGACACTGCTCCTTACCCACCCGGCCATGAGAGACCCTGCCCTCAGGGACCTTGGAGCTATACCCTGTGTGGACACAGCATTCTGCAGATGGCCATGTCACCACGTGTGGGTGGAGAGAACCACACAGGTGCCTGGAGAGGGGACGGCGTCCCTGCTGATGCCATCCAGGGAGGAAGTAGGGGAGGGGCCCATAGTGGACCCAGAAGCAGCCATGCAGGCTACGTGGGAAGCCTATTGGATTTCTTCTTAGGTAAGGGATGGTCAGACGGCTTTGCAAGGCTCAGAATCTGAACTTGACCTCGAGTGCAGCATGTCTGTACCTTGTAGGTTGAGAATGATGAAGCTACAGGGTCTTTGTTCCCTCCCTGTGTGGAGTCAGGCTGGCAAGCACTACCACAGGAAGCTTCAACGCCATGTGCGCACCGGGGCAGGGTCTGCTTTGGAGGACCCTGGGGCAGCCACAGTCAGGCTCCTGTGGAGACTCTCTGGGGGTCTGCAAAGATTCTGGCCAGAAGAGGACAGCAGGAAGACAGTGTGCAGCAAGACTGGGCAGCAGGGTGAGGGGCAGGTGGTCTGGCACTCCTCCTCTCTGTCGGGGAGGAGACAGCGCATGGCCAGCAGCCCGTCCTCCCCCCGCCTCGGAGAGGGTGGCGCATCCTCATTCTTTAGACACGACCAGAAAAACGGCACCTTCCAGACTCCCACATGACATCACTAATGTCTAACCTGGTGCTAAAGGGGGGCACAGGCAGCCGTCCTGACAGGGTGGCCAGATATTTTGGCCTCAATTTAAATAGTGAACTCACGAGCTTTAGTTGGACCTGACGGAAGAGCCTCACCTGAGTCTCCCTGCACAGGAGAGCACGCACACGGTCTGGGCCGGGTCACACGGGGTGCCCGCTGCCCCCAGGGGCAGCAAGTGGGACCTGGCGCAGCCACAGCCAGGACAACGCCTCCCTTGGTGCATGAGGCAGCCTATTTCCAGAGTCAACATGTCCCTTGATAGAGCCCTTTATGACTTAATAAATGCTCCAAGCTACCGAAAACTCACACATGGACATGGGCCCGTTACTCACCAGGAACGTCACTAGTGGGCAGGCTGGAGGCTGGGACTGGGCACGGCTTAACGGATGTCTTCACAGGCAAGTGGGGCCAGACCTGGAGTCTCAGGGACAGAAAGGAATCTATTTACAAATCCTGCCATCGAATGCTCTTTAAAATAACGTGAAGCGGCCTAAGTGCTCATTCAGAATGAATTTACTAGAACTGCAATAGAAATCTGCGAGGGTTAAAACCACAGACAAAAGCACACACGCTCACACACACGGTCTCAGGCTCACACACGCATAAACACACATGCACACACAATCATGCTCACACGCGTACTCACACGCGTGCACTTGGGGAAAAAGACATTCACAGCCGACATACTGACAGGGGCTGCTGGTATGTGTGTGTTTCTCTTTTTCAAAGAACACAAGACAAATAAGACTCTAAATGTAAAACCCATGAGAAAACTGCCTTTAGCTCACTGAGAAAAATCAATAACTTTTGGGCAGGATTAAGCTGTATTGCGCTTTGAGCAGCTGGGTGCCCAGCCAAGGCTGGCTGGGGGCGGCTGGGTCCACACGGGAGGGGGAATCTATTAAGAAATCTTTGCTCTGTGTTTGGCATCACCTCCATAACAAAAGATACAAAACTGTCACATTATTTCATTTTCTTCACAAATTTGCTGAAAGTCAGTCCTTGTCCAAGAAGCCTGGCCAGCCTTGCGTTGAGCTATCCTGGAGTGTGGAGGCTTTAAGTGACCTGGGCATGGAGGGGTGAGCTTTCTTGCTCTGCTGAGGTGGCCGTGTGGAGTGAGGTAGTACGTTGCTGGGGCCCGACATCCTTGTTAGCCATCTTTCTATCCAGAATTAAAAAACTGAATTATATACTCAGCCTAGTTACCCAGCCTATAGAGTTTATTAAAGCTTATCGACCGTGTGTACACACGTGGGGGCCTCGCCTCCGCCGTGGCTCTGGAGCCGCAGCATTGAATTAGGAGGCAGCTCCCGGCTGCGCGCAGGCAGACTCCAGCCGAGCCACAGGTAGCAAAAGTCTCCTTCAATTAGACACAATCATCACTCACAGTCAATAATTGTGCTAAAGGCTGCTTTCAAATCTAAGAGGGATTCGCATTTAATGTACTGATTCTGCTTGTCTGAGCCAAATTCACTGTGTACTGAAACCAAAGCAATTTAGTCCTTGCCTACGGCCCTGCTGGCAGTTTCTCGAGTGCTCAGCTCTGTGCGGACTCGGAGATACAATTTAATCTGAGACATCTGTGCACAGACAGGACCTTTTCCTTAACGGGGAGAGACGCAGGAATGGCTAAGCTCTAGTTTTATGTGAAGAACCAGGCCTTATCTCACCCCTGAAAAATAAAGCATTTAAGATAGAGTAAAAAGCCAAATCAAAAAAAAGACCTTTCTTCCTTGGGTTTATGAAATACACACTGCAGCAGGCAGCAGGCTTCCCGCACCCGCCCTCGGGAGGCACTTGAGCCCTGATCCCTGGATTAACCATTTAAGGATATTACACTTATCACTGGCTGCAGCTGACGGGAGATCTTTATTAAATATGAAAGGGAAACGTCTCATTCTTTGTGAGTTTGCAGAAATATGGAAATTCCTTTATGCACAGTGCTCGCCTTGTGGTGGGCCTGAAAAAATGACCCTTTAGCATCTGAGAGACAGGTCTGCCTCTGTTTATTGTTTGATACTGTATCGGCATTCTGAGGCTGCTGTGTGTGAAGTCAGCGTGGTCACCAGTTGTGCAAAGGGCAACCAAATTGGTTGCTGTGACTGGACACGCAGTCGCTTTGAAGCAGGCCAGACTGTGGGAACATGACTCTCGTCAGCACATAACCACTGTTGGTTCTCTTCTGTTTTCCAAAATCAATGTGATCACAGAAACACTTAAAATCACCCACACATCAGGGCGGGATTGCTGTGGCTTTGGAACTTTGTCTACTTTTTTTTTTTAACAATTTTCTTTTTATTGTTAAATCATAGCTGTGTACATTAGTGCAATCGCCTGTACCCATTCTAAGATGCACCATAGATGTGGCCCCACCCCTTCCTTGGCCCTTCCCCCATAGTCTTGTGCTATAGTTGGGTTATAGCCTTCATGTGAAAGCTATAATTTAGCTTCATAGTAGGGCTGAGTACATTGGATACTTTTTCTTCCATTCCTGAGATACTTTGCTGAGAAGAATATGTTCCAGCTCCATCCATGTAAACATGAAAGAGGTAAAGTCTCCATCTTTCTTTAAGGCTGCATAGTATTCATGGTATACATGTACCACAATTTGCTAGTCCATTCATGGGTCGATGGGCACTTGGGCTTCTTCCATGACTTAGCAATTATGAATTGGGCTGCAATAAACATTCTGGTACAGATGTCTTTGTTATATTGTGACTTTTGGTCTTCTGGGTATAAACCTAGTAAAGGAATTATAGGATCGAATGGCAGGTCTATTTTTAGGTTTCTAAACATCCAAACATGGATGTTTGTTTCTCCAAACATCCTTCCAGAAGGAACGTATTAGTGGGCATTCCCACCAGCAGTGTAGAAGTGTGCCCTTTCCTCCACATCCATGCCAACATTTCTGGTTTTGGGATTTTGTTATGTGGGCTACTCTTACTGGGGTTAGGTGATATCTCAAAGTAGTTTTGATTTGCACTTCTCTGATGATTAAGGATGATGAGCTTTTTTTCATGTGGGCAGATTCTGAATATACCCCAGGCGTACCACACACTGTCCGTTCAAGCACAGAGAAATCACACACTACACACACATCGCACAAGCACACACATCACATGGACACACATCACTCATGCACATACACCCATGCATACATGTCACTGGCACACACACATCACACATGCCATATGCACACCCCACAGACTGCCCACCTCCTCTTCCCCCATAGCCAGAACCTGTCTGGGAGTCCCAGCCTGCAGAAGTGCCCACCCCTCCTGGCCCTCCTAGGGGGCCCGGCCCCTGCAACATAGGGAGGCACTGAGGTCTGCCCACCCACCTCCCCGTGAGGCATCCCCAGGGCTCCTGCTGAGCCTCCCTGGCTCCTGGAAGACCACACAGGACATGTGGAAGGCCATGATGTCCCCCTTCCTTCCTCCTTCCGAGGGCAGACACTCCCACATCGGTGCTCACCTGTCTGTCTATGGAGTGCCATCTCCTGAAGACTGTGGGCCAGGAGTCGACACGACTCCACCCTGCGAGTCCCTGCCCCATGGCAGCAAAGTTGTCTGGCCATGCATTTTAATTTCCGGGCTCACGTTGGTCCTTAGGTGAAAGCAGATGCCAGGCAGTGCCTGGAAGGGCCTGTGCACCAGCACTATTCACTGTCTTTTTCTTAACACAGGTTTTATTAGTCCAGAAATAACCCTGAAGCTTCAGAGACTTTACTAAGCAGTGATGACCAGGTGGGAAAGCTCCATTCTCTAAACAAAGCCAGTGGCCCTGAACATTCAGCCAGTCCAAGGCTGTAGACAGTCAGTGTAGCCACACATTCACCACCAAGAGCACGCCCCACGTTTAACAGTCCCTCCCTCCCACCGTGCTCTGTGGCAACAGCGAGACAGACGTAGATTTACAGAGACGCCGAACGACCACCCCCCACGCCCTGAACACGAGATTAACATTTTAAATATGAAGATATAGAAATGCGCGAAAGAAAATCCAGGTCCACATGCACATGCTTAAGTGGATGGAGACAGGAACACATGGATTCCCAGAGTGTAAACTTAGGTCTGGGACCCGAAAACTAAAACAGGCCACGTGTTTATAGCAGACAGCAGTTGATTCACATCCATGTCGAAGAGGCACAACTCAAAGTCCTTCAGCATCTGAGGCTGATGATGACACAGCGCAACCTGCAAATGTCCTGAAAACAAAGAACCAGCACTTCACCTACTGTCACCCTTGCAAAGGTGCCTCTAACTGGCTGGAACCCCGAGATCACTTCACACAGGCTATTTCCTCTCCCAAGTCTGCAAACTTTACTAGCGGCAGTGTTTCCTGACATGCTCTCAGCCTGCCGAAGACATCTGCTCTCCTGCACCCTCCATGACACGTGCATTTGAAGTTTAGCTCAACTCGAGCAGAGCTCCCGAGGGAAGCTCCGTCAGCGGGTGGATCTCTGGGTCTGCTTCAGTCCCTGTGATGCCACAGCAACCAAAGCAGCTGATAGACATGGCACCTGGGTTTCGTTCCCACCCTGGAGGGCTGCATCCTGTGTCCTAGACCGACCCTTCCGCCCAGGGTTGGGCCTCTCTGCAGGGCTCAGTCAGGTACCTTGGGAAGCCATCAAGGTCCCCTATCCCAGAGGTTGAAGTCATCTTCCCACAACCACTGCTGTGAGGGCGTCATGAGACAGTGAGACCCAGGGACCCAGTGGATCTGGAGCGTGAGTCAGAGGAAACGTCGTTTCCCATCTGCTTTATTGGAGAGAGAGCGGCAAGGCTAACCTCATCAGCAGTGGGCCTGCTTCCCAGCAAGACAACAGCACCAAGGCAGACGCGTAGACCCAGAGATGGTGCCTCAGAAACCCAGCCCTTCTGTGGTGTAGCTGAAGGAAATGAAGCCTGCGGATCTGAATTCCTGATTTAATCATCCATGTAAGGGACGTACACAAACCACACAAATCTCCAACACCCGACTGGAGGGTGCACAACTCTTCACGTATGCAGGGAACTTGCTAGCACCTTCTTCACTGTGGAGAGTATCTGGGAACAAGAGACTCCATCCTCGGGGCGGTGTGAGGCCTTCAGCCCTCCCGGCCTGCACAGAGCAGCCTTAGCGCGTTCCTCAGATGCTGGAGGCTTGTCCCCAGTGGAACTCTTTGCTCAGGAAGAAAAAGAGAGAGAACACTAAGGTACCCCCAAAAGAAAAAAATTCCATTTAGCCAATATCACATTCCTGCCCCTAGCCTGTGGTACATTTGGGGGAGATCAATAAATGTATTAGTTTATTGTAGGTAAATTTTAATGTTATAGAATTCCGTGATTCTCTTGTCTACTTCAAGGAAGTGGGAGCAGCACTGCGGCGTGCTCAGTGTGCAAGGAGCTTTGGTGCGCCGTGGTGTCAGTGACTGCGGAGCCTTTAATAGTACATTATCCCTACAGGGCTACACAGCGCTAAACCGGGCTCTGAGCGTCTCCCACAGGCATCCGGGGTTCCTGCTGGCCCCTCTGCAGGGGCCTGAGCTCCGACACACAGGAGATATCTTCTTAGCTTTATTCCAGGGCACTTTGCTCCATTTTGATGGTCAGTGTCTTTATAGACAGTCTACTTCGTTTTTCATATGGGAGCCCTCCTGTGGCGAAAATAATGCCTGTAAAGTGGGAGATGCGCCAGGCCTGCCCTGGAGGCCAGTTTGCTCCTTCATAAGTGAGACATTGAAATGGTTTCTATGGGCACGTTCTTTGAAAGATTTCCTTTTTTTCTGTCTGCACACGGCAGGATTTACTTCTGCCTACAGTGTGTTACTGGGCTTACATTTGCCGACCTTCCGGAAATGTGTTAGGCAGCTGTGGTACAAGGAGAGTGCCCTGCGCTCCAGGAAGCAGCTCCAGGGAGAGGCTCTGCTACTTCCCAGACAGAGAATCCTACTTTCATGGGACACCAAACTAAGTAAAAATAAGAAGCCTTCGAAGGCCTCTGAGTGGATAGAAGGAAAGCCAGAATGAATCTCAGCTTTACAAGCCACAGTTATTTGCTGAGCTGGGAATGTACCTAGAAATAACACCCATTTGATAAGTCCTGTTTTGAATTTAAAGAAATTCTCTGTTGCACCCACCTGTGTTTAATTTACTTTGAACGTGCTATTGTTTACCAGTATACACAGAAGTAATAAATACATGTGCGTGCATATTTAATTAAGGACAATGACTTACGGAAAACAATAGTTTCAATAATAAAATATCACTGATATTTTTTAAATGAAAAGATACATAGTTTTAAAATCTGGCTGTTTCTCTTATTTCACTATTATGGTTTTTAACTTGTTTCTGTGAATCAGAGATACCAGGGTTCAGGCAACGATTCTATCCAGAGTGTGACCACTGATTTAGGGAGCTCAGATAACTGTTTCGTAAAAGGTGGCATCTCTGGTGTAGTTTGCCAAAGGTGCTTTTGAGAATAAGTGTTTGCACTGGTTAACAGAAAGGGAAATCAGAAGATAATGAGATAGATGTGGGTGTTCCAGACTCGGACTCAGACGGTAAGCCCTGCTCACCAACATGCTCACTTGGAGGAAAATGCTTTAATTACAGAGATGCATACAAATATTTTATCTGAGTCCTCTAATTGCTATAAAACATTAGAAAGTACCATCCAAATGAATAATCTATTAAGAATAGTGATACTTGTCCATATTTATGAAGTGATTAAATGTAGTTTTCCCAATCCAGATAGGAAAAAGAATGCTGGGCACTGTTGAGAAAGAGAGAGAAGGAAGACCTCTTCTCAGCCTGGGAGGGGAGCTGTGACAGGATTGCACTGAGGCCTGGAAATACCATGAGGAAATAGTACGCATGTCCCGCAGTGCACCACCCACCGCACAATCGCTGCACAGCTCGTTTCCCTGACACCCCGTATCAGCGTATCAGCACCAGAGCCTCTGGGCCCTGAAAGCTGGGGGGCGACCTTTGGGTTAGCTATAATTGGAGTCTCCTGTAATTAGGAGAAGTGTCAGCCGACTGTAATATGCAGCAAGATCATTATCATTAGGTCATCACTAACTAATTGATGTTTGTGGAGAATAGGATTTGAGATTACAATACACACAGTTTAGCAAAACAAACTTGACTGACCCAGGAAGGCAAGTTGCATCACTTGGGGTGTTGCTGCATGTAATAACACAGCTTATCCAGACAGCAACGTGGCTTAGAACCAGCCCCCCTGTGAGAGCTGGGAGCACGCAAACTCAGCCTCCTGCACTGTTGTTAGGTGGCCTTGGACATGGAACCAGATCTAAGCCATTACCCAAGCCCGTCTTTTCAAAACCTGAGTTTCCAGAATGCTCTCAGGGCCCACAAAGCAATTCAGTGGGTGTTTGGTTTTGTTTCTCCAGCTAGTTTTTTGATGGCAGATAGCTGTGTAATCACTGTGAACTCTGAATTGTCAGGTAAAGACTTATGACCCTGCTTTCTAAGTTTGGGTGAAATGTCTACCAGTGTTTGCAATCAAGTTCACCCTCTTTTGTTGGCATTCAAGGTGGGAACCTATTGAATTTGAGAAAAGGAAAAAAAAAGTGACTGAGCTCCGGAACTACCTCGAGACTCCTGCTCAGAAGAGAAGGGAACAGCTGCAGGGGTGTTGGTGGGTGGGAGCCAGGGACATTTGTTAGCTTTGCCGCCATAAGGATTGGGGCAAGAAGCTGATACGTCATTGCTAATTTGGGGAGGACAGTCTTGACCAAGGTATTTACTGTGAACTAGTGTATTTCTTGTTCTGTATATCTATAATTTACTCCACACCCCAGAACTTAGAGCCATTTTATATTATATTTCAATGTTTATTTATTCCCTAAATATTTACTGGAAGTGTGTGATAAAATAGAGGGGCAGAAGCTTAGGCACCACAGTGCCCTGGATGATCCCACAGGCTGAAGGAGATGAGGGATCTTAGAAAAGTGGACATGGAGTCCAGGGAATTCTGTGCCCAGAGAACAAGAGGCTCTACCTTCATGGAGAGAGTTGCATTTGAACTAGCCTTTGAGGACTAATAAATAGGCAGTCAAGGAAAGAGAGGGTCTCTAGGCCAGATGGGCTGCCCTTTCACAGTGGGCATGGTTCACATCCGGCCCTCATCTGCCTCCTGAGCTTGGGACTTCAAACCTGACCTTCCTGACCTCCCCAGGGTTGTGTGTGTAGTCACTGTGATTTGATTTGTAGGAACACCCGCAGTCTGGCTGACTGTTCTCCAAGGATGCCTGGGATCCCTCCCCACCCTCTCTAGCCCTGCTGTTAGCTAGCCCAGGGGGCTCCTCCCCTGGCAGGTGTGACACACAGTCCTTTTCCTGTTCCACACTGTGTCCCCATCTGCACTTGTCCCTCTTCCCCTAGAGTGCCACTCCAGAGCAGCCAGGATCATCTTTGGAAATATCCAAAAATTCATGGGATCCCTCTGAGTAAAATGCCTCCCAGGCCACTGCACACCTGTTATGATGGCCAAAGCCCCAGACCCAGGGGTACCAGATGCCACTGAGAGGGAGGTGCCCTGGGAGCTCTCCCTCTTGCTGGTAGGACCATAGAGTGCTGCCTGCCTTGGAAAGCAGTTGGCAGTCTCTTACAAACTCACGTCTCATACCCTCACACCTCACAATCCAGCAATTGCTCTTCATTTACCAAATGAACTGAAACCTCAGGATAATGCAAAAATCTGTACATTCACATTATAGCAGCTTCATTCATAATTGGCAGAAGTATAGACAAGTGCCATTTGATAAGTGGGTGAATAAAGCTCAGCGTACCCAGACAGTGGAGTATTATTCAGTCTAAAAAGAAATGAGCCATCCAGCCATGGAGAGACAGGAAGCTCCTCCCTGTGTATCCCTGCCTGGAAGAGGCCGATCAGAGAGGTGCAGGCTGTGGGATTTCCAGCCACATGGCATCTGGAAAAGGCAAAAGAGACAAGGATTGAGGTTTGCCAGGAGTTGAAACAGGAGGGGTGAGGGAGCAGGGCAGAGAAGCGTCTCTGCTCTATGCTGAGATGATGGTGGACACAGGCTGTAACCTGTCTAAACCCACAGATTGTACAAAGCAAAGCTTGAGCCTAATGTAAACTGTGGACTTCAGATGGTAGTAATGTACCCATCGATTATAACAAACATACCCAACTAGGGCAAGGTGTTAACTGTAGTGGTGAATTTTATATGTTGCCTTGACTGAGTAAAGCAATGTCCAGGTAGGTGAAAAAACATCGTTTCTGTGTGAGGGGGACCTTGAAGACACTAGCAAGGCCCCTTACTCTGAGCAGAGAACCTCGACCTTCACCATATGGGTGGTGACGTGCCATCTGCTGAGGGTCCTGGAGATCACAGAAGGTGAAGAAAGGGCGAGTCCTCCCTTTCTCTTTTTGAACTGGGGCATCCGTCTTCTATCCTCTGACATTAGAGATCCTGATTCTCAGGTCTCTGGTTTCTGGGACTCACACCAGGCTCTGGGCTCGGACCCCACTGTGGGCTCTCCTGGTTGTCCAGCCTACAGACAGTGGACCCCCAACTGTGTGACCCAATTTTTATCTATCTATCTATCTTCCACCCACCAATGTGTCTATCAGCTGTCACCCAGCTATCCATGTATCTATCCATCTATGTTTCTACCTACCTACCATCTATCTGTCCATCCATCTGTCCATCTAGCCATTTCCTACCAGCTCTCTGGAGAGTCCTGACAAATGCATTGGCAGCAGGGGAAACTCTGTGTGCACGTGCATGTGTGCACATGGGGAGTACAAGGAAGTGTGTGAGAACTCTATGATTTCCCACTCATTTTTCTATAAATCTGAAATTGCTCTAAGTGAATAGTCTATAAATTAATGACAAGATGCCTCTCAGGGCTCCAGTCCCGTGCAGGCTAGAGTTGAAGCCCACCCTGGGCGGCACTGTGGAGACTGACTTGGGCTCTGGCTCTGCTGGGTAGAGCACTCGAGTGAGCATGCCTGGGGACATGCCCTGCACAGACCTTCCTTCGGAGCCTCCAAGTCCAGGAAACTACTGTGGGTGTAGACCACCCATCCTTACGGAGAGGGACTCACAGACCACAGGGTCCCAGAGCCTGCCTGGGCTCATAGGGTGGGAACGGGGAGGGCAGGGCAGGCTGTAGCTGACACAGATGGGTCTTCCAATTCACTAAGTATTTACAGGGTTTCTTTTTTTAAAGGAAAATAAAAATACACCTTAGGACAGGCTGAACTGCTGAGAGGGGAAGTCATTGCTCCCAGGTGGGTGAGACTGTATTGCTGTGTCACAAAGAGGGCCTGGTCACCTGTGTGGAGGTATCCCTCTCTGGCTCTGGTCACTGGGAGTCAAAAGTGAGAGATGGAGACAGAAAAATCCTGCTGAGAAAGGGGAATGTGACCCAGAGACAAAGAGAGATCTGTGGTAGGCCGCGAGCCACCCGTCACCCATGGGAGGTGGACATTGTGCTGCAGTGGTTGTCACCAGGGAGATTTTAAAGTCTGTGTGGGGGGTGAAGGAGGGACATGTGTGGGGCGGAGGCACTGCAGGCACCCTGGCTCTCAACGCTCTTCTCAATGTTGGCCTTGGAGAGGGACAAGTCTGCCAGATATCACCACGGGCTGCTTTGTGTCCAAGGAGACCTCACTCTCTCGCCCCCTGACACAGCCCTCACGGCATGGCCCGTGGGGAGACCTCCCTGAGAGGGGCACGGTCATTACCTTGTCATTGCTGAGTGGGGGCTGCTTTGTCATCAGTCCACAGGGTAACAGTCACCAGCTCCAGCCATGAGGGCTATGAGGGATATGCTGGGGCTCCTAAGCTCCTCAGGAGTCTCCCGGCTCATCCTCTGGACAAACCATCTCAAGGCCACACTGTTTTTATAATAAACTACCCTGAAACGCAGCTCTCGGGTGTAAGGGATCCCCCTGGCTGTCTGCTGACTCATAAATCACAACCCAGCTGAGTCTATCCCAAGGGGCTTGACACAAAGGGCTGCCTTGTTCCTGGGCGGCCGAGCCCACACTGGCTCTGCAGCCCCTTTGTCCCCTGCATGGGACCGAGGCCCGCACTGCCCGGCTGTTTAACCATTAACCAAATGCCCAGCAGCAAGAGTGACCGCAGCAGCCTGCAGGACCAGCCAGCTCTGTGAGGATCAGCACTGGGTGCTTCCCCATGTTAAGATTCAACTCCTTTATCTTTGGACCGTAATTGCTACAGATGCTCACAAATGATTTATTACTGTTGATGGCAACCTATACAAGGAAGTTTGCCAAAGGGCGTCCCCGGCTGTTGACATGCACGTAAAGATGGCAGAGGGTGAACTACACCCACCAAACTGCCCTCAGTGGTGCCGACCCCGCTCGGGGCTTGGTTTTGTGGGATTAGGAGTTGCACAGCCTCCCCAAGTGATCCGAGAATCCCTGCCTGGTGAGCACAGGCACTGGAGGTGTTCTCAGACACACAGGGCGATGCCAGCGGTGATCTGCAGTGAT
Organism: Nycticebus coucang; assembly: GCF_027406575.1. NCBI lineage: Eukaryota > Metazoa > Chordata > Mammalia > Primates > Lorisidae > Nycticebus > Nycticebus coucang. The sequence goes on from NC_069780.1 coordinate 193,828,393, forward strand.
TTAATAAAGACTCCAGCTCAGATTGCAAAGTGTGGAGACCCAGGCCTTGGTGGATTTTGCATTGCTGAGTGTCGAGCAGATATTTTGGCAGTTTGTCCTTTAATGAGTGCATGTCTCTTATTTTTAAGTCACTGTTCCAGGTGAATAAGCCACCAACATGCCATCTTCCTAGAAGAGCATCTTTCCCAGCCTTGGTAATCAGCTCCCTCTTTCACAAAGACCACCTGCTAGCAGTCGGCAGGTGGGCTGGCCAGGAGTATTTGGAAGCAGGTGAAGAAGGGTTAAAGGCCTAAAGGCTATAAGGACAGAAACAGTGAACTCCCCCACAAGTGTAAAGCTGAAACCTCCACAATTAAGTTCGCTTTATCAGAATTTCCCAGTGACTTTTTTTTAGAGACACAGTCTCACTTTATCGCCCTTAGTAGCATGCCATGGCATTACAGCTCACAGCAACCTCCAACTTCTGGGTTTAGGCAATTAATTCTCTTGCCTCAGCCTCCAAGTAGCTGGATTATAGGCGCACACCACAACACCTGGCTATTTTCTGTTGCAGTTTTGGCTGGGGCCAACCTCGGCATATGGGGCCAGCGCCCTACCTGCTGAGCCACAGGCGCCACCCTCCCAGTGACTTTCTTTCACAAAGGCCTTTCCACCCAACCCCACTGAGGCTGGACAGGAGCTCAAGACACTCGTATATTTACTTAATGACACAACATCACTTTACTCTGGTCACTCTCACAGCAATGCCCACTCCCCCACGGGAGTGAAAGCCCCTGGTGGTCACAGGGCCGGCCAGCTCCAGGGCAGGGGCTCTTCAAGGCATGTAACCAAAGGCTGCAAATCTCAGGCCCACGTGGAACTCCCCTGCCTTGCTCTCCCATTTTCAGAAGGACCTGTAAGCTGTGTCACCTGGCTAAACTGGGCCTGGCATCTGAGGTGTCCGTCGCCATGGACCCACAGGTGTCTGCTGTGCTCACGGACTCTGGTCAATAGCCACTGGAGTGGAAACACCAAGAAAATTCTAAAACAAATCAAGTATTGGAGAATGAACACCCCTCTGCTGAATCTCAGAGGGGACAGTGTTGTGCCCTGACCAGCAAACAAGGCCTGGTGCCCATGTGGCTTTATAGGTTATACAATTAGCGTGTTTCACACTTAAAGATATTTGCAAGACAGCATAGTCGGCTGAGGAGCCCTGGACAGAGAAGACAGGATCCCCGTGGCAGTGCTGCTCCAACCAGGGGCAGCAGCCGCTCCCCACCACACTCTCTCTTGGTGGGTTTCTGGGCCAGGCCCTGGTGCAGAGCTTAGAGCCGAGACACCTTCCTCCAGACACACAGCAGTGCCGTGAGGACCTCCAGGAGCCGGAGGATGTGGGATACTCAGTTCTGACCCTGACACTCAGGACCCCTGCTATGATGGCCAGGTGCCCCCCAGGGCCATGTAGTAACCCAAATGCACAGTGACTGCACCATGGCCTGGGGTCACTGAAGCAAGAGTGGGGGAGGCTCCTCACAAAGGTACAGGGTGAGTCCCTAGGCCCTCTCCACACCACATCTCAGGCCCACAGATGTCCAAGGACCATGGGGACAGGATGAGGGCCACGGCCTTGCAGTACCAGCTGACAGCTCTCAGAGTGGGTGCCAGCCCAGCCATGCAGCCTGTGCTGCCTGTAGGTCACTGTCTTCTCACATGCCTCAGATCCCCAAGCAGCCAGATGGACCCAAGGCCCCTACATGTGCAACCTGCCCTGTCCCCGGGGTGAGGGCTGTCAAGCATCAGTGCATGGACAGTGACCTCTAAGAGGCACCCTGACCCAGGGGAGGGGATGGGGGCTACACATCCGAAGGTCAGACCTGCGAGTCACAGGTCTCTGGACCCTAGCTGCTTTCCAGGACCTTCCCAGCTATCCTCCGGGACCTGGTGCTGAAGCTGCCACACAGGGCTGCAGTCAGCCCCCAACTCGTCATTCAGAGGTTCTAGGAGTCCGGGGCAGGAGCTTCCTCCTGGAAACCCAGGACTGGCACCTGCAGATGGCTGTGCACTGTCATTGCAGCAGGAGGCTCCCTGGGTGCATCTTGATGGTGCATGTTTAAGGTGCACCTCTGGCCTGGTGCCACATGCATCGATGGCACCTGTGGGTGGAGAGATAAGCCAGAGATTTATCACCACATGTAGGTAGAGGGTGTCTGAGGGGCACTTGTTCAGGGCATCCAGATATCATGGAGATAGGTGCTCTGCAAAGAGGGCAGATAGGAATCTCCTCTTCCCGCATGGAGCTGGCTACTGAGGGCACGTTTGTCCTCTAACCCTGGAGAAGAGCCGGCAGGTGCTGCGGGACCCTGTAGGCTCAGAGCAGAGCTCTGAGGACAGTGGAGAATGGCCTTCCATTTGTTGTCCACTGCCAGAAGAACCTCCTAAAGCTCTCCCTTCACTGGGAACTGACCCCACTGCAGAAGACCCCCACCCTGCACCTGCACTGTGCTCTGTGGGCCCAGCCAGAACTGCACTGTGCCCCCTGGGGGCATAGACCCAGAGCAGCTCTGTCCACCTCGGGTCCTGGCCCAGTCTCCCCTCCTTGGAGACGTTGCCAGGCTGTCTCACTTGTCGTGTGGGAAAGCAGCCGTCCACCAGAAGGGGAGCTGATCCCTGCTGGCTTCTGCCTCCAGCCCTGCCAGCCGGCTGTCCCTCCCACATCCCCACACCTGAGGAAGGAAGTCCAGTCTGCAGCCAGCTGCTGGATTCTTCTCTACATAGAATGACTCAAGCTCTTTTGCAGTGTTCAGGTCTGAGGCACTGTGTTAAAACTTTTCTTGGCAGGTGAAAAAGTTATAACAACCAAGGAAAAAAGGCTTCTTAAAATTTAAAATTTACAAAAAGGAAATAGTTCTCAAATACCTAAGTCACAGAATCAGATTAGCCTGTGTGATCGAGAGTTTGCACGGTGGCCACTCTGGGAGATTGAGGACAAGGGAACTTTGTGTGGCTGAACTTAGAGCAGATCACAGGCCACTGACAGACGTTCTTCCTTCCCTGTGTGCTCCCAAATAGTCTGAGTAACTTTCTTTCTGTAGGAGAGACCACAGGACATGACCACTACCCTGAACAGGAAAGACTGCAGGACATGACCACTAACCTGGACAGAACAGACTTCAGGACACGACCACTGCCCTGGACAGGAGAGACCACAGGACACGACCACTGCCCTGGACAGGAGAGACCCCAGGACATGACCACTCTTGGACAGGAGAGACCTCAGGACATGACCACTGCCCTGGACAGGAGAGACCTCAGGACATGACCACTGCTCTGGACAAGAGAGACTGCAGGACATGACCACTGCCCTGGACAGAGGCAGCAGTTAGAGAGACGCAGCTATGAGCCAAAGAAAGCGCAGGACTGTGACAACCACCTGAAGCTGGAAGAGGCCCGAAGGGTCCTCCCTAGAGGGGGCGCGGCCCTGAAACATCCGGTCTCCTGCTCTGCCTCTGTGACTGTGAGGACAACGTTCTGCCGTCAGAGGCCACCGCCCTGTTTGCAGCAATCTGCTTCTGTGGGCCCAGGACACTATCTCGGGCCAGCACTAGGGACATCACAGCAGCAGCCGGGGGTAGCCTGTGTGCCTGGTCGGCTGTTTGAGAGCCAGTTTTCTTTTTCTCAGCAGGTTCTCCTCCTGGAATCCACTGCTCATGCAGGAGGACTCTGCAGGTATCAGTGACGGTGGCTGTCCCCCAGAGGTCCCTAAAGCAACATTGATACATCAAAGCAGGAAAAACAGCCTTCGGGTCCAAGTCAGAGGTTCCTAACACTGGGTAGAGGAGTACTAAACAAGGATGTTTCATAAATAACGTGGTGTTTTGTTTTTTTTTTCTTTTTAAGACAAAGTCTATCTTTGTCACCCTTGGTAAAGTGCCATGGCATCACAGCTCACAGCAACCTCAAACTCTTGGGCTCACTTGATTCTCTTGCCTCAGCCTCCCAAGTAGCTGGGACTATAGGCGCCTGCCACAACACCCAGCTATTTTTTAGAGATGGCGTCTAGCTCTTGCTCAAGTTGGTCTTGAACCCATGAGCTCAGGCAATCCACTCACTTCGGCCTCCCAGAGTGCTAGGATTATAGGCTTAAGCCACCACGCCCGGCCTAACAATGTGTTTTTAAATAAGTGGGGTTTACTGCTATTTTTTCTCTTCCAGAACCAGACTCATTACTTTGGAAATAATATTTCCAACATACTCAACTCTTACCACCCATTATTTTCCTTACAATTAAAAAAAAAGGAAAGGACGGAAGACCCAGAGCCACCGACCCTGGTAACCAGCTCCTGCCTGACTGAGGGGGTAGAGGCTTCCCATCACCTGGTGTGTGTCTGCAGCACTGTGTCAGAGAGAACAGAGAACCAAAGAACCAGGACTGACCACTGTCATCAGAGTACTATCTCGTGATTCATTTTTACTGGATTCCAGAGCCCCTCCATCTGCAAAGACACAGAAGCTCTGCAGACAGAGCAGTGTCCTCTGAACAGCCTCAGGTCAGGCGGAGGGCCAGCAGGGTAGCCTGGGGTCAAGCTGGTGTGGCTGGCACTGGGGAAGGGACAGAAGCATATTGTCCCCGGGCAGGCCCTTCCGAGGTCCTGATCCATCTCCATCCTGTAATTAGGCTCTCTTCTCTTGCAAAGAAAGAGTTGCTATGACACACATCGACCAATCAAGGCAAATTTGAGGCCTGATCATTTAAGTGGTAGGTCCATTGTTCTGGGTTGTGTAACCGGTGATCAGGAAAGCTATAAAAACAGCCCGGAGTTAGAGGTGGGGGCTGAGAGGGACCCTCCCGGCCACTGTGGCTCTCACCCTCCCGTGAACCAGGGTTTATGGGCAGGCTTGACGACAAGCCTCTTGTTTAACCTGGGTGGGGGGCACCCAAAAGAGGCAGGAGATCAAACCTAAGAGAATCAGTGAGCCTTCAAACATTGTCCTGTTGCCTTTGTTGTTTAAAAGAATCTGTGTGAAAACAAAGTAAGAGGAGAGTGCTAGAGGAGAAGCCATTAATACAAGGCTGTAAATCCCTCAAACATTAACTTCACTCCACACCATCCCCACCATGACTGGCAGGAGGAGGAGGCCCCAGCTCACCATTTAGTGATTGTGCAGAATTCAGCACCTTCTGCTCTGACAAAGGTCATACCCTGATCATGGGCCCAAGTTAATGAGAAATGGGAACCCTGCCACCTCCTTCACCAACACGTGGGGTGTAGGGCAATTGCTGCGGAAGGCCTCTGGGGTCACATGGGCTTCAGCAACGCACCTGCCAGCGCACATGGGAATAGCACAGTGTGACGGGAGCCCTGGTTGCGGGTTCAGGTGTGTGCATGTGTGAGGGTGCAAGTGTGCACATGTGTGCAGGTGCAGAGACTTGTCTCTGGGGAACACTTAGACCTCGTGGCCTTCTTTTCAGTGACACTCCACACACAAAGCTGGCAAGTTCACCATGTAAAAGTCACACGTTGGAAACTTGTGATTTCTTTTTAACTAGAGGTCACGAGGTAAGGCTGAGCAAAAGAGAAGTTCTCAAATACCATTTTCAGATTTTGTCTTATTTCTACTATACCAGAAACAGTTCAAAGCTATCATATTGAAGAGAGAAAGTTTAATAAATCAAACGAATGTTCTGGGCATGTCTGTTTGCCAGTCGTTGTCTAAGTGGCAGCCATGGGGCCTCCTGAAAACACCCTTCCTCTGGCCCTGGGGAGCACCTCCTGTGGTCCTCTGCATAGGGCTGGCTGGGAAGAGCCCCGGCATTTTCAAGTGGGGCCCGAGGAGTACCCCAGAAAGTTTGCATGTGACAGGTCAGGCCTGCTCCGGCCAGCTGGGGAGAGGCCAGCTCCTCAGGGACGGTCACAGGACATCATCTGGGGTGGGCCTTAATCTCCAAGGCAAGCTGGGATTTTACTTGTGACCAAGAGTCACAAAATAAAAGTCAAGTGTTCTAGAGGTTCACTTAAAGACCAAGTGCTTAAGCAAGCAAGCCGTGTTTAGATCCGTAACTATCCATTTGCAAACTCACTACCATAAGGACGAAGTCTCGCTTCTTTTCACAGTAAGAAGCGTCAGCCCTGTTCGCATTCTGTAAATTCTGGCCCCGTGCCACACCCTTGCAGATACTGGAAATTATCTCACTTTGTCCATTTTAATGGCAGAACTGCTTTTTTTTTTTTTAATTTAGGAGGTCTGAAGACTGGCCGAGCTGTTCTGGGCACCTCCCCATCCACACCTCCTGCCGGAAGCACAGTGCAAGTCTGCCCCTTAGCACGACTCTGGAGTGGCAAGAAATGGGTAATGCAAATGTACAAGATGCCACCCTTGCTTGGGAAGAACTTCCACATTATTTGGACACGTAGCCACACAACACACACTCACATACACACACCCCAAAGTGACACACAAAAGGACAAAATCCCAGCTATGATCAGAAAACCTCTCAGGAGAATTTGAAAAGGGAACTCAAACTGGCAACAGGGAAGACGAAGAAAATACAGCAGATTCTGTTGACAACACCTGGAAACAGTGAAAAAAATGTAATTTTTAAAAACTCATAACTGATGCCTGGAATAGCGTTGTGATGGCTGGAGCTCCAGACTCCATCATACACCTTGAGGAGGCCACAGTCTGTGAAAGTGATTGTGAGACATGGAGGCTGAGATCCTGAAGACCTCAGGGAGTAGAACTGCCACTGGCCCAAACACTGACTCCTGGGCTTACTTGAAGGAGAAATAAATATCTAACTTGCCTAAGCCACTAAAATAAATAATTAAATAAAATAAAAATTCATAATTGAAAAGGACATTAGGGGGATACCAGGTAGGTAGGACAACTCTGTTTTATACCTGCAACTTCCTTTGAGTTTATTATTACTTCAAAATATAAAGTTAAAGGTACAGTATACATATACCTCTGAGCTCAAATAAATCATCTTCTATTGTAAGGGGGATCTTTTTCCAAGTGAGTGTCGGCTAAATCCTTGAACTGCCCCCGCAGCAGCCAGGTTACCTGGCATAGACACTACCCTGAGAGGAAGACTCTGGGCCTTGACAGCCCCAAAGTGTTTTGGTGTCTGTCCCAAGTAAGACAGAAAACTGGGCCTTCAGCTCCTAACAAAAATGCACAATTCGTAAAGTGTCACCATAGGAGTAAATAAGCACACTGCCTCAGAGACAAGATAAGGGGGCTTGATATTTATGTAGAAATATATCTGAAGAAAAAAAATTGTCTCTTAAAATCAAGTAAACACCAACCCCGTCCCACGAAACCATGTAGGGTCTGGACTTTCACTCCACCAGGCTGTGTATCAAGAGTCAGGCCAGAGATGAGACCCCAGGGAGCCTACGTCATGCTCTTCTGTGGGGACATACAACAAGCTGGACACATCCTCAAGTGAAAAAACCAAAGGGAAACAAAATGGAAAAAGAAAAAAACACCATGCAAACCAAAGATAAGCCAAACAGCAACAAATATTAGAACAATCAAAAATTATGAAATAAATGTGATGAAAACTATCGAAGAGAGAAAAGGATATGGTAATCCTTAAACATTTTAAATATAGAACTAGTGTGTGATCCAGCAGTTTCACTTCTGAGTGTTTTCTCAGAAGAACGCAAAGGTGGGTCTCAAAGAGGTATTTATTTGTCCACCCAAGTTGACGGCAGCATAATTTGCAATAGCCAAAAGGTGGATGCAGCCCAAATGCAATCGGCAGATGAAGGGAGCAACAGAAGACCCCGTAGCACGGGGTCTGATTCAGCCTCAAAAGGAATGAAATTTAGATCCCACTGAACGAAACAGCCAGACATAAAGGCATAAGTACTATGTCATTCTTATCTGGAGTAGGCAAATTCATAGGGCTGGGGAGAGGAGCAGGGCTGGCAGGGGACAGGCTAGTATTCAATGGGCTCTGCGTTTTAATTTGAGATGATGACAAGTTCTGGAGGTGGGTAGTGATCGTGGCTGGACAGCAAGGAGAGCCCAATTAATGCCACAGAGCTGCACGCCGAAAATGACTGAACTGAGAAGTTTTATGTTCCATACCTTAATAGGTTTTTTGAAAAATTATCAGAAACCAAAAGAATAATAAAAAGTCACGGTGAAAGAATATCATGTTATGTTATATAAGTTTGCGTCCTTATTATAAGTCTCAAATTTCTTCACATCAGACATCTTAAAAACCCCTTGGTGCCTCTCTCCTTTCCGTCCTGGCTGCAGGACCCTGCTTTCCACTCTGGCTGTTCAGGTTTTGCCAAATGTTTTTAGAGTGAACAAATTAATGACTAACTTAGCTCTATCGTGTGAAAAAGTGTGTTTATGAAAATGAGCAAAGCGATTAGTCTTGCTGAACCCGGCCGTGTCCTGAGTGGGGACAGAGGTAATAAAGCCACCTGCAGTTCACAGCCCCTGTTCTCACCACTGATTGGGTGGCCTGAAAGCCACCGATTGCTTTTCTGATGACCGTGCTTTTATTCCACCAGAATTCTTTATAAATTCGTGTGGATAGATAGCTCATTCATGTGCTCAAACCAGCTACTCCAGAGTCGAGGCTCACAGCAATTCCCAGCCTGGCTTCGGTGCACCCAGGTCCGAACTTGGCTGATTCCACACTGAGCACAGGCACCTGTCTCGGGCACTGTGGCCCCAGATGAGGCTCACCGCTCTTAGACCAGGGTGGGAGGCGGGGAGTGAGACATGACTCTTAAGTGATTCTGCATGTTTGGAATATTCCTAGCATTTCCCTAATTCATTAATGTGGGTTTCCTTAACTGGAAGCTGTATAGTATGTAGGAAGAATCAGAAAAGAATCAGAGTGCCCCTCCTTGTTTCTAAAGCACAGGTGCTATTCTGAGTAGGTTCCTAGCCCAGATGTGTTCTAAATCCATCAGTATTGGTGGAAACACTTTAAAACAGTTGTTTTAAAATTATTATTTAAAATTATCTCAAGAATGTGGACTGGGAGATTGCCAAGTCACATCACAGTGACAACGGAGCTAAGGTTTGTGACTTTCAGGTGTGCAAGGGCTACCGTGTCAAAGGCCAGGTGTGTGCCACTTCTGCTGGTTGCCGTTTTGTTTCTTTCTTTGCATCTGAAGACACCACGGACAGAGGTCAGGAGCTCTGTTCCAGGTCAGCCTCAGAGAATTCCAGGAACCAAGCAGTGCCCCTTCATAGAACTTGGGTTGGGGCTGGGTATGTGTGGAGCTTTCCTGGAGCTGACAGGTGTTTCTCAGCAGGTGATTTATGCACCCTTCTCCCCAGGGCAGAGCTCACAGATGAAACAGCAGGGGCAGAAAACCAAGGTTTGGATACAGGCGGAGGAAAGTGCCTGTGCAGTCTGTCCTGTGGGTCTGTAACTTGCAGAGACCAAGAGGATTCCCAACATCTAAGCGGCCTCTTCACTATGGACCCTTTGCCAACCCGGAGGCCAATCTGGATTCAGAAGCAAGCAGCGACATTTATACTGGAATCTAAATCAGATCAAAGACTCAGACCACAATGCCCATCAGAGACGCCTGGTATGCTCTGGAGTTTACTGACCTGATCAGCCTCCTGACAGCTGCCAGACCCAGGGTAAGGAGAGACCAAAACGATGCTTTAGATCTAACTCTGCCCTGCATAGCCAACGGTGTTATCATTAATGATAATGATGATCATTAAAATTACATTTTATTGTTGCATTAAGTTATAACATAAATTATAGCGTTTGCGTATGTTGTAATTTACAATATAACATAACATACACCTTGTTACATATAGCATGCAATACACATAATATGTAACATTATACATGCGTAACATAACCTAAGACTTATAATGTACTTTGTATTTTTCCATTTTTTAATTTCCTTTTAAAGAAAGTGTACATAGTAATTTGTGTAATTTTTCAGTGCTTATGGGTGTGTCACCCAGTCATTGGAGCTGTGTGCGGAGCCCAGACCTGGATCTTCCGTGTCTGCAGCAGTCTGGACACTGCCCATCAGGGTCATGCTCTGCCTCGTTCCCACACATCCTGGACTACGTGTTTTAGGTCTGAATGTGAAAGAAAATGTTGAGAAGTTGAGGTTCCTTCCAGGCACGATTAAAACACATACACACATGTACACACACACATACAACTCATACAGACTTTGCTGTAACAAGCTTCATTGTTGAGGCCACCGCGTTATTGTCACAAAGGAGGACCACGTCCTCACTTTCCCTTATTCACTTGTCCTTTTCTCCTTCCCATTCAACTTCCAGAGAGAAAAATGCAGACTGTAAAGCTGCCCTGTGCCGTTTGTGTAAGTCATGCTTAAAAATAAGGACAAATATGACATTAAAAACATAATATTAACATGGAAATGGGCGTTGAGTTCCCAGGTATGTGATGGTAAGAATGCACAGGCTTCCTGTGAACTCTACCAAGACTCACAGTCTTCCCCCCGAGTCCTGGCTGGTTTCTGCCCACAGGAAACCTGCTCCCCAGCCAGCCCTCCTCCCCGGCCAGCCCTGCTCCCTGACCAGCTCTACTCCCTGGCCAGCCCTCCTCCCCGGCCAGCCCTGCTCCCTGACCAGTTCTACTCCCTGGCCAGCCTTCCTCCCCGGCCAGCCCTGCTCCCAGGCCAGACCTCCTGGAGAAGTAAAATGCTCCAGGGGCACACACAGAGCAGACCCTGTGTAAGTGACCACCCAGGGGGTGACCTGTAACAAACTGGTCAACATGTGGAGGTGATCACAATAAGGAACTAGGCCTACTGTGCTGACAGGAACAGGGGTGCATGTGGGGTCTGTGAAAAGTGGGTCAACTTGAGGTGGTCAGTGCAAAGAGGTGGGCAGCTATGGAGGTTCTGCTGTAGAAATATACATATACACACACACATATATATACTTAATTCACCCTGTGTCTATACAGCATTATCCACATGTGACATAGCTTAAAGCTGACAGGAAAGAAAAGAAAAGGAAAGAAAGAAAGAAAGAAAGGAAAGGAAAGGAAGGAAGGAAGGAAGGAAAGAATTTCTCTAAAGAGATCCAGTTCCGGGCAGCGCCTGTGGCTCAAAGCAGTAGGGCGCAGGCCCCATATGCTAGAGGTGGTGGGTTCAAACCCAGCCCTGGCCAAAAACCTCAAAAAAAAAAAAAAAGATCCAGTTCCTTCTTTGAATGAAATCACTTAATATTCTAAAACTGAATCCAAAAGTATAGTAAAATTGGAGAATTAATGTTAAAATGTTGGTGAAGTGTGAAGGGGGAAACCCTTCTTGTAATGCCGATTGAAAACAAAAAAAAACACAGTAACATCATCTCCCTTTTTCCATCTAGAGAACTTTCTCTACTCTAAAGTTTCCTTTCTGGAATCAGCGTGTGTGTTTGTGAATGTGAGTGTGGGTGAGTGTGCATGTCAGTGCACGTGTGTGCATGTGTGTGAGCGCACGTGTGTGCATGTGAGTGTGGGTGGGTGTGCGGGTGAGTGCGCGAATGTGTGCGTGTGTGCGTGTGAGTACACACGAGTGTGCGTTCCATGTTTGTGTGTCACATACATGGGATCCTTCCTATCAACAGTGCTTTATTGGCTTCTAACCACTAATAATCTATTCAGTAGGTTTCCAATCTTTTAATAAACAATGACTGAGGAAATCCCTTAACTTGCTGGGGAATCCTGGCACTAAACATGCCACCACAGGGCAGGAGGAGCGTGCTGCTCCTTCACAGACCCCGGGTCCTGCCGTGAGAGGGATGCTGAGATGGAGACAGACGGGACGTGCTGGAGTTTAAACCACAGCGCCGACGGCCTGGAGCCTGAGTCCATGGCCTCCTGGAGGTCAGCGTGGAGAGAGAGGACTATCTCTGGGCGGGGGGGCAGTTCCTTCTGCGTGGGATCTAGGGAATCTCTGTACTTTCCCACAGTGGACATGTGTCAGCTTTAATGCCCAAAACAAATCCTACCTCCAGGTCCCAAAAGGATCTGCCAGTGCCCCGCTAGGCCAGCCCCCGGGTCCGGATACGGTTCCTTCTTCCCACAGAGCCCATGCTGTGTGTTCCATCTGTGAGTGCATGAAGCAAGTGTCTCACAGAGACCAGCCCGCCGCCATCCCGGGCCGGCAGGTGGAGGTGAGACGTGTGCCCAGGTCAGCCGAGGACAGTGATGAGCCCCGCATGTACCTGCCCTGTCCCTGGAGGACAGGGGCTTCCCCATGGCTAAGCCTCAGGACCCTGCAGGACCCAGCAGGTGCAGGGGTGCCAGCAGGCAGACCCAGAACGGCCCAGGGACATAGCTGTGGGTCTAGCAAACCTGAGCCTATGGGGGAGGAGTCATGTTCCTTTTCACCAAATCTTCCACTGGAATCTACTGGAAGCTGGACCACCTGCTTGCATGTGGCAATGAGCAAATCCTGTTTTTTTCTTCAAGACAGAATCTAACTTTGTCATCCTCAGTGGAGTGCCATGGCATGATAGCTCACATTCTTGGGCTCAAGCCATCCTCTTACCTCAACATCCCAAGTAGCTGGGCCCACAGGAAGCCCCTCTCCACCCCCCAAACACCTGGCTCTTCTTTAGATGTGGAGTCTCTCTCTCAAGCTGGTCTCAAACTCCTGAGCTCAAATAATCCACCACCCAGAGGGCTGGGATTACAGGCATGAGCCACTGCACCTGGCTCAACGAGCAAATTCTACTTTGGAAATTTCATCTTTTCTTGCCCGTAACTGGAGAGTTTCTTCCGTCTTCCTCTCACCCCTCCAGTCACGCATGGGTAGGGGGCATAAAGGGAGCTGGCTTCTGACTCCCACACTCGGTGCTCACTCCTGGGGCTTGGTAATAAAAAAGCCACTGTGTTCTAAGGATGCTCAGAATACCCCATCCCTCTGTTTAATTCTCAAATTAGTTTTGCAAAGCAGGGCTGCTCCAGATTTCACCCTCGAGGATATTGACCATATTTTGCTGTGTACAACGTGCTCCCGGTATAATGCACACCCCATGTTTTTGTCCCAAACTTTCAGAAAAAAAAACTTTTGTTTTAATTTTTTAATTCAAATTTCTATTGGTTTGTATTTAAGTTCTTGTTTGTGTATCATAATTTTATATACAATTTTATATTTTTAACATAGAGTTACACTTTTAATGCGTAAGCATAAATAAAAGAATTAAAAACACTTCTATAGATACAAAATTAGAACTATTCATGTATAATATACATTCTTATTTTCCCCTCAAAAATTTGGGCAAACAGGTGTGTACACAGCAAAATATGGTACATATCAAGAAGTTACGTGACAAATGAGATGGGCAAGTAGATTGACCCAGCCCCTTCAGAGACTGGTGTAACACACCAAAGCCAGTGTGCCCTGCCTGTGGCCCCGTGACTCCGCATCTCAGCATGAGTCTGACAGAAACTCTTACAGATGTTCATAGAAGCCACAGAGAAGCACAGGTGCAGCAGCATTTCCAAAATGGACATGACCTTTCAGTTTCCAGCCTGGTGTGAGAGTCGATTTGTGTGTCCCTGCCCTGAGCACTGCACAGGGGTCAAATAAACTACGGCCACATGTGGTATCACAGACAGAGCCAGACGCAAGCGCCCATGAAGGTCCAGGTCTGGCAGCACTGGTCCTTAGTGACATTCCCACCGTCTGGGGAGCTCAGGTCACTGTTGGCTCTTGGAGAAGACTCTCTGTGCTGTGGCCCTGGGGTCTGGGCACCTATGCCCGTATGACATAAAACCCAAAGTTTATCTTGATAACGAATCTTGCGTGCAAAGCACAGGCCCCTGTGCTGGTCCTCCGACCCTGCCAAGGGTGCCCCTCAGTCGTCAGCACTCTGGATGTGCACAGGTGACCCGGTGCACTCCCGTAACTGAGTAGAGGGGAGAGAAACAAATGTATGTGATTACTCCAGGGCTGTCTCTTGCAGAAAGCAAGTGCCCCACACTTTAATTCTGACCCAGGTCAAGACACAGGTTTTCAAGTAGAAAAAATCATTGCTCTTTAAAACAAAAGTGGCAACAGTGGCTTAATTGATAGATTTTCGAGTTCATGTTCCTAATGTGGATGTAAAACTGTGCTGGGCCTGTAGCTTTTAACATCTGTTATTAGTGAACTTCAATAAAAATTTAAAAACAGTCTCCATGTTTATTAAATTATCACATGATAGTTTTCCAGAAATCACACATTTTCCAGACTCCGTGTTAAATGAGAGGTGTTAGAGTTTTGTTTTGTTTTTGGCAAACGTTAGGGAATTTCTTCACCTGTTTTCAGTTATACAAACCAATAAAAATATATTTTTTTCTAATTCAAAAAATACTTCTAACAAAAAGAGCTGGTTCTAAAACTCCAGCTTCCTGCATAAATATTGTCTGATGCAGAGCTAAGACTTTGCCAGACGAAAGACAAGGTGGGAAGCTCAGCTGGTTTTAATGCTACTGAATGTCCTGACAAGGATGGTGGGATCACAAGGCCGTGGGCAGGCCCTGGCCACTGGCTACTCCATGAAGCAACAGCTATTTCAAATCCCAACCAAACTTCACGGACGTTTGTGAACAGGCCAGGATGGGGCGAGGCTCCTGTCCCTCTGAGAAGGACAGCGGCGGCCTTGTCCCTGGTTAGGATGCTCTGAAGATGCCACCATGGCACTGAGGTCCTTACATGTCCTTATCCTGCTCCAAGAGGGGGCACCATAACATCCAGCAGGAGGCTGTCCTACCTGCCAGGATTTGAGCCAGAAGTTTTCCTCTTCCCATAGCCGTGGCACAGAATGTAACTTCAGAAAGCCAGGGGGGAGCTCGCCAGGGAGGGGCACTCTGGAAGGAGAAGGACCCCAGAGGGAGGAGCATCATGAAGGGAGGAGCACTGTGGGAGGAGGGGGGCACCGTGGAGGAGAAGTGTGGCAGGAACCAGCCCCCTGCCCAGTACCAGCTGCTGCCCTGTGTGCCACACTCAGCCGTCCTCTCTCCCTGAGGCTGTCCAGGCACCCCTGCACCCAGAACGTGGTACACCCTTGGTGGAATCCCTCATTCTCTAGTTTTTAGGAAATGCACCATCCTGACACGCATCTCCGAGGCTTGACCTCAGGGACCACCTTGCCAGTGTCAGGCTGGCTGCTGTCTGTGATCCCCCGGGGGGACTCTTGCACACCAGGGAGCACCTTCTGCTAATAAGACCCTCAGGCACTGTCCTCAGAGGGGAAAGTGGTCCGGCCATGCTGCTTCCTGGGAACTAGCCTGCCGGTGTCCCAGGCACACTTGCCTCTCCAAACTCATAATTACTGGGGGAGACCTGAGGCTTGTGGAGAAGACATTGATACACCCAGGGACAGAGGTGGTCGCAGCGTGCTCTGCCCTGTCGGGGCTCTCCATCCAGGAGAGAAGCTCCCTCTCTGCACTGGACCCGGCTGTGACTATAGCCCTTTTTGGTTTTAATGAGGAAAGCAGATGGACGCAGGGCCAGCTAAGCTCCGATCCATGTTCCCGATGCAGAACCGTTAGCCAACCTCCTGTCAAATGAGGAGATAAGATAATTAGGTCCTTCCAAAGTAGGAACACACCCGGCCTTCACAGCAAACAGGTTATTAAGAATCCTGTAATTGGTTCTCAGACCCACGGGACTTTAAATGATGAAATCGATCACCAGTATTTTAGGCCCTATTTGGGAGAGGTCACTAGGACACTGCATGAGGAGCAGGCTGAGCCCCCCACACGGTGCAGTCCTCAGCCCCCCACATGGCTCAGTCCTCAGCCCCCCACACGGCACAGTCCTCAGTCCCCCGCATGGCACAGTCCTCAGACCCCCACATGGCACATTCCTCAGTCCCTCACATGGCGCAGTCCTCAGCCCCCCACATGGCGCAGTCCTCAGCCTCCCACACCATGCAGTCCTCAGCCCCCCACATGGCGCAGTCTTCAGCCCCCCACACCATGCAGTCCTCAGCCCCCCACACCGTACAGGCCTCCTCTGCTCATCTGGCTGCCTGCATATTGGTATCTCTGTGTGCCCGTGTGCCCAGGTGCATACACCTGTGTGTGCCATCTGCCTATGTCCAAGTAAGGAAGTTCAGGAGGAGGTGGGGTGAGACTGTTTCCCTGAGTCTGGATGTGAGGCTGAAGCCACCTAGGTCCCTGTCTCTGCCTCCACTGTGCAGCTTCCCAGTGGGGAGACCTTCCCTTCCCTGCTCAGTGTTTGCAGATGGAGGAAACACAGTGTCTGAGATTTCTAGGGACAGTCTCACTGGTCAGTCTCTCAGGCTGTCTGACCCTGCTTGGCCAGGACTCTTGCTGCCACTACCTGTGAGTGATGACATCAGACACTGAGGTTTCCAGACGTATGACTTATGGGCTCCTTGACAAATGTCAGCTGGGCTCATCCATGCCAGGGACGTCCTCCCCAACAAGGAGATGGCAGCTTGTGGTCCCTGAAGGAGCTGGGGACTTGGGGAAAAGCACCCAGCTGTGTCCCTGAAGGATCTGGGGACTTGGGGAAAAGCACCCAACTGTGTCCCTGAAGGATCTGGGGACTTGGGGAAAAGCACCCAGCTGTGGTCCCTGGAGCCACAGTCTCATGGCGGTGAACAGGCTCCAGTGGGTCACAAGGTAACCACTGTGAGGACACACAGGCCAGAGGGAGAGGCCCCTCGAGGAGGGTAGAAGGGCCTGGGGAGACCCTATACCCCTCCAGGGCTCCCCCTCACCACCTGGGCCAGGCTGCATGGTGGCCCCAAACCCTGGAACCTCTGAATGTCACCTCATCTGGAGAAAGGGATTTTGCAGATGTGATTAAGTAAAGAGTCTGGAGATTCTTATCCCGCATTACCTGGGTGGGGCCTAAATCCAAAGGCAGGTGTCCTTGTAAGAGACTCCACAGAGAAGACCAGAGAGGTCAAGGTGATGTGAGGACAGAGGCAGAGACCAGAGCGATGTGTCCACAAGCTGAGGACTGACTGGCAAAGCTTGTCAGCCACCCCCAGAAGCCGGGGCAGCCAGGAAGGTGCTCCCAGAGGCCGTAGGGCGAGCTGAGGCCTGAGAACGGAGACCTCAGTTTCCAACTTGGAGCCTCCAGAGAATGGATGTGGGGTGTCGCAGGCAGCTTCACGATCTTGCTTCAGCAACCCAGTGCTCCTTCCTCCCTGACCTCTGCTGTGGCCCCCAAGCCAACCCCCCACACTTTGCTGGCTGGGGACCCTCTTGTGACCCCTAACTTTCTGAGCCTCTCCCTCTTTTTTAGTCTGAACCTACTGCAAACCTTCATTCAGGGAATTCTCCAAATTCTCAGGGAAAGAGCCCAATACCATCAGCATTGAGCCAGCGCACAGTAGGTGCTTCATAAGTGAACAGATGAGAAACCTTGGTGAAGGCCGACATGCTGAGATCTGTGCTTGGGCGCAGCCAGCCCTGGTTCCCCCTGCCGTGGGTCTGGGCAGAACCTCTATTTGCAGCACATGCCCGGCTGGACACGTCCACTCAGAAGGGCCAAGGCTGGGGTGCTACTGCCCACAGAGATGGAGGCTCTCTGGGAATCTTTCTGGCCTCCTGTTAATCCTTGCTCCATTCCCTGATTCCGCAGTGTGGTCTTTCTCCTGTGATGACCAAGGGTGTGGACACAGAAGCCCAGCCGCCAGGCACATGCCACGTGGACCACTCTCCTCCTGGGCATGGTCTCAGGTCCCCTAGGCCTCACTTCGCCTCTCCCTGGTCCCCACAGGCAGCAGCAGGCCAGGGCTCCATCAAGCTTGGTGCAGATTCAGCTAGTCAGCCCCCATGTCCACACTGCATCCGGCAGCCTACCCTCTCCTGTTCATTGTCTGGTCACAGTCATGACTGAGGGGCTTGAGGCCAGGGAATCAGCCCTCCTCTTCTCTGCTTCCCACAACTGTCCTGAGGGATGTGTAGGTGATGCAGTAATGGAATGCTGTGGCCACCTGGATGGAGAGACCTCTGACGCCAGAAGCCCCCAGACCCAGTTTGTCACTCAGCAGGTGCACAGCCCTTAGTTCGGAACCTGCAGCTGTGACCTTTCCCAGGGATGGCTGTTTCGGACAACCTGTCCCCACTGTCCTTTGTGGCCCTCATCTGGCTGGCCCATACTTGCAGGTGACTCGAGGGCATCTGGACAAGGACCCACATCTGGGAGCTGGGCCAGGCTTGTTAATGCTGCACAGTCTGCCATCCGACCCGGTTCCAAGTCTCAGCCTCAGGACTCCTGAAGAGGATGGCTGAGCCCCACATCCCCCACCTCCCCCTCTGCCGCTGTGCACGCACACACCTGTGTTGCTGCTGCCCCGTGGGGGTTGTCTGTTTGTGTGTGTGCCTGATGAGAGACCCTGTGTTGGGTAGGCAAAAACTCTGCTGGACCATAGAGATGTGTTTTCTGTTCCTTTGAGAACATATGTAATTCCCAAATTCTAGAAATTGTCATTAAATATTAGAAAAATGACACATGTGGGAAAATAGAACTTGGAATACATTAATAGCTTCTTTAAAGAACCCCACTCAAGCCTCCATCTGTCTCACATTGCAAACGGGTATTTGTGCAGGGATGCCTCCCTAGCTTTGTGCATTTGCGGGGTGCAAACCCCAGGGGGAACCTCAGTAACCCTTGATCTGCATGTGGATCTGCAAAGGTGACAGGATATCACATCTGTGACTGTAACACCTGCAGGAGACTCCGTCTTGCTGGTAGGCTCACTTTAGAGGACCCCCACCCAATGTGGTTTTGTTAGTGGATGAGCTGGGAGACCAGAGGGCGGGGAGCTGAGGAGACCCACGGCCACTGAGGACAGCCTCCATCTGAGCAATCAAGAGGTGTCTTTGGTTCTAGAACCTCAAGGAAAGTAATTTTGCCTCGCCGTGCCCCGAGTGGCCTTGGAACAGCCCCCTTCCCCAGGAGCTCCAGTGAGCACCCCAAGTAAGTCTAGAGCAACCCCCTTCCCCAGGAGCCCCAGTCACATCCCAACTGAGCCTGAAGCAGCCCCCTTCCCCGGGAGCCCCAATGGGCACCCAGCCCCAGAGATGCCTCAGTGCAGCCCTGTGGGAGCTCACTTAGGCTGTGCCCTTAGCCCACAAACTCTATGAGATAATATCTATGAGATAATTAAAGTGTATTATTTTAAGCCATTAAATTTCTGGTAATTTTTCATGCAGCAATGGAAACCTAATTCCCTGTCATGGTTTTAAAGTGTGTTAGAAGAGCTGAGTCATTAAAGAAATCCTGAGTAAAACCCTCTTATAAACTAAAAAGTCTGATGACCCCCCCTCATATGCCTGTTTTGTAAATCAAAATGCCTAAATGTCTACTTTTCCCAAAGAAAAATATACATTTCCACTGGGCTATTATTCATGGTGCTTTGAAGTGACCTTAAAAAAAAAAAGACATTCATACATCCAAATTTTATGCAGAACACAATTTTTCCTGTTATGTTTATAAAGTTCATGCATAATAAAAGTTATTTTAAATTAAATATTCAGTTCTGCTGTAAAGAACTTGAATATTTTGTACATGTACTAAATTGCATAATAATGAAGGGAAGAAGGGAGGGGAGGGAGGGGAGGGAGGGAGGGAGGGAAATTAGGAGGAAAATAAGGGAAGAGCCTCTACCCTGGAGCATGCAGGAACGTAGCACTGTCTGTGTGGATAGTTACTGGTGCAAAGCAACGTTTAAGAGTTTAAAAATTTTATAAAAATTTTAAGTTACTCATTGTCTCCATTTTAAGTTCGAGAACAGCAGACCTGAAGGTTTCAGCAAAGCATGTAGCCACTTATGAACAATTATGTAGCCGTGGTTTATTTGTATGTGTCTTTACCTTCTGTAGCATTATCTAATATGAAAACTAAATTGAGAAAAGCAACTGAATTAAAGCTAATCAGCGCTCCATCGGGCACACAGCACAGCAGATAATATTCCACTGCTCCATGCAATTAAATTCTTCAATTATCCGAAGTGTTATTATGCTAATTTAAAAGGCCAGGATTATTAGAAAAATGTATAAAGAATTATGCTCAGTTATAGCATTTTATTTATGTGATTTCACGTTAAATTATTTAAGGTATGGAAATTATAAGAGTTATCAGGATGTGACTTCAGCCTGTCTCACAGGGGCAGTCAGCAAAGCTGAGGCGAAAATTTGTCCCATTTGATCCTCCCGGGGGGGATAATCCTGGGGCTAGAAAGATGATGGCCCCAGCAGACTCATCTCCTATGCAGGAGCCCATCCCCACACCACTGAGTCTTCAAGGCTGTCCCAGCGGAGCCCCGCTCCTTTGTTGTGGGGTCACCCCAGTGTGCACACCCTCCTTATTAGACAGCACATGAGAACCGGCGGGGGGCTCTGGAAGGAGAACCCAAGGCTGCAAAGGCCACAGGGCAGACCCCCAGCACCCCGGGAGGTGCGCACCCTCGGAAGGCCTCCAGTGATGTGCATGTTATGTCTGTAGGAGAAAAAATGAGCTCAGCCTCA
The DNA here is from genome assembly GCF_027406575.1 of Nycticebus coucang. NCBI lineage: Eukaryota > Metazoa > Chordata > Mammalia > Primates > Lorisidae > Nycticebus > Nycticebus coucang. The sequence goes on from NC_069780.1 coordinate 193,848,848, forward strand.
AATAGAAGGGTCAGGACTCTAACAAACAGGGAATTCCCACCTCAGCCCACATCCTTGAGGTCTTTCCTTTGTCTACCTCTCTCCCTTCACTCCTGTTCTTAGGACATTCCTCCCTCCCCTCCTCTCCCCTCCCTTCCCCTCCTCCCTCTCAGCTCTCCCTCCTCTCCCCCTCCCTTCCTCCTGCCCTGCTCTCCTCCCCTCCCCTCCTCCCACTCAACTCTCCCTCCTCTCCCTCCACTCTCCCCTCCCCTCTTCTCCTCCCTCCCCTCCTCCTTCCCTGCCTCCCTCCCTTCCCTCCTCCCCTCCTCTTTGTCCCCCTCTCCCTCCCCCCTCCCCCCCACCCTCTGTCCCTGCTCCACCCACCTTCCGTTATTTCCTATTTTTCCTCACTTTTCTCTCCATGTTTCACTCACAGGATGATGCTCTTTTTTCACGTTTATTTATTTTCTCTAATCTTAGCAAAGAATATATTACTAAGGTTTGCCCCAGAAGGCTCTCCCTCCCTCCCTCCCTCTCTCATGCTTCTCTCATCCCAGTCTGCTTGTCCGTGCTCTGACCGAACAGCCTGTGACCCCCAGTTCTGCCACACTGTCCTGTCCAGTGAGCCAGGGGACCAGACGTCCTCTCTTGTCCCTGCCTCCTAGGGGTTCTGGCAAGGCCTGGCCTGCCCTCTGCACAGACCCCACTGACCCCGCACGGCCTGGCTGCCCTCTGCACAGACCCCACAGACCCCGCACGGCCTGGCCGCCCTCTGCACAGACCCCACAGACCCCGCACGGCCTGGCCGCCCTCTGCACAGACCCCTCACAGACCCCGCATGGCCTGGCCGCCCTCTGCACAGACCCCACAGACCCCACAGACCCCGCACGGCCTGGCCGCCCTCTGCACAGACCCCTCACAGACCCCGCACGGCCTGGCCGCCCTCTGCACAGACCCCACAGACCCCACAGACCCCGCACGGCCTGGCCGCCCTCTGCACAGACCCCTCACAGACCCCGCACGGCCTGGCCGCCCTCTGCACAGACCCCACAGACCCCACACGGCCTGGCCGCCCTCTGCACAGACCCCTCACAGACCCAGCACGGCCTGGCCGCCCTCTGCACAGACCCCACAGACCCCACAGACCCCGCACGGCCTGGCCGCCCTCTGCACAGACCCCTCACAGACCCCGCACAGCCTGGCCGCCCTCTGCACAGACCCCACAGACCCCGCACGGCCTAGCCGCCCTCTGCACAGACCCCTCACAGACCCCGCACAGCCTGGCCGCCCTCTGCACAGACCCCACAGACCCCGCACAGCCTGGCCGCCCTCTGCACAGACCCCTCACAGACCCCGCACGGCCTGGCCGCCCTCTGCACAGACCCCACAGACCCCACAGACCCCGCACGGCCTGGCCGCCCTCTGCACAGACCCCTCACAGACCCCGCACAGCCTGGCCGCCCTCTGCACAGACCCCACAGACCCCGCACGGCCTGGCCGCCCTCTGCACAGACCCCTCACAGACCCCGCACGGCCTGGCCGCCCTCTGCACAGACCCACAGACCCCGCACGGCCTGGCCGCCCTCTGCACAGACCCCTCACAGACCCCGCACGGCCTGGCCGCCCTCTGCACAGACCCCTCACAGACCCCGCACGGCCTGGCCGCCCTCTGCACAGACCCCACAGACCCCGCACGGCCTGGCCGCCCTCTGCACAGACCCCACAGACCCCACAGACCCTGCACGGCCTGGCCGCCCTCTGCACAGACCCCTCACAGACCCCGCACAGCCTGGCCGCCCTCTGCACAGCCCCCACAGACCCCGCACGGCCTGGCCGCCCTCTGCACAGACCCCTCACAGACCCCGCACGGCCTGGCCGCCCTCTGCACAGACCCCACAGACCCCGCACGGCCTGGCCGCCCTCTGCACAGACCCCTCACAGACCCCGCACAGCCTGGCCGCCCTCTGCACAGACCCCACAGACCCCGCACGGCCTGGCCGCCCTCTGCACAGACCCCTCACAGACCCCGCACGGCCTGGCCGCCCTCTGCACAGACCCACAGACCCCGCACGGCCTGGCCGCCCTCTGCACAGACCCCTCACAGACCCCGCACGGCCTGGCCGCCCTCTGCACAGACCCCACAGACCCCGCACGGCCTGGCCGCCCTCTGCACAGACCCCACAGACCCCACAGACCCTGCACGGCCTGGCCGCCCTCTGCACAGACCCCTCACAGACCCCGCACAGCCTGGCCGCCCTCTGCACAGCCCCCACAGACCCCGCACGGCCTGGCCGCCCTCTGCACAGACCCCTCACAGACCCCGCACGGCCTGGCCGCCCTCTGCACAGACCCCACAGACCCCGCACGGCCTGGCCGCCCTCTGCACAGACCCCACAGACCCCGCACGGCCTGGCCGCCCTCTGCACAGACCCCTCACAGACCCCGCACGGCCTGGCCGCCCTCTGCACAGACCCACAGACCCCGCACGGCCTGGCCGCCCTCTGCACAGACCCCTCACAGACCCCGCACGGCCTGGCCGCCCTCTGCACAGACCCCTCACAGACCCCGCACGGCCTGGCCGCCCTCTGCACAGACCCCACAGACCCCGCACGGCCTGGCCGCCCTCTGCACAGACCCCACAGACCCCACAGACCCTGCACGGCCTGGCCGCCCTCTGCACAGACCCCTCACAGACCCCGCACAGCCTGGCCGCCCTCTGCACAGCCCCCACAGACCCCGCACGGCCTGGCCGCCCTCTGCACAGACCCCTCACAGACCCCGCACGGCCTGGCCGCCCTTGCAAGCTTCTGTGGTTCCAGCCTCTGTCCTTGAGTCCTCCCCCATTCAAGCGCCCTCCAACCCCACAACCCCAGTGTGCCCCAGGATGCAGAGCACCCCGGGGAGCCCCAGACTGTTCTAGACATGCAGTTGATATGGTCGGGTCACCATGTAGCTGTCGGGGGCCTCAGGTTTTGGCCAAAATGCAGGTCAGGCCCCAGAACAGGGGAGCGCCCTGAGAATAACCTCAGAACCTGAAGGGTCAGAGCGGAACGTGAAGGGTCAGAGTGGGACGGGTCCCTGGTGTTGGGTGTCAGAGAGAGGATATGGCCTGTCAGAGCAGGGGCACCTGGGCCAGCACCGTGGGGTTACGAGACAGGAAGGGACTCTGCTCACATTGGTGGATTTGAAAAGCAGAACCAGCGGGTATGACCGGGCCCTCGAGGGGCGAGGCTGGGTCCAGCTTGTCCCGCCCTAGGGGTGAGTTCGCTGCTTGCTGGTTCATTCCGCCAGCATTTCCGGCATGCGGCTCCCTCACAGCAGGCAGGGACATACAGACTGACCAGACATACTCTCTGCCCTCAGACAGAGTCCTGCGTGACGGCCCCTGGGCAAAGCCAGCCAAGGACCCTGAGACACACGTGCCAGGCCCTGTGGACACCTATGGCCAGGCCCAAACTCCTGTGGCTTCTGGGGGCCTCTGGAGCTGGATGGAAGGGGGAAGGTGTGGGCTCAACTGCCAGGGTCCTGGCTGGGCCTCAGTGTCCGCCCTACCGGGGCTGGCAGGACTGGTATCTGCCCTACCAGGGCTGTTGGCCTCAGTCTCTGCCCTACCAGGGCTGTCGGGGCCAGTCCCTCCCAAGCTCAGATCCTAGCGTGTGCGGGAGCAAGCACCACTGAAGGACGAGGTCTGCAGAAGCAGATACCAGAGCAAGGAGACACATCTAAGAATGAACTGTATTTCTGTGTCCTTTTCCACTCTGTAGTTTGTGGGAGGGTGGTAAACTTGAGCACACAGACCAGCAGAGGATAATTCAAACATCAAAGAGTTTGTATTATATTAGGCTACTTTCAAGGCATTCAGGGGGGCCTGTTTTGTTTTGTTTTTTTGGAGACAGAGTTTCCCTCTATCACTCTCACTAGAGTACTGGGCTGTCAGCCTAGCCAGCAGCAATCCTCCTAGGCTCAAGTGATCCTCCTGCCTCAGCCTCCCGGGTAGCTGGGACTATAGGCACCCACCACAACTCCTGGCTCGTTTTTGTATTTTTAGTAGAGATGGAGGTCTTACTTTTTCTCAGGCTGATCTGAGACTCCTGAGCTCAAGTGATCCTCCTACCTGGGCCTCCCAGAGTGCTAGGATTATAGTCGTGAGCCACTGTGCTCAGCCTCAAAAGGTGCTTTTGATTTTTATTTTTGGAAAGAGAAGTTTGAAAGTCCTAGGGCAGCTGGTTGGCTACCCGGTGGCTGCTGTGTGGAAGGAACAGCCCTCAGCTGTGAGTCTGCACACGAGGCTGGGTCGAGGGGTGGAGGGAAGAGATTATGAGCTTGGAGGGGCAGGTGAGCATGTCTGTTCCTCGGACCAAACCTCACCTCAGAAATCAGGAAGAGAGCAGGGCCTCAGAACTGTGCTCCCTAACAGAAGCTTCCCCACACCCGTCAGGGATACCTGCAGGTGGCTGACATGACAACTAAGAATCTTCCCAAATTTCCCCGTTCTATTTTCCTCACAATCACTGCTGAGATTGTTCTGGCCAAGAGACTTCATTTTGCAAACTTGACCCAGAGTGGGAGAGACTCACGTCTTCATGATGTGAGCGTGGATGATAGCTGTGTGTGTAACTGGGAAGACAGACATTGCCATCTCTCACTAGACTAACGGGACTTTTTATATCAACTCCTGAAGGAAGTGTTGGATAGAAAGTTGATAATTTTATGAGTTTACTTTGTACTTGAGAAAAGTAACACACCCTTCTCCTGCTGTGCCCCTGACCATGAGTGCCCTGCCCTAGACAGAGCCTCATAACAGCCACCCCGAGGTGGAAGAGCCATTTGTATCCACACTCAGTATAGTTTTATTACTTTATTTTTAGAGGGACTAATTTACCTATTTTTTCCCCCTTTAGAAACTGGACAAAATCTACTTCATGAGCTTTCCCGTTGTAAACTCCAAGAGCCCAGCATGGTCTGGTGCTTTCCCGGGAAACCCCCCAACCCCTGCTGGATTCAGGGTCTATGTGAAAAGGTCTGGTTATGGCCCCTTGCTGGGAGGGCACCATGAAAGTTTGCCCAAAAAGGTCATAAATTTGACCCTCTGTTGCAACCTCAGCAAAAAACCTCAGCACAGAGAAGGCTGGAGAAGTGATTTATCCTCCCTTGAGGGGAGTGCTCGCCTGCAGCGACCGTTTTCTGAGCACACAGGTTCAACTGTGTCAACAGAAACACCACAGCAGCTCTGGCCAGTTTGCACAGGGAGGTTTGTCTGGTCTGAACCCTGCAGAGCTCACCTGTGCAGAGGAAGCTGGAGTCGCCATGTTGCCCCTGAAGTTGGTGGAGTATGTTGTGCCTCACCTGGAGCCCACTTCAATTAAGTTGCCTCAGGGGACAGCTGATGTTGCCGGACACAACACAAGACACCAGTCAGATGTGAATTTCAGATAAACAACAAAGGATCGCTCAGTATAAATATGTTGAAATATCACATGGGGCACACTTGTTCTGAAAGTTATTCACCATTTATCTGGATTCACATTGAACCAGGGTCTTCCATTTTAATTGCTGCACCTGCCGTCCGATCTTGAAGCTGGTCTCTCGCATTATCCTCCTCTCCCTGCAATGTCGTCTCCTGTGTTATCATCCGGGGCTGTGCTCACCAACTGTGCAAGGCAGAAAGCTTAGATAATCTGAAAGTGCCTGAAGCACTAAAAGAGAATGCATTGACGCTGTTTTGTGAGCGGACGTATGAATTTGTAGGTCTTCCGCAGGGGCACACGGAGCAGACCCAGAGAGCAGGGCTGGCTTATTTTTAAGCGCGCCAGTCATATGAGATTGGGAGCCACTCTAGTGGTCTCATTTTGCCCTGACTAGCTCTGCAGAGACCCTGACTCCATATCAGGAGGAGGTCACATTCCAACCTGGGACAAGCAAGGGACTCACAGTGTGTCCTTACGGTTCCGCCTCACTGGTCCCCAGCCCCTGGGGTCCTATAAAATGAGACTGGCAATTATGCTGCAAGAGAGGAGGTCGCAGAATTGCTGGTGGACAGAGATGACGTGCGTATATACAGATTTACGCACAACGTGAGTGCTTGCTAGTTACTGTTAAATTCTTCTAATTATTATTTCTTCCATTTTTTCCTTTTCCATTGTGATCTTGAATTTAAATAACTATCACAGGAGGTATAAGTGGTGCTGCCTCCCTGGCAGGTGCCCTCACCACCCTCACCAAAGCGCTCACTAAATATAGTCAAGGCAACAGAGGGACCAGCACCAGCTCCAAAAGCCGATGACCTCTAAATCCTGCCGCCAAGTCCAAAGAGCTCTGAGTCTTAGTTTTGGCCTGTGCAGAAGTTCTGGGTCCCAACGAAGAGTGGGGCTGAGCAGGGCCGAGTCACTAGGCCTTTCTGGGGGGGAGACCGCAAGCAAGGTCCAGGCACCTTCCTCTGATACAGAAAACTTGGCAAAATGAAATAAACACAAAGTCCTGGAAAGAATAAAAACTGTGCATAGAGACACCTTCTGGGAGGATTCCCATCCAACAGCAGTGGCTATGAAACCGTGGATAATCCACACAGATGCTCCCCTACGGACACCCTCTCACATCCCCTGGCCACATCACCAAAGGCAATGACATTTGAGCAGCATGTCCCATATCAGCGCGGCTAGCTGGGTAGTGTTGACCGAGAGGGCTTATCCGTGTTAACATAAACCCTCATTAGGGGGGATTAGGAGAAAAACAGTGACAAACAGGACGGACACTAACCCTCGGAGGACCCCAGAAGATGCCATGGGCTAATTATCCTTTTAAATCACTCCAAGATGCCGAGGATGAGTGCCAGCGTCTGTGCGCGGCTGTGTGGGGAGTTGACCTCACGGACGACAGCCTGTTTGTACACTGCAGAGATTCTGCACCCAGACTCACAGACAGACACACCACAGAGAGACATGGTACACTCCAGCCTGCACGCGGACCTCAACAGAACCCGCCTGAGAGGGTGGAGGGAGCCGCCCTCTGCGTGGGCGTCTTTGTGGGGTGCCCACTGCTTGGCCTTCAGAGGGCCCAGAGGTGTGGCCATGTCCTCAGGCCCCAGTGAGTCCAGGGACTCCACTTTATTGGGAATCTTTTTTTTTTTTTTTTTTAATTTTGGCCGGGGCTAGGTTTGAACCCGCCACCTCTGGCATATGGGACCGGCACCCTACTCCTTGAGCCACAGGCGCCGCCCCTCTTTATTGGGAATCTACCACCAGACCTGCTCACAGAAGAAAGGCCTTCTTACAGCACAGAGTGATTTCCCAGTGACCTTAAAACTGCACCTGTGTGGCTTTCCCAGGTCAGCTCTACCCGGCCCACTGCCTGACTCAGCTGTGTGTGTCTGACCCAGTGAGCAGCTCAGCACGTTCGAGGCCCAGTCTGGACACTGCCAGAGCAGGGAGGTGCCCCAGCGTCCCCCACCTCCCCACCTCCCACAGCCCCACACCCACCTCACCCCCTGCCATCTCCCACCGCCCCCCCTGCTATCTCCCCTCCTCCCCACCTCAGCCTTAGTTGCACCCACAGAGAAAGACAGAGTAATGGTGTCCGTTACTCTGGTCCTGCTGTCGTGGGAGGGAGTTTATTCTCAGGAGACAAGCAGTGATGTATATCTTTAGTACTGGGTTGATTTGTTGACAGTCTTAACATGTCATTTAAATTTTTCTGCTATACTTAACTGTATTTTATGAGGGGAATTAATTAAATTCCTCAGTGGTATTTGAAAATTTGGGAATTCTCAAAGGTCTTAGAATATATCTGTCATGAATATAAAGGTTTTGTCTAAGGATAGAAGTAAAGAGAAAGCTCAAATTGAAAACAAAGAAATATTATTATTATAAAGCAGAGAGAATGAGCTTCTGGAGAGTTATAATTACCAGACATAGCAACAGAGAAGTTGCATATTTTATTTAACCCAAATGCTTAAAAATGAAGATTGCAAGAGGGACTTTACCTAACAATTGCAATCAGTGTAACCTGGCTTATTGTACCCTCAATGAATCCCCAACAATAAAAAAAAAAAAAAAAAAAAAAAATGAAGGAATCCTAGCTGGTCTTGCCGTAGGAGACCAGTCAGCAGAGACGGAGTGGGTGCCAGGCACCCTGCATGGATCTGGGCCGGGGCACGGCTCCTGAGGCTGCATAGCAGATGTGAACTATGACAAATCACAGGAAGGGGGCTTTGTTTCACCTGTTATGAGAATCAACACAACAAATTTTTCTAAGATTATACATATCGTGGACCATAAAGAAGAACTCCATGTCACCAATATAGACAAGGTGTTTGAACAAAGGTGACTCCGAAGGTGACAGAGTGAGCAAGCACCATCACAAAACTGCTGAAGTGCCTTTAGTGGTGGGATAATTTGGGATAAGAAACCAGCAATGGACTTGCTCAGTTGCCTAGAATGCCCAGGTGAGCCCTGGACTCTCTGCCCAGGTTGCCTGCCTCTGCCCCAGGACTGGGCCCCCCTGAACCCCAGACAAACCCAATTGCTCTGCCTTAGGCAGCGAAGGCTGTGAGCTGCTGCCGACAGACCCCAGACGGCCCACATCTTTGAGCTGTCAATTGCAAAAATAGGTGTTTTTTTAGCATCCTCACATTGGAAATAGTTTTTGCCCTGAGAACTGGAAAACGTTCTTTCACAGGATCAAAGGATAGTTATGTCGATTTGTGAGTCCTCCATTAGGTTTCCCATTAAAAATGAATGCTGCTAATAATTTCATTTATATGCATTAATATTTGGGGAAAAAATACCTTCACTGAATCTGCCTTGAAATTCAGAATGCTCTCAGGAAGCACCATGACGAGTTCTAATATCATGGTATTTTCCTGATTTATCTCTCTTTCTTGATTGTAATATGTCGTTATTATATGACAAAAGCATTGCCTTAGGAAAAGCACACTTTTTTTTCAGTTGAGCTCATCTGCTTCTTTTAGTTTTAAACTTAAACCAGTGAACATTTTTAAGTCTACATTACAATGTATACCGTCCCATGACAATTCTTTCCTCAGCTGTTTTATTTATTTAATGCCAAGATGATACAATTTGAAATTAGGTGGATAAGCGTTCCTGCTTGGTACCTTTCTGACAGCATGTTCCCCTTCCTATTTCCATGCAAAGGTATACATAAACCACATTAGGCTCCGGCATCCATCCGCTGAGGGGGACACCACGCCACCCTTCACCGTCGGAGAATGCCCCTAAAGGCTTTGCAGGTTAGCAGTGATTTAATCCCTTATGCATGCATAATGTGACAAGCTTTGCATAAATAATAATAAATAATTGGTATGTATAAATAATTTATCATTTATTTTTGCAGTAGAAGTAGAATTCTTAGACATATTTTAAACAAAGGGAATGGCAAACATGATCTCAATGAAAGGGGTTAAGTCTTTTTCAAACACAACTTTCAAAGCTCATATGCATTTAATGTATATTTGTGGTTTTTTTTTCAAAAGAGTGTATTATGTCATCCTAGTCTTGGAAGCATTGCACCATACCTACACCCAAGTCAGAAAATAATAAAAAATAAATTTTAAATAGAGAATGATTTTTAAAATAAACTGAGTGATATCTCTTACTAAGAAAATTATTTTTTCCCCTGAGAGTGAATCAAGTCTAACCCTTCACAGTTAAAAGCATCATTTGAGGGAAAGATTCTATGTTTAGTTTGGCAAACATTTTCATTAAACTAGGGTGCCTAAATCTAAGTGTATGCAAAAATACTGGGGGAAAATTGCTAGTGGAATTGTAAACTGGCCACGTGTCAGCTTCAGGAAGTAAATGGAAGATTAAATTATTGTGCAGATGAAGAGAAAAGGGCAGGCTTCCGGCTTCCTGCATCCTTCTGAGGCTGGGGTGGCTGGCACAGATGCCCCACGGCTGCAGAGCTGGGAGCTGGCGGCAGACCGTGTGGCCCTGTGGTGAGCCCCGCAGGTGGAGCATTCTCAGCCATCAGCTGTGTGTTTCCCTCAGACTGTCCTTGCTTTTCCTTTTTCCCTAATGATAATGTATTTAAAAAAAAAAAATCCCGTAACATTGAATTCATCAGGAATAATTGGCTTCAGTGAAAAATGAGTTTTTATGAAAACAATTTGGGAAGCCTGAGCACTGTGCAGGGAGACAGCAGAGGAGGTGCCCCTGCCTCTGCCCTCTGGTCCTCCCCAGTCGCCCACCTTCCACCCCAGACCCCACAGAGGCTTTTACCTCCCTCCTGTTTACACTTCCAGTTTCATTTTTCAGATAATTCCTTTTGTTCACAGCTCAAAACTGTCATCTCTGTACTGAATTCATAAACACGTTTTGGGCCCAGATTGACTCCATCAATCCAGACTCCACACATTATTAGTCTGGTTATCTGGGGGGAGTCATTTTCCCTGAGAGTTACAAGGACACTGTTGACCAGGTAGAAGTTTAATGATGTTGGGTGACTCTTGCACGTCACACAGTCAGGCTCAGGCCCTGGGTGGAAGCGGGGAGGTCCCTCCCCACAACTCCTGCCTGTTCCGAGTCCTGTCTGTGGCAGGTCTTTTTGCTCCCCTCCTTCTAGGGTCCATGCGACCCACCCAGCCCCTCCAGCCTCTGCCCACCGCTGTCTGCACCTCCTGCCCTCAGAACCACCCTCGTCCCTCGGAAGCCTGGGCTCACGCCAGCCATCCCGGCCCTCTCCTGCCCATCTGTCCTCCTACATTCCTACCTTTGCATATTTCAAACAGTTGTGTCAACTCGCTCAGATGCGGAAAATAAATTCACCTTTGCAAACCACAAAAGGAATCACAGGAACAAAGATGTGATGGTATAAGTGTTCGAAACTTCCTCCCACCCAACTCCTGAGGGGGGTGCGGGGGGATGCTAGGGTGGCTTCTGGTGGTAGTCCTGGGGCAAGTGGGGAGAGGTGATGTGTGCGCAGCGATCAGCAAAGACCTGAAACAGGGGCACCTAATAAAATAAGAAGGTCCCAGGAGGGGGCCGTGGACAGGGAGCATACAGGTGGGGGCAGGGGAAATGTGACCCTGTAATGAAGGTGGGGTGTTGGGCACAGCCGCTGGAGGACTGTGGATGCCACACTGCCTGGCTTGGTGCTCTGCAAGTTAGCCCTGTCTTCCTGCCACACTGCCATCCTGTGCTCAGTGTCACCACCAGAGAGAACACCCCTGCTTTGTAAGGAACTTTTAGACTCCTCGAGCCTAGGAAGCCCCCAGAGGTGAGGGTGGTCCTGAGAGTGAGATCACAAGCTCTGGACAGCCAAGGACACAAGAGAAGTGAGAGCCTCAGCCAGACACCACGCCAGACACTGGGCATGAACAGCGACCCTGAGAGGTCAGAGGCCCCGAAGGTGAGGAGAGATAGGACAGGCCCTGAGAAACTCAGATGTCCATCCCCGTGGCTGCATCAGAGCTCACGAGGAAAGGCCACTGCAGGGCACTGCCGCCCTTCTCCTGGATAGCGTGTATCAGTGCTCACTGGTGTCCCGAGAAAGACGTGAGGCCCTGACCCTGCGTACCTAGGAGCTGGGTGCACACAGGCTAGGCGGACCCTCCCGCAATGCCTGCTGACACAGTGACAGGAAAAGGGGGGCACCCCTGGAAGAAGGCATGCACAGGGGGTTCAACGGCCATGTGGAGAGGAGGAGGCAACACTGAGGGACACAGCCACGAGCCAGGGACGCCGTCCACCCTGGGTGCTCACTGAGAAGATGGCAGACAGAGAGAGGGAGAGAGCCTGGCCCGGCCAGCACCAAAATGCTGGGCTGCTGGCCTCCAAAACTGTGAGATGGTAAATTTCTGTTATTTTAAGTCACTGAGTTTGTGGTGATTTGCAAGGAGCCCCTTGGAAATGGATGCAGTGTGAGCGCCTGGAGTTGAAGCAGCCAGCAGTCTCGCCGAGGCCCGGGTGGCAGGCAGACGCCCTCCTTCGCTTTGAGTACCAGAAGCTGCCTCCTCTGGACGCCTGTGCATGTGTTTAAATAGGCTGGCATTGTGCAGGCGCCCAGATTTCCCTTCTAATTGGAGGCATTGTCACAGACTAAAGCTGGCTGGGTTCATTTCAGGATGCCCCCAGGAGCCGGCAGCGAGGGGGCCAAATGATCTCATCTCTGAGGTGCCGCTCTCAGCGTCTCCTGTGAAGACCCAGTCAGGACCCAGTCCCATCAGCCACACTGTTCTTGCCCCCACAGGAAATCGGACCCCTGGGAGGAAGCATCTGGGCCAATGAGGATGGCTCCTTCAACTCTGGTCCTCCCCAGGGGCAGGGGTCACTGGTGCTTAGCACGCATCATCACTAAATTATTAGACCTCGAGTCAATTAGCTGAAAACAAACATAAAAAAGCCTGGTATTGAAACACAGAAACCAGAAGAAAGTTACCCATGGCTGGCTACGATCTTGAAGCTGCTTCAAAGGCAGGAGACGGGGCTTCCCGGAGAGGGAGGAGTGTGGCCTCTGTGTGGTGTCCCTGACGCGAAGGGCTGGCTGCTTCCTTCTCCTACTGACTCGAGCTACCCTAAAGCTTGCCTTGTGATAATAGGCTGGTGGACAGCACTTTTCAGTTTCCACCTAAACCCAGCATGTGTTGTGTAGAATGATGAACCAAAGATTAAAAATCCAATTAGACGCTCCCTTGACGTGAGAAATCAGAAGAGGAATTTGGGGAAATACATTGAAAACCACGTCTTAATATGATTGAGCTCGATAACACACTAAATAGAGAACTGATATGTCCCAGGGACCCCCTGAACTTCCAGAACAAATTGACTTTCGCCATCTCCAATACAAATATGCGTTCCTTGCTGTTAATTGTATTGATTGAGAAAAGGAGGTGTGTTTGAATGCATGTCCATGGAAGGCCCTGCTTTTCTCTTTATCATTGAGAACTCACCCGTGTCGGGGACATGGTGCTCTCAGGAAGCACCCGTGTGGTGAGATGAGGAACTTTTGATAACGTTCTATGAATAGCGTGTGCAGGAATCTGGCTCTCATGGCTGTTCCTTCATGCTCCCCCACCTCTCACCACTCAGACAGTAATGAGGACTGGAAGTGGGAGTGACTGCAGACCACTGCTTCCGCCAGAAAATCACTTGTCACCTTTCAGTTGTAAACCATTGTGACACTGGCGAGCAAAGCTCCTGTGCTGCCGCCTCTGTGAAGGAACTTTTGGAAGTTCACTTCCTTCCAAAATCTCGTAGTGTTTGGCCGTAAAGGAGCCTTTGAGTCGCAGTGGTCCAGTCCCCACCTTCTGCAGGTGAGAGGCAGAGCCTGGAGGAAGCTCCCCGCGCCCCCAGTGCCTCTGCCTCCCAGGATTGGAGGTTCTCCCACAGGGCCGCGATTCAAGGTTTCCGTCCTGTGGTCCCAGCTGCTAGATGTATGTCCAGATACTCTTTTCAGGTGGAACAACCAGCAAACAAAAACTAGAAGCAAATGCCTTTCAGTCTCCACACGGCTGCTCCTTAGGCGGTTTCAGCTGTAAACTCGACCTTCACATGAGAACCCCCTCCCCGAGAACAGGCTGGAGGGGCAGCAGAGAGGGGTGTGAGTGGCTGCAGAGTCAGGCCCCTGGGGGAGCAGGATAACTTCCTGATGCCCACATACATCTAAGGCCTTTCAGACCACTCGCGGATCTGGGCTGAGCAAGGCTGGTTTCTGCTCAGACTCCTTCCTACCTCATCCTTACCCTCCAAACTCAACCACAGAAGCATGTCTCATGTTTTAGGGCCGTTCTCCATGGGGAATGAACTGGGAGGGCAGAAGAGTTTATCAAAGTGCCCAAGGCTGATTGATCTGACTCTGAACTTATCAAAGTCCCTAGGGCTGATTGATCTGACCTTGCAAGGAAGGCATTCCCGGTGGAAGAGAGAGCCCGGATCAGGCTGTCTGCCCTACACATGCATCCAATTATCCCGGGAGCTTCCCCACCACCAGGAGCCTAGGCAACGGATGCCTGGCTGACCAGGAGCCAGTGGTTTTGGCCTTTCATAAAAATCCCATATGTAATTGCACATACATGCCTACTTTTATATTAACTACATTTTCTTTGAATCTATGATCTTAAAGAGTTGAAGGCTTGATGAAGAATTCACCTTACAAAGTTTTCTTCTTTTTGTGAGTCTGGAGACATCCAGCCACCATGAGGCAGACACTCTCACCTCCCAAATCAAGTGGAATGTTGGTAGTGTTCAAGATGCTTAAGATTGTGTAGAAAAGTAACCAAGTGACATTTAAGTAAAAGCTTTTGAAATAAAAGCTGAGAACTGGAAACTGTTGCATCTGAGTTGTGACATTAAGAAAATGTAACCTATGTATTTTTAACACCATCAAACAGCTCAGGGCCAGGCATTTCTACATGTGTTTAAATACATATAGGTTTCCCCCAAATAAACAAGGAATTTCTCTATGTCAACACATGTAGTTGAGCATTTTGCCCGGGATCAACTGCTATTTCCACTAGGCCTTACAGCGTCACTGGCAATTTGTCCTCACTCGTAAGCCAGTTATGTTTGGGAGTTGGACTGTTTTAGTCCTTCTAAGCTTCCCTGTCTCCTTTCCTCTCCCCTTGGATGGCCTCCTGTTCATCAGTGAGCCAGTGAAGGGCTGCCCTGTGCTGGGCACCTGGGCACCTACTGCGCACCTGGGCAAAATGCTGCAATGTCACACGTTCCTGCCGTGGCTTTCCTCAGTTATCTGAACATGGTTCTCACTCCAACATCATATCACATTTTACCTTGAAAGGGCCTTTGACATAGATGAGTCCAATCCCTCACCTTTTCAGGTGCACCGAGCCTCGGATGACTGTCCCGGTGCCCTGCAGCAACTCTGCCTCCTGCCCTCCAGGCTAGTGGTTCTCCCTTGTGCCATAATAGAATGGAGAGAATGAGCCATCCATGATTCCCAGGTTATGAGGTTTCTCCCAGGTAACGGGGGTTTCTCCATTTTAACACATGTAGGAAAATGGTCAAAGTCAGGGAAGAGAAATCTTCCCAGCCTGCTCCTTCCTAATCACCCAGCAGCCATGCACAGTATTGATCGTGGACACACTTTCCTAGATGGCTCTCCACCTGCAGACTAGAAACTGGGGAGGTTGCCAAGTCCCCAAACTCTATTGTCACCAATGCAATAAGAGAAAGGACACCAGCAGTGTGTTTTCTGAGCAGAGATGAGAAGAAGGAACAGGCACTGGGACAACTTGGCCTCTGTGGGGATGCTGAGTGCGTGGGTAGGGGAGAATGCACCATGATGCCTAGAACTTTGGCAAACGGCCATCAGAGCAGAGAGAACTGTGGCCCCTCCCCCAAGCTCCAGACAGCCTGCAAGGTGGCCTGTCCCACAGTTATCTCTGCCCCGCCACCTTGGTGATGCCAAGGTCTATGATTTGCTTCTAAGGTTCCCAGATTTTCTCCTGTTTTATTTCTTTCCAGGACATAAAATCCCAGACCTGTCCTTAAGGATGGGGAGTCTTCTGATTAGAGAATGTAGTGAGTGTATCTCTCCATTTATTTAGCTTTTTTCTAAATTTGTCTCCACACGGGGTCTGTACTTTTCGCAGCACCAAAGATACACAAGTCACACTCATCCCTGGACATTGAGTCTTCACGCTGTTGGAATCTGCCCTTTGTCACTTCAATTCCTGTCCTCCCTCTGGCTGCTCTCAGGAGCTGGGTGCCCATAGGACCTTCCTCAGAGGCTGGAGAAGTTCCTGTCACAGGCTGGAAAGAGTCTTCCCTGGAGCAGAACACACAGGAGCCTAGGGTTCCCGTCCCTCAGGGTGTCCCGAGGGCAGGGCCAGGGAGCCGCCTGCTCTCTGCCCAGGGGAGAGAGAAGGCCGCTGCTCCGATTACAGTGGGAAAGGTTTTTCCTCAAGTCTCAAGAATGTTCTGTGTGAAAGAAGGTGATTTGGGCTTGCCATTCCATTGTCGAGGGCAATGATCGACCTCACATGTGACTCAATTCAGACATTATTTGAAGTATTTTTCCTGTTTAAAATACTAACACTCTGCGCCTTTCTTCATCCTCTCTGAAGTGTTCACGGAGTGGGGCTCACATCCTTTTATTAAGAAGCAGTACTCAAAAATAAATATTTTATGATCTTCGGGACTCCCTTATCTGTGTCTGAAATCCAGCCGTATGGGACCACTGAAAGACTGCAGAGGAAGGTGCTCTGGGGGTGCTTCAGGGGAGCCAGACCCACGTCACGCAGGCAGCACCACCAGGAAGGCCACGGGGCCAGCTCCCCCGTGGGGGTCGGGAGCTGCCCAGCCCAGAGTGACTGCGCGTGGAGGGAGACCAGGTCCAGAACAGAAGCTGGTGTCGGGTCCACTCATCTAGACAAAGAGAAAAATTCTAACACTGAGGGAAAGCAGAGGAAAGGAAGCAGCAAACATAAGAGGAGATGTCAGAAAACAGAAAACAATCAATAAAGAAAATCAATTAACCCAAAAGTTGTTTTTCTGACCAGATCAATAAAATTGATAAATCTCTAGCCAGGCTAATTAAGAAAAAACAAAGACAAGCTCCCAATTACTAGTATCGTAAATGACGGGGGGAGGGCATTGCTATGATCCAACAGATAATAAAAACGACATACGGAAATAAAATGAATGATTCTACAGTAGCTTAGATGAAGTGGGTTTGTTTATTGAAAGACACCAAGGAGGAAAGCTCACTCAAAAAGAAACTGACAACATAAATAGCCCTCCACTTTTAAAGAAACTGAACTTGTATCTAAAAATCTTCCCATAAATAAACCTCCAGGTCCAAGTGGCTTTTCTGGTTAATCTTAAAATATTTTAGAGGAGGCAATGATGCCTATTTCACACGAGCTCACTTAGTATGCAGTAAATATAAATAGACAAAAATATTAGAAAAATTAAAATATGAGCTAGTACCTCTCCAGAAAATAGAGGCAAAAGCATTCATTAACAAAGCTATATAGTATAAACTTAAAAATACACAAAAATGTTGTTACATCTTGCCTAATAGGGTTCCTCTCAAGAATGAAAGGCTGGTTTTTATTTGAAATATAATTCAATGTAATTAGTACTATGAATTAATTTTAGGAATAAAAATGAAGGCTTAGGGCAGCACTTGTGGCTCAGTGGGTGGGGCGCTGGCCCCATATACCGAGGGTGGCATGTTCAAATGCGGCCCCGGCCAAACTGCAACAAAAAAAATAGCCAGGTGTTGTGGCAGGTGCCTATAGTCCCAGCTACTTGGGAGGCTGAGGCAAGAGAATCACTTAAGCCCAGGAGTTGGAGGTTGCTGTGAGCTGTGATGTCACAGCACTCTACCAAGGGTGACAAAGTGAGGCTCTGTCTCTAAAATAAATAAATAAAGGCTTATCTGAAGACTTCCCATTTTCAGTTCCAGATGTAAAAAGACTGGAAGTTACAGCTCCATTCTGATCTCAGTAAAAAGAAGTAACAGGCTAAAAAATCAATAGCCCTCCTAGGATCCCTAAATACATGTGGACACAGGGAAAACTGCTAAACCCAGGATGGGGGGACTGACAGGCACAGGCGAGGAGCCCTGGTCAGGAGAGCAGAGACTCAGGTGTCACCACACAGGATCCAGTACTAAGGTGGGACAGACGTGGAATTGGCAAATTGCTAGAGGCCAAGACAAGACAATCTGAAGGTTCAAAGCCCCAGGAAGACCCAGTTCCAGGCTCACCACTTTCACGAGTTTTAGCTCCATGAGCTGACCAGTTCCTCACAGTAAATATTGTAGAAAAAGGCCCTCTTGCTTTAGGCAGGAGAAGAGCAAAAGAAATCAGTTTGAAAAATGCCAGAACAATCTGTGCTTCCTCACAAGCTCTGTCCTCAGCAGAAATGATGTAACCAGAACCCGACCTGCTGGGTTTTATCAGAGCCCAAATGACGTGGGGGGTGGAAAGCGCTCAGCTCCAGCTGGCTCCAGCCTTCTGCGGAGAGAAGGGAAATACCCCACTCCAGTTCACTGATGCCGTCCTGGCCCACATGGGCAGGAGGTAGGATGAGAAACATGTGTGAAGTTCAAAGTGCTGGGCCAAGGGCAGGGAAACACGGAAACTAATCACAGGACCCAAGAATCCTCCCCTTAGGCCACACCTCACCACCATCTCACGAGAGGCCTACTCACACTGTTTCTTCTACCAGTCCGTCATCCCAGTTAGCAAGGAAAAATTACAAGGCATACTAAAAGCCAACACACACATAATAAAAAATAAAAAATTGGAGAGATAGAAAAGCATCAGGACAAGACATGGCAGGAATATTAACATTGTCAGAATAAGAATTTAGAGCAACATGAATTGATAAGTTAAGGATTCTGATAGAAAACAACACACAAGGACAGATGGGCAATATAAAGGGAGAAATTGCTCTAAGGACTTAAAAGTAGACCTGTCATTCCACCCAGTAATCCCACGGCTGGAAATGGACCTCAAAGGAGGTACCAGCTCCTTTTGCCAAAAAGACACCTATACTTCAGTGTTTATTGCAGCACAATTCACAGGTGCAAAGATCTGAATCAAACCAAGTGCCTATTAATTCATGAGTGGATGAACAAAATGTGGTATTTGTGTACCCTGGAATACTACAGCTATTTAAAGTTTGAATTAACGCCTTTTGTAGCACAATATGGAAGGAAGGAAGGCAGTGAAGATCATTGTCCTAAGGAAAATATCTCAAGAATGGAAAAACAAACCTGACATGTACTCATCATTAAACTGGAACTGGCCAGTGGGTGTGCAGGTGCACACAGGGAGGTGGGAGTCACTGGAAATCAAGCAGAGGAGGTGAGAGGGGAGGGCCTAGGACCCCCTAATGGGTGCAGTGAGCTCTGTTTGAAGGATAGGCACATTTAAAGCCCAGACTCAAGCCGTGTATCAAAAACATTTGCACCTGGGCGGCGCCTGTGGCTCAGTGAGTAGGGCACCGGCCCCATATGCCGAGGGTGGCAGGTTCAAACCCAGCCCCGGCCAAACTGCAACCAAAAAATAGCCGGGCGTTGTGGCGGGCGCCTGTAGTCCCAGCTGCTCGAGAGGCTGAGGCAAGAGAATCACGTAAGCCCAAGAGTTAGAGGTTGCTGTGAGCTGTGTGACGCCACGGCACTCTACCCGAGGGCGGTACAGTGAGACTGTCTCTACAAAAAAAAAAAAAAAAAAAAAAACATTTGCACCCCCGTAATATTTAGAAATAAAAAAAAAATAGTTAAAAGAAAAAAATAAAAAAGGAAAGAATCAAAACCAAAAGCTACAGATCGAGTATACTCTAAGACAAATGAAGGATGCCTTCAATGGGCTTGTTGATGCACTAGACATGGCTGATGAATCTCTAAACTTAAGAATCTATCAATAAAAACATCTAAAAGTAAAAACCAACTAGAAGAAAGACTGAAGAAAAAAAGAGAAAAGAATATCTAAGAACTTTAGGACAACATAAAAGATGTAATACAAGTATAAGGGATACCAGAATGAGAAGAAAGAGAGAAAGGACCATAAGAAATACTAGAATAAATTATGACTGAAAGTGTCCACAAATTAAGACCAAGAAGCCTGAGATCACCACACAGCAGAATAAATACCAAAAGAATCCTATTCCTACGCATGTCATTTTCAGACTGCAGAAAAACCAAGATAAAGAAAAATCCTTTAAAAAGCTACAGCATATACAAGCAACTAATCAAACAAACCACATTTCACACACACACACACACACACACACACAACATCTTATCTCTACAGGAACAAAGAAAAAATGTCATGTGGCTTCTCAGCTACTATCCAAGTAAGAAGAGAACAGGGTGAAATATTTAAAGTGTTGATGAAAAAAAAACCAAACTGCCAAGTTATAATTTTGTGTCTCGAAAAATTATTTTATAAAAGTGAAGGGGAAGGAAATAAAAAAACCTTTTCTTATACAAAACAAGAGAGAGGGAGAGAGAGCCTTTGTTGCCAATAGACCTATCTTATAAAGAATTTTTAAAGCAGTTCTTAGGAAAGAAAAAAATAATAATATAAAGGTCAGAAACTCAGCTCTTCATAAAGCAAAGATAAGTGAAGGTAAAATAAAATGTGCATTTTTCCTATTCTTAATTGATCTAACAGGTAAGAGTTTATCTAAAATGATCACTGCAACAATGAATTTAGTTAGTATCCTGTTTACACACATACCTATATCCACTAGGCCAGTGGTTCTTAACCTGTGGGTCGTGACCCCTTTGCAACAATGAAAATACATTGTGGCATTAGGAAGGTTGGGAACCACTGGTCTAGGCATATCTAAAAACTGTACACATATAAATACAGAAGGTGCCAATAAATATATGCACAATTTAAGAAGGGAAAAAACTATTAAAATCGCAATACTCAAGTCACGTTTGACTTTTGCAATTACAAGAGGTACTAAAACGTGGCATGCGTTCACCTTTGTTATTAGTATATATTGAGTATTACAATGTGCATGCATTTTTAGGCATCCTCTGTGTACTAGCTTATGTATGTTTTTGTATAAAAAAGGAATGCTTATAGATAAGGATGAATGACACCAAGGATACCAGGGTAAGAGAGAGAAATTACAATTTGTAATTATATGTTATTCACACTATCATTGAACCAAACAGTATTATTTGAAGGTGTCTGTAGATTAGATTAAAAACATATTGCAAAATCTATGAAACATTTAAGCAGAAAATTATTATTATTATTATTATTATTAGCAGTTTTTGGCCAGGGCTGGGTTTGAACTTGCCACCCACAGCATATGGGGCTGGTGCCCTACACCTCTGAGCCACAGGTTCTGCACCAGCAGAAAATTATAAGAAATATACAAGATGACATTAGAATTAATGAGTTCAGCAAGGTTGCAGGTAGCAACAAAAAAACAAAATAATTCAAATTTGAAAATAAATATATTTATAATGATATTAAAATATTTAAAATATAAATAAAATATGAAATAAATGTTTACAACATGAAAATGGAAAACTGCCAAACATTGCTGAGCAAAATCTTTAAAAACCAAGATAAATGGAGAGATACACCAGGCTCCTAAATAAATGGAGGGATACACCAGGCTCCTAAATAAATGGAGAGACACACCAGGCTCCTAAATAAATGGAGGGATACACCAGGCTCCTAAATAAATGGAGGGATACACCAGGCTCCTAAATAAATGGAGGGATACACCAGCCTCCTAAATAAATGGAGGGATACACCAGGCTCCTAAATAAATGGAGGGATACACCAGGCTCCTAAATAAATGGAGGGATACACCAGACTCCTAAATAAATGGAGGGATACACCAGGCTCCTAAAAAAAATGGAGAGATACACCAGGCTCCTTAATAAATGTAGAAATACGCCAGGCTCCTAAATAAATGGAGGGATACACCAACCTCCTAAATAAATGGAGGGATACACCAGGCTCCTAAATAAATGGAGGGATACAGCAGGCTCCTAAATAAATGGAGGGATACACCAGGCTCCTAAATAAATGGAGGGATACACCAGGCTCCTAAATAAATGGAGGGATACACCAGGCTCCTAAATAAATGGAGGGATACACCAGGCTCCTAAATAAATGGAGGGATACACCAGGCTCCTATATAAATGGAGGGATACAGCAGGCTCCTAAATAAATGGAGGGATACAGCAGGCTCCTAAATAAATGGAGGGATACAGCAGGCTCCTATATAAATGGAGGGATACACCAGGCTCCTAAATAAATGGAGGGATACACCAGGCTCCTAAATAAATGGAGGGATACACCAGGCTCCTATATAAATGGAGGGATACACCAGGCTCCTAAATAAATGGAGGGATACACCAGGTTCCTAAATAAATGGAGGGATACACCAGGCTCCTAAATAAATGGAGGGATACAGCAGGCTCCTAAATAAATGGAGGGATACACCAGGCTCCTAAATAAATGGAGGGATACACCAGGCTCCTAAATAAATGGAGGGATACACCAGGCTCCTATATAAATGGAGGGATACACCAGGCTCCTAAATAAATGGAGGGATACACCAGGCTCCTAAATAAATGGAGGGATACAGCAGGCTCCTAAATAAATGGAGGGATACACCAGGCTCCTAAAAAAAATGGAGAGATACGCCAGGCTCCTTAATAAATGTAGAAATATGCCAGGCTCCTAAAAAAATGGAGGGATACACCAGGCTCCTAAATGAATGGAGGGATACACCAGGCTCCTAAATAAATGGAGGGATACACCAGGCTCCTAAATAAATGGAGGGATACACCAGCCTCCTAAATAAATGGAGGGATACACCAGCCTCCTAAATAAATGGAGGGATACATCACGCTTATGGATCAGAAGACACAATATTGTTAAGATATCAAATCCTCCCAAGTTCATCATTATATTCAGGACAAATCCAGCCAAAAATTCCAACCTATATCTGGAGAAATGGACAAATTTGTTCTAAAATTTATTGAAATGCAAAAAACCTAGACTAGTTAAAATCACTTTGCATAAGAAGAACAAAGTTGGAATACTGATGGTATTTGAAATCAAGGTTTATTAAAAACCTAGTATAATCAAGATAGTATTAGATTTACATAAATTTCGAACTGGCATATTAATGAATGGAAAAATATATTACTGAATGGAAAGTCCTAAAATAAAATCACACATGCAGGGTGGACATAAAGTTTATGTGTGATCTACTGAACTATTTTAAATTGCACATCAACTTAATGTCCACCCTATATGTGGTCAATTAATTTTTCACTGGCGGCACTAAGCCGCTTCACCAAGGAAATGATAGTCTCAACAAATGAATGGCCCTCCATCCCTACCTTGTTCCACAATCCTGTTTAATCTGGACTTCCAATCCTTAAAACTAAAGCTGAAGAAAAAGCATGTGCTATATTGCTACTGTTCATAAGCAAAGGGAAAAAATATTTTGTTGCATGTGGTTTCAGAAATCTGTATAAACTGCAGGGGGAAAATTACTTGATAAAATTCTTAAGCCCAACAAAAAGGAAATCAGTATACAGATTTTTTTTTTTTTTGGTAGAGCAAAATGTAGTGTTAAAACCAAGTTTTACAGGTTAAAATCAAAAAACCTAGTTTTAACTTTATAAGTTAATTTTAGCTATACACTGATAATATAGTAATGGTATGTAATGCAATTGCTGAGAGAACATTCTAGAAATAAATTAAAATACAACAATAAAAACTACTTGTAATAACATGCCAGTTAACTTCAACACAAAGTGGGGAGAAAGGAAGTGGCCCACAGAGAGGAGTCCTGGAGGCTGGAGAGAGAGGTTGGGGGAGAAAGACTGAAGAGAGAGGGGCTGGGGGGAAAGGCCCGGGAGAGAGGCTGAGGAGAGAGGCCAGGGAGAGAGGCTGAGGGGAGAGAGACTGAGGGGAGAGAGGCTGAGGGGAGAGAGGCTGAGGGGAAAGAGGCTGGGGGGAGAGAGGCAGAGGGATAGAGGCTGAGGGAGAGAGGCTGGGGGAGAGAGAGGCTGAGGGGAGAGGCCGGGGAGAGAAGGGCTGGGGGGAGAGAGGCTGAGGGACAGAGGTTGGGGGGAGAGAGGCTTGGGGGATAGAGACTGAGGGAGAGAGGCTGAGGGATAGAGGCTGGGGGAGAGAGGCTGAGGAATAGAGGCTGGGGGAGAGAGAGGCTGGTGATGATAGGGGCTGGGGGGAATGGTGCTGCATGATTTTAACACCAAGAAAGAAACACAGAGGCTGGGTGCAGTGGCTCACACCTGTAATCCTGGCACTCTGGGAGGCCCAGGTAGGTGGATTGATTGAGCTCACTAGTTGGAGATCAGCCTAATCAAAAGTGAGACCCCATCTCTAAAAGTAGCCGGGTGTCATGGCAGGAGCCTGTAGTCCCAGCTATTTGGGAGGCTGAAGCAAGAGAATTGCTTGAGCCCAAGAGTTTGAGGTTGCTGTGAGGTACGATGCTACTGCACGCTACTGAGGGTGGCAAAATGAGACTCTGTCAAGAAAGAAAGGAAGGAAGAGAGGGAAGATGGGAGGGAAGGAGGAAGGAAGGAAGGTATGGAGGGAGAGAGGGAAGGAGGAGGGAGGGAGGGAGGGAGGAAGGAAGGAAGGAAGGAAGGAAGGAAGGAATGGAGGGAGGGAGGGAGGAAGGTATGGAGGGAGGGAGGGAAGGAGGAGGGAGGGAGGGAGGGAGGGAGGGAGGGAGGAAGGTATGGAGGGAGGGAGGGAGGGAGGGAAGGAAGGAAGGAAGGAAGGAAGGAAGGAAGGAAGGAATGGAGGGAGGGAGGGAGGAAGGTATGGAGGGAGGAAGGTATGGAGGGAGGGAGGGAGGGAGGGAAGGAAGGAAGGAAGGAAGGAAGGAAGGAAGGAAGGAAGGAAGGAAGGAAGGAAGGAAGGAAGGAAGGAAGGAAGGAAGGAAGGAAGGAAGGGAGTTTTTAAAACAGGTAAAGATCAATCCCAGGGAGGGTCGTAGTGCAGAATTTCCACTTTGTGAGCGCAGAGAGAGTGGCAGAAGGATTTCAAGACAAATGATGAGCTGTCCTGCAGAACAACCGAAGAAATCAGGAATGATAAAACAAAAAGTTATAATAATATGAAAATGGTAGGAATACCAAATGCATGTGTTGCCTTAATAAATTTTAGTAGATTAAAAATCAAAAGACAAAAACTTTAACAGGAGATTTAAACATAATTTTCATCTGGGACTAAATTTGCATAAACAGTAAAAACTAATAATAATTAAAAGGACAAAAAGAGGCAAAGATACATCAAAAATGACAATATTAATATCAGATAAGATAGAATTTGGGGCAAAAGAATCTGAAATGAGTCAGAAAGGGATGTTTTATGCAATAAACATACAATGTGTAATCGTTATGGACTGTCATGCCTTTGGGAGCATGGTGACAAAGTTAATAAACTACAGTCCTGTCAAGAGACTGTATTATACCTCTCTGGACAATAACAACAACAATCACAGCTCCAATAGCGTGCACCTGCAGCACCCACCCCCACCCACAGTAGAGATAATTTTGAATAAGGGGAGAGTGATTGAATACGGAGAATGTGTAGAAAACTGAGCTCTTTTTACTTGTACCCAAATATTAGTCACACTGAACATCTTAGCAATTGGCAGAAAAACTGCGTTTTTGTTTTTTTTTATCACAATGCAATAAACCTGGAGATTAGTAATATCCATAAAAGGAAGACCAAAGCATGTCTCCTCGGGAAGGGAAAGATCCTCCACAGGCCTCTGAGCCCAAATAGGGCTGACGTCTGAGACGGCAGATTATTTACAAATGAATAAAAATAAGAAAATCTTATTTCAAAAATGTATGAACTGTGGCGAAATCCTCACTTAAAGGAAAAATTATAACCTTAAATGTTTTCACCATTTAATAAGACATTTATTTTGTGTATATAATCACATACACTCATTTTTTAAAAGCAAGAAATAAAATGTGTATGTAACAGATTATTACCTTGTTCAAAGCACTAAAAACCAGAAACATGGGCAATAAAGGAATTATATGGAGTAAAATTTTACAGTAGCTGTTTTCAAGCACTGGTGTTATTATTAATAGATGCTCATTACATTTGTTCTTTATTTTCTGAAAATTCAATAACATTATAACATACTATATGATATATTTACACTTGAGAGAAAATCAAAATATCTAGGATGTCCCTATTAATTACATAATGCAAACTACTTAAAATTTAGTAATTACTCTTGAAACAAAGAAATGCCCAGTCAATGAAATGGTTAAATTCTCAGCAGTGTCCCACAGAGTTATTATAAATTTCCTTACAACTATCGAAAGCTCTCCTGGAGGTTTCTGTCTCTGTGTTTTAGTCTAATGCTGGGATTTATATTTATATTTATTTTATGAATTGTGAAACACTCAAAATTAGTAAACTTGTGTTCAAGAAAGTTTATTTTGTGTATGTTTTTGTTTGCTTTTGGACAACCCCACAAGGTGCTTGTTCCATGGTCAATGACACCAGCATGGCCGCTCACTTGCATGCCCAGCGTGGCCCAGGCCACTGTTTTTCT
Organism: Nycticebus coucang; assembly: GCF_027406575.1. Classification (NCBI taxonomy): domain Eukaryota; kingdom Metazoa; phylum Chordata; class Mammalia; order Primates; family Lorisidae; genus Nycticebus; species Nycticebus coucang. The sequence goes on from NC_069780.1 coordinate 193,874,863, forward strand.
GCACACAGGAAAGCAGAGGCTTCCTAGAGTGCTCTGGGCAGGTCGCTGCTTCCACGCAGATCACTCGTGGTGGCAGTGACACCTGTCAGGATCCTACCTGAGGCTTGATGGGGGTGGGTTCAGATGCTGGACAAGGCCAGATCACTAGGACGCTGCCTGCCCTTAGCAGCTTTTGACCAGAAGGCATGGTGCACTCTTCTTTCAGAGTGGGGTCCAAATGCTGCCCTGTGGGAGACTGGCCTGTCCTCTAGAGGGCTGGGGCTGCTGTGCTGGCCAGTCCAGAAGTTGTCCTTGGCTGTGCTGCTGGCCCATGCTGCTGGCCCATGCTTCTGCCTGGAGGATCCTTATCATTCCCTAATGCATGGGGTCCATCTAGGGACTCTGCTGTGGGAAGACTGGCGAAGCAGCCTTGTGTGTGGTGTTGGTGGTTTAATCCCTCAATGAGCAGCCCACGTCTTCCTGTGAACAAGGGCTGTGGGGCCAGTGACTTCCTGAGGAAAGTCCTTCCTGCTGACCAGGGGCTGCCCTCAGCCACCTGCCTGGTGAAGCCTGCCTCAAACATCCCCCTCCATGTCTCAGATTTCAGGTAAAGTGTCCTCCACAGAGCCCAGGGAAGCTGGGGGAGTATGGACACAGTAAGGCCAGTGTAGCTGCCATGGGCAGTGTTCCCTGGGCAGGGTCATCTACAGAAACCTGCCAGTTGTGCAATGGTTGGGGACAGGCCTGGAAAACCTGTCAGGAGCCCATCTGGAAGTCCCCTTTGGTCTGTGACTGTTAGGTGTTGACGAAGTGAATTTGCATCTCAGAAGCTTTTAAAGTCCTCATGAAAGTGGAAACCGGCCAGAGATAGCCTCGTGGACACAGACCACAGCATGGACACATCCTGCGGAAACTAGGGGCAGGCCTGAGGAAGGACAATTCCAGAAGCAAAATAAGCCTGTTTTGCATAAGATGAGATAGTGAAAACCACGCAGGTGATTCCAAGATGAAAACTGGGGCCCTACCCTCAGTCCTCAAGATGCGCGATGAACGTGGGGATGGGGCATGGGACAGGACGTCCTATTTTATCCAGGACTTCACAGGACATCCCCAGCATCCCTCCTTATCAGACCAGAGTTAGCCAAGAGTTGATGCAGAACAGGGAGGACACCGGCTCTTCAGGGAGCAGGTGCTGTGGTGGGGAACAGGGAGGACCCGGCTTCAGGCCCCCTGTGGGCAGGAGCTTGGAGCCGAGAGGCTACAAGGATCTCCTCAGGGAGCAACATCATCAGCCCCCAGTGACTGTCTGGACAAGGTCTGCCCCACAAGGTGCTGAGAGGCTGCTAATGTCCTCAAGACAAAGGGGTTTCGGTATTGGTACCCTCTGGTGCTGCCTGGACTTGTGGGAGTTGGTGAACTCCACATTTGGGCCATGTAGGGTCCAGAGGACCTTTGGCTAAAAGAGTAGCAATGGTGCTTCTTTCCCTGGGCTGCAGCTTCCAAAATGCTGCATTTACTCCAGATGGTGCTGCCATATCCCAGGCTGTAGGCTGCAGGCAGGCCAGCCCAAGGCCATGCGTTTTTATCTCCTAGGGTCATTTTCTGGGGAGAGCGTTTGTCTCTCAGTCGGGACACATCCCTGTGAATACCAGGACATCAGTCAATGGCCTTGTTCCAGCAGTGGTACTCTCCCCTCCCAGCTCCCCCTCTCTGAATTAGAGCCCGTGGCTTCCAGTAGCCATCGCTACCTGCACCATGTGCTGGCCATGAGTCACACCTCATGCCAGAGCATGGGCTCTTGTGCTGGGAAAACCACCTGCAGATCACATTTACTTGATTTTAGAGTTGGGCCAGCGGTGAGTTAGGTCAGCATGCCCCATGGACACAGGCTACCAGCACCACATGCCCCCCTCCTGTGCGAAGGCCTCCTGGGTGACTCTGGTGCTGCCTGCCTTGCCTGGCCAGTCTTCCTGGCCCCTCAGCTGGGGCTGGGCTGTCTTTTCTCCACAGGGTTGGTTGTGGGGAGGGTCAGGGCAGTCGTGCACACCAGCATCTGCACAAAACACAGAACTGTCTGCACAGTGGCCAAGCCCTACTTTGGCTGGGAGTGAGATTTCCAGGTTTCCATTTGCTCCCTGCAGACAGGCAGATGAAAGGAATGGGCAGGTGGAGAAAAGAGGACCATGCCTGTCCTGCTGGGCTCCACACCGTCCCCTCAGGAAGTTTCAGAACTGCAGATGCAGAGCACCCCTCCCTGCCACCCCCTCTCACTTACTCTGTCCCCCAAGTCATGCAGCTGGGTGATTGTGCTCATCTAGCTCATATGCTGACAAATTGGATGATGGGAAAGAAGATTTTTCATTATCCAGGGCCCCACCTGCTGTCTGGGGCAGCAGGTTTGGAGACAGAGGAGGAGAGGCAGGACTGTGATCCCTAGCAGTGGGCTGTAGAGACTGATGTTAGCAAACTGTGTTTTGAGTTCTCCCTTGGGCATGTATGTGAAGTCCCCGGTGCTGTCAAAGCCAGGCAGCCACAGTCCTGGGACCTGAAAGCCCAGAAAGATCAGCCTAGCCTTTGGGGATGCAGCCCTCACCCCAGGGCAGGCCTGGCTGGGGCGCCACAAGCATCATGTTGTGATGGCTTAGATGGAGTGGAAGGAAGTAACCTCAGCCAGGACAGTGAGTGTGTGTCCAGTGTGCAGGGAGAGAGGTGGAGTCAGAGGGAAACAGGCCGGGGAAGGGAGAGAGATAGGATAAAACACAAACTGCTCTCTGGGCAGTGCCCAGCAGCAGTTTCCCTGGGAAAAGCCTCTTCCCATAGTTATGTGGAGCAGGGCAAAGTCCAGCTTGTTAGAAAACGAACAGAATACAGGCAGCTGGGGGGCCCCACCGAGGTGGGAGGGCCATCTGCACCCTCAGGCCCCCCTGTGCCTCAGAGCTGGCTGCAGCTCCCTGGGTAGTTACTACTGGAAGGTGCTGAGCACCTACTGTATTCACACACTCAGCCCAGGGCTCCTCATTGGCCTTGGGCTGACAGCCACTAGGAATGACCAGAGGAGCCTGTCCAGAGCCAGATTCTAGCTGGTGTGTTGGCACACTGTTCCCTGAGAGGGCTGAGGTGTGCCATGAAAATTTTTAAAGATCATTGATTAAATTATTTTCAAAACAAGTTCAAAGCACAGTAAGTATATTCTTTTTTTTTTTTTAACTCCTTTTTTTTTTTTTTTTTTCTGAGACAGTTTCATCCTGTCGCTCTGGGTAGAGTACCATGGCATCACCAAAGCTCACACGAACCTCAAACTTTTAGGCACAAGTGATCCTCTTGCCTCAGACTCCTGAGTAGCTGGGACTACAGGTGCCCACCACGTCTGGCTGTTTTTTCAATTTTTAGTAGAGAGGGAGTCTTGCTCTTGCTCAAGTTAATCTTGAACTCCTGAGCTCAGGCAATCCACCAGCCTTGGTATCCCAGAGAGTTGGGATCACAGGTGAGAGACACCACACCTCGCCCTTTACTCTTTTTTTTTTTTTTTTTTTTTTTGATCAACATAATCTAAGTGTGCTGCAGACGTTTAACTATAAATAGGTTCAAGTGTGCCATGAGATAAAAAAAAAAGGTTGAAAAACACTGATTGAGAGATTCACCTTCCTTTGAAAACACCTCATAGTAACTTTTCTCTTGAGGTCAGCAGAGCCTGGACATAAGAATGTTTGGCTTTTCCTGGGAGCTTTCTGTGCTTCTGAAAGTTCCTCCTAAAAATAGTAGGTGGGACAGAAAAGAAAATGACGTTTTCCCAGGAGCGCCCACCTAGACCTACGGGCCAGCAGAACAACCTCACCCCAGAGACGTCTCCCAGGACCAATGAGCGCCCTGAGCAAACTGCACCCTCGCTGCCACGGGGAGCACACAACTGATTCTGTAAGGTCTGAGGACGGGATTAACATGTTGTTATAACATTACTGTCTGATTCAAATAATTCTGTTTTCTTGTGAGGACTGCTCATGAAATATCTATTTTACATGTGGTACAAACCCCAACTGGGACTGGAAACAACAGCAGTGGCACGTTGACGTTGCTCAAACAGTACCTTCCCATTAACCAAGAGCAACAATTAGGAAATGTTTCAAGTAACTTTAATCTCAGTGGCTGAATACACATTGTTCATTTTCCTGTGTCAACAACTAGAGGCTGATGTTTTTGAGCAGATTTCCATATGCTAATTTACCTATTTCCCTTTCTGAAAGACTATCTTTCCTGACTGCTAATTCCAGCTGACAGGGAATGGTTTCACTTTTCATTCTCTGCAAAATAATATACTATTGCAAAGTGATTTATAATAAACAGTATCTAGGAAAGAACTACAATGCTGATTGGTTTTGACAACCAAAAATGCATTATTAATGAAATAATAACATTGGCAGCATCTTGGACACAAACTAATTGTTTAGAGTTTATTTTTCTGTTCAGACTTTAGATCCTTGACTACTGTTTAAAGCTTCTTTGGGGTGGATGATTATTGCTTGGGAAGATTGTAGAGACACATTCGTGCTAGGTGGAAAGTTCAAATGCATCCAGGGTGAACAGGAGGACAGATTATGTTGAAAATTGTGGCTAACGCTATATTTTAATAACAATATTTTTCAGTTTTACTTAACTTAGTAATTCTTAATTATCCTAAATCAGAGGTCTTTCGAATTATACCGTCTATAACTAATAAAGGTAATTTTAAAAAATAAATTATTTTTAGAATTCTAAGTAATTCTAAGAAGTATTATGAGCAGTCAATATATAATGCACTATTTTCTATCCAGAGTTAGCTCTAAATTACAGCTAGGAAAAAAATGGAAGAATAAAACAAAACCTAAAGTCAAACTCAACATTATTTCGAGTTGTCTGATGGGAGCAGGGGGGGAACTCGGTCATTTATCCCAACAACACAGCAAAACCTACAGCATCACGATGTGACTGCAGTTGTGCAAAGCCCCAGAAAATCCATCTCATTGCTTCCGGTAGAAAACTATTCTACATTTTAAGCTTACTAATTATACAAAATGTAATGTTTTATTTCATCCATTCACTCCAATTTCTGTTACTTAATTCACTAAAATATCTGTACTGCTGATGGAATTATGGCAGTGCTTACGGAAGACTGGGCACCCATTGTTATGGGGTCCCATATTAATTGCACCATGAACTTTATTGAATTTCCTGAAGTGCTTTGCTGGATAGTCTCCAAACACTAACAGGCAAATGAAATTAAATAAAAAGGGTCAGCTTTATTTAAAAGCATCATGTAAGAGCTTTAGAGAACGACCATAATTAAAGAGGCTATACACCAAAAGCTCAATGCCAGCGTCCCTCCTCACCTGAGCACACCCGTCTCCTGGGGCATCGTGGAGAACTCGTCACAGAGAGGGGCCTCGGCAGCCCAAGGGCAGGCGCTGACGGGGAGGTGGCTCCCTAACAGGTTTTCACAGATGTTCATGGAATTCAGCCGTGCCATCTCCCACACCCACCTTAGTGCACTTGTGAACTTCACCATGATTTCTGCAGAGAGTGTTGAAGTCAATGTTGGAAAATGCAAACAAGAACAAATAAAAGATTTATCTGCTAACTTAGCACAGAAGTTGGTAAACAGCAGAAGACCACAGGGGCACTCTATGAGTGGTCATTGTTGTCTGGAGGCAGGGGCAGCCCCACGGCCACATGCCCAGTGCTCAGGGATGAATCCATCCAGCAGGGCCCTCCAGTCCCCTCCTGACTGGATCAGGGGCCGTCCCCAGAAGGGTGACTGCAAAACTCAAGGCTACCTGTGTATGGGAAACACAAAACAGGGGCAGCCAGCTCGTGATGCTTGCAGAGTTTCCAGGACTGGGAAGATTTCTCTGAGAAAGCTGGAAAACATGATTGCCCAGGACCCAATTTGGATCAATTGAATGTGAATTGTTCCAGGTGAGGCACCGGGATATATGATCTGCAAAAGTTCTCTGGATGGTTCTGGTAGACCTGTGGGCTGCAGGGAAAGGCAGAGAGCATGCTCCAAGCAAAGACAGGGCAGAGGTAACCACTTAGCCCACGCAGGCAGCCACCCTGTGCCAGTGTGGTGGGGGAACCACCCTGCAGACACCCCATGAGTGATGCAGCCCAGAGTTTGCAAGAACCACGCCATGATGCAGGGGCCCTGCAGAGTTCTGCTGCTTCACCCTGTGGAGTGTGGGTTTGGGGTGGGAGGAGGTTGGTGCTGGAGCTGAAAGCTGGGAGGAGAGGGTGCTGCTGACACAGTGGGTATGCGTGGAGCAGGGAGGGGAGGTTCTGTGCAGGACTTTGCAGTAAGCAGGTTCAATCCCTTAATGGGTAAGGTCAGGAAATTCAGGTCCAAATAAGAAAACTGTTTGGCTGGAGATTGCCAAAACTGTGTCAGTTCAGGAAGACCGTCTAGAGTGATGTGCTAATAATATACCACACGTAACTGATGAAAAATTGTACAGTCAAGTTCCTCCCAGAAAACAGCAGGTCACTTCATGAAACAATGTCGTCTACTATGCAATCGCCTTAGTAAGGAAAGGAACGCAGAGTGTGCCCAGGGAGCAACGTACTCCCCTGATGAGAGCAAAATGCTAATGACGACAGAGGACAGAGCAGCTAGTCCCACTGCCATGGGGCAAAAGTGAACTTTTCAGCCTCTCACTCTGAGGCCTGCAGGCTTCTCTCCCAATAAGAGACTCCAGAATGTCCTTGCTCTGAATGGAGATATACCATTCCTGAGATCCTGAGGTCCTGTTTAATTCAAAATGAAGAACCTTAATGAAAGGACCCCGCCCTACTCCCAACTTGACCCCAACACCTTCGTGACAAACCAGTCCAGACGATAGGATCGAAGAGACAGACTCATTCTGCAGACAGAACTCTGATGGCAAAAGTCAAGGTCAGACCAGCCTGGCTCCCTGCTGGCCGGATGCAACTCAGAAGGCCATGTCTTTTTTCAGTTTTATATGTAACACCACCTTCTTGTATACAAACTGTACAATTTGTCTACTCCTCACATGCTCTCATTGATGGGAAAATTGACATCGTGTTAGTGATAACTGTTTAAAAACAATATTTCTATGGTGCATCTTAGAATGGGTACAGGTGAAACTTAATAAAGGCAGAATACAAATGTCTATATACAATAACTAAGAAAATGCCATGGAGGCTACGATGAACAGTTTGATGAGAATATTTCAGATTGCATATGAAACCAGCACATTGTACCCCTTGATTGCACTAATGTACACAGCTATGATTTAACAATAAAAAATAAATAAATAAATTTGAAGGGAAAAAAATAATAAAATAAATAAATAAAAACAATATTTACACTTGCAAAGAAATGTATGTTCCACTGCTTGATCTTTTTATTCCTTTCACACAATTACCTGGGATGTGTTAGAAAGTGAATAATACTAATGAATGCTGCCACTCACCCCCAAAGTCCATCCCTGCTAGGATTGTGTGTTCCCCGCCACTCCCAGCACATCTAGGGTGCACCGTGTCATGAGTGTCTCCGCCCAGCACCCACGGCCTAAATCTGTGCATTGTCCATAATTATTCCTATTCTACAGGGGGCAAAGACACTTGGGAAGACGCCCATCAGGTGCTGATCAGTGAGAAGAGCGGCTGCAGGAGATGAGCCCAAGTATCACCCCAATAGATACTTGAATATTCACGGATCCTCTGGAAAAATGAACAAGGCCTTTCTTGAGGGGTTAGGGAGAAATTCTTTCGCCTTTTCACAGTATAGCCTTTGTTTTTGAATTTTTACCAACAGCAATTTTGACAACCCTCAAAATAAAACTAATAAATAAAATCAGCTTTGCTGCTTCACCACAAACGAGAGAATGTGTGCTTTGAGTCTCATCATCACTCCCATGCACTTGGAAAACATGGACCAAGATGCTCCTTCCTCGTCTCGGTCTGTACCGGAGACATTGTATTCATTGAGTTGCCCTTGAATTTCCACGCACACCGTGGCCAATTTCCTCTTCCTGACCCTTTGGTGAACCAGGAGGCGGCACATGACTCCAAGCCCTTTGACAAATGAACCACCGCCTAGGATTATGTGCTGTTCAAATCACACGACAGAAGGGAACTTGGTCTAACGTCACCCCCCTGCCGTCATGTCCAATAGACTTCCACCATCTTATTAAGATGGGGGGCATTGTGATTTACCGGAGGCAGTCTTGGTGGGCTGGTCACGCGCAGGACATGAGGTTGGGTTTCACTGGAGAAATCTGGGGGGCAGGTCCCTGGAAGGCACACAGGACATGGAGACGCAGACGTGTTACCTTGTGTCCCTGGGACACTGAAGCTGGGAACAAATCATTACTCCCCTCTAGCAATAACACCAGCACTTATCTGTGTATCTTTGCTGACTGCTCTGTGGATACTTGCTCCGATGTGGTACAAATTACAGAGTTTGTGTGACCTTGCTTAGTTCAATGCAGTTTTTAACTTTCATTCCCTTAGAACGGGTCCTGGTTTTGAATTATGTTATCATTTATTACAAGGCCCAACGGCATACAATCTCTCAGTCTTTTCCTGGCTCTGAAAGTGTATGCACTTAACATGGATAGTGCAGGACATTTTTAATTATACATTTTAAAAATCTGTCTGGCGTGCGTGCACAGCACACAAACAGACACACAGGTTGGGATAGTGCCTGTAACTATGGGCTTGAGGATGCCTCAAAAAATGTGGCCGCATCAAGTGCATTTTGCGATGGACCTATTTTGAGGAAAGATAAATTACTGAGCAGTAGCTAACTCCCTCAATGGGTTAATGATTTTACCTGCTATTCTTTTCTGAAAGGGCTTATTTAAATGTTTATCAGTTGTGCAAAGTGGAGCCTCGCTGGTGATCCGCAAGGGAGGGCTCATCATTGCCTATGCATGGGAGCGTTGTAGGAAGATTAAAATAACATTGAGTATATTCTGTAAATGAAGGAGAGAACTAACAGAAGCCTCCCGAGTCCATTATAAATTTTAATAATACATCAAGGTAATGTAACTGAATAACCGATCTCTAAGGGAAGAAACACAACATTTGGCTAATATTACAATTTAAATTATGAAAACAAAAAGAGCTTTTAGTTAATCTTGTCTTTCTGCTTTTATTCTTCAGGCTCTTTTTTATTTTCCCTGAATCCAAAACACCATGTAAACAAATAAAAGTACGGGAGAAAATAAACAGTTTGGCATCTCAGTAGATTAATTAATGCGCTTCAGCCTTGGCACCAGTAGGCGAAAATTATGTGCATAAATAATATCACTAATTAAAAAGATGCAGATTAACATGCAAATAATGTTAATGAGGATCTGCAATTCCAGAGTGGATTCGCATAACATCAACAATTTAATGGGTTGGAAGGCTTGTGTTTGCATTACATTAATAAATTTCAAAGACCTTGCATAAAAAAGTTCTGTCGGAGCCTCTGTTTCCCACTTGTGAGTTGTAAATTCTGTGGGCAGTAGCAAGCACTCGGGCAGATGATGCCAAAGTCATTATCTCAGAGACTGTTGAGGGGGCCTCGTGCCAGCGTGACCAGCTGCTGGGAACTGGGCAGTCGGCACTATTCCGTGCCAATTATTCATGTTATTTGGGTAGTCTTGATATTTATTTAAACTGATTAATATTTTGTGCTCTGCGTCTTGATCTGGAGGGAAATCATTTTAAGCAAGCAATGTTAAAAAAAAAAAAAGAAAAAGAAAAAGTCTGATCAGGCTTTGATGTGTGGTGGAAGTGAATGCCTAACAGGATTGATTGAGCAGACAGAATTCCAGACCACAGACAAAAACAGCATAAAGTGCCTTTAATGATGTCATATAGGGTTGAGATAAACACAGTGTTATGGTGCTACCCTCTGCACAGCCACCAGCCGCCAGCTCTCCCTGGGAAAGCTAAGGCTGGTGCCACACAGTGCCCTCTGCTCTGCTCGGCTCTTTGCTGCACAGATGACACTGCCACTGTACATGGGTTTTACGAAGAAAAGCAAAGATTGACTTCCTCTCTAAAACACTGAATTACCAACTCCCAGGTCAGTCCTCGTCCTCGCCTGACCCTGAGCCGGGGCCTCCAGAGCCGATCCCCAAGTGTCACGTTGTGCAGGGACAGTGTGGACCGGGCAGGTGGCCACATGGTCAACCCGGTGCCTGCCTTCGGCCAATGCCCTGTCCACACTCAGACTCTCTAGAGGGTTCACACATGTCCTGTCCCTGAAAGCTGGAGGCAAGAGTTCCAGGATTCTTGAGCACAGGCAGTCTCTGTCTAAGGGCAAGAATCAGTGTGGTCAAATCACTAGACAACCAGCAAAGCTCCACCTTGAGTTGACGTGGCGGGAGAAGCAGGCTGATGACGCTCAGAGCACAGCTCCCCAGGCAGCAGAGGCGTCCGTCCCTGCCAAGGCAGAGAGTGGCAACTTCTCCTCCCACCCCCCACACCTGTGCAGGCTCCCCTACACCTGCCCCCAAGCTCTTCCACACCACTGCTGGCTCCCTCACACCTGCCCCCAGCTCCCCCATACCAGCACTGGCTCCCCCACACCTGCCCCCAGCTCCCCCACACCTATGCCAGCTCCCCGGGTCCCCAACTCCTGCCCCCGGCTCCCCACACCTGCCCCTGGGTTCCCCACTCCTTCCCCCAACTACCCCACACCCATGCTGGCCTCCCGCACACCTGCCCCCATGTCTTCCACTCCTGCCCTGGCTCCCCATGCCTGCCCCGGCCTCTGCTTAAAACATTTCTCCCCCCAGTCCTGCATCCCGGATGCCTGAGCTCTGGAGCAAGACCCGCGTGTGGATGTCCGCCAGCTCTGCTTGATTTGGAACAGCTTACAGACATGCATGTCCCTGGCCTCCTAAGGGCTCCTCTGGAGCAAACAGTTCTCTCACCATGGGCAGAGCTGCCAGCACCACCCCGTGTACAGTGCTGAAGGCGTGGGGGTCAGAGACTGCGGCTCAGCCTCATTGCTGCAGATATCACTTGTGGTGGGGGTCTACCAGTTTAGAGGCCCTCAGGGAGAGACAAACCAAAGCCAAAGTTCTAAAGCTTCAGCCATGGAAGCAACATGGCAGCTCTCCTGGTCCCTGCAGCCTCCCGCCAGGACGCCACAGCAGTGGCGGGCAGAGTACACAGAGCTCTCCCCCAAACATAGAGGTCTGCTGGGGCCTGGACTCGGCTCCCAGGCCCTGTCCTCTGTGGTCCCTGAGTCCTTACTGCCTGAATTTGGAGAAACCCTTCGTTCCGCACTCCCTGTCATGTTAAGACACCTAGATGAACGTCTTCCCTGCTGGTACCCCGGGCCTCTCCATGTGTGCAGGCCATGGCAGGATCTCACACCCCGGACTCCTGACACACTCTGTTGGGCTATGGGTGAGGAGAGAAGGGGTCACACCAGGTAGAGGTGTGACATGTGGAGAATGGGCCACCCTGCTCACATCTCTGCAATGTCTCCATCAGAGGACCCTGCTAGGAAGTGAGCTTTCACAGATACACACCATTTATCTTTGCAACCACAGTGCCCAACAGGTGCCAGGCCCTTGCATGCCCCCACCTGGGCCTGACGGGCAGTGAAGGTGGGCTGGTGGAGCAGGGCATGGCTCCAGACAGCTCTTAGCAACTGTGTATAGCTGCTGTGTCAACCAGCTACTGCTCACGAGTGACCTGGGACTCACGCAGACTCGTAACTCCTCCTCTTCCACCTGAGCCACCTGCCTGCAGCGAAGTGGCACCTGGCATTTGCATTCAAGGTGAAAAGTGCTCAGAGTTAAAGAAAATGATACCACACAGGCTGATTTGTAGAAACTGTTTCCATCCTGATAAACTAACTGAGCTGCACAGACTCAGCTGCACTCCAGACTTTTTGTACAAAGAAGTGCCTGCAAAGGGCACCCATCTGCCCTGACCCTTGGCTACCAGCCTGGAGTTAGAATCCTCACATATAGTATTGGGAACTAATGAGACTTATCACTGGTTTCCAGGTTATATATACGCACCCATTTATATAACATGTATAGAATTGTTATATTGTTCTATAACATATATAGAATTGTTCTATCTATGTTATATAAGAGTGTGTGTGTATATATACACACTTATATAACATAGATAGAACAATTATATAAATGCATATATAATATGTGCAACAATTATATCTATACATATATCGTATGTTTAACTATTATATCTACACATATATTGTATATATAAAACAATTGCATTTGTACACATATCTAACAATTATATATACACATATTTAACATTTATATATACTATGCCATATATAAAAATTATGTACATATATCATACATGTAATATTATATATATCATCTGTAATAATTATATATACATATATTACATCTAATAATTATATCTATACACATATAATATATAATTATATATCATACGTAATAATTATATCTATCCATAAATCATATATAATAATTATATATACATATCATACATAACAACTATATATACACGTATATCACACCTACACAATACTACAGTGCTACACGTCTATATTTATGACAACTGTGAAGCATGTGCTACACGGCCTGTCAATTAAATACTGGCGTAAAGGCCTCTGTTGACAGGCTCACCAATGCTGTGTGACAGTTGGCGATTTGGGTGATCTGGGGCTTCCCTTTGCACATGGCAGAGATGTAAATGGTGAGTAAAAAACAGGCGGCGCATGCTCTTATGGGCGATTCTGCAAGTGGGCGTCCGGCCAGCAGGTGGGCAGCTTTCTGCCATGCTCCTGGAGTGTCCGGGCAGGGCCTAGAAAGCATGAGGACCTCACTGATGTTATCAGGGAACATCTGCTTGGCATGAGGAGTGAGAGGATGAAAAAGGAGCCTGGGGCAGACCAGGAAGAAGCCGCTGGCCCCAGAGGGGAAAAGGACATGGAGAGCCCATGTCTGCCTGATGAAGTCTGCTGGGAGCACAGACCATGCTGCTGCGTGTTACTGGGTGAGGAAAAGGTGAGCTCTCTCTTTGGCCTCAGTCACTTTACAGTTTATAATTAGATGCAGTTATCTGATGACATAGACGTAGCCCACTCCCACCCTACTCTGGATCTCCAGAGCAGGGGAAATTCCCCGCCTGCTCCTCCCCCACCTCGGCAATGGCTGTGGGAAAAGCAGAGGCAGAAGGGAAGGGATTGATGCCTCTGGGCAAGGCACCCTGGCCACAGTCCCGGGAAGCACTGGCCTCCAGTCTGACAGCCACAGGTGGGACGGCCCCTCCCTGCTGAATGTGACCAGCTACTGCCAACATCCATGACCTCCTGAAAGGTAGGGGACCCAGGCACAAGGAGGTCTGGGTGTCTGCTTTCTGAGAGGCCAGAGGAGACCAGTGAGAACTACACCCTGAGACAGCATCAGAGAAAAAGATTCCAGAAACACTCAATCGTTCCCTTTCCCGGGGGCCTATTATTTCTGCCAAGCATATTTTTCTACCTCCTGCCATTGCTGCGAAGAGCTGAAAAGTTGGATGTGCTGGCAGCTTATCTATCTTTCAAATTAGATGGTCCTGAACTGCAGTTTGTCACAGGTTGCCCTTGAAGTTAATGTTTCTAATGATAGTAAGAAGTGGCTGCCGTGCATCAGGCTGTCTGTGTCCCGGCAGCACGCTGAGCCCCTGCCAGCTATTGCCAGCAGACCCACCAGGGAGGTGGACGGGCTCTCCTAGAGATGAGCAGCCAGGATGGAGGGGCTCAAGCACTGCTGGTGACAGAGCTGTCTTGCGGAAGAGCTGGCATTGGAAGTGACATCTGGAAGCAACCAGGGGCTCTGTCTCAGCACCGCCATGCACTGCCACCTTATGAATGATGTGTTGTATTTTCTGAGAGCATTTCCGAGTGTTTGGGCAGCCACAGGGCCCCAGCCGCCACGCAACACAAGGAGAAGAGGCCTGTGTCAGCAAGGGGGGATGCAGTGCTGGACCTTCTGCCCCGAGAAGTCCTGCCTGGTGAGAGCTGCCTCTTCCCAGGATTCTCCACGCCATGCTCATGGCATTTCCCTGTCTGAAACCGCCCTCACTCCTCAAAATCCTTTCCTCCCTTCAAAATCCTTTCCAACCAATGGGCTCTCATCAAAGGCAAGCTCTTCCCCAAAGCCTTAGACACAGATGGACATGAACTTTACCTGCTTCATCTCACGAAACCCTCCAGTTACTGCAGTCTACTTGTGTCCCACTCCCTCATGCTGTTGTGGGTGCTGTTCAATTCAGAGCAGCAAGCAGGTCCAGGGCAGTGCCATCAGGGAGGTGGGCCCTGAGGATGCTGGGTGGAGGAGAGACCCGGAGTCTCATGGACCTGATGTGTAGAGTGGTCAGCCCAGAGACAGACAGTTCTCAGATGGACAGGCGTGTCCTCTGAGGGGCTCCACAGGACCCTTAGCTTTCCTGGGGGCATTAGGAAAGGACCCTGAGCCTGCAGAGAAGTCCTGCAGCCCACAACCCAAGAGGAGGATCTTCTAGCAAGAGCAGCTGCCCCCTTCCCTGTGTCAGGTACGAGGCAGGGAGCTGGGGGTGGAAGACAGGAGACAAGTGGGTCTCTGGGGACCCAGCAAAGGACCCCAACTTTGTCCTGCAGGTGACGAAACCCCACTGAGAACATTGCAGTGGACAGGATGGGTCTGCTGGTGGTCAGGTGAGGATGAATAGGAACTCCCCACAGGGGCAGGAGTTGGGCATGAGATGGTCAATGGGCAGCTGGCTCTGCTGACAGCGTGGCCAGGCCAGAGGCCATCCCATTCACTGACCAGGCATCATCTTCCTTATGTGCCTTGGTCACTCTGCCTATACAATGGTGTTCTTGTCCCTTGGACCACTGCTGAACCTGGGAAAAGGGTTCCCACTGGTAAAGCTCTAGGCAAGCACCTGCAGCAAGGTCTGCAGCAGAGAAAAAGGCCACTGCCAGGCCCAGACGTGGACACCGTCTCTCTTCTGGGTTCCCCTGCACACCTCGCAGGGGAAAGGCAGTGCCATTTTATTCCCTTCTGCTCTGCCTTTGTCCCTGGCGAGTGGACTCTGGGGCTCAGCTCTGCATGCAGGGGGCTCGCTAAAGACTGCACTCAGGAGCAGCCTGGGGAGGGCCCCTCACAGAGATGCACCGTGGCAAAGGTCACTGCTGGTCCCCGCGAGCCAGGGCCACCCTGTGTTCCCCACCCTGACCTAGAGACCAGTCAGAGCCTCAGATGCAGCCTCTTCCTTCAGTTCAGGGAGCTGCGGAGAGGACGAGGCAGACATAGCCAGCGGACATCCCCCACCCCCAGGGCTAGGCCACACCACAGTCCTGAGGTGCCCAAGACTGTCCTCAGCCTTACTCAGCTCCCTCACCCCACACGGTCCACTCTCTTCATCCAGGCACTCCCCAGCATGACTTGCAAGAGAACAGTTAGTGATGGCTCCTGGCCTCTCCCACCAGGCTCGGCTGTGAGAGTTTGATCTGCTCTCTTCTACTCCCCCACAAGTCCTCCTCATCCTCTGATGATGCTGCTGTGAGCTGAGTGGCCTCAGCCAGGGAGGTGCTGTGGTCTGGGGATTGTGCTCCTCTCCTGGGACTGCATCGCGCTGGTGCAGCTGAGATGGTAGAGGAGGAGACCTACTCTGCCAGGACGACTGGCCAGGTGCCACCAGGTCAGCCCTTGACCCTTGGTGTGGTGCAGCCTCTCTTGATCTCTTAGAGAGTGATGGCCCCTGCCCCGGGTGACTGCCCCCTGGCTTGCTGGTGTGCAGGTGGAAGGAGCCGGAGTCCCTGGGCAGCTACACCTTACACCTCGGGGTTCTCTTGCTGAGTTCCCTTGCAGAACCAGCTGTGAATGGTGTAAAGGAGGAAACCTAGGGCTGTAGGACAACCACACACCCCTGGCTGGTCACGAGGAGTGACAGAGATGAGGGTTCCAGGACTCCAGTTCCAGGACTCCAGACCCTCTCTTGTAACCAATGGTGTCAGTCACCACATATAAGTCAGTGACCGTACATGCTGTCCTGGAGGCGGGAGGCGGGAGTATACACCACCCCGGGTACCCCGAGGCCCAGTCTCAGCCGCACCTTGGGAAGGTTGTGCCCTGCTCTGTCAGGGTGGCTGCATGTGGCCTGGTGGGTCCCTGGCCAGCCATCCATGCTGCATGTACTCTGCCTTAAAGGATTCCCCCATCACATCATCCGGTGTGATGTCCAGCAGGACCGAGGCCTCGGGTCAGGGTCCGGCGGTATAATACTTGGCCTGCCGGCAGCAGAAGCAGGTCTCCCAGGAACATGCACCAATCCCAGGCACAAAGGTTCCCCGGTCAGAAGGGGCCTGGTGTCATCAGCTTGACTGCAAACATACGGTGGGTGTCCTCCAGGGAGGATGTGTCAGGTGCTGCACGGGGCTCTCTTGCCAGCAGACGGGATGCTTGGAGCAGCAGTGACCAGGCTTTCTGGGTGCACAGGAGCTCAGACTCAAGGATCTGTGCAGAGCCTCCATCCACCCACAGCGGTTATTCTGCCCACAGTGATGCCAACTAGGAGAGTCTTCAGCCTATGTGGGTGTCTGGTGTCTGCCCCACAGAGGCACCTTGGAGGGTCTTCACAGTCCACAAGACAACCTGCACTCTGGCTCCCACCCACAGAGGCAGGGCTGTCTGTGCCTCGGCCCTGGGTTCCTCTGGCCTGAGCTCCCACTGGGCCCTCCGCAGCCCAGACGTCTCAGCCAAACCAGCCATTTACCATTGTCCAGGATTCTCTGTGTTTTCCCCTCGGGCCACTGAATTGCATGACATCAGAGAACAAGCAGCATTTCCTGAGTCTCTGCCCCTGGGGAGGGTGTCCTGTCACCTCTGGCTTTGGAGCTGCCTCTGAGGGTGGCACCAGGCTGCGGCCATCCCCTTGGCTTGCCCATGTGTGACACATCCCTCCTCTAGCCGCCTTGCCTTGCTTTCTTTTCAGCCCCCAGCTTCTCCCCACATGGGCAGGAGAGAGGTGCCAGCACATTAGGGTGTCCAAACAGGAGTCTGTGCTACCTGCTATGCCCTCAACAGGTGTTCTGTGTCCTTGCTTACACCCCAACCAGACAGATCACGACATCCTCCAGGGGCTGGCCGCTGCACGGCAGTGTAGGTGTGGGTGGGTCTGACAGCGGTGCATACAGCCCCAGTTCAATGTCAACCTCCCTCTCTCCAGAGAGGAGCCAGGGGATTTTGGTGACTGTTGTTGGGAGGCAAGGGGAGCTGCAGGGCCCAGGGGCTGCCCTGTGCTCCTCTCTGGTCTGACCCTGGTCTGTGGAACCCACCTCTGGGTCTGACACAGGCTCCACAGCTGTCCGATGCCACAGGCCCCTCTGGTTTCAAGGCCCCATCACCTCGTACAGCCCAAATAGCGAGTCCACACATGTTGCCCAGCCTTCTGAGGGCCTCCTCTCACTCTGGACCCCACACAAGTTAAAGTTCTTCCCTGTGTAAGACACATCACCTCCAGAAACCAGGGAGGCCTGTCAGGCCCAGAAGTTCCCTCCAACGCTGGGCTAAGATGCAGCTCTTTGTCCTGCACTCTGAAAGCAATGTCCTCATATGCCCCAGACAGACAGGCCTTTGAATGTCTACCAGTGAAGGGAGCTTGGTCTTGCTTACGTGCAAATTCCTGGCCATATTCACTCTGCTGGGCCCATCTATCTCATGGACACAGCATCCTGAGGTAGCAGGGCAGTGGTCAATCCACAAAATGTCAAGAGGTCCCCAGCCTCCATCCTGTGCCATAATAGGGTGAGTGTTGACCAGCCAGAGAGAACCGATCATGTATGCCAATGCAAACGGCTGATGTGATTCTTCTCAATGGAGAGAAAAAATAATTCATTCCCCAGACCAGGGGCCACATGCTATGTGCCTGAATTCAGTTCCTCGACTCTAGCAAACACCTGCGTCTAGTCCTGCCATGGAGACAGCACACAGGGCCATGGAGTGGTTGAGTTTGGTGGCCCACTGGACAGGACCACAGAGTGGTTGAGTTTGGTGGCCCATTAGACAGAGCCACAGTGTGGTTGAGTTTGGTGACCCATTAGACAGGACCATGGTGTGGTTGTGTTTGGTGGCCCATTAGACAGGACCACAGAGCGGCTGAGTTTGGTGGCCCATTAGACAGGGCCACAGTGTGGTTGAGTTTGGTGGCCCACTGGACAGGACCACAGAGTGGTTGAGTTTGGTGGCCCATTAGACAGGGCCACAGTGTGGTTGAGTTTGGTGGCCCACTGGACAGGACCACAGAGTGGTTGAGTTTGGTAGCCCACTGCACAGGACCACAGTGTGGTTGAGTTTGGGTGGCCCACTGGACAGGACCACAGTGTGGTAGAGTTTGGGTGGCCCACTGGACAGGACCACAGAGTAGTTGAGTTTGGGTGGCCCACTGCCATTCTCTGGGATTTGTCTGATCTTTGGAGAAGCTGGGCGTGGGTTAACTTGGCTTCTGTTGAGATCACAGGGGATGCAGTGCTCTGCCCCACCCTTGTCCCATTCATTCACAGCACTGTCTTGGATCTGCGTCTAGCCAGACCAGGCTTCCTCCAGGCCTTCTCCATTGTGAAAGCTCAGGAGGGTGGCTGTGGAGCCAGGCTTGGGTTCTGCCAGCTAAAAGAGGGTGTGGAACCCATTATTACCTGGGGGCCATGAATATGAGCCATCTCCAAACATGGACTCCACCTAATGTTTGGCACCCCCAAACCCCCACTTTGCTGGGTGACACTTCAGGTCCCTGGGTGCAGGGCCAGCTGGAACTCTGTGTAGAAGGGTGCTCAAACCTGGGGCTATTCCCACCCCCAGGGCAGTGCTGTCATCTCTTGGGTTCTTGGGGTTCTTGTCACACACACTTTCTGTGTTGTCCTGCAGGGTGCTCTTCACAGGACATGACTCTTCCTCCACCACTGTGTCCCTGTCTGACCATAGCTACAGGGCCAGAACCCCAGCAAGTGACCCTGACCTCAGACTGGGCCAGCTACCTGTAGCTCTTGGGCCATCCTGCCTTGATTTCTTGCCGTGTGGATTGAACCCACCCAGTCTGCGGCCCATCCACCCTGGCCTGCATACCAGCTGTTCTCTGGCTATCTATCTCTGTAGCTCTCTGCAGCACAGGCCATTCCGGTGCTCAACCCCATCTCCCCAGCCTCATGTACCTGTTTGGCTGCCATACTTCTGAACGGGCACCACCGCTGGCCTTGGCAGATAGGGGACCCCAGCTTTGCACTAGCACCTCGTAAAGCAGCCTCTGTGCAGCAAGTAGCCACCTCAGAGCTTCTGCTGGTGGCTTTTCCTAGGCATCCAGCATCACCTCAGTAAGCAGGGTCCTGGGGCCATCTGACCATGCTGGGCTATCTCCTCCAATACATCTGCTTCTCACAGCCACTGCTTCCTCCAAAGCCTGCTCCAATGACTGTGATTTTACTCCACTAAGCTGGACCCTTGCTATGTCTAAGCTCCCCATAAGCCTTATGGCAGCATACCGCCCCGTCCTTTGGGGTTTTGCCAGGTGTTTGATGCAATGTCCTGGAACAGGGCTCCCATTCTCCAGGTTACATTCCATCCCCTCTGACCCAGCAGCCTTGGGATCTGGTCCTACAGCTCCCGCTGAGAGCACCTTCCCCCCGTCTTCCATGGTGTCCTCTGGACAGGTTCACCAGGGGAAGGGTGTGCACACGTGTGTGAGAGCATGTGTGCGCACATGTTTGTGTGTGCCTTGCAAGGGAGAGAAGTCTCTATATCACCCTAAATTGAGATGAGAATGCAGGTTTGGAACAGGGGAGAGTGGCTCCTTCTGGAGACACAGTGGGTCCAGGCGATGGGAAAATGCAACACTTCAAGTGTATTGATCCCTACACCCCATCTGAGTCTTGGAGTCTGACATCAGCCACCAGATTTATTGTTGGAATGGTCAACTTTTCTGAAACTCTTCTTCTCCCGAGTCCAAGCCCTGACCCTCAGCTTCCTGTCCCTCCACAGGCCACTGGGGACCCCTTTGATGTTTACATCCCTGTATTTCCAGGGCATGGAGGGCCTCTGGGCAGTGTCCACCACATGCTTCTGCCCTCCTTAGTGTCTGGGATGACACTGTGGTGACACAGGGGTGACAGTGCAATGAAACTGTGGTGACACTGTGATTACACTGGATTGACACTGGGATGACACTGTGATTACACTGGATTGACACTGGGATGACACTGTGATGACACTGCAGTGACACTGGGGTGACATTGGGCACTGAAATTCAGACCCTCGTAACAGCCGACCTCACTGTGGGGGCTGGGGAAACCGCTAAGGGAGTGGAGGACCCAGAGGCTCTTTGTCCCCACTGCTCTTGAGTGTGACGCTCAGAAGGGCCTCCCCTGGTGGCAGACAGGCCTTGTTGGCTCACGTGCTGACATCCCCTCATGTATGTGGCACGCAGAGACACAGACTCCATAGAATGCTACCACCCTGCCCCTGGGCTCTTCCTGTGTCGGTCAGAGAGTCGCTCTATGTTGCTTTTAAGTGGCCTTTCCAGAGTCTGTTTTCATCTTGGATTAGGGGGCCCTTGTATGAGTTGGTTGGTTTTGAATTGTGTGAAACTGGAGTTTCTTATGAATTTGTTTTGTTTTGTTTTTCAACGGCACTCAAGAGAACTTTCCCTTGCGTCCCTCCCAATCCAGATATCTGAAGAATACTTCCCTTCCTGTTCCCATCCCTCCTGTGACTGTGGCCCAGCTGCCCACTTCTGGGCCTGGGTGGGTGTTTGAGTCTGGATCTGGGGGCCACCCTTCCTGTCACCTAACATTAAAGTCTTCCCTTTCCGATCATGCTGAGTGGATTTGCCTGTTTATTTCTAAATGTCAAAAAAAATCTTCCCTGACTGGCAATAATGGCAGTAAAATTATGCAAGGCCTCCCAAGATCTTTTAATAGTAGCTCAGTGCTGCTGTGACCCAGTAAAGGTGCTACTTGGATCCTCGGTCAGTGGGGTTGATACATCATCTGGACTTAATCAAATCTGAGGGAGGGGCATTGTCCCTGAGCCTCCCAGAAACCCTCATCTAGAATGGCTACGCAGAGGTCCTGAGCACAAACGGGCAGTGAGCTCTTGGTCCAACCAGCAGCCACAACCAGGGTCACTGAATGCAACGCGCTATTTGTTCCACCAGATGAGAGCCCAAAGCAGGGCCCGTTTCCCAGGGTGTCCTGAGCAGCTGCCCATGCCTGGCGTGGTCCCTGCGTCCCTGATCTGGGCACATAGACATGACTAAGACAGGATTCACGTTCAAGTCCAGGCCAAATGGAGGATGTCTCATAACCAACTGTCCTGGGGCCATCTGCTGAGCTGCTGGTCATCTTTGGAGGGACTGTTGGTATATATAGGCTGAAGGTGGGATTTAGCCTCCTCCGTGAGGTGGAGAGAGAGGGCAAGGAGGCTGGGATGGGGCAGCCCACTCAGCAGGCAGGAACCCATGCAGTGTCCCAGAGAGCCCTGCTGTGTGTCCGCGGCCTACTCTTTGTCGAGTGGTGGAGCACACAGCCATCTCCTGTGGCCTCGCAGGCCCTGCCCAGCTGTTCCCTGGGGTCCGTCTCAGACTCCCTCAGAGCCTGCCATGCCTATGTGGGTCTTCAAAGCCCAGAGACACTCTTCCTGGACACGAAGCTACCATCAGCCGCTCCCAGCAAGAGGAAGCACAACCCAGAAGCTCAACACTGGAGAATGGCACTTGGTCAAGGGCATCACCAGAGCCACAGCACCCCAGAGACCCAGTGGCCCAAAGTGGGGTTCTGGCTGAGCCTGGGTCAGCTACACCTTGCTGCAAATCCAATTTCCCAGACCTAGCAGAACTCTGGTTAGACAGGGGACAGTCCCAGCAATCGTCATGACAGAGCCCCCCAGGTGAGTCAGTGCAGATTCAAGGGGACCCCAGCCCTCCTCTTCTCCCTTGCTCTCAGCCCCTCTGTAGGAGCAGGCCTGACCCGGTTCTGCCATGCACCGGCTGGGCAGTTGCCAGCAGCTGCTTCCTCATCTTTGCCTAGAGGTGCCGAGTCTATCTCCCCCCGAGTAGATGCCGGCTCTGGAGGCTACAGACAGCATCTTCCTTCTCTCCAGCCAGGAATTGTGGTGGAAATCTGAGTAAGGGTTTTGTTTTTAGGGAGTTTTCTTGGTGAAATGTTTTTTATGATGAGGAGAAAAAAACAAAAATATCTGAGTGTATCACAGAAAAAGAGAGCAGATTTCTCACAGTGTTCCTGCTAATGAAACTGTCTCTGTTACTCCAGCATCTGAAAGGAGTAAATAATGGTTTCCTTTGAAACCCCATCCCATCTCTAGGATGCCAGAGACGGCAGGGCAAGGGAAGCCTGGACCACTCGGCACCAGAGCTTCATCAAGTCGAAGTGATGGGCTCGATGACAACCTTTCATGGTTGGCATGAAGAGGCTAATGACGCTTCGGCCTCCAGGGACACCCTGGCAGGAGGATTCTGGGAAGCCAGTTCACCCCATTTAAGTGGCAGGAAGCTAAATCTACTCGAGAACTAGGCCTCCTAGCCTGGACTTCCCGGCGTCCTGTCCATCTGCATATTAGCCAGAGCCATGGCAAGTCA
This sequence comes from Nycticebus coucang, assembly GCF_027406575.1. Taxonomy (NCBI): domain Eukaryota; kingdom Metazoa; phylum Chordata; class Mammalia; order Primates; family Lorisidae; genus Nycticebus; species Nycticebus coucang. The sequence continues at coordinate 193,897,459 of NC_069780.1, forward strand.
TCCCTGCCCTGGCTCCCCAAGGACACAGTGCCAGGCAGAAGCCCTGGGGCATCCGCACTGTCCAGGGCTCTGGCTGAGCCAGCAGCACCAACAAGGGCAGAGGGTCTCTGGGAGGAGGCACCTTGGAGCTGGTCACAGGGCAATTCTCCAGCCAGAGGCGTGACATCATCTGCTTTCATTCAAACCTGAAGAATGATTTGCATCTCTCAGTAGTAGCCTGGATAAAACTTATCGCTAGTCTTTCATTAAAAAATCTCACATCAGACACTTTCTCATAGCTCATGAGGCATTTCAAACTTTGGTTACAGAGCTGTCCTGAGAACGAATGGCCCCAAAGTCCTCAGAAAGGACTTGGCCATTCTTATTCTTCCAAGAAAAAAGATAAGTAGGAAAAAAAGAGTTTCCCTGGGCAGTATTAACAGTCAAACCTAATGGAATCAGCTGTTAGAATAAAAGTAAATATTAGGAGGTCATCTACAGCAAAACGTGCGCACTGCAGACAACCTGGGGGGCAGGGGGCAGACTCCTCACCTTTAGTCCTGGCACCTGTGATGACCACCTTTCTGAATTCCTGCTAGTATGTCAAGGAATAAATCTAAAAATAATTAAAATGTATTTATTCATGTATGTGTAGCCCACAAATAACATAAATGTGTGGAAAGGTTTTTATGAAATTCATGTCTTTTTTCTTAATTCAACTTTTGCAAAATGATGTTCTTTGCCTGTTATCTTTCCAATTTATGCCATAATCACCAAATTTTACTGGAAAAATGGATGCGGTAAACTCTGTTTTTATTTCTTTGAAAATAGATTAAAGCTTAGACTTATTTTTGGTAAAACTGAACTATACATTACTACTTTATACAGAATTCAATTTTAGCCACTTTGAAGTGGAATTTTTCTAAAGATTTTCCCCTAAAATCTAATACTGAGAAGCCCACATTAGGCTGAGAGGGCTGAACCGTGCACCGGGATGCAGGCTAATCGTTCATCTCCCAGGGGCACCGGGAGGAGCCGCACCGAGACCCAGGCCCTGGGCAGGCGCCTGGCTGAGTCAGTGTGCATGATGGTCCTTTTCACTTCTGCTCTTGATTATACTGATTTAAAAAGCAATTTCCAGCCTAGAATTTTCACAGCTACACCCAGGTACCAGAATGCTCAAGTCCTGCTCACAGATTTCCTTACATGGCAGGAACTGCTCTTGGCTTCTGAGAAAGGTTTCCTGGGGCCACCTGCCTGCTGGATGTTGGAGGAGACCAATGATGGTGACAGAGGTTTCTGGAAGCTGGCAGGGCACTTGGCCCTCTCCCAGGCTGACCTTTCTGGGAAGCCAGAAGCTCACCTGTGGGTCAGCAAGACCAGAGAGGAGGCCTGGGTGCGGAGCCAGGTGGAGGCACAAGTCCTCCCACAGGAGCTCTGTTCTGTCCAGAGACAGAGGTGAAGGCAGCACCCTCAGCAAGGCACAGGGCTGCCAGGAAGCACCTGGCAGGAGAGAAATGACTATTTTTAAGTAAATGGGGGGATTGGGAGTGGGGCTGGGCATCCAGGAGGGTTTTGGGAAGCGACAGAGTCATTCCAGGGACTCCCAGGAGAGGCACCAGAAGGGCACCTGAGGACCTGGCCTCCCAGCGCCATTCCACCCCGGGGGGAAGGCCCTGTGCTCCTGTGCCTCCCCGAAGCTGCTCTGGTGGGGCTGGTGCATTGGGACTGAAATGCCCCTGGGTGGCCCTCTCCTTCTGCAGGGGCAACAAAGCCAGGCAGATGGCCCCTCCAGCAGGCAGAGGTCACAGGGATATGGCATGATAAGAACACTGGGGCCTTGCTGGTGGGCCCCAAGTTCTACATGCCCCTCCTACTTGGCTAGTCCTGAGCTGTGGTGAGGGAGCCCCAGAGAGGGCACGGATGGGCAGGAGGAGGTCCTCTTCAGCTGTGTCAGGCTCTCACCCTCCGGCATCTAACCCCAAGGTCGCTGCCTGCTGGAGACCCTCCTGGCCTCAAGTGCCATACTTTCGGGGTACTCGGAGAGAGGGGCCCTAGCTAAGGAATGAGCATATGTGGGCCGTGAGCACAATCCTCCCTGCAAAGCAGTCGCCAGCCTCTCCATCCTCTCCTCCACAAGCCAACACATGGGGAGTTTCTAAAAAGGTCTCCTTTAAAAAATTAATTCTGGGGCTAAAAATAACAAGCTCAAAATATCTACCTTGACTGTCCCTGAAAAGAAGCATTTGATGGGCAAAGTGTCCAGGCAGCCTCAGCACTGCACCTGAGGCTCCGCGGAGTTTATACTAAAGTAATAATACCCAGCAGAGAGAGTGTCCCGGCTGGCCCCATGAAACTCAGCAAACGCCTTTAGCGAACACTTAGCAAGCCCCTGAATTTATTGCCGTTTTCTCAAACTTTCTTTTGTGCCTTTCTCCCTCACAGTTGGTCTCAGAACAATACCTGTTAGAAAGATGAGGAGCTGCTGGCCTAGGGGGCTTTGGGGCACATCCTCCTTGCGTCGCTCCTGGCTGAGGATGCACAGGACCCTGAGAGCAGTGCAGGGCTTCCCAGGGCCCTCTTCAGCTGGACACCTCGGCAGCTGGTCAGCAGGTTACAGGGAGACCTGCTCCGTGCTCTCAGGAGCATCCTGGGATTGAGCAGACAACATGTGAGGGATGAAGGGAAAATGCTGGATTGGGGACCCCATGTCTCATTTCAGCCAGATAAAGGAGACGTCACGCTCCTGTGCTGTGATGATCTGTGCAGTGCACAGGGTGAGCAGGTGCGGCTGCACTGGACAATGTGCTGGAAAGCGAACGGTGTGTGGGCAGTGGCCACGAAGCTGTCCCCAGATGCTTGCAGGATGGACCTAGAGGAGCAAACTCTTCAGAAATGAGAGACCACCTTCGCCTGGCTTTGGCATGACAGCATCACTGTCAGAGGTGGGCTTCGAAACAAGAGACAGAAAGAATTTCTTTTAGTTTATGCAGAATGGTCACGCTTTTAAAATTACTTTCCCGAGTAAAACTTGTCAAAATAAGCTGTGGATTGACCCTTTTTGAGATAAGAACCTATACATTATGAAGGGTATCAGTGAAATCTTATAGTTCAGTGTTATTCCCTGTGGAAAACACAGATAGATGTAAAATTGTAAAGAAAAGAAGAAACTTCCTGGGACACCTCACACTTTTGAGATGGCTCAGAGCTGTGACAAGTACTTTCAGAATGTGGTGGTGCTATTCTCTTTGTCTGTGCCACTTATTTGGTGAATCATCATTAAAGATGCAATAATCATGCCCAGGTGTGAGGCTTTGTGCTCTGAACACAGGTGACAATGGTGAGCAAACACAAACGTGCTTTCTGCCACGCAAGCTTCAGAGCTAAGAGTGAAGGCCTGTGTTGAAGATTCCAAAACTCACAGATATCAATGTGAAAAGACAGCTATGATGAAAGCATTTAACAAGGGAAAATGTAATGGAAATCAGAGGAGACAATTCTGAGGAGGAACCTGACTACAGCTGGCTCTACAGCTGGCTCTACAGCGCCTGCCCCAGCACATTCAGACAGAACCCAGGTGTCAAGGAGCAGCCTGCGGCCATGCGGCTGGGGTCCCAGATGGGCCCGGGGAGCTGGGCAGGGGCCCCGGGTTCAAGGGAGCACATGGAGCTGGAACTGGCCCTTTGTGGGAAGTATCTCACAGGGTAACTTGCCCCAGTGGGCCTGTGGCCTGCAGAGCTGCACACAAGGCTGATCAAGACTGGACCGGCGCCCAGGTGAGAGATGGGTCTGCCTGGACTAACGGAAGGGCCAGGGTGGTGTCCACACGAAGCAGAGTAAGAGCCAGTGAGGAGGGAAGAGCTGAAGGCTAATTCCTGGCTCTGAGGGAAGGGCTCTGAGAACAGCCCAGGGCTTCCCAGGGCCCTCTTCAGGTAGGAGTAGCTGGTGGAGGAGACCCCCAGGGTTCCAGCTCTAGGGACATTTCACTGCTGCCATGCACTCTGTCAGGAATGAGGAAGGGCCCAGATCTGGTGAAAGAAGAAGCCCTACTGAAGCCCTTTCAGCTGCAGGTCGGTGACCACCTGTTTCTGCATGTCTGGCCACTGCCTTAGGAAATTGCCACAAACTGGGTGGTTTAAAATAACAAAAGTATTTGCACCTGGTTCTGGGGCAGAAGTGAGAAGGTCCCTTGCCTCTTTCAGGGCTGGGCGGCTGGTGTTCCCTGGCTTGTGGTCACGCCATCCCAGCCTCTGCCCCTGTGGTCACACTCCCCCTCCCCCCCATGGCCCGGTGTCTGTGTCTGCCTGCTCCTTTCTGGGTCAGTTTCCCTGTGTTCTGTCTGCAGAAGGGCCAGCCCAGATCGTGACCCAGAACGGTCTCCCCATCTCACAGCTCTTAATCACATCCATCAAGCCAATGTTGCCTTGGAAGAGGGCAGAGTTCCAGAGATACAGATAAGGGAATCTTCTAGGGAACAATGTTCTGGGCTCACCCGACCCCGACCGTGTGCTGGGCGGGGGGAATGAAGCTGGTCGCATCGGGAGCAGCTCCTGCTGGGCCTGGCCCAGCCCTGCTCACCTTTGCTGCCTCTTGGTAGTAAAACTCCCGGCTGCGAGAGATTTAGAAAACCCAGCACTTTGATGAGTGTCCATACCTCTTTCCAAAAGGGCTTTGCTGGTTTGTAGTAAGTGTGTCTCTTTCTGCACCCACACCCACATGGTAGCTTTGGGACTTGGTGATGTGCTAAACAAATAAATAAAACAAAATCCACCAGCAAATTCCAACCCATTTAGAAGAAGGGACTTCATTGCTCCAGGTAACTGAAAATCCCAGGTTAGCGTTGGCTTTAGGTACAGCTGGATTCAGGGTGTGTCTCTCTCGGGGTTCTCCATGGAAACCTCCATCACCCCTGTAGCACCTTGTCACACAGCAGGTGCTCTCTTTGCAGTGGTCCTGGCCAGTGGCTGGGCTGGCCTTCACTGGATCCACCCTATCCTGGGAGATGGAGAACCAAGCTGGGCTTCCTGACCTCTGATAACCTCCAGGAGGTGAGGTCGGCCCCTCATCAGGAGTGGGGTCATGAGCACACACCTCTGCAAACTGAGGTTCTGTCGTCAGAAAAAGTGACTAGTGTCCTACTGCTCCCCACGTTCCTTCACACAACAGACAGTCCCCAGCCCTGAAGTGGCTGTGTGAAAAAGCACTCTGGGGATGGGGACAGAGTTTATTTTGGCTAGAAAGTGCATCCCTTGACAGCAGGGGCTACAGACAGGCCACTTAAATAAGCACTGGGCCTGGGCCTGTCATGAGGGCCAGAGGCATCCCTGAGGACCTGGCACCTGGTGTGTGGACTTGGTTGGTAATCCCTACAATGCACACCCACATTCCAGGCAGCAAGAGGGAATAGGGAAGCCACAGAAGGCCACGACATCAGGCACAGGTGGTGGGCTGCTTTCTCGGAGCCCACCCACATCTGCCCTGCAGGCCATTGTCCAGCATCAGCCAGGAAGTCCAGGTCAAGCTGCAAGGGAGGCGGGAGCTGCAGTGGTTGGGCTCCAGCACAGGATCAATGTCTCTTACCAAGAAGGAAAATGTCGTGAGTGGCGATGAGGCGCTCAGCTCACATGCTCTGTTACACCGGAGTTGTCTACAGCTTTATGAGAAGGAATAGTTCTGTTCTTTGTTTGATGAGTTAGGGATGTGATGCATTTTTTCCCCTCACTTGTTGACTAGTTTTAGAAGGTTCTTTCAAATGCAATCATGCAATATGCAAGGATCTAAAGTTTGCTTTGATTACATCTGAGAGTCTCTGGACCTGTTTACCTCCCCAAGGAGTTGGAGGCCACAGTTATATCACTTTCAGAAGCTGGATGATGTGAGGTGTGTGTTAGCCACGGAGCATTCGCAGTGAGAAAGCACAGGCCTGGGCAGGCCCAGAGAGGGGAAAACGGGATTTGTTCGGTAACCTGTTAGGAATCAGGAATACAGGAATTAGATCTTGAGCAAGGAAAGATGAGGTCAGGGTTAGAGGAAGACACACGGAGAGTGGGAACAGCCAGGCATGGAGGCCGACCCAGGTGGGGCAGCCCAGGCCCCTCCAGAGTTAGGGCTGTGTGCCTGACTGTCCCTCTCTGTACCAGGTGGAGAGGTCCCCATTGCGGTCTGCTTTGTCTTTAACTCCTCCACAAGAAGAGCTCTGAGGGGCAGAGAGAGGCCCAGGGCTAAGAAGGCGGAGAAAGAAGCAACAGGCCACAGAGGGTAAGGCCTGTGTGTCCCACACGGAAGACGGGGTGGGGGCTGACTGGGGCGCCCCGCCCCCCTTCCCTGAGGGCGTTTCATCCTCCAAATGCTGATGCTGTTACCGGTCTTCACATGCACCCAGACCCTCAGAACTTGATCTTATGTAGCCACAGGACGGATGCACCACTCCAGCTGGACAGAAGGAACGAGGGTCCTGCAGAGCCACAGGGTGGCTATAGCTGTCACAATGCCCTGTGTGTCTTCAGACAGCTGGAAGGGAGGGCAGATGTGTGAGATGACAGACACATTAAGTCCCCTTATTTGATCATTACACATTGTATAAGTTTATGGAAATGCCACACCATATTGTATAAATATATATAATTTTTAGGTGTCTATTAAAATAATAGTAAGAGCAAAACAATACAAAATGGAAGTAATATTTTTGCAGATATAACTGGCTAAATTTAGATGAGGTCATTGTGGGCAGGCTCAGGATGAGGGCAGGCTCAGGATGAGGGCAGGCCCTGAAAAAACCAAGCAGTATCTTTATAAAATCCTGCACGGGAAGGGTGCGCGAGTGGTGTCCTTACAAGATCCTGCACGGGAAGGGTGCGCGAGTGGTGTCCTTACAAGATCCGGCACGGGAAGGGTGCGCGAGTGGTGTCCTTACAAGATCCTGCACGGGAAGGGTGCGCGAGTGGTGTCCTTACAAGATCCGGCACGGGAAGGGTGCGCGAGTGGTGTCCTTACAAGATCCGGCACGGGAAGGGTGCGCGAGTGGTGTCCTTACAAGATCCTGCACGGGAAGGGTGCGCGAGTGGTGTCCTTACAAGATCCTGCACGGGAAGGGTGCGCGAGTGGTGTCCTTACAAGATCCTGCACGGGAAGGGTGTGCGAGTGGTGTCCTTACAAGATCCGGCACGGGAAGGGTGCGCGAGTGGTGTCCTTACAAGATCCTGCACGGGAAGGGTGTGCGAGTGGTGTCCTTACAAGATCCTGCACGGGAAGGGTGCGCGAGTGGTGTCCTTACAAGATCCTGCACGGGAAGGGTGTGCGAGTGGTGTCCTTACAAGATCCTGCACGGGAAGGGTGCGCGAGTGGTGTCCTTACAAGATCCGGCACGGGAAGGGTGCGCGAGTGGTGTCCTTACAAGATCCGGCACGGGAAGGGTGCGCGAGTGGTGTCCTTACAAGATCCTGCACGGGAAGGGTGCGCGAGTGGTGTCCTTACAAGATCCTGCACGGGAAGGGTGCGCGAGTGGTGTCCTTACAAGATCCGGCACGGGAAGGGTGCGCGAGTGGTGTCCTTACAAGATCCTGCACGGGAAGGGTGTGCGAGTGGTGTCCTTACAAGATCCTGCACGGGAAGGGTGCGCGAGTGGTGTCCTTACAAGATCCGGCACGGGAAGGGTGCGCGAGTGGTGTCCTTACAAGATCCGGCACGGGAAGGGTGTGCGAGTGGTGTCCTTACAAGATCCGGCACGGGAAGGGTGCGCGAGTGGTGTCCTTACAAGATCCGGCACGGGAAGGGTGTGCGAGTGGTGTCCTTACAAGATCCGGCACGGGAAGGGTGCGCGAGTGGTGTCCTTACAAGATCCGGCACGGGAAGGGTGCGCGAGTGGTGTCCTTACAAGATCCTGCACGGGAAGGGTGTGCGAGTGGTGTCCTTACAAGATCCTGCACGGGAAGGGTGTGCGAGTGGTGTCCTTACAAGATCCTGCACGGGAAGGGTGCGCGAGTGGTGTCCTTACAAGATCCTGCACGGGAAGGGTGCGCGAGTGGTGTCCTTACAAGATCCTGCACGGGAAGGGTGCGCGAGTGGTGTCCTTACAAGATCCGGCACGGGAAGGGTGCGCGAGTGGTGTCCTTACAAGATCCTGCACGGGAAGGGTGCGCGAGTGGTGTCCTTACAAGATCCTGCACGGGAAGGGTGCGCGAGTGGTGTCCTTACAAGATCCTGCACGGGAAGGGTGTGCGAGTGGTGTCCTTACAAGATCCTGCACGGGAAGGGTGCGCGAGTGGTGTCCTTACAAGATCCTGCACGGGAAGGGTGCGCGAGTGGTGTCCTTACAAGATCCTGCACGGGAAGGGTGCGCGAGTGGTGTCCTTACAAGATCCGGCACGGGAAGGGTGCGCGAGTGGTGTCCTTACAAGATCCGGCACGGGAAGGGTGCGCGAGTGGTGTCCTTACAAGATCCTGCACGGGAAGGGTGCGCGAGTGGTGTCCTTACAAGATCCTGCACGGGAAGGGTGCGCGAGTGGTGTCCTTACAAGATCCTGCACGGGAAGGGTGTGCGAGTGGTGTCCTTACAAGATCCGGCACGGGAAGGGTGCGCGAGTGGTGTCCTTACAAGATCCTGCACGGGAAGGGTGCGCGAGTGGTGTCCTTACAAGATCCTGCACGGGAAGGGTGCGCGAGTGGTGTCCTTACAAGATCCTGCACGGGAAGGGTGCGCGAGTGGTGTCCTTACAAGATCCTGCACGGGAAGGGTGCGCGAGTGGTGTCCTTACAAGATCCGGCACGGGAAGGGTGCGCGAGTGGTGTCCTTACAAGATCCTGCACGGGAAGGGTGTGCGAGTGGTGTCCTTACAAGATCCTGCACGGGAAGGGTGCGCGAGTGGTGTCCTTACAAGATCCGGCACGGGAAGGGTGCGCGAGTGGTGTCCTTACAAGATCCTGCACGGGAAGGGTGCGCGAGTGGTGTCCTTACAAGATCCGGCACGGGAAGGGTGCGCGAGTGGTGTCCTTACAAGATCCGGCACGGGAAGGGTGTGCGAGTGGTGTCCTTACAAGATCCGGCACGGGAAGGGTGCGCGAGTGGTGTCCTTACAAGATCCGGCACGGGAAGGGTGCGCGAGTGGTGTCCTTACAAGATCCTGCACGGGAAGGGTGTGCGAGTGGTGTCCTTACAAGATCCTGCACGGGAAGGGTGCGCGAGTGGTGTCCTTACAAGATCCTGCACGGGAAGGGTGCGCGAGTGGTGTCCTTACAAGATCCTGCACGGGAAGGGTGCGCGAGTGGTGTCCTTACAAGATCCTGCACGGGAAGGGTGCGCGAGTGGTGTCCTTACAAGATCCGGCACGGGAAGGGTGCGCGAGTGGTGTCCTTACAAGATCCTGCACGGGAAGGGTGCGCGAGTGGTGTCCTTACAAGATCCTGCACGGGAAGGGTGCGCGAGTGGTGTCCTTACAAGATCCTGCACGGGAAGGGTGTGCGAGTGGTGTCCTTACAAGATCCTGCACGGGAAGGGTGTGCGAGTGGTGTCCTTACAAGATCCTGCACGGGAAGGGTGCGCGAGTGGTGTCCTTACAAGATCCTGCACGGGAAGGGTGCGCGAGTGGTGTCCTTACAAGATCCGGCACGGGAAGGGTGCGCGAGTGGTGTCCTTACAAGATCCTGCACGGGAAGGGTGCGCGAGTGGTGTCCTTACAAGATCCTGCACGGGAAGGGTGCGCGAGTGGTGTCCTTACAAGATCCTGCACGGGAAGGGTGCGCGAGTGGTGTCCTTACAAGATCCTGCACGGGAAGGGTGCGCGAGTGGTGTCCTTACAAGATCCTGCACGGGAAGGGTGTGCGAGTGGTGTCCTTACAAGATCCTGCACGGGAAGGGTGTGCGAGTGGTGTCCTTACAAGATCCGGCACGGGAAGGGTGCGCGAGTGGTGTCCTTACAAGATCCAGCACGGGAAGGGTGCGCGAGTGGTGTCCTTACAAGATCCTGCACGGGAAGGGTGTGACGGTGGTGTCCTTACAAGATCCTGCACGGGAAGGGTGTGCGAGTGGTGTCCTTACAAGATCCGGCACGGGAAGCGTGTGCGAGTGGTGTCCTTACAAGATCCGGCACGGGAAGGGTGCGCGAGTGGTGTCCTTACAAGATCCGGCACGGGAAGGGTGCGCGAGTGGTGTCCTTACAAGATCCGGCACGGGAAGGGTGCGCGAGTGGTGTCCTTACAAGATCCTGCACGGGAAGGGTGCGCGAGTGGTGTCCTTACAAGATCCTGCACGGGAAGGGTGCGCGAGTGGTGTCCTTACAAGATCCTGCACGGGAAGGGTGTGCGAGTGGTGTCCTTACAAGATCCTGCACGGGAAGGGTGCGCGAGTGGTGTCCTTACAAGATCCGGCACGGGAAGGGTGCGCGAGTGGTGTCCTTACAAGATCCTGCACGGGAAGGGTGCGCGAGTGGTGTCCTTACAAGATCCTGCACGGGAAGGGTGCGCGAGTGGTGTCCTTACAAGATCCTGCACGGGAAGGGTGTGCGAGTGGTGTCCTTACAAGATCCGGCACGGGAAGGGTGCGCGAGTGGTGTCCTTACAAGATCCTGCACGGGAAGGGTGCGCGAGTGGTGTCCTTACAAGATCCTGCACGGGAAGGGTGCGCGAGTGGTGTCCTTACAAGATCCTGCACGGGAAGGGTGCGCGAGTGGTGTCCTTACAAGATCCTGCACGGGAAGGGTGCGCGAGTGGTGTCCTTACAAGATCCTGCACGGGAAGGGTGTGCGAGTGGTGTCCTTACAAGATCCGGCACGGGAAGGGTGCGCGAGTGGTGTCCTTACAAGATCCTGCACGGGAAGGGTGTGCGAGTGGTGTCCTTACAAGATCCGGCACGGGAAGGGTGCGCGAGTGGTGTCCTTACAAGATCCTGCACGGGAAGGGTGCGCGAGTGGTGTCCTTACAAGATCCTGCACGGGAAGGGTGCGCGAGTGGTGTCCTTACAAGATCCTGCACGGGAAGGGTGCGCGAGTGGTGTCCTTACAAGATCCTGCACGGGAAGGGTGCGCGAGTGGTGTCCTTACAAGATCCTGCACGGGAAGGGTGCGCGAGTGGTGTCCTTACAAGATCCGGCACGGGAAGGGTGCGCGAGTGGTGTCCTTACAAGATCCGGCACGGGAAGGGTGTGCGAGTGGTGTCCTTACAAGATCCTGCACGGGAAGGGTGTGCGAGTGGTGTCCTTACAAGATCCGGCACGGGAAGGGTGCGCGAGTGGTGTCCTTACAAGATCCGGCACGGGAAGGGTGTGCGAGTGGTGTCCTTACAAGATCCTGCACGGGAAGGGTGTGCGAGTGGTGTCCTTACAAGATCCCGCACGGGAAGGGTGCGCGAGTGGTGTCCTTACAAGATCCTGCACGGGAAGGGTGCGCGAGTGGTGTCCTTACAAGATCCGGCACGGGAAGGGTGCGCGAGTGGTGTCCTTACAAGATCCCGCACGGGAAGGGTGTGCGAGTGGTGTCCTTACAAGATCCGGCACGGGAAGGGTGCGCGAGTGGTGTCCTTACAAGATCCTGCACGGGAAGGGTGTGCGAGTGGTGTCCTTACAAGATCCGGCACGGGAAGGGTGCGCGAGTGGTGTCCTTACAAGATCCGGCACGGGAAGGGTGCGCGAGTGGTGTCCTTACAAGATCCCGCACGGGAAGGGTGCGCGAGTGGTGTCCTTACAAGATCCCGCACGGGAAGGGTGCGCGAGTGGTGTCCTTACAAGATCCGGCACGGGAAGGGTGCGCGAGTGGTGTCCTTACAAGATCCCGCACGGGAAGGGTGTGCGAGTGGTGTCCTTACAAGATCCCGCACGGGAAGGGTGTGCGAGTGGTGTCCTTACAAGATCCTGCACGGGAAGGGTGTGCGAGTGGTGTCCTTACAAGATCCGGCACGGGAAGGGTGCGCGAGTGGTGTCCTTACAAGATCCCGCACGGGAAGGGTGCGCGAGTGGTGTCCTTACAAGATCCTGCACGGGAAGGGTGCGCGAGTGGTGTCCTTACAAGATCCGGCACGGGAAGGGTGCGCGAGTGGTGTCCTTACAAGATCCTGCACGGGAAGGGTGCGCGAGTGGTGTCCTTACAAGATCCTGCACGGGAAGGGTGTGCGAGTGGTGTCCTTACAAGATCCGGCACGGGAAGGGTGCGCGAGTGGTGTCCTTACAAGATCCTGCACGGGAAGGGTGCGCGAGTGGTGTCCTTACAAGATCCCGCACGGGAAGGGTGCGCGAGTGGTGTCCTTACAAGATCCCGCACGGGAAGGGTGTGCGAGTGGTGTCCTTACAAGATCCGGCACGGGAAGGGTGCGCGAGTGGTGTCCTTACAAGATCCCGCACGGGAAGGGTGCGCGAGTGGTGTCCTTACAAGATCCCGCACGGGAAGGGTGCGCGAGTGGTGTCCTTACAAGATCCCGCACGGGAAGGGTGCGCGAGTGGTGTCCTTACAAGATCCTGCACGGGAAGGGTGCGCGAGTGGTGTCCTTACAAGATCCTGCACGGGAAGGGTGCGCGAGTGGTGTCCTTACAAGATCCCGCACGGGAAGGGTGCGCGTGAAGGCAGAGATGGAGATGGGGGAAGTGTCTACAAGCCAAGGAAGAGCACTGCAACTGCCTGAGGTGGAAAGAGGCAGATTGTCCCCCAGCTCCACGCACCCCAAGCCCAGGGCCCAGGACCAGTACTGGTCTGTGGTCTGCTCAGAGCCAGGCCACCCAGCAAGGGGTGAACGCAGAGCAGGAGCAAAGCTTCGTCTGAGTTCACAGCTGCCCCATCACTCCCATCACTGCCTGAGCTCACCTCCTGTCCATCTCCCTCCCCTTGGTCCCTGGAAAAATCATTTTCCTGAAACCAGTCTCTGGTGCCAGAAAGCTTGGGGACCTCTGGCCTAGATGGTCTGGAGAGAGCCTGGCCCTGGTGACGCTGTGATTTCAGGCTCAGACCTCCAGGACTGAGGATCAGGTCAGCTGAGCTCACATGTCAGGTGTCAGATTCAATGCCCCCCAACCGGGGACTGTCCGTGGCGAAAGAGAACAAGAGCCCCTGTGGGGGTAACAGTGGAGAGGAGGGGTGGAGGTGGGGGTCCTGAAGCCCCGTGCCCACCCCGGCCCCTCCAGTCTTCCTGCCCTGAGTGGGTGAGTACTTGGGTGGCTCCAACTACTGCAAGTCCAGTGTTTTGTCACTTCCTCAGAACATACCTGTGGATTCAGGGCTTTTTCAGGACAGGGTGATCTTCTAACATTAGCAGGACTCTGGAACTGAGGGGTCTGGTGGTGGGGGCAGAAAGTAGAGGGAGGAGCTGAGCCCACCTCAGGACACAGCCCCGCGTCGGCCCTGTGCTCAGCTGAAAATTGGTCCTGCTACCATCCAGACTGTGAAGCACAGTCAGGAAGGCCGAATGCCCCAGAGCTGACCAATGCCCCCCTGCAGCCCGCAAGCACAGATTTGCCTGCTGAGGAGGCACCAACCAGGCAGAGGGACACCAGCCAGGCAGAGAGACGCCGGACACACCCATGGACTTCTGGCTCCTCGGGACTTGCTCAGGACTGGGCAGGGCCCAGTGCAGGGAGCTCAGCCCCGGATCTGTGGCTCTGGAACCCCAATGAGCACTGGGGTGGGGGCTTGTTCCTTCTCACAAGGATTAGTCAGAAGCAGATTTCTGTGACGGAAGACCCAGGAGGACCGGGGCATGTGGTTGAGTCACAGCTGTCCCCCAGGCAACTGAAATAAGTGCATGGCAGGCCAAAGTTCAGAAGAGGAGGTCTAAGGGAGGCTGGCGTTAGTGTCCAGCTGGAGGGCGCTGTGGTGCAGGGGGCTGCCAGAGTGGGGCTCCAGTGAGCAGGGCAGAAGAGTGTCTGGGGGCACCTGTGTCAGCTGCAGCCTGTCCAGGAGGCAAGTTTGAAGGACGCGTGAAGAAAACTAGCAGCTAAAGCACAAGTGTCCAGGGGCCCAGGCCCAGGATGAGCAGGACACAGCAAGGCCCCCAGGGCCGGTAGAAAGGGCTGGTGGGAGCTGCAGCATCAACACTTGGCAAGAAACTGTCCCCACCACAGGCTCCAGCTCAGGTGTGCAGCTGCCCCAGTGACCTCAGCCCTCCCCGTGAGCTGGTCAGGAGCCACAGCAGTCCATGAGAACCTGGAAATCAGGGGGGCCCTACTGGGAATGGGTGCCACCCCAAATCGCTTTAGGCACAAAGCAGGGGTACCAGCACAGTCGTGAGAGCCCGTGGGCAGAGAAGGAGAGAAGAGGGAGGATGGATCCCCAAAGCCCTCGACCCCGTTGCCAAACCGTGCTCTGGCTGGAGCTGAAGGACCTATGGGGGATTGAGTGACTCATAAACAAAGCAAGCGGCACCAGGGGACTCCCCACATCTTCCCAGCCCCAGTGTTCTAGGATCCCCCTTCCTAATCAGTTGGGATGTGGAATCAGCCCTTGGCCCTCCCCATGGGGGCCATGGGAGCCCCTGGGGCTTCCCTGGACTGCGTCTGGTTTTGACTGTCTTTATTTAATCTGTAACACATTCATGACTTGACCAAGACCCAATGGTGTAACTATTACTCTCAAAAAGATACACTATTGATTTTCTAGGAATTGCTTTGTTTTATTATTCTTTTAACTTTAGTAATTTTTTCAGGTTTCACAATCTAATAGTAATTCACATGCCGGGTTTTCTGGGTTGTTTGGGATACATTTGGCCTTGTAAAAACAGAGACGTTGTACTCAGTGTCAAATGGTACTGGTCCTTAAGAGAGTGCAATGACTTTGTTTGGATCATGAGGGGGTTATGGTGTTAAGTTGCTGACTATTTCAAAGAGCTGTACTTTATGTCTTATGACAACTCACACCTTTGTTCATTCTATATCAAATAAAAGAAAACTTTACTGTTCCTGTTTGGCTTATCATGATTTGCTTTTGAAACAGCCGTAACTGTCATTTGCTATATGAGGCCACATATCAATCACAAAATTATTGGCAAGTGATTTTAAATCAATAGATGCAAATTAAATTGCATCTCCTAGGTTTTAGAAGAGAAAAGATGTGTTACTGAAGGCATGTTTATTTAGAAATTCATCCGCCTGCCCCAGGTGCATAAACACCCATGAAGATGTGGTACTTTTCCCTGGTTTTACATCTTCCCCTTCACTTGGAGACTACAAAGTCACAGCCAGTGTCATTCAGTGTTCTTTGTCTCACACTTGACAATACGTGGTCATCAAAATCATACACATAAAAAAGTGATGATTAAACATCTTTCTGTACAAGTGTTACATAATGTCCCATATCTATTACTTAGAAGGCCTATTTTCTCTGACCAAAGAGAATAACCTGATTTGAACTAGAAGAATGGAATGGAATTGTTAAACAATCCTTTGCATTTTAAGCAACATTTAATTAGAAACACACTTTAACCACCAAAATGATAAAAATCCAAGAGATTAAAACTTGAGTGTCGATTATCATAAAATTCATCATTGTAATTCTTATTAAAACTCAGTGTTTAGATAGGTAATGATTTTATAATATGCCAATTTGCATAAGGAGCCCTGAGATGGCTTATTATTTCGATTCTACACAATTACAATTCCAGCTCCATACATCAGAGCTCTTAGCAATGTAAAATCACGGTGCTAATTAATAAGCCATTTACTGGCTGCAGCTAGTTACGGTGGTCCTGCAGCTGACCCCGTGGAAGACGAGCCCTCTCTGAAGTGCCTGTGTTTAGCTACAAACATAATGATGTGCCAGAAGGGAATCATTAAAAATAATTTACACAAGCCTTCATTTACAGCATCTTTTGATAGCACGCTTCCCCGGTGTTCAGATCCGCAGCGCAGCCCCTACCATTTGGAAAGTGCCGAGCAGGGGGGTGAAGGAGGCACCTAAGTGGTTAATTAAGAGCCATTCGGACGCCACAAGAGCCTCCTGAAAAGGCCTTCTGATGTCTGCCGTGTCAAATGTCTCTCGCAGGCAAAACCACGAGAGGCCACAGCCAGCGCAGGCTAATTACTGGGGACAAGAGCGCCTGGGAATGGCGTCCGGCGCTGACGGCACAGAGCTCTAGCCTGGGCAGGGCCAGCTTTGTGCTGCAGCCGGGGCCACTGGGTTGCAGACCTGGGACCTGGCACTGGACTGGAGCCAGTGCAGAGGGCTCCCTGGACAGACAATGCCCACGCTTGCAGAGGACGTGGGCTTGAGAACTTTCCAAATTTCACAGCAGTGTCCTAAGGAAGTCCCAGGAAATAATCGGGATGACCAGGAGATTCCCCAGGTCATTTCATAGGAAAATTGAGCACTCACAATAAGTGTGGCACAAAAGCCAGAGAGTTCACCAGGAGCACGGCCGTGGTTATGTAGGTGTATGCATTCCATGAACACACAGACACCCCACACACACACAAACATGTGGTTATATACGAGTGCACGCTCCATGAACACACAGACACTCCACACACACACAAACATGTGGTTGCATACGAGTGCACGCTCCGTGAACACACAGACACCCCCCACACACACAAACATGTGGTTACATACGAGTGCACGCTCCAGGAACACACAGACACTCCACACACACACAAACATGTGGTTACATACGAGTGCACGCTCCGTGAACACACAGACACTCCACACACACACAAACATGTGGTTATGTACGAGTGCACGCTCCGTGAACACACAGACACTCTACACACACAAACATGTGGTTACGTACGAGTGCACGCTCCGTGAACACACAGACACTCCACACACACACAAACACGTGGTTACGTACGAGTGCACGCTCCGTGAACACACAGACACTCTACACACACAAACATGTGGTTACGTACGAGTGCACGCTCTGTGAACACACAGACACTCCACACACACACAAACATGTGGTTACGTACGAGTGCACGCTCCGTGAACACACAGACACTCCACACACACACAAACATGTGGTTACGTACGAGTGCACGCTCCGTGAACACACAGACACTCCACACACACACAAACATGTGGTTACGTACGAGTGCACGCTCCGTGAACACACAGACACTCCACACACACACAAACATGTGGTTACGTACGAGTGCACGCTCCGTGAACACACAGACACTCCACACACACAAACATGTGGTTACATACGAGTGCACTCTCCGTGATCACACAGACACTCCACACACACACAAACATGTGGTTACATACGAGTGCACACTCCAGGAACACACTGACACACCCACACACTCAAACAACATACGCACACACACAAAAAAACTTATAAAAGTCTTTCACTTGGGCAAAAAATAGAACTAATTAATGTGTGTAATAATTTATGGGACTGCTGTGAGTCAAGACTTTACAGCAGACAGGAGCCTGTGAGCAGAGTTAGCAAAGGTGTAGACAGAAAACCCATCACAAGGGTGGGTGTCAGGGAAGAAGAAAAAACGAGGATGCCAGAGGTTAAAATAACAATTCTCACCGTTAAAAACAAAGGAAGCAGAGCCATTGGCCCTTTATAAGCCCCAGACAGTAGTGAGGTCATCGGCTCTTCACAGGTCTGCAGTGAAAACTCTCGGGAAGCCGATGGTAGGAGGATAGGACCCCACAGTTTGTGTCTGACACAAGTTTTGCCAACACACACATCACACAACATCTTTATTTTTAGCTATCTGTTTGTCCAGCACTGCCAAGCAGTTTGGAAGCATTCATCTCTAAAACCAACAAAATACCCCCATGACTTGTGTGGGATGCCTGGATCCAAAGTGGGTTTGAACACAGTGGGCAAGTGAGGCCCTCTGTGTAAAGTGGACCTCAACTTCCGTGAGCTGTGGGGTATTAACCACGTGGTCAGGAACAACGTATTTCCCACCACCAAAGAAACCCAGTTCTCTTGAGTCTTTCATGTTGAGGAGAAAAAACGCTGCCTTCTGGTCTTTAAAGACGTGGCTGTGACTTTCCCACGCTATCCTCCACGGCTGCTGCACCATCTTTATATGTGCCATTGGCTGCCGTGAAGTGGGCAGAGGAGGACTCCAGCCCTTTAACTGCAGAACTTGTATGGTAATCTGGGTCTTTTAACACTGGCTTTTGCTACGGAAAAGAGATCCAAACTTAAAGCATGCTTTGAAGTCCGGGCAGTCTTCCCCAAGACAAAGGGAAATAAGACACAGAGTTGGTATAATTAATGCTGGACTCCGCTTCGGGAAGCTCCCCGGGCCCTGTGCCCTGGACGCAGGTTGGTGACGTCTCCTTCGGGACCACTGTGGGGCATCCCACATCTGCTTCCCTGAAGCAACGGGAAACCTTTCTGGTGTCGTGACCCACTTGGCTTAGGTGTCGATTTGTAATAAAGCTGGAGGCTTCCCAGTGGAGGAGTCGCACCTCCAGAGCTTCTCTCAATCCAGACTTCACTCGTCCCTCTGGGGAGGAGCTCCCTGGGGGCTCAATGAAGGAGCAACCACGAGCCTGGTGCTCTGGGGCAGACTCCAACCAGCCCACACCCTCCAGCCATGGCCACTAAGCTTCCCCCTCCAGAGAGAAAAAGGTGAGCCCCCCGGGGACACAAGGCCAGCTGCCCAAGGAGATGAGATGAGACTAAATGTCCCTTGGCAGGTAGGAATGGCTTGCTAAATCCAGCTAAGAAAGACACAGAAAGGAGCACCCGTAACGCAAAAGGAAAGGGTAGGAAAAATGGAAAAACTTGAAAATTTGTGGCAGCTCACTTGAATAAGTTTAATTAAGATAATTCCCAAACTGGTGTAAGCCTTAAGCCACGAGTCTTCTGAGAAAAACATTTTCACACTTTCAAAATTACACACTGTTTTGCTTCAAAAAGCAAATAAAATATTCAGCACATTAAGGACTCTATCATAATTTTTGCCTAGTACATTTATACATTTGTGGTTAAATTTTTACTTTCAATTGATCTCGGCCACAGTATCCAAAGGCTCTCACAGGCTGATTGCCACTCACTTCCTGTGAATACTCAGATTATTTCTAATAGTTTGCAGATAGCGTCTTTCAGTGTATTTTCAACCATGTTGAAAATTACTTTCTTACGAATAGATCTCCAATCAATCTGCCAGGCTGAGAGCAAAGCCGGGCGATGATGGTCTCTTGATCTGTTGATGACTTTATGAATTTGATTGGAAAAAATCAGTTCAATACTGGATGTATTAGTACTTTGAGCAATTAACTATTGATCATTAAGTGTGATTCTGTGTAATCACAATAAAGAAGACAGAACTAAAGATATTCAAATTGTAGTTTTCATTGTTTACTCTGTTTATATAGCTCAGAGGGAAATCCAGTATGGACCAGGGGATGAGGAATGTTTCAGACAAAACTAGCTTGAATTCTACTTTACCAGGAATAGACATAAATCTAGGCTATGTCAGGAAAAGAAGTTATTTGAGGGGAACTTCTATAGTAAAAGAATTTATAAAGCTCTGAATCCAGGCTCAGCACCCATAGCCCAGTGGTTAGGCCACTGGCCACATACACCAGGGCTGCCCAACAAAAATGACTACAGCAAAAAATAGCTGGGCATTCTGGCAGGCTCTCGTAGTCCCAGCTACTCAGGAGGCTGAGGCAAGAGAATCGCCTAAGCCCAGGAGTTGAAGGTTGCTGTGAGCTGTGACATCACAGCACTCTACCAAGGGCAACAAAGTGAAACTCTGTCTCTAAAAAAAAAGAAAGAGAAGAAATCCGGGCATTGTGGCAGGCCTCTATAGTCTCAACTTAAGAGAATCACTTAAGCCCAAGAGTATAAGGTTGCTGTGAGCTGTGACACCATAGCACTCTACCAAAGGTGACATAGTAAGACTTTGTCTCAAACAAAAAAAACCTGTGAATACACAGTTCAGCCCACACCTCACTCTCCAACCCTCCACACAGCGGAAGGCACTAGGTGTCGCTCTAGACCAGTGATTCTCAACCTGTGGGTCGTGACCCCTTTGGGGGTTGAACGACCCTTTCACAGGGGTCATCTAATATCACATATGTACATTATGATTCATAACAGTAGCAAAAATTACAGTTATGAAGTAGCAATGAAAATAATTTTATGGTTGGGGATCAACACAATATGAGGAACTGTATTAAAGGGTTATGGCATTAGTAAGGTTGAGAACCACTGCTCTAGACTATTTACTCTGCATCTTCAGCCAAGGCCATGCCGAAATATGTGATTCTCCCCCTCCCCAAATCAGAGGTGCTTGTTTAAAAGATTAAAAAAATCACACAAACAACACTGGCCTTTCCAAAGAGGCACAGACCCATCCCAGACAGTTCCCGTGACCGTTCTCTGCAGCTGATGTGGGAGGGGTGCACCCAGGCCAAGAACCACCTGAATAGTCTTAAGACCACAAGACCCACAGTCCTCTGCTCGTACAGACAGACCTCCGAATGTTGCAATGAAGTGGGCACGGCAGAGATCAGAGGGAAATCACGGCTATCACTGAGCGATTTCTCTGTGAATGAGTTGGGCTCACCGTCCCACATCTGGCTGAAAAGGCCCCTCAAACCTGCCAGTTTAAAGATAATTTGGTAAATACTGGCACTTGTTGGGTATTTGTCTGACAGGCAGACTGCATGTCTCCCCTTTACAAAGGCATCGGTGTGGCTAAGAACTCCACGCTCTGATTTTAAACAGAGCACAAGCACGCCACACAAAACCACACTGGGCGTCTGGGGAAGGGACCCGCTGCCTGTCTGCCCTGCTTTAAAGAAATTAACTCAGTTTTCTTAAAATAATAAACAGAGGTCCCTGTTCTTGTGGATCCTCTCACTGACATGGGATATATTACGCTTGTGAGCTTTTGTTTTTCTAATTTAAGCAGGACAAGACGCTGGCATCAGAGGGGGCAGACACCCACCTCCCAGAGTGGGGAGAGGAAGAGAGCTTTCTGTGGCTCAGCAGAGGACACTGCTAAGGCCATGGTGGTGGTGGCCGGAGGTGCCGATGAACCTCGAGTGGAGTGGCTGCATCTGCTGTCACTCCTTCTGGGAGTCACCGCCATGGGCCAGCATCCAGCCGCCACTCTAACCTCTGACAGCACCTTAAAGTTGAGCAGGGAGCAGGGAGATCCCTACCCAGGGGACAGCAGAGCTTCCCTGGAAGCAGCCTCAGGGACGCTCCTGGCAGCTGCAGAAAAGCCTGGGAGGTAGGACATGCCCTCCAGGTGCACAGAGCTGTCTGGACTCTGGGAGACGACTTTCCTCAGGAAGATACATCTATCTGTGTTTCCCACCTGACGCGTTGTCTTTGAAAGTCATTTGAAACTACCTCATTTCATCTCTAAGATCTGTTTTCAGGACTACAGAGTTGAGAATGCAAGCATTTATAATTGGCAAATGGATTCCTAAAAAATTCATCACAATGATGCTTCATAAACCGGTCTTCTGACAAATCCCTCCTGTAGAAGCCACTTAGGACTTTAAGCAAGTGACTGATAGAGGGTAATCACCAAACACATTCTGCTGAATATTTGCTATTTTCTGAGTGAGCCAAAGTGAAGTTAGTTGAATTGGACTACCTTAAGCTGGCATTTTTATTTTATTTCACTTTTTATAATTAGCATTCAATTCATGCACTCTTAATGAGATGAAAATTAAAGTTTCCACGTTTAATACCATGTTTTCATGCTCTCCATGCTTCAGGAGTTTTCGTGAATAAACACTGGTATCAATGGCCCACCAGGGAGGCCTTCTTGCCCGGGGTGCAGGATTTGCTCACAGGCTCCTTGGCCTCCGTCTCTGGAGTGGGACAGACAGTGGGTGGACGTGAGGTGACCCTCCCTGCAGACCCTGCCCACTAAGGAGAGCCCAGAGCACTCCTCACATGGTCGTTCCAGTGCAAATGTATCCCTCTTCCGAGAGTCTATTTCCTCTGCTGGAACTGTGTTTAGTCCATTAATAATCTGGCTTTCAGTAAAGAAAAGCTCTCACCTGCATGACCAGCATGGCCCAGTAAATTCATCATGATTTTCTGGGAAGTTACTGCTTTGGCTTTGGACGCTCACTAAACAGAGATGCTTCGGTCTGAAATGTTCAGTGCTTGAAGCAAAACAAGATCACACTTCACTTATCCCACTGCGCCATTAGGAAGAACATGGCTCTTACGTTATTACACCAAACCGAATTTAAAGCCATTTTCTTTCTTGTTCAGACCACATAAAATTTTTATGTGATTAAAGGAAAACAGCAGTATCTAACAACTTAAATTCAAACAGTGGAGATTTTTTTCCATTTTGGTGCAGAGGCAGAGGAGGAAGGCTGTGCTTCAGCAAGGACAGGCTACAGAGACAATGTTAAGCACAGCATGTGGTCAAATTATTTTTAAATTATAAGTGCAAAGAGCGCTATTATTTTGAGGAATACGCCACTTGCCTAGAGGCTCCTAGGAGCTGCTGTGTCACACTCGCGTTCACAACTTCCCTCCAAGTTTGCTCCTTGGTTGAGAAAATCACAAAAGCCATATTTCATTATTTTTAAGTTTGTTTTTAAAAGCTCATCAATACATAAAATTGCAATGAAAGTAGCAGCTCTACCTCCTCACTTTGTGTGGGAGAAAGAGAAGACATCGGCAAAGAAGAGGCCCGCTCTCTCTTTTCCAAATCGCTGGGTAAGTAATTTCCATGGTGAACTGCATGGTAGTGGTGCCAAGCCAGTGTCATCAGAGGGGACACACACGCAAGACTGGGCCAGGTGCAATTTTGCTAAAGACAAGACTTGTCCCTGGTTTAATCTATGAACAGGCATTCAGGACGTGACCTCACAAGAGCCACCACACTCAGCCCATGGTTTTCCTGGCAAAGTGCACTTTCTTGACTTCACCCCGTTGCCAAGGAAGTGATGCTGGTCAGGGCCAAGGAGCTGGTGAGAAAATCAACACAGACTATCACTTCCTCAATAACCGTCTTCAGCTGTAGCCTCATAGATGAAAAGGCTTTGGAGTTTTGATTGTGATAAGAAGGTGAAGAGATGAAACCTCTGATTCTTATTGCAAAGAAATGACTTCTCCTCCTCAGACAGACACCAGGCCCATACGGCAAAGGGGTCTCGAAGGCAAGGCCACAGTCAGCACGTTCTGGCGAAAGGCGGACGCCTTCCCTGGGAGCATAGATCCCATCAGTACCTTGGCATTACATGCACAAAGTAACCCTGCTTTTTATTATTTGGACAATTAAGAAGTCATTATGTAGAAAAAAGAGTGAAGAAATTAATTTGTTTTTCTTAAATTTATTTTCTTAATATCTATAAAAAACCATAAACCATAAACACATACCACAGTGCTAGGTGTTGGGTGAGATGCAAGTGTGTACAAGTCACGCTTCTTACCATGTAAGACACTAAAATACATAAAGACAACACACACTTGCACACATGCATGCACATGTACATTTATGCACCATGTGTGCACACACACTTCACAGGGAGCCCTGTGTACGCACATGCACATTTATGTACACATGAATGCACACTCACAGGGAATCCTGTGCACGCACATGCACATTTATGTACACGAGTGCACACTCACAGGGAACACTATCCATGCACATACACATTTATTTACACATGTGTGCACACTCGCAGGGAACCCTGTGCACGCACCTGCACATTTATGCACACACGCATGTGCACACACTCACAGGAACCCTGTGTACCTTGTCAAAGGAAACTGGACATGCAAATACTAGCAGTGGCTATTTCTGACTTGGGGATTATGGACAATTTGAATTTTCTTCTTTTTGCCGTTTTTAATTTATTACTTTCCATGAAAAATGGTTAATGTTTTCTCTATTAGGAAAAAAAGCACAATAAACATGAGTTTTTTGAGTATAGTTCTGTGCACATAACAGGAGTGATAGCGGGAAGGGCTGTTGCTGGGCTGAGTGGACTAGTGCACCATCCTGGGAGCCTGGTGCTGAGATGTGGCCAGAACCAGGGGCACTTGGGCAGCAGGAGGGGCAAGGCACTCCAGGGGCCCGTGGAGAGTGCATGGTGCTGTGGGGAGGTTGTCCGAGGAACTGGGGAAAGGAGGTTGGAGTCTAGAGAGCCCCGGTCATCTCACTGGGCCTTCCCTTTGCAGAACATTTTCCCTCCAGCATCTGGGATTATACTCAGGGTTCTGGTTTGTTTTTTTCCCCAGTATGACTCTCAAGTTTTCCTTTAGGTCCTAGAAGAAATGATACTTACCAACTTCAAAATAAAATAAAATAGTTAAAACCAAGCTAAAGCAGTCACCTAGAATAATATGACCAATTTTTTTTCTTACACATAAGTGTATTTTATTTCTTTTTTTTTTTTTTCAGATTTTGGCCAGGGCTGGGTTTGGATCCGCCATCTCTAGCATATGGGGCTGGCGCCCTACACCTTTGAGCCACAGGAACCACCCATTAGTGTATTTTCAATACATTTAAATCTAATCCCCTTAAAACACTTGCATTTCAGCGCAGTCCTCGTTTTCTCTCTTATATTTGACCTGTATTCTGTCTCCCTTCCTCTCTCCCCTTCCCACTCTTTCTCTCTCTAACTACCTTGACTCTAGCGGGGAAAATAAACTCTAATGAAGAACCTTATATTTACATTTTCAAGAACCTTATATTTACATTTTCAAGAACACTAGGGACTCTTAATAAATGTTGACCAACAGTTGCAATAGGACCCACTGTGACCCAACCTAACAGTAAATGCATCTGTACATGAAATGGGTCAAATGATTGTCTTGGTAACTCACGTATACGTAACAAGTTTCGATGGCATACTTACCTACCAAGGCCAATATCATGACTGAATTTCACGATACCCATAAGAAATTGTTAGCATTTATTAAAGTCATTTTTTTCCATCTGGGGCTGCACTGCTGCCAGAAAAAAAGAAAAGTGCATGTTTAAAAGAAAGTGAACAAGTGCCTAGACCAGTGTGCATTAAATGGTTTCAAATATGGAGTTTTATCACAGTAAAAAGTCAGTTATTTTTTATTCTAAGCAAGTATACACTGTATCTAACACTCAAGAGGCATTTTAACAAGACTGCAGAGGGACGATTACTATTTCTCAAGTAGAGATTCAGGGTACTATTGAGATTTCAGTAAAAATCTCCTCCGGGACCTGACCTATGCAAGTAGTCTGTCAGGAAAATTCCCCAGGATGAGTTTGTGTAATTTGGCCACCCGCTGGCTTTACTCTGCCTCACCACCAACACCATTTTCCATCCAGCCAAAAGGCTGCTAATCCATTTTTGGGTTTTTCTTTCCCCCCTAGGTGTTCCTGGAGGAAAATCGTATATTTGGACAAGTTTTACATAGCTTTAGAACTCAATCCATAATGTATGCTAAAATGAGTAAGTTGCAATTTCAGACAAGAATAACCTAAAAGATTTACAGGGTACTTAAATATTGTTATTTAATCACAAGATACAGTGTATGTTATACTGTAATCTCATTTAAATCGTATAATGAATGCAATAATGAAAATTAAAGTCGCGGTATGCACGGCTGTGCCTCCTTCAATCTGCGTGTGATTTTAAATACAGTTTCTTGAAGAATCCATTCTTTTATTTGGTGGAGCTTGTTTGGAGACTGAAGGAGAACTGTCCTGCAGAGCCTGCTTTCCTGACGTCGACCTTTTTCTTATTATAAGAGGATTACCAGTGACGCCCCTCCATTCTGAGACTTTGTGAATAATAATAATTTTAATAACTGCGTGGATCATGGTAATAGCCTGTGTAATGTTCCTCTCCCCACATAAAACATTGAGGGAGAGAAATATTACACAAACTAAGGTGGGGGGAAGAAAATAACTTAAAATAGAAAGAAATAAATGCAGCCAAATTAAGAAAGAAAGAAATGTCTGTTAATCTGGGATGGGACTGTGTGCCTCCCATTTATTTCAGCACAAAAAAAAAAATAAATAAACAATCTCAAGACTTTGGGAGCCCGAGTGCCTTGTCACTCTGCACCCTGCAGACTGCCAACCACGTGGAGGCATTTTATGCCCCGGCTCCCATAGCATTAATTGAACACGTATTATTATGGTGGTGGGACCTGAAAACGGTGGGGAGGCAGCCCCCCTGCAGTAAGCACAGAGCACAAACCACAAGCCCCAAACCGTGTGGTCCACACTGGAGATAAGCAGCTTCCAACACCCTTTCTTAGGAATAAAGAAAGGCCAAGTAATTAGCAGCCAAGCGAGGGCACGAAGGTGCAGACAACTGCCTAAGTTTAGGGAAATAAACTGATAGGATTTTCTTCTGGTTCTTCATTTACTACTGTTCGTATTTTCATTTTTCTATTCCTTATGAGACACATAGCAACAAAAATCAGAATGTCATTTCTCTCTTTATCTTCAAAGAATAAACAGTTTCCTCTCGAGTATCAGCCCTGCCTGTCTTGAGTCCAGCCCCGCAGCCCGCCGCCCCGCGCGCCGCCCTGGCCCGCGCCCAGCCGCAGCCCCGGGGCAGGTGCCAGCAGAGCGCGCGCTCGCCCGGGCGCGGGGCAGGGGCGCGGGGCAGGTGCCAGCAGAGCGCGCGCTCGCCCGGGCGCGGGGCAGGGGCGCGGGGCAGCGCAGGGGCAGCGCGGATCGCGGCCGTTCAGACGAGTCCCTCCCCGCCTTCCTTGCACGGGGCTTCCGTTTGCAGTGGTTATTGGCGCTATCAAAGCCGCTGGTGAGAAGGAGCCGGGGAGACACTTGAGATGCTCCCGCGGCTCTCCGGCAGGCGGGCTTGCCAGAGTTAACTGCTCCTCGCCTGCTGCATCCAGACAGGCCGAGCTTCTATTTGTTTTGCTTTTTCATTTTTCCTTTTAAGGATGTCAGGAGGTGGCAAGGAGGCCCCGGGCACCTTGGCCGATGGAGAGCCCACGTGTAACCAGACCCCTGTCCGCCTCCTCCATTCTGCTGCCCCGTACAAAGGCCGGGAAGGGACGGCACAGGCTCAGATCAGTTCTGTAAGCCTGAGAAGGGGGAAAGGAAATAAAAGTTTGACAGGAATTTATAAATACAGCCTTGGTTAAGTATATCATCATTCATAATACCATTAAATCTATTTCAATAAACACAAACATGCTTTACTTATTCCAGGAATTCTTTGTGAGAGGAAAACATTATGGGAAAAATAAAGTGTTATTGCAAACACAGTTAAAATCCAGAGTGAGGTTTTGAATAAACAAATTAAATTGCAATGGAATATAGTGTGCCTTAGAGCCATTTCTTGACAAAACAGTCATCTTATTTACACGCTTCACAATACCCCACCATGGATGTCGAAGGAAAAAAATAAGGAGAAAAATAATTAGCATATTAATCTTTTTTATGCCGCCATCTTTCAGATCCAGAAGACCATGGTGTAATTTAAATCTAAACGCTTTCCTGGCATTAGAATTCATTTTAGATGGGTCAATTGTTCCATAATAAAGGGATAGAAGGTGTACTTCATGCAAGAGATTTATGTTTGCCATTTGTTCATATTCATGTGCCACTGAATACCCTCAATTCAAATGGTGATGGCTGTTCATATCAGCCGCTCGCCAGCCACACAGATCACTAACCAGCAGCAATGAATTTCATTTGCAGGACAAAAAATACGGCGAAATTAACTCCAACAGTTTATTGATTTTTGCTTAACAGAAGCCAGTATAACAGCTCTATTGCCCTCATAATGATTAGTGACAAAAGTTTAATTAAGCAATTATGAAGCCAATAATAGAGCTGTCTGGCCCGCTCCGCTCCAGCCCGAGCAGGACTTATCTCCCGCTTGCACATCACCGCAGCTGGAATGTGCTCGAGGAGATTAATGCCGGGGAACACAGATGCCTACTTTAATTCTGCTTCATGACGCCGTTTGAATGGCGACGGGAACACAAGCTCCCCTTTATCAAATTACAAGTCCGCTTTTCATGAATATGTAGTTTAAAAAAAAATCTAGTTGTGGCTTCAAGGTGTAATTATAAAGACATACAACAAAAATGACACACAATTCTGTCTTAGTAATCCCGGCTATGAAATATGCATGATAATGTATTACTGAATAAAGACTTAACAACGTTCTAAGAGGCTTTGCCATTGTACTGCTATCCAAACAATTGGCAGCCTTTTCCAAATGTTATGTGAGATATTGTCTGACCTTACATCTTTGTTTTTATTCCTCTTAAATGTATTGTTTCAAGCTTATTGTATTGTTATTTGTCCATAATGCCATTAAACCCGTCTTATCTATTTGTAAGAATTCCCAATTTATTATGTATGCTTAAATATGTTAATGTAAAAACAGGAGCGCCTTCCTGGCATTAATCATTTCGTAAGATATGCACTAGGTCCCCAGAACCTGCAGCCCTGGCGACGAGGAGGCTTCTGGGCTTATTGCCCTCGTCCTCAGCTACTCCCTGGGCGCGGCCTCGCAGGAATCTCGCTTCCTGCGCGTTCAAAATACCTTTACACTGGAGAAAGAACTCGTTTTTTTTTTTTCCCTGCCTCTGAAGCTGCAAATGGCCTTGACCAATTGGCTGGCCCCTTCCTCCTTCTCCAGAAACAGAAAAGACCATGCCATGCCCTGAAAGAAAAGAGTCATTTATCCTTCCACCATCCTGCAGAAAGTCATTTTAGAAGAGAATATAAAACAAAAAGCCTACATGTTAAACACCCAGGACTGGAAGCCCTATTTTCAAACTTTGCATGTGACAACCTGAATTGCTACATTTCACTTAATAAGGCATAAAACAAATCCACCCATGGGTTTTTGTCACTAATAAAGTGTGCCTTATCCAAATGATTGTGATTTATTTTATCAAAATCCCCTGAAAAAACATTTGTCTCCTTGGAACTGCCTGAAACAGCTGCTTCCAAATAACAGGAGGAAGCTGGGGGGAGGGCAGCAAAGGGTTTCTGGGTGGCCTGAAGACTCTGCACAGCCAGTTTCTTCCCTGTGCAGCCTCGTGGGTGGACAGCCTGCACCCCAGCACCGACAGGCATGGAGCCGGGCAGCCCCGGGCAGAGGCTGCATTCCTCCACTGGCTGCTGCTCCCCGCCCACTCCGGGACCCCCATGTGAGCAGACTGTACTTACCCCAGACTGCATGGAGGAGGGTGAGCCCGGTATTCCTTAGAGTAAATTTATCCTGAGAGTTTCTATTAAATCAGAACATGTCTTTTTTTTTTTTTTTTGGCAACAATTATGAAGGTTACCTAGGAGGGCTTTGCATTTATATGTAAGCCCCACCATGGTGTGCATGGGAACAGAAGCTTACACACAAGGAGGACCCAGGCTGCCTTAGAATCATGCTCCCAATAATTGGGGAAGTGCTCCCCTTTGCCTTGTTACTAGTGGCTACTCATGTACCCAAGCTAAATCTAAGTGTATTTAAACCTCCTGGAAGTTGAAACAACTTTGCAAACTGCATGGGTGGGTGGGGCGTGCTTGCCTTTGAATGCCATCTTCAGGGAGAACGCTCCCCATTTATTCTGACATGTTGGGCCATCCAGGGAAAAGACACAGCACAAAATCGCGTCCTACTTTTTCACCTGCTCTCGGTTATTAATAAAGAGGGTTCCCTTCCATACCACCCTCTCTCCTAAGAAGATCACTTTTAGAACCTCTCTAATGCCTGCTCATCACTGCTCTTCAAGACGGGATACTGAAAGACTTAATTGACCATCCCTTTGGCATTCATTAAGGATGGCTTAACCTATAAAGAACTGAAAGACAATCCCAGGATGTTAGGAAGAAAATGTTTTCTTCTGCGTTTAATTGCTGGAATTTGCATACCCGGTTTCAATGCCTGAGTCTTTGGAAGTCTAGCAGAGATCTTACTTAAAGAGAATGGATGACCGTGTCCCCGTACTGTGGACGGGAAGGACTCCCCCCTCAGGAAAATTAATAATAGTATGTTACATGGATGGATTTTAGGGACGAAGATTAAATGGCAATATGCTCTGAAAGACAGCCTCATGGCAATAATTGTGGCTATGTTTTTATCTTTCTCAAAAATCTGAATGTTAAGAATGAATGGTCTTTAAATGTCTCTATCAAACAGCTTCTGAGGGCTTCTTTATTTCCTTTTTGCTGCAATTTGAAAGATAAAATAACATTCCTGATGTCCTAAAGGCTGACCTACTAGGAAGCACAGCCTAAACTCAGTTTTCTAATCCTGCAGGCAAAACTTCGATTTTCCATCCATTCTGCGGGTGCTGCGGGAATGGCCTTAGTCTGCCGAATAGCTTTTGCACACAGAACCACTGCAATATTCCTCGTAGCACACCTTTTTAACCATTTCACAATTGGCTCAGCTATACTTGTGACAAGCTGTGAATTGTTCAGCTGCAGAATGTCATCTTCATTATTCTTGGTTAAGAGACCAAACAATATTTTGCTTGTTCTTGAAACATGAAAGGACATTAATAGCCCAGTAATGAAAGATCTCAAGGTATTATTTTGACAATATAGAAAACAGCTGATGTCTGAGGCGTGGATTTGCGAGTGGCCTTGCGTTACAGTGGCAGCACCCTGCACTCAGAG
This sequence comes from Nycticebus coucang, assembly GCF_027406575.1. Lineage (NCBI taxonomy): Eukaryota > Metazoa > Chordata > Mammalia > Primates > Lorisidae > Nycticebus > Nycticebus coucang. The sequence continues at coordinate 193,927,913 of NC_069780.1, forward strand.
AGGAAGCAGAATCATGCAGAGCGTGCAACTGTGCGCGTGCTGGAGTTAGATGTCACTGCATTGGTAGCAGAGCAATTAACCCTGGAGAATCCATTTCAAAACAAAGTTACCTGCCATCGTATAAAATTGTTCTTTCTTCCTGATGAGTCTATTTTTCTCTCTTAGTTAGCTGGGAAATATCTGGAAGGTCTTACAGCCCAGTGCTGAAATTAACAAGGAGTCTCCCTTGGAATTCCAGGTGTGGCCGAAACATCAGCCAAGTGAACGCGCTCTGTGCCGGCAGACTGCCTGGGTCCCTTTCATCCTCACTGCCTCTCCTTACGAATGTTTTTTGTTTGTCTTTTTCTTGTTGCCAAGTGATGATGAATGGTAATTTGCTCTTATTAGCAAAGATTCTAAAAGCAGGATGACAATTTTAATTTTACATATGCATCACACCATTAGGCGAATCCAGAACTGTTCGCTTTTGCATATTCACTGAATTTTGCACTGTGCAATCGAATGGTAGGATGAACTTTAAATCTGTAAATTAAATCCTAGGTACCCCCTGTAGTAATACATTAAGCATGATTGGCTTAGGAAACGCCAAGCAGTGTGTGAAGGAAATTATATCAATCCGATGCATTTGTTCCCTGGTCTGCTCTCCCCGATGTTATTGTGAAGACCAGCAGATGAAAAACACAACTGTTTGCTAATAGGACTCACATCTCCTTGTGGGTGCTGATTTCCCGCCTTCTCTAACTCGCCGTGATTACTTTTTTAGACGCTTTTCCTTTCCCCAGCTGATCTCCTCTAGTTAGCAGCATTAATGACACTTCAGTCATCCCGGCTTTCAAACCAGGTCCTTCCACAGCGAACAGAGAGTTGACATTTCCTGACATTTTCCCAACTAATTACAGGACAAATAATTAAGCATGTTCTCGTATGTAACAAATGAAGGCAAAAGCCGTCTGTCAGGCCTGGTGATTGATGACACTCCGGGAGACTTTATCTGATGGCTCCTGCCATGCGATGGAGGCGAAGCAAATTTATTAGAATGAACAATGCAAATTCCGAGTCATCTCATCCAGTTATGCGCCAAAGCAATATCCATGTCAAGGTGAATGTGACAATGAAAGCCAAATATTTGCATTTTGTGGAGCAGGTTGAAGGGGAAATCAGAGCGAGAAGATGACAGGCCTAATTATTTTGGCTCATACAGGCTAGGACAGCTGTTTCTGGTGTCCTGAACAAGGCTGTCACACAGGTAACTAAATAGGTCTGCATATAAGTCTGTATCCAACACTCTACTGAGATGTCTACCACTAATGACCAACGCTAATGTTACTGCCATCCCTGAAAAACAGAAAATGTGTCACAGTGCACCTTCTGCATGGCAGTCAACATTTCGCTACATAATTACTTGTTAGTGAATTAATTCCTATCTGTCAGTATCTATGCCAGTGTCATTTTTAGACCATTACAAAATTATGCCATCACTATAGCAACTGCAGGCACAGTTAAAAGGCAAAAGAGTTCAGATGCACACAAAAAGTGCCTAGTTAGGCTGGAGATAATAATGTACAATTCAAATCCAAATGCTCACATCCACCAGCCTAATTTTCTTTATTTGAACCATGCATTTGATCAATGATCATTAAACAATAATTCCAGGTTTCCAATTTCAATCCACAGTTATTTCACATAATGAAAACCGCAGTCTGCCATGATATTCCTCGGAAAGAAGGGAGCTCACCCCACCGTCAGGTCAATTAATTGGGTGCTTAAAAGTGATATGCCCAACGCTGGAGCCCGGGGCACGCCCACGCGGGTGTGCACACTGGGGAGTGTCCCCGCCCCTCCTCTGCGTGGCCTGTGGACAATGGGCTCCTACTGAGCCGTGTTCGGATCCCTCCCTGGCCTCCTCTGCCTCCTTTGTGCCTGTCCCCGTTGCTCCGACCACAGCCGTACTGCGCTGTGTCAGTACGGGGTTTCAGGATGCCGTCTGTTAGTCAAATCACTCCTCACCTATTCAAATCAAGACACTACAGGATTCAGATGCTCTCTGCATTAACAATGGACAACCTTGTGGACTCTAAATGCCCCTGGAGAAATACATTTTAAGATGGAGAAAGAGAGAGGAGGGAGAGGGTAAGGGAAAGAGAGGGAGAGAGATAAATTGTAACCAAAAATAAATACATAAATAAAAACACTTGGAATTTTCAACGAAAAAGTAGAAAACATAAAATATCCTATAGGCAGCAGAATCTATGTTCATTGATTTTTCTCTTTTAATTAGTTAAAATGTTACCAGGCTGGGAATGAAACAGCTCCACTGAGTTACCCACATAAATTCATCACGTTGGTCTATGAAGTAAGGTCACTTTTGTTAAGTGGAAATATCTCACTGGTAAATTTGCAATGACGTATGGCAGACATATGACTCAAAATGGCACCTTTGGGCCTCACTGATTCAGGAAAGGGTTATATAAAAAAGAGAGAATTGGGGAGCTGAAAAGACCCAGCTACAGTAGGAAGTTCTCCAGAAGCCTCGTCAGGTTGCTGAGTTCACCCTGATTCTCACATACTACGCTGGCATGTTTTTAATGCTCCCTAATGAAGGCAAAGCTCAGCATTTTGAATGTGTTTGAGGCCTGGTATTTAGTGCTGATGTTAGTACATGGATGGGCTGAAATGAGGGGACCCAGGGATTATGTGGGTGACTCAAGGTGACAAAGGTGACCCTGGAAACAAGCCCGTATGTGAGGAGGCCACAGAGCCAGTCGTGACTATTCCTCAGGGAAATATGCACGTAGGCGCTGCCCTGACACAAACGGAAGCAGATGATGCCGCAGCGCACCGAGCTGCCGGTCCCCCCACCTCACCCCACTGCAGGCACGTTGCTCCTTCCCAGGTTCCCAGCGTCGTTTCAGAGGAACACCCCATGGTCTTGCCACCTGCACGCTGGAGTGAATTCCCAGAAGGGGGTAATAGGTCCTCACTGAGAGAGCCTCACTCTCGGGCCGGGTCTCTGCCCACATGGCCGCAGGGAGAGATTTAATTTGGGTTCTGCTTAACGAGGTTAAGCCGGCGATGCTGCTGGTTACTCCAAATCCTGAATGGGCAAAAGTCAAGAATTTCCCTGGAAGGGTCTCAGCGAGGCCGCCCTTCTCCACAGGGCCATTGACGGTTGTTAGCACGAAGGCCACAAAGAAATTCAAGCACTGTCTAAAGTAACACGCGGCTTTGCACATTCCCATGACCCCGGCACACTCTTCACTGTGCCGGCAGCAGAGCAGGTTGGGGAAGGCTAGTTGGGAGGACTTTGTTTGAAACTTATTTTACTTAAATTTCATACAAAATGACTAATCCCAAACCAATCAATTTTAAGCAAAAATAGCTATTAGTTTTAATTCATAAAAGAATAGTTGGACAACATAAAAGTGGCTAAGCCTACTCTCTGGTTAAGAGGCAGGATTTTAGGCATGTAAATAATATAATATCTTGATAACAATTGTACACAAATTTGATACAAGGAGCCAATGAGATAGTTTCTGTCTAATGATCCCAGTCAATCTAATTAATGTATTCTGCTACATTACATTTTAAGAAGTGACCATTGTGTAATACACTTTGAAATATGCACAAGCTAATGGGATAAGATACAAAAATTATTATGCTGACAGTAAATCATATTACATTCCTAATAAGCATTAACTAGATAACTAGGTCAGAGCAGTATTATCTTAATTGATTTTTCAAAAGAAACCTGACAGAAAAATGTCAATGCTCGAATATTTCTTCATGCATCATTAAAACAAGATTGGCTTTTAACAAAAGAAGAGCCCTTCACAGAATTGATTCTTGCTTCGGGCTGCCTGCAAGTAAGTGTATTACATAAAAATCTATACAGGATATTAAAACAACACCGCTCTGCAAGACAGTTACAATTAAAAGCTGACACCCCCCAATGTGTCGGCCAGCAAGTGTAGGATAGTCTTCTTAGCCACTAGTGCTACACGCCAGACACAGCTGCCGTGGGACACAAGGGCGCTGATTACAGGGTTTCTAATTAAACCAGAACGCCCCATCACTCTCCTGCTCTGAAACTGCGGAATCTATTGCACAGTCTCTCAGGATTATTTGGGAAACCCATCAACATCACTAGGAGTCTGTAATTGGCATCTGCAGCCTTCGGATTCCAAGGGAGGCTGTGGACAAGGACACGTTCCAATCCTCTGTGGCAGCGTCTGTGAGCGGGCAGGCCCTCTTCTCCCATGCTGGGGGGAGACGGATGCTGGATCTCAGCGTATTTCAGGACAGTCTCCTGATGGAGGACTGTGTTCACAAGGGCCCGATTTGGTTCACCCGTGCTTTGCAGACATTCCCACTGTTGACTGGGGCACTAAATTGTCACTCTGGAAGGACATCTGTCTCCACCTCAATCTCTGTGCTTTGTTTCTTCAAACTAAGAATCAGGATTGACAGCTGAACTTGCTGAAAGCAGAGCCCCAAAGTAAGACAGAGATTGAGTTTGACATTAACCCCCTAAGGGACTCAGCATGGGCAGCACATCCAGGCCAGGGCTCTCCGGAGAAGGGAACTAGCAGGTCGCAGGTTCCCTGGAGAAATATGTTGTTGGTCACAGGGGAGGCTTCTCTGCAGACACACGCAGCCCTTGGTTAAGAGGTCTGCTGTTCAACCATGGTGAAGGTTTAAACGCTGCAAAAGAAAAACGTTAAAAACAGACACTGTCTTTGTTGTTTTTAACTTTAGGCAGAAGACAGTTGAAAAATATCACCTATTTTCTTAAACCACTTCTTCCTTGTCCTCCCGGGCATGGAAGGTTCTCCATCCTTCTCTCCTGCTTTTCACATTCAAGTCACTTTTGTTTAGCTGATTTATCCTTTGGGCGTAATTATTCTCTCTTTCTCTCTCTGCTCATATTTATTTCCATGTGAAAAACAAGTGGGTCTTTGTGGCCTGCAATGAAGACTGAAGACCCCTGTAAAACACACTCTCTGGACTCGAGAGTCGGCTCCTTAAAGGAACCACAGTCTTTAGACAATTGGCAAAATGATAAGCAGTCAAATGGCTCTGTTGGGGGCTCTATGAAGACAGAACTTGGCTGTGTTTAGGAAAGTTTGGGATGATTCAGAGCTGTACTAGGCAGACTTATTACTCTACTGACTCGACTAATTAACACCTCTCAGCTCTGTGCGTTTTATTTCTCTAATAAGCACTTTGGGGTTCCCATTCATAGAAATCCCTCCGTGCATTCCACCCGCGCAAGTTGGAGCGAGTGTTCACCTTTCCTGCCCCTGCCAGGTCAGAGGTGCTGGGACAGGACAAGTGTGTTACCAATGGTCTGTGTCCCCTTCACTCGGGAGCAGCAAGAGACCCAGGGATCTGTCACAAATGAGCTGACAGACACCGAAACTGGACTCTTTCAACCACTTTGGAATGTTTTTGTGGTAATTTTCTTCTAACATGTATTGTACCATCCACTGCCATGGGGCAGTTTTATCTCTAATCAGGGAACCTGAGTAACCCCAACGTCACATGTTTATGAAGTGGCCAGTAGTGCCAAGCCCTGAGGACCTGATGGTGAGCACAGCACTAACAGAAAGAGTGCAGACCCGGGCAATTGAAGCAGCTTCAAAAATATGCTACTGGGACCTGATCAAACTAAAAAGCTTTTGCACAGCCAAGAACACAGTAAGTAAAGCAAGCAGACTGCCCTCAGAATGGGAGAAGATATTTGCAGGTTATATCTCTGACAAAGGTTTAATAACCAGAATCCACAGAGAACTCAAACGTATAAGCAAGAAAAGAACAAGTGATCCCATCGCAGGCTGGGGAAGAGACTTGAAGAGAAACTTCTCTGAAGAAGACAGGCTCACGGCCTACAGACATATGAAAAAATGCTCATCATCTTTAATCATCAGAGAAATGCAAATCAAAACTACCTTCAGATACCATCTAACTCCAGTAAGATTGGCCCATATCACAAAATCCCAAGACCAGAGATGTTGGCATAGATATGGAGAAAAGGGAACACTTCTACACTGCTGGTGGGAATGCAAATTAATACATTCCTTTTGGAAAGACGTTTGGAGAACACTTAGAGATCTAAAAATAGATCTGCCATTCAATCCTATAATTCCTCTACTAGGTATATACCCAGAAGACCAAAAATCACATTATAACAACGATATTTGTACCAGAATGTTTATTGCAGCCCAATTCACAATTGCTAAGTCATGGAAAAAGCCCAGGTGCCCATCGATCCACAAATGAATCAATAAATTGTGGTACATGTACACCATGGAATATTACACAGCTTTAAAGAAATATGGAGACTTTACCTCTTTCATGTTTACATGGATGGAGCTGGAACATTTTCTTCTTAGTGAAGTATCTCAAGAGTGGAAGAAAAAGTATCCAATGTACTCAGCCCTGCTACAAAACTAATTTATGGCTTTCATAGGAAAGCTATAACCCAGTTATAACCTAAGAATATGGGGAAGGGGGAGAGGGAGGGGAGGAAGGGGGGAGGATGGGCAGAGGGAGGGTGATTGGTGGGATTACACCTGCAGTGCATCTTACAAGGGTCCATGTGAAACTTAGTGAATGCAAAATATGATTGTCTTAACACAATAACTAAGAAAATACCGGGAATGCTGTGATTACCAGTGTGATGAAAATGTGTCAAACAGTTTATAAAACCAGTGCATGGTGCCCCATGATCGCATTAATGTTCACAGCTATGATCTAATATGAAAGAAAGGAAGGAAGGAAGGAAGGAAGGAAGGAAGGAAGGAAGGAAGGAAGGAAGGAAGGAAGGAAGGAAGGAAGGAAGGAAGGAAGGAAGGAAGGAAGGAAGGAAGGAAGGAAGGAAGGAAGGAAGGAAGAAAGAAAGAAAGAAAGAAAGAAAGAAAGAAAGAAAGAAAGAAAGAAAGAAAGAAAGAAAGAAAGAGAGTGCAGAGGCACCTCTGGGCATGCCCACTCCCCCTGAGGGCCAGGCAGTGCTGTAAGCTGAGCAAGACAGCCAGGCAGCCTCCTCCCCAGATGCAAACCACTCAGGGAGTAACTTTTTCTCCTGAAGGGACCCCATTGTCCCTTCACTGCATGGTCGGTTACAATCTCATGCACAAAGCCCCACGGGAACTGCTGTGGTGCCACTGATGGTGAGGGAGCCAAGGCACCGTGTCCTGGAGAACGTGTCATGTTGCAGTTTGGGTGGGTTGGGTAAATGGGTGATGTCTAAGCTGCTCACTGACGGGGTATGGTTCTGTGGTGACAGCTCTTCCCTGTCCCCCTGGACCTTATGCAAAAGGCTATGGGACCCTGGGTCCCACCCTGTCACTCACTGCTCCACACTAGGGTCCTAAGCTGCCCACATTCCCAGCCTGTCTCAGGCTCCTCACCTTGACAGACTCCAACAGAACCAGGTAATGCCCAGGCCACCAGGATTTGGAGCCAGACGGATCTGAGCTAAGAACTCACCTGGATGAAGCTGCTCTGTACCATCACCTCATCTTTAAAATGCAGCAGGTGAGAATTGGTTTTGGGATTCTGAGGGAACCAGGCATCATATAGAAAGAGTATGTGACATATAGGAGGTACACAGGTGGGGGGCACGCAGGTGAGAGCCCCCACACAGATTCGATACACCCGAGCAGCTTCTCAGCATGGGGGTCCAGTCCCTCCGGGGCACCCACATTGTCCCCACAGAGTGCTGCTCCCAGCTTAGCGACAGTCCCCACCCCACCCTGCCGTTCCTTGACCCCTTCAGGGACTGTGCTCTGGGTGAGCTGAGCTCTGGAGTTCCTCCCTGGACAGACTCCTCCTATCCACCTCCCTGAGTCTGCGTCCCCATCTGGTCAGTAACGCCGCTGCAATCCCAACTTGAATCCAGACAGTGACCCAGGGAAGACTGCTTTGTGTCTTTCTTTTCCTGTGATGGACTTGGCCTTGACCACGCATTCTCCTTCCCCAGTGATGGGACCTGTGTCTGCTGCTAACTCCCACCACTCCCTGGAGGGCCACGGCAGCCACAGCCCTGCTGCTGAGCCATGCCAGTACAGGGAAACGTTGACTTCCAGTTCTGAAGAATCTCCAGGTTTCGTAAATAAAACTATATTATATGGGGCCTTGGTGTGTGTCACATTTTGTGGGGGCAAGACATGATTGCAAGAGGGACTTTACCTAACAATTGCAATCAGTGTAACCTGGCTTATTGTACCCTCAATGAATCCCCAACAATAAAAAAAAAAAAACAGATTTGTTTTAATCTCTACCAATTTTAAATGGAGAAATGTGCTGCCAATAAAATGCAGCAGAGAAAATCAATTTTCGGTCATAATGAAGCTGTCATTTAATTTATTTTCGAATTGATACAAAGAACATTGCAGGTTATTTATCCTTCAATCAAAACTCATTTCCTAAATCAGACTCAAATGACTTTAGCTGTGTCTAATGAAAAGTTTTGAATTTATTTGATCATCTCTTAGAGAAAAAAATATAGAGGAATTTTTAAACTTCTCCAGACAGGCAGCTGAGTGGGAAAGGCCAGCATGCGGCCCGTGGCCTGACCACCTGTCTTCCACCCGTGTGTGTGTTACACAAACTCACCGTTTCAGCAGAAGGTATGTCTGTGCTGTTTAGAGATCTATTATCATTTCAGTTTTTGTCATGCACACGTAACATTGCCAGCAAACATATGGCCAGTTTTATTTTGACTCAATGGCTCGCCTTCCACGTTTGAGACCTGGAGACCACGTATCTAAGAAAGTGAGAGGGGGTCTCAGGCCGTGAAAGGTGCTGTGAATTACCATGCTATCATCTGCAGATCACAACATATTGTAGAAAATTTTTAATTGTACACTTAAAAATTGGGACGCAAAATTACATATCTCATTAAGATATGGATAAGTTATGTTAACTTAATATTATTAATCAGATATCACTAAAATAACAGATTATACTTGGGTTCACACTTTCATTCCTTTTTATTTTTTTATTTTAAATACATTTATATATATATTTCTGTTTCTAAATGTATTTGACTAATCCTCATTTATTTATTTCAGGGTATTAGGGGTTATACATGTTTTGTTTATATACTTTGTTTTTTGCACAGATTGAATCAAAATTCTAAGTATACCCTTCACCCAGACAATGCATGCTGTACCCAACAGGTGGGAATTTCCCCACCTCGCCCCTCCACTCCCCTTCTCCCAGCTGGATTTTGAGTGAGATTTATTTCCATATGTGCACTTAAGTGTTCATTGATTAGTTTCAATTTGGCGTTGAGTACAAGTGCTTCTTTCTCCATTCTTAGGATCTTTCACTTAGAATAATGGTTTGCAGTTTCATCCAAGTTGTCAAAAAGATACTGGCCCGCCATTTTTATGGCTGCGTGGTACTCCACTGTATGAGAGACCACGTTTTATTAGTCCATTCCCACTCTGGTGGGCACATGGGTGGTTTTCATGTCTTCGCAACTATGAATTGTGCTGCTATGAGCATTTGAGTTCAGGTGTCCCTTTCATAACATAACCTTTCCCCTTTGAGTACATACCCAGTAGTAGAAATGCTGGCTCAAATAGTAGATCCACTTTAAGCTCTTTGAGGTATCTTCATACAATTTTCCATATGAGTCTGACAATTAACTTCACGAATTTCCCATGTGTGCTTACTTCAGCAACACTGTACAAACAACTCAGTCAGGTTTCATAACCAGGGTATACCAGTGTCTCACAGCTGTGTTCCTCTCAATGTATGCCAGTGACTTCCTGAGTGGTGTTCATTATTGTTACATGTTTTTGTGTGCCATTGTGAGAATGTCTGAGCTTGAGTTAGAGCAATGAACAAATATTCATAAATTTCCTGTTAAAGTTAGTAAGAGTGGAAGTGAAATCAGGGACATTAATCCAAGTCTATGGGGACTGTGTTATTACTAGTGATGAAACTTGGGTGTACTAACACGACCCCGAGACCTGCATCAACCTGCGTGATGGAATTGAGCCTATTCTCCATTGCCAAAAAAATTCCTTACATCAGTCCAAATCATAAGTCAAAAGGATATTGCTAATATTTTTTGATATAAGAAGGATTCTTTCTTATGAAATTGTACCAAATGAACAATTAACCAAGTTTACTATTTGCAAGTACCAAAAAGACTTCAAGAAAAAAGTTAGATGAAAACAACCTGAACTTTTTGCCAACAACTCATGGCTCTTGCATCACAACAATGCACCAGCTCACACAGTGCCATGAGGGGTTTTTAGCCAGTAAACAAAGAACTGTTTTGAAACACCCACTCTACTCACCTTATCTGGCACCCAATGACTTTTTTCTTTCTTTTCGATTATGATTTTTTTTTAATTTCAGAGTATTAGGGGGTACGTGTGTTTTGTTTACTTACTTTACTTTTGTCCAGATTGAGTCAAAATTATAAGGGTCTCCTTCATCTAGATAATGTGCACTGTACCCAACAGGTGTGAATTTACCCATCCCCTCCTTCCCCCTCCTACCAGCTTGATTTTCTTTGAGATTTACTTCCATGTGTACACTAAAGTATTGATCAAGTATTCCAATTTGGTATTGAGTACATGTGTTTGCCTTTCCAGTCCTGTGACGTTTTCATAGAAGAATGGTTTCCAGTTTCATACAGGTTGTCACGAAACATACTAGATCATCATTTTTTTAAGTCTGAGTAGTACTCCATAGCATGAATATGCCACATTTGATTAACCCATTCATGTATTGGTGTCATGTGGGTTGTTTCCACCTCTTTGTGATTGTAAATTGTGGTGCTATGAATATTAGCACACAGGCATCCTGTTTATAAAATATCCTTTCTCTTTAGAATATACATCCACAGTGGGATTGCTGGATCACAAAGTAGGTCTACTTTATTTTATTTAATTTTAATTTTTTTTAATAAAACATAACTGTGTACATTGAAGCATTTATGGGGTCCTGTATACTGATTTGATATACAATGTGAAATGCTTACATTAAATTGATTAACATATCCATCACAATTATATTCTTTTATTAATAGTTTTGAAATGTATCATAGCATCATTCACATTAGATGAGGTCCTGCCAAATACCCTCCCTCCTCCCACCTCTGCCTTCCCCTCCTCTCTATCCTCTTCCCTTCTACTTTCTGGACTATAGTTAGGGCTTGATGTATTCCATACAGTTTGCCATAGAGGTTGCACTAGCTTTCAGTCCCACCAACAATGTGTAAGCGTTCCTTTCTCTCTGCATCCACATCAGGCTGTGTTATTTTGGGACTTTTTCATATGAGCCATTCCATGGGAGTTAGGTGATATCTCACTGTGGTTTTGATTTGCATTTCCCTAATGATTAGAGACATTGAGAATGTTTCCATGAGTTTGTTGGCCATTAGACTATCTTTATTTGAAAAGTTTCTGTTCATGTCTTTTGCCCACTTCTTAATGGGGTTGTTTGCTTGTTTCTTGCTGGTTTGCTTGAATTCATTATAGATTCTGGTTGTCAGTCCTCTATCAGATGTGTAGCATGCAAATGTTTTCTCCCATTCTGTAGTTTGTCTCTTTGCTTTTTTGATTGTGTCCTTGGCTATATGAAGCTTTTTAACTTAATCAGGCCCCATTTATTTATTTTTGTTGTAGCTGTGATTGCTTTTGGAGTCTTCTTCATGAAATATTTGCCTAGTCAGATATCTGTGAGTTTTCCCACCATTCTCTTTTAAGATTCTTATAGTTTTCTATCATAGGTTTAAGTCTTTTATCCACCATAAGTTAACTTTTGTCTGCAGTGAGAGGCGCAGAATTTGTTTCCACCTTTTACATGTGGCTATCCAATTTTTCCAGCACTATTTATTGAACAGGGATTCTTTTCCCCATTCTTTATTTTTATCCATTTTTTCAAAAATCAGATGAGAATCTGAATCTGAAGGTAAAGGAAATATTGACTGGAAAACATTTTGATAACTTTCAGGGCATCAGGTATAATACAACAACAGCTCTGATGACCATTCCAGAAAAAAGAGTTTCAAAATTGCCTTGAAGTGTGATCTGGGCCCTGGCTTCAGTGCACAGCTTCCCACGGGAAGTGCTTCAGAGGTGACCCTAGTGACAGTCAGAAATGAGGTATGTCGCCTTTTTTCTAGGATGTGCTTAAGAACTTAATTGACGGATTTCATAGAGGTTATATTTATCTGCATATTTCTGTGCTTAAAGAAGAATTTTTTTTCTATTTTAATGGAGGGTTACTATTTTCATGAAGGGGATTTAACACATCCACATTGGTTGAATAGTACTAAAAAGTAATAATCTGCACCCAAGGCTAACTGTTATTTCATTTCAATATACTTATATAGTCTTAAGGGTTTTAACATAAATTAGACTAAATCAGAGGTTCTCAACCTATGGGTCCCAACCCCTTTGGGGGTTGAACAACCCTTTCACAGGGGTCACCTAAGACCATCCTGCATATCAGATATTTACATTACAATTCATAACAGTAGCAAAATTAGAGTTATGAAGTAGCAGTGAAAATAATATTATGGTTGGGGGGTCAGCACAACGTGAGGAACTGTATTAAAGGGTCATGGCATTAGGAAGATTGAGAATCACTGTACTAGATTCTGTTTAGATGTATTATACTAAGTTAATAAAAGCTTATTTTGGTGCAACAAAATGGGAAATTAATTCATAGTTTTTACATAATATGTATTTTTTGTGATAATGTTTTGTGTCCTTTCATACATAGCAAACCTCAAAAGAAAGAAGAAAGCAAAATTTACAGAATTATAAAATAAATTCAGATGTAAATCCATAATAATAAATGTGAGGGCATTTGTGAAGCCCACCCAAGAGCCTGGACATGGCATGCCCACCAAAAAGGGAAGGAAGACCTTATGGGAAACATAATGTAAATAATTAAGCGAGGCCAGCAAAAGTGCCCCCACCCCACCCCACCCCACACCTTTTTTTTTTTTTTTTACCTTATTTAGGATAAGAAAGGGTCAAAAAACCTCTAGTTCTCAGGAAGTAAGCCCAAAAGACTGCCCACAAAACAGTCCATACAATTTTTAAAATATAAATAAATTATAACAAGCATCTTCTCAGGATAAAACTAGGAATCAACTCCAACAGAAGCACTCGTCCTGACGCCAAGACTTGGAAACTAAACAACCTACTGCTTCATGACAGGCCAAGGAGGAAATTAAGATAAAAATCAAAATATTCTTTGAGCTAAATGACAAAGGGGACACATACAAATTTGTTATATGTTTACAACTGTTTTTTATTTTTGATGGTTTGTCTTCTTTGTCATTGTGAAATGCTCCTTTTCATCACTGTTCATGTTTACTTTTCTGCATCTATTTCATTTGCTATTGAGGTAGCCACTATAACCTTACGGTCAGTGTTAGCATGCTACATTTATTTCTATGCTTTTACTTTTAAATTATGTGTCTTGTATGCAATGAATTTCCTATAGACAACATGTATTCGAATATTACTTTTTTATGCAATCTTGTAACTCTTGTCATATTATTAGGGATTTAGGCCATTTATGTTTACTATAGTGTTCTATGTGGCTACACTTGTATCAATTATCTTGCTGTTTATTTTCTATTTATTTTCTCTATTCACTGTCACTCTTTTACTTTTTCTCTGTTTTCTTAGCTCTCTTTCAAACTTCCTGTATACTTCACTTTACAAATGAGGGTGTAGTTATTTTTCATTCTCAATCTTACTGTGACTTTTTTCTGCAGTTTAAAGTTGTCTATGGAAAAGAAATACTTTGAAATACTAGGGTGTTTCCACTCCTATGCCAAAGGTGAAATTAGAAAGGGGATGTATGATCATGTTTTGGGTTTTCATGAAGTAGAGTGAAGCAATGGGCATGATGACCATTATTTAATGATCTTGCTTTTTCCATGTCCATAGTATTATCAAGAATATGATGCTCCTGGGCCTTGCTATGGACAGAATGTTTCCTGCCAATTCCACATTCTGAGGCCTTCGTCCCCAGTGTGATAGTGTTTGTAGAGGGGATTTAAGAGGTGATTAGGCTGAATGGGGTCTGGAGGGAGGAGCTTCCGTGATGGAATTAGTGCCCTGAGAAGAAGGAGAAGAGACCAGAGCCCCCTGTCATGTGAGGACGCAGCAAGCGGACAGCCACTTACTTTCAAATTATCTGTGTCTCATATCAAATGGATTTCTTATATTCGAAATTAAGCCAGAAAGTGGACCCTCAGCAGACACTGGGTCTGCTGGCACCTCAGTCAGAGTTTTCTCAGCTCCAGAACTGTGATAAACAAATGTTTGTTGCTTAAGCCACCCAATCTATGGTATTTTATTATAGCAACTGGAACTGACTAAAGCAGGCCTTTCTAATGAAAACGTAACCAATATGTCAATAATAATTATTAAAGGTCCTGAAACCTAATAGAGCACAGCAAAAACCTTATCATAAAGCTTTGAACCTGACGGTCTGTCTGTCTGGCATCTACTTCTTTCTACCTATATCTATTTTTACCCTATTTATTTTACAATTTGTAAAATGCAAGCACTGAAATGTAGAATCTGAAATGTACCGTCTTCGGTGGTACACCAGCCACACCCAACATCTCTCCCTCTCTCTTCATTGCCTCCGTTCTCAGCAGTGAGCGTCAACTTCATGAGCGCTCACACCTGACGTGTCTCAGCTGCACACTCCGGGCAATATCAAGGAGGAGGAAATAATAGTTTCCACATTCTCTTTTAATAGTGCAATGCTAGACTCATGTGTTGCTGATTGGATAACATCTTAAATTTTTTTGAACATGTTCTACCAAACATTTATTCTACCAAAAGATTACCAGATATTATAAATTTATCACTCAGACTCCTATAAGCACAAAATATTAAAATTTGTTATTTATTTATACTACATATATTTTATAGGACTGTATGATAGGGTGATCAATTTCCACATTATAAATAATTGTCTAAATTTCTTTATCATGATAATATAAATAATATAATTCCCACCATTGTCAATGATAATTGACATGAGCATGTTTTGGGTTTTCTTGACGTAGACAGAAGCAATAGGGCAAGATGACCATTTATCATTGACAATGGTGGGAATTATATTACTTCTATACTTTGTTTCAGTAAGTACAAAGCCACAACAAATATTCCTAGAAATGAAATTGCTGGGTCATTGAGGATGACTATTTTTAATTTTACTATATATTGCCCAATTGTTCTTCCAAGTGCTATTCTTTTATGTGGGTCATTATGAAAGTTTCACAATACAAAAAAAAAATAAGAAACATAAAATCTGCATGGATGGAAACAAATGAAGCCCTCCTAGAAGTCCAGCAAGTTGATATTTTCCTGAGTGAATCATAAAGGATGCTGTAATGGACCATAGCACAGCCTGTCTCAGCATTTTCATAGTGTATACATAGTGACTTCTGTCTACACTCCTACCAGCATGGATTTAAGCTTTCTTTTCTAGAAAATTCGTGAAGAAAATATTATCCATTGTTATTTTTCATTACTGTACATTGCATTATGTTGTTAATTTACTTTATATTAGCTAGTGAAACTGAGCATCTGTTTATGTTTGTAAGCATAAGATCTTCTCATCTTATAAGTTGCTTATATTTGTTATAAATTTGTAAGGCTTTTAATAATTTTTAGATAAAATTCTCTTTTTTGGTAAAAAATGAATCTTTTAGTATGTTGGTTGTATTTTAATTTTGATTATGCTATTTTTGGTCATACAAAAGTTATAAACGGTAGTGAAGCCAGATTTTTCTAAGATTTTTTTGTGACACATATATGTTTGTATTTTCTTATTTAATAATAAATTCTTCTCTATTCCAAGGTTACACTATATCTTGTTAGGTTTATTTGCATACATTGTATTCAGATTAGATATATGTATATCTATGTTAATATATATTATGTAAGTATATATTTCATGTGTATATATTTTACATATAAAATGTAATTGCCAATTATGTATATATTATATATGTAAATTTTCATAAATGGTTCAAGCAACTGAATAATTGACCACCAAATTCAAATAACTGAAAAATGACAAATTATTTAAGCCCTTTGATTCAGTGGCCTCACATGTAAAATGTGAATTATATTATTCATCTTGTGTAGTGTTGTCAGGATTATAAAACGACAATCAAGTAATACCTGATACAGCAAAATGTTCATTAAAGCTAAGTATTATTTTGCTACCGCCATTACATTTTGTGCTCTTTGCTTTGTGGCTCTGTGTATCTTGGCTCTCTCCTCCAGTGACACTCTATTATTTTATTTATTTATTTATTTATTATTATTATTATTAATTTCTTTTTGCAGTTTTTGGCCAGGGCTGGGTTTGAACCTGCCACCTCTGGCCTATGGGGCCGGTGCCCTACTCCTTTGAGCCACAGGCACCACTCACACTCTATTCTTTTTTATAACCATTGTAACTTTTTGCCCACTTCTAAGGGAGATGGAAAAATTGGAAAAAGGACCCTTTGTGAGTTTCCTGTAGTGAATCATTTGCAAGGAAGGGTCTTCCTCTTCATCCTCAAGGGAACACTGCGTGTCCACTGGGCTGCAGAGTTGAGCTCAGGGTCCCTTCATCTTAGGACATGGTGAGAGGATTGTGGGTGGTGTCTTCAAGGACTTGGTGCACGCACGGCCTCCTTGTACACGTGGCCAGAGGAGAACCCACACTTCAGACCTTAACCTACAAAGCAGGTTGATGTGCACATGCCCCAGTCCCAATTATCATGGCTGCTCATGGCCTGAATTGAGATCAGTTCCTATTCCCAATGCTGTTTTTTTAATTTATTAACTCTATTTTCTTGTGTCCCATCTCAATAATTATAATCTGAATATAGAAAAAAAATCAGACTCTGGCAACATTCTTTGCTTTTTCTCATTTTATGCCAAACAGTAACAAAACTTCTAGAGGAAACGTATTTTAAGTCATTTTCTAGGTAGCTACTTTATTTCTTACAAAAAATTAAAATTACTTCTAACATGCAAATGCGTTTTTCTAAAGGGTCTTGCCAGTTTTGAGAATGGTATTTTGCTCTTATAGCCCTGTGGTGCATAGCCCGTGTCCTCCCCCAGCTCCAGCCCTCAGCACCCCTGCTAACAGACAGGCTGTCCACTGATCGGTGGTACTCCAGCCACCCCTGACAGCTCTCCAAGATGCAGGTGAGGATGTTGGTTCTTACAGAATTTCTTCCTTCTTGTAAGAGTATTCTGAGGATGAGGAATATTTGTGATGCCAGATCAGACATACTGGGTTTTTTTTTTTTTTTTTTTTGCCATTTCTGGCTGGGACTGGGTTTGAACCCGCCACCTCCGGCATATGGGGCTGGTGCCCTAGTCCTTTGAGCCACAGGCGCCACCCTTTGATTATTTTTTTGTTTGTTTGTTTTGGTTTGGTTTGGTTTTTCTTTTTTTTTTTTTTGAGAGAGAGAGAGAGTTTATGTATCACATGTAAGTACACAAATATTTTGCATTTCTGACAATTTGGAGTTCTGCATTAGTGCAAATGAGAATTCCTCTCACTTGAAGCCCACAGCTCAGCCACAGAGAACTGCTAGGAATCTGGTACCCCAAGGACAAAGCACAGTGTGCCCTGGGAGACCATTATCCTAGCAGAAGCTTCTGGAAATTTTAATTTTCCCTTATAAAATGCTGAATCTTTATTTAATTTCCTTTGTTTAACTTTTCCTTGGAGACCCAGAGCTCATTCTCAGTTAAAGTACAGCTTTGTAGAATCCTTAATTGTAGAATGTTTGGCTATTTTCCCTGGGAATAAGATGAAATTTCTATTCAACTATAAAAAGTTAAATATATATATATATATATATATATATATATAGCAGTGAACAAGATTTTCACAGAGATTGCTAGCTTAGTTTGTATAATATGAATATTCCTGTACTACAGTTCTATACATTTATATTTAAAGGGGGCATTATCTAAAATCCTTCTTGTAAATTAATTACTCATTTTGTAAACGCATGGGTTTGTTTTGTAAATACTCATATATGTACGTAAAGTACATGGTACAAAAATCAACGAGTGAAAATTCACACCTTTATTAGTCATTTAGATATCATTTTTCTCTTTCCGTTTCTTTTCTTTTTTTTTTTTTGCTGTTGAGTTATAGCCATTTCTAACATATTTAAGACATTAGGTCTTTATCAGATTTATGCTTTGAAGTCTTTCCTCCCAGTCTGGGGGGGGCGCTGTCCCTTTACCTGGTCGACTGCGTCCTTTGCACACAGAGCTTCTGCGTTTGGGGAAGTCCCACCCATCTCCTTCCGCTTCTGCTGCCTGTGTGTTGGGCATATCCGGGAAATCAAGACCGATGGCCAAGATTGTTTTCTTCCAGGAGTTTTACAGGATCATGGCTTGTGTTTGACCCTTTAATCCATTCTGAGTTGACTTTTGACTATTATACAAAACGAGTCCACAGTTCTATTCTCCAGCATAGGGCTCTGTGATTTCCTGACACCCATTGTCAGTGTCAGCTCAGCCTGGACCAGCCAGACTCAGGGCCCAGTCGGTGTCTGTCTGCAGCTGAGAACCTAGGGCTATTGCTATGTGCCATCGTGGTGTTGATGACCCGCACAGCCCTCTTTCCTGGGCTGTGGAGTCCAAGGGAGACCGTCAGTCATACGCCCCACCATGGGGGTGCACATGAACTGGGTGAGGTCTCCAGGCACTGTCTTCGCAGGGACTCGAATCCTAAACAGAGTCTGTGGAGATCAGCCCCTCCAGGAAACAGCACCAGTTACGTTGCTCTTGAGCTCCCTGGAACCCAGTCAACACCCGGCTTTTCCGTCCAGCCCCGCTCTTCTGAAAGCCCCACCAATCTTCCACAGTAGAGTGTCTCTGTGGGTATGTCTGTTCACTTTGCTCAGATCCCAGTAAATCTGAGTGTGGCTCCTGCCTGCTGCACTCTGCCAGGTCCTGAGGATGTGGTGACACTTGGGAGAGAGCAGGCCTGTCCCACCATGGGCAGAGTGTGAGGGGCCGGGGCTGCCTGGCTTGACTGTCACCCCCTCACACTCAAAGACTTTGTGATTCACTTGCTCTTTCTTAATCCCATTTCTCATAAGTAAGACGGGGAGCATAATGGAGCTTATTTTAGAAAAGTGCTTTGAGGATTAAAAGAAATGGTATTAATACGCGTGGCATGATGACTAATTGTCATGGAGACCCCTACCCTTCCTTCTGTTGCAGCCCAAGGGGGACCAGAGCAATGAAGCAACTTCACTATTTCTTCATAAGGACAAGTGGAGCTGCTCCAGACTGGAACCAAGAAAGCCTGTGGCCTACGGGGTCTCTCCTGGACGAGAGGTGAAGGAGGCTTCCTGAAGGACTCTGGTGTTCATAGTGTCACAAAGGACCATGGGGCCACTCCTAGAGGGGAAACTGCCCCTGCCAGACAGGCCCACTGTGTGGGAGGAGCCTCTGCCCAGAGAGCCGAGTGAAATGCAGGGTGGCCTGCCAGCATTGGGGTCCCGTGCTGGGGACACGGGACACCCCAAGAGCGGGCACCACAATGAGAGGGGCTGTCTAGCACCATCCCCTGCTGTAGTGGGGAAGTGCCTGGAAGCTGGTGGAGCAGAAGATGGAGAAGCAGTTGGGAGGCTGGTGGGGGATGCAGATGGACTCGGATGGACCTCAGATGGGGCACTGGGTGTGGGGGCAGAGAGCAAAGGGCAGCTGGAGGCTACTTCCTGTGGGGCTGCCATCGGCAGCTGAGGGGAGTGTGGGGTCTCAGCTTATATTGAGGGAAGACTAGGTCATGTTTCATAAGATGAATCTGGAAAAATTTTAAAAATCACCAAGGCCTACCTTCCCTTAGCTACTGAAAATACAGCCCTATCAAGTATGTACTCATGTCATCCTCCACGTGTCACTCTGCCTGTAACAGGAGTTTGTTCATTTCAAATGCCACGGCCATTTTTCTTTTCTTTTTTTTTTTTTTAGAGACAGTGTCTTGCTCTGTCCCCCAGGCTGGAGTCCCGAGGCCTCAACCTAGCTCACTGCAACCTCAAACTCCTGGGCTCAAGTGATCCACCTGGCTCAGCCTCCTGAGTAGCTGGGACGGTATGTTCCCACCACAACACCAGCTAATTTTTCTATTTTTGGTAGAGATGTGGTCTTGCTCTTGCTCACGCTGGTCTCCAACTCCTGAGCTCAAGTGATCTCCTGCCTTGGCTTCGCAGAGTGCTGGGATCACAGGTGTGAGCACACCTGGCCCCACCATGGCTTTTTCTTTTTCATATTTTAGCCTTTACTGTCATCAATATTTTTCAAGTTCTTCTTTTGCACTATCATCCATGAAGCGTAAGGAAGAGCCACTAAGTACTTTGCACATAATTTCAAAAGTTGTGAGTTTTTAATGGTAGAGTTAAAGAACAAATTTCAAAATTTTATACCTATTTGTACAAATAAAGTTTCAATTTAATAACGGTCAATAATCTGAAAAAGAAACCACCACCAGGCCATGAAAATAAATTGTGCATCCCCATTTTGAGCAAGAAATTTGATTTTAGAAAATATACAAATGAACAATTTTTATTATCCATGAAGGAAAATTTTATTTGAAGTTATGCAAAAATCCAAAATGTGATATACTACCGAGTAAGTTTTTTTCTTTTATGCAATTACTTCGAAAAAATACCTTTTCACTAAACTCTGTACACATGTGTGTTCTTTGTGCACGTTTAACACTTTCTATCTGGGACTGGTCTCTTACAAGTCTGTAAAGTGCTTCTTGGTGACTAAGTTCACGCAGGGTCTTCCCCCTGATAGTTGACAGTGTCCATGCAGACAGCCATGTGGACAGGAAGGCAAGGTCTGAGCTGTGGAGGTGATGGCCACACAGAGTTCCGGTCGCTGAGTGGAGAGTCCGTCTGAGGGAGGTGGATCACGTCCAGCTATGAGGATACGTGATGAGGGGCTGAGGAAAGAGGCCACTCTTGAGGGAGGAAACACTCTTTGCTCTGAGACATTGGAGGGATGGGAGGGAGATACACAGAAAGTGAAAAGTAAGAAGTGTAAAAACATGTCTGGAACAACAAACTCGTGGTTACCAATCATGGACAAAATTCTACACTTGGACTGTTCGTAGATTAATTGATGCCATGTATGTATTTTGTGATGCGGAAATAACATAATATTTGCAATAAGAAAGTTATTCTATATTTATAGAGAGAGAATGCAAAGTCCAGCAGGCTTTATGTAGAAATTATCAAGCTGATAATTCTACATAAGATTCTAAAATGTCTATGGAAAGGCAAAGGCCCTACAGTAGGCGAAACAAACGGACACAGAAGAACAGTGTGGCGGGACCCACCTGTCCCATCTCAGCTCCTCTGACCCTGGGATCAAAGCAGCAGACAGCAGTGTTGGGGGCCCACCTGTAGTGTAACAGCAGCGTCTTGAAATACCTCACACATCTATGGGGAAAATTGACTCCAGTAATGGGGGAATTCAATGGATGAAGAAAAATCTTTCCAACAAATGTTGCTAAAAAAACTGCCTGTGTATGTGGAGGAAAAAAAGAAACTTCAGAAGCCTCATCCCTTACCTCACACCACACTCACAAATTAACTTGAAATGGATCACAGACCTCAGAACTGTAGCTAAATCCGTAAAGCCTTTAAATAAAATATAGGAAAAAATCTTCACAAATGTACAGTTAGAAAAATTTTCTTAGATATAAAATGTATTAACGATGAAAGAAAAAAATGACAAATTGGCCTTTATCAAAATTAAAAATGGTGCTATTGAAACACCACGACTGAAAGGAAAAGGCAAGCTGGAGAGCCACCACGTCCATGTGGGCAGTAGGTCGTGTCTACGTGGAGGTGCTGGCCTCTGTCCCCCCTACGCCCCACACTGGCCCACAGTAACTGGTGTCCAGGAGGAAGTGAGGTAAGGAGCATGTCCTCAGTCCTCCTCACATACCCGACTTGACAGGAGAATGGATAGGGAAGAGTAGAAAGACCCCCGTCTTGTGGGGGCCACAGTGGCTCCCGGGTGACCTCACTGAGGGCGCATGGGCTGCAGTATCAGGGAGCCACGTGCAGGGCTGGTGTGAGCTCACACACACGAGGGGACCCGGGCCCTGTCTGGCACAGCCATTCTCATTATTATTATTTAGCACTCCAGACTGGGGCTCATTCTGCTAACGTGGGGGCAATGGGTGGTGGGCAGGGGCAGACAGTGATCTTCCCAACGTGGGGACATTTGGTTGTGCAGAGCCAGGCGCTGAGGTGAGGATGGCAAGGAAGGGGCTGACAGACGACTGCGCCCACCCTGAGCCAGGCCTCACTGTGATCTTCCAGCCCTGGATGGTGCTGGGTGTTCAGCTGATCCTACCTGGCACCTGAGAAGGGTCTAAAATCTAAAGGGAGATAAAACCAGTGCCCAGCTGTCAGAGGGCCCCATCATCAGCCAGGCCTCTCTGCGTGCTGCAGCCTTGCTGGTCAGGGCTGTGCAAATGACCTTGAGAGAGTCCCCAGAGCCAGAAGCCATGGCCCCCAGCATTTTTGCTCACACAACATTCCCTTTGCTGCTCATGAACTAAAATGCCCACCACACTGCTTAGAAGTGTGACAGCAGGCCAGCTCTGGGAGGAAACTGTGGCACCACGGTGCTTGTTACTTAAATGTGTTCACAAACAGAGGTGGAGACACCTGTCGGTGAAGGAAAGCCAGACCCTCCATGCTGTGTCACATCACTGCCTGTGGCCAGACTTGCTTGAATACATTCAAGCCAAAGCAGGTGTGTTTTTGCCAGACTGCATCTCATCCGTGGGTGACAGCGGTGCCTGGGCAATGCGTGCCAGTGGGGTTGGGAGCTGTGCGTTCACATGGGGAAAGTGGAGCCTGCCCAGACTCTTAGGAAGTGATGGTGGCCTCCTAGAAGTGTCCCTCCTTGGCCCTCAGCTCCAGACACCCTTCTCTTTGTCCTCAGAATTTCAAATTCTTGAAAGGACTCCATACCGGGAATGCCACGGTAAGCACGGAGGGGTGTGAAGCTAGACTTCAGAGGCATCACAGCATTAGTAAGCATTAGTAAGACTAATGTCTCCCTCAGAGAAGGGAGCCTCTGTGCTGACTCACTCTGGTAGGAAGACAAAGTTCCAGGGCATTATGTGATAAAAATACACTAAAAAAGAGAAAAGTGGAATTACTCTGAAATTTCACATGATGTAAAGAGAGAGATTCTGAGCTGTTATCACATCTAAATATAGGAATATGGAAGAATAAAGGAAAAGAACTTATAAATTAATAAGAAATGAAAATAACTTGCCACAACAATACTGTTGACATTTTTTAATAGGGCAAGAAACTATTTAATTTGAAAATTCATGCACCATGTAATCTCATATAATCAGAGATTCGTTCCACTGGCAAACTCAAGATCTGATCTATATTCAGTTGTGATCCAACTTGCCAGAGATGCTAAATAAAAGTTACACCACATTGTCAAACTAAGCTAAATACACTAACAAAAATTATATGAGCTTTTGAAGTTCAGTTTAAAGAAGAAACATTAGATGGCTACTTTCTTCACTTGATAATGTTACATTTAAATTGCTTAGACATAATAGTAAACTTCCTTAGGGAGGGAAGAGTAGGTGCTGATGTTTAAGAATGAAGTCATTTTATTTTCAAAGAGCCTAAAGTAGTTTCTGAGCTAGCAAATGAAACCTTAAGTGTTCACGTGAAATCATCATGGAATATCGGTGGTTACCAAGAAGAGAATGATGCTGGCTCACCTGTGTGCGCCCAACACGTTTAATAACGAAACAGTGCATGAATGTCTGCCTGCTGTTATGTGTCATTAACTTAAAAATAACTCTTTATAACCTAATCTTATTCCAAAATCTTAAACCAACAATTACACGACATCTTATTTCCAAAGCCAGCAATGGGTAGGCCCTTCCCACATTGTGTCTTTGGAGCTGTACAAACAGGGACAAAATGTGAGTGAAACTGAGAAGGCTGTCCCCAGCCAGCCAACGCCCAGCTCTCCTCAGTCACTGGTCTTGAATTTGACGAGCAGCTGTTGTCCAGAAGAGTCTCCTGGTTCAGGGTTGGCATTGCCAACTGCAGGCCCCGACCATGTGGACAGGGAGTGCAGACCAGCAGGGGAGAGGGACCTGTCCAGCGCTCCCATATGGAGAGCTTCCCCAGGTGGGATAATGAGGCTTCCCAAGCCCTCCCCCACCCACCTCTGCAGCAGGCTCTATAACTGAACAGTCCAAGGAACACCACTGACCATAGAGCTTTCTCAGCAAATGCTCCTTAACCTCACAGCAGACACAGGTGGAGTCCTGTCCCTGCCCCAGTTTGGGTTGGGCTGGCAGGTGGTGCCCTGGGCTCTGTCCCGCTCACTCTATCAGGGACGCAGGAGCTCTTGTGAAAGTGCAGGGCCCACAGGGCTGAGGGCAGGCGGTACACCCAGCTGCATCAGAGGAGCTAAACTTCCATATACAATCTGAAGAGGTTGTGTAAATTCCATTTTCTTGACATAAATAACAGAAACATATGGCTCATGACAGGATGTGGGGGCTCCCTGGATAGATTGATACCCTGCTTGACAAGTGATGATATTTATGGCTTGGTTCCTTGGGATAATGTGTGAGGAGGGGAGGCCAGCTGATGACTTTCTCATGAGCTCTCCGACATTGCTGTGACTGCTGGAAACCAGCAGTCCTGTCTCCAAACATGCGTGGTCAGTGACAGGCAGGAAAATGTGCGTTCCAAAGGCCGAAAGTGGCACTTGTGTTCAACTCAGAACGTAATGTCTTGTTCCCAGGTGAAATGTCGCAAATCCCACCTAGAACGGGCCTCCAATTTTAAACACATCTCATGTAAACTTAATCCAGAAAAATTATTGATCATGAAACAATTCCTGCCACCCCCACATCTTGTCAGTGGGTGGTGTGTGCTTGGATCACATTTCAAGCCAAAGTGTATAAAGTTACCTCTGCTGCAGCCGATGCAGTTGGTCACATTTCGCACTCTTGGAACCACCGTGCCGACTTAAATACCGCCTGGCCGGGTTCCTGTGGATGATGGGTTTGGCTAGGAGCTTTTTCTCTGACTCAGCTTGGCCCATTTTCCAGAAATACTATTGTTCTGAAATACACAAACGCTGTCTGTGACACACACACTTGTGCCAATGCCCAGTGGAAGAGCGCAGGCGTTGCGACTGAGTGTGACCCACACACGTTTACTGAACATCTTGTGTGAACTTCTTCAAGGCACCCTGAGCCCAGTGAGCAGAGTTCCCCGTGGAAAGCAGGCTTGTCACACGCTGCAAACACAACAAATACAGAGCGTCACTTTCTTCTCTCTGTCTGCCAGATTATTCCCAGCAGCCTGGAAACACTGCTTTTCTTATTCTGAGATTTTTTTTTTTTTTTTTTAAGCACAAAACATTTAAGAAGAAACTTCTCTTGACCTGACTCACCTGCCAAGCCTCAAGCCCTTGGTGGGTTCTGACTTGGAGCCAGACTTCTCCAACCTAATCTGTTTCTACGAGTGACTCTCCACAGGGCAGCATCTCCCTGACCCCCGTCTTCCATGAGAGTGTCTCCCCCCGACCTCCAGGAACTTTGTCTCATTGCTTAGGGGACTGAGTAGCTGTTTCCTGTCCGTGGTTTGTCTCATGGGCTCTGTGAGGACATAGCCTCCACCACTTGTGTTCCCTGGTGTATCCCAGAGCCAGGCACAGACGGAAATAAGGGACGTGTCTTCCCAAGTACAAATAGCAGGAGAAAGATTCCTAAAATCTAAGATCATTTCCGACTGATAGTTTGATTTGTAGTCTGTAAAGCCAGATTCGTGGAAAGTTCTTTTATGATGTTAGTTCTGCTATAAAATGTATAACAGTGTCAGGAAGAAGAGGGAGAGAGGGCAGACAGGAATGTCGGAAACACCTCTCACCACCCTGGGTAGCTCAGCCTCCCACTCCAGACATGACAGTTGCCACCATGTGCCTGCTCCTCGCACATCCTGATCTGCTCTTGTCTCTGAAAAAAATCAGAGCCGAGAGCTCCCTCCAGGCCCTACCCATCCATTCCCAGGTCTTCCACCCAGGCCGGCTCCAGTGATAACCTTGCTCCTCCTGTCCCAGCCCAGCTCCCCTGGGGCCTGGAAGCCGGGGGAGGCCACAGCCAGGTGTGCCCAGATGCTTCTGGTTTGAGTCTGGTGTCATCCATGCGCCTTTTTCCTCTCACATGTTCTGCTTTGTTTTATTTTTTATAAGCAACAAAGGCATATGAGGAAATTTGATGAAATTTCAATATAAATGAGGAATAAATTTTAACACCATATCAATGTTAAATTTTCTTATACTGAACATTGTTCCATGGTTATGCAGAAAAACGTAGGAAATAGACACCAAGGTCTTTATGGTAAAGGGAGAGCACCTCCTTCTGTTAGTGGTCCAGGAGGAAATGTGTCTACGTACAGAGATGTGCTCCAACAATGAGGCAAAGTGCGGACAAAGGCTGAATCTACAAAAGGGTGTTGAGGGTTTAGGAAAAAGCTGATGTTGCAAAACATAAAGGTAAGTATCTCTTCCACCTCTAAAAGCATGAAATAGATAAACTTATCCTTATTCCCCTGGCAAAGTACAACTGAAAACCTGGGACATTATATAAAAAAGAAATATAAAAAGACGTTGAAAGATGGAGACAAGAGCGCAAAGAAGCTAGAGCCCTTGGGACCCAAGGCGGGGCACAGACGTGAGTTTTCTGTTTTTGCTCATATATCCCAGACTTGGAGATCAAAAAGCTCACAATATGAAATCACCAGTAGGTATAGGTAAAAAATACTTATATATTATCAAATGTTGCTCTCTCTGGCCAAACATCAGAGGAAAAAAAAATCCTTGAAAGACAGAAAATGATTTTCTTTTTTTTTCTTTTTGCAGTTTTTGGCTGGGGCGGGGTTTGAACCCGCCACCTCCTGCATATGGGGCTGGTGCCCTACTCCTTTGAGCCACAGGCGCCACCCAAGACAGAAAACTTTTAAACAATAATAGCTTTACTCTGGTCAAGCACAACAGAAAAAAGAAAATAATGATCTGTGGCCCCCTTCCCACCCCAGTAGCAAAAGCTGAATAAGAAATACAGGCTTTCGGGTGGCACCTGTGGCTCGGTGAGTAAGACACCAGCCCCATAAGCAAGGGTGGAGAGTTCAAACCTGGCCCCGGCCAAACTGCAACAAAAAATAGCCAGGTGTTGTGGCGGGTGCCTGTAGTCCTAGCTACTCGGGAGGCTGAGGCAAGAGAATCACCTAGAGCTGGAGGTTGCTGTGAGCTGTGATGCCACAGCACTCTACCGAGGGTGACAAAATGAGACTCTGTCTCAAAAAAAAAAAAAAAAGAAAGAAAGAAAGAAAAAGAAACATAGGCCTTCACCCTCAGAAGACTACAGTAGGTCCCTGATGTCACTTTCACCAAGTGGCACAGAGCCAGGATTTCATTCCCGCTGCTGGCAGCTAGCCCCACAGTGCAGTGCAATGGAGACCAGGTTAGGGGCAGTAATGAGCCGCCTTTCCTCCTCCTCCCGTGCACAGAGCTATCAGCAGAGCCTGGAGAAGCCTCACCCTACCAGGAGCTCTACCCTCAGGTGTCCCTGGAGACCTAGGGAGAAACGCAGAGCACTACACCCCCCACCCCCGCCCCTGGTATAACTAAGGCAAAACCCTCTCCTGTTTTGGCAAAGTGGGATCAGAAAAGGCTATTTAAGGAAAGTTTAAGTAAGATTCAGAGTCTCATAAGTTAACACTCCAATTGCTCAGGTTTTAATCAAATGTCATTCTTCATAGTAAACATCAGGCAAACTCCAAACCAAATGAAAATAGGCAGTAGATCGCCATGTCAAAATGGCAAGGGGGCTGAGATTTTCTGACAAATACTTTAAAGCAATCATCAAATTGCATCAATAAACAATTATAAACATATAAACACTTTTGAAACAAATAGAAAAAATATACAGTCTCAGTAAAAAAATAAAAATTGTAAAAAGAACAATATGGAAATTTTAAAATGAAATAATACAGTGAATGTAATAAAAATACAATGGATATGATTAATAAACATCAGAACAGAAAGGACAGAGGGATGAATCCATGAACTAGAAGGTAGAAAAACATTGATCATCCAACTGAAAAGCAGGGAGCAAAAACTGAAAAATCAAATTTAAAAAATAAGGGCAGTGCCTGTGGCTCAGTCGGTAAGGCGCCGGCCCATATACCGAAGGTGGCAGGTTCAAACCCGGCCCCAGCCAACCTGCAACCAAAAAATAGCCAGGCGTTGTGGCGGGCACCTGTAGTCCCAGCTACTCGGGAGGCTGAGGCAAGAGAATTGCTTCAGCCCAGGAGTTGGAGGTTGCTGTGAGCTGTGTGATGCCATGGCACTCTACCGAGGGTGATAAAGTGAGACTCTGTCTCTACAAAAAAAAAAAAAAAAATTCCAATCAAAAATAAAATATATATATAGATATATATATAATGTGAGTCCAGAAAGAGAAGAGAAATCGGGGAGGAAAGAACCTGAAGAAATAATGACTGAAACCTTCTTGAAGCTGGCAAGGTACATACACCTACAATTCCAAGAGGCTCTGAGAACCCCAAACAGAATAAATCCGGGGAAGACAACACAGAAACATTTCTCTGGACCGTTTGTGTCCTTCCTCGATGCATATCCTAAAGTCCTGGTCCTCCATGTGATGGTACTTGGAGGTGGTATCTTTGGGAGATACATAGTTTAGATGAGGGCAAGACGGAATGAATGCTCCTATAAAAAGAGAAAGAGGCACAGCTGTCTCCCCTCTGCATGTTCACTCCAAGGGGAAGGTGCGTGGACATAGTCAGACAGATGGCGTCACCAGGAACCGAGTCCACTGGCCCTTGGTCTTGGACTTCCCAGCCCCCAGGACTATAGGAAGCTAATGTCCATGGCTTAAGCCACCTGTTTTGACTTTGTTGTTGTTGGGACAGCCTCGCTGACGAGGCCACACAGCGTGGTCAAGCTTGGACCTCAGAAAGAAACAGCACATTTTTCATGTGCTGAAAGGGAAGAAATGCTGTTTCTACTAAAAATATCCTCTGAGAGTAAAGGGAGAGACATCAAAAGTTCTAAATTGAAGGGAAATTTTAAAACTGTGTTGCCAATATAATTACCCTTGAAGAATGGCTACTAACAATTCTCTACACAGAAAGCAAATGACAGGAGTTAGAATGGACAGAAGTCAATAACTGGGTAATGCTGTGCGTGTTTCTTCTCCTCTTGGGTTGCCTAAATTATGCTTGAAGATTCAAGCGAACTATTAAAACACTAAGCATAGGCTTAAATGTATGCGGCGTAAATTTAAAAGAATTATTAGTGTACTATAAACGGGGAAGAGTAACGGAAGACCTAAATGCAGAGATGGTAAACCACTAGCCTGGGGGGTTATCTGTGTGTAACACAGTGTCTATAGCAACCTCTAAGCTGGCTCTATAAAGAGACATATTCAAAAGTACTATTGATGAATCAAGATGAAACTCTAAACAGTGGTCAAGTCATCCACAGGAAATAAATGTGGGGCAACACAAATCAGAAAGAAGAAACAAATGAATTTAAAAAATAGATAGCTAAGAGGGAAAAAAAGGTAAATTAACTGAGTTAAGCCCTAGCATATGGATCATAGTATTATATGTTAATGCTTTTTTACACACCAACTGAATGTCAGATTTCAGAGTGAATTAAAAAAAATCAAAAACACCCACTTGATTGAATTGAATTGTATAAGATGTATAAAAAACTCACTTTAATCCTCACCATTTAGGTAGTTTAAAAATAAAACAGTGGGATGGGTGGTGCCTGTGGCTCAAAGGAGTAGGGCGCTGGCCCCATATGCCACAGGTGGCAGGTTCAAACCTGGCCCCAGCCAAAAACTGCAAAATAAAATAACAGTGGGAAAAAGATATATCATGAAAGCAGTAATCAAAGAAAAACAACTATGTGTGGCAACATTCATATCAGATAAAGTAGATTTCAGAGCAAAGAAAAAGCCGAAGCACAGAGTGGCTACTTATGTAATGACAGAAGGGTAAATCTGTCAAGAACATGGTAATCTGAGGGAGAGACAAGACGGCGGACTGAAGCCAGCTTTCAACAGAGGCTCCCGTCCAGAAGGAGAGTTAAGGGACAGGAATTTAATAAATATCCTGGTGGATTTGAACTGCACCAAGAGAGAAGTTTGAAGATGGCACATCAACACCGCTGAGGCAAGCTGTGATCACAAGGATGCAAACAAAAGGTACAAAATCCACCACCAAGTGGACGGGAGTCCCCTCCCCCATGAGACCGGCTTAAGAGCCCCACAATTAAACAAACGGGCAGAAATTAAAGGCCCTCCCACTACACTCCACGGGAGACCTTCTAAAAACTGGACCTACCTCCCCTACTAGGGTGCCATGGCATTCTCCTGCTAGGCATAAAACTGTATAAAACTTTAAAAATCCTTTGCCGGCAACCCTGAATCCCCAACACTCCCCTCCCACTCACTGAGATCTGGAGGCCTGTCCCCCAGGAGTTCAGATTCTTGGGTGATTTCTCAAGGGGAGTGGACAGTCCCCTGAGCTGCAACTGGTCAGCGCTGACTCTGAAGCACGCGAGTGAGGAGAGGGCACCCGGCTAAGGGGGAGTCAAGCCTCAGCGGCACTTCCACGCGGTGCGGTGCAGCAGCCCTCCCTGTGCATCAATACGGCCGGGCATAAAACTGAATGAAACTCTAGATTCCCCCCACTCTCACTCGGGGTCTGGGGGCCTGTCCCCCAGGAGTTCGGATCCTTGGGTGATTTCTCGAGGGGAGTGCACAGTGCCTGAGTCGCGACTGGTCAGCACTGACTCTGAGACACGCCAGTGAGGAGAGGGCACTTGGCTGAGGGGGAGTCACGTCTTGGTGGCACTTCCCTGCAGTGCAGTGCAGCAGCCCTCCCCGGGCAACAATACGGCCAGGCATAAAACTGAATGAAACTCTAGCTTCCCCCCACTCTCACTCAGGGGTCTGGGGGCCTGTCCCCCAAGAGTTCGGATTCTTGGGAGATCTCTCGAGGGGTGTGGACACAGCATAAACTGCGGCCGCTCAGTGCTGACTCTGGGGCACGAGACAGAGGAGAAAAGGGTCGGCTGGGTGCCCACACCAGAGCGGCAGTTCCTGGAGGCAAATCAACAGCCGTTTTTTTTTTAACAGCAAAACAGCTCACTTCTGGACATTCTGAAGCCACACCCCCTGTCTCCCTGGGCAACCAGAGGAGGCCACCAGTGAGCAAAGGATTTGCCTGACGCTGCTCACAAACCCGGGAAGCTTCCAGGGCAGGGCCGACTCAGAGAGGTAATCGGACACAAACCTCCAGCAGCAAAGATGTTTGAACTCAGAACAGCCCGTCTTCTGTAGGCGATTTTAGCAGAAACAGAGACAGAACCCGGCAAAGTTGTCTGTTCTGTTCTGTTAGCAACATCAATCAGGGACAGGGCTAAGCCTGAGTGAACACCTCCCTCCCACCACCTGCATCAAGCACTCAAAGATCTCAGGCCCCATCTCCTCCTGCTAGATAGCGGCAGACTGCAGGGGCCTGGCAAACTTCCTTGCAATTCAGGCAAGTGCAAACCCCTGGAATATCTGTTCACTACACGCAACTGGGTTAGCCATCTGCAGAGATACAAGTGACTGGGTCTGATGGAGGGGCAAAGTGGGGAAGGAGACATCAACCTTCCCAGACTGATCTATTTGCTAGGTGGCTTCTCCGGACTCCACGCAGCACTGGAGTAAGCCATATCAGAGGAGTCACCAGACCCCTGTGATCCAGTTCCCAGAGACCTCTTGAACTCTCCCACCCGAGACAGGTGCCAATTGAGAAAATCAATTTGGACCTTTTCAACTGCACTAATAGACTGAGGACTTTTCAGGCGGTGCCCTGGGTATGCAGTTGTAGGAAGGTTTGATTTTCCTTTTCCTTTTCAAATTGGTGCCAGAGGTGGGCAGGCAGGGTGACTTAATTGCTGGTTTTTCCACATAGCTGAGACTTCAAGCCAGAGTAAATGTTACAATAGGATCGAACAGAAACCAAC
The DNA here is from genome assembly GCF_027406575.1 of Nycticebus coucang. NCBI lineage: Eukaryota > Metazoa > Chordata > Mammalia > Primates > Lorisidae > Nycticebus > Nycticebus coucang. Next base: position 193,960,090 of record NC_069780.1, read on the forward strand.
TGAAAACAAGACAGAACCACTTCACACCATCACACAAGACAGGGCCCCAGTTTCTCAGGCCACAACACTGTACAGGCCCTCGATAAAGCCCCAGGGGAAAAATCGAAAGGACTAAAATAACCATGGGGCGGAATCAGCGGAAAAACTCTGGTAACATGAATAACCAGAATAGATCAACCCCCCCCAAGAAAAGATACGGCAGATGTGATTGAATATCCCATTCATAAACAACTGGCTGAGATGTCAGAAATCGAATTCAGAATTTAGATTGCAGACAAGATTAATAAAATGGAATTAGGAATTCGAAGAGAAATTCAAAAGTTGTCTCAAGAATTTAACGAATTTAAAGACAAAACCACCAAAGACTTAGACACACTGAAGCAAGAATTTACAGCCCTCAAAGATATGAAAAATACAGTAGAATCCCTCAGCAACAGAATGGAGCAAGCAGAAGAAAGGATTTCTGACATTGAAGATAAAGTCTTCAAACGTTCCCAATCTCTCAAAGAGGAAGAGAAATGGAGAGCAAAAACGGATCACTCACTCAGAGAACTCTCAAATAATTCGAAGAAAAGCAATATACGAATAATTGGGATTTCAGAGAATGATGAAGTGGCCTCGAAGGGCACAGAGGTCCTTCTGCATGAAATTATGAAAGAAAATTTTCCAGACATGCCTAGAGAATCTGAAATTCAGATAGCAGACAGCTTCAGAACCCCAGCACGATTCAACCCCAATAAGTCATCCCCCAAGGCATATCATAATTAGCTTCACTAAAGTTAATATGAAAGAGAAGATTCTCAAAGCAGCCCGGCGAAAGAAAACCGTTACATACAAAGGAAAGAATATTAGAATAACTGCAGATCTCTCTGCTGAAACTTTTCAAGCCAGAAGAGGGTGGTCATCGACTTTTAATCTCCTAAAGCAAAATAACTTTCAACCCAGGATCTTGTATCCAGCTAAACTGAGTTTCATTTATGATGGAGAAATTAAATACTTCAATGACATTCATATGTTGAAAAAATTTGCTATAAGTAAACCAGCTCTTCAGGATGTTCTCAGACCTATCCTCCACAATGACCAACCCAATCCTATACCACAAAAGTAAACTCACTCAGAAACGTCGGATCAAACTCCAACTTCCACACTGGCGAAAGGATTAAAAATATCCACTGGACATTTGAAAAACTCGATACCCAAAATTCCACCAGACTTATCAATACTCTCCATTAATGTGAATGGCTTAAACTGTCGTCTAAAGAGGCATAGGTTAGCTGACTGGATACAAAAACTCAAGCCAGATATTTGTTGCATACAAGAGTCACATCTTAACTTAAAAGACAAATACAGACTCAGGGTGAAAGGATGGTCATCCATATTTCAGGCAAATGGTAATCAGAAAAAAGCAGGTGTTGCAATTTTATTTGCAGATACAGTAGGTTTTAAACCATCAAAAGTAAAGAAGGACAAGAATGGTCACTTCATATTTGTTAAGGGTAATACTCAATATGATGAGATCTCAATTATTAATATCTATGCATCCAACCAGAATGCACCTCAATTTGTAAGAGAAACTCTAACAGACATGAATAACTTGATTTCCTCCAGCTCCATAATCATCGGAGATTTCAACACTCCTTTGGCAGTGTTGGATCGATCCTCCAGAAAGAAGCTGAGCAAAGAAATCTTAGATTTAAACCTAACCATCCAACATTTAGATTTAGCAGACATCTACAGAACATTTCATCCCAACAAAACTGAATACACACACTTCTCATCAGCCCACGGAACTTACTCCAAAATTGACCACATTTTAGATCACAAGTCTAACCTCAGTAAATTTAAAGGAATAGAAATTATTCCATGCATCTTCTCGGACCATCATGGAATAAAACTTGAATTGAGTAACAGGAATCTGCATACTCATACAAAAACATGGAAGTTAAAGAACCTTATGCTGAATGATAGCTGGGTCAGAGATGAGATTAAGAAAGAAATCGCCAATTTTTTGGAACAAAATGACAATGAAGACACAAACTATCAGAACCTCTGGGACACCGCAAAGGCAGTTCTAAGAGGGAAATTTATAGCACTGCAAGCCTTCCTCAAGAGAACGGAAAGAGAGGAAGTTAACAACTTAATGGGACATCTCACACAACTGGAAAAGGAAGAACATTCCAACCCCAAACCCAGTAGAAGAAAAGAAATAACCAAAATTAGAGCAGAATTAAATGAAATTGAAAACAAAAGAATAATACAACAGATCAATAAATCAAAAAGCTGGTTTTCTGAAAAGGTTGACAAAATAGATAAACCTCTGGCCAACCTAATCAGGAAAAAAGAGTAAAATCTCTAATATCATCAATCAGAAACAACAAAAACAAAATAACAACAGACTCATCAGAAATTCAAAAAATCCTTAATGAATATTACAAGAAACTTTATTCTCAGAAATATGAAAATCTGAAGGAAATTGACCGATACTTGGAAGCATGCCACCTTTGAAGACTTAGCCAGAATCAAGTGGAAATGTTGAACAGACCCATATCAAGTTCAGAAATAGCATCAACTATACAAAACCTCCCTAAAAAGAAAAGCCTGGGACCAGATGGTTTCACGTTAGAATTCTACCAAACCTTTAAAGAGGAACTAGTACCTGTATTACTCAATCTGTTCCAAAAGGTAGAAAAAGAAGGAAGACTACCCAACACGTTCTATAAAGCAAACATCACCCTGATCCCCAAACCAGGAAAAGACCCAATAAGAAAAGAAAATTATAGACCAATATCACTAATGAATATAGATGCAAAAATATTCAACAAGATCCTAACAAACAGAATCCAGCAACACATCAAACAAATTATACATCATGACCAAGTTGGTTTTATCCCAGGATCTCAAGGCTGGTTCAATATATGTAAATCTATAAATGTAATTCAGCACATAAACAAATTAAAAAACAAAGACCATATGATTCTCTCAATCGATGCAGAAAAAGCTTTTGATAATATCCAGCATCCCTTCATGATCAGAACACTCAAGAAAATTGGTCTAGAAGGGACTTTTCTTAAACTGATAGAGGCTATCTACAGCAAACCCACAGCCAATATCATATTGAATGGAGTTAAATTGGAATCATTTCCACTCAGATCAGGAACCAGACAAGGCTGCCCATTGTCTCCATTGCTTTTCAACATTGTAATGGAAGTTTTAGCCACCGCAATTAGGGAAGAAAAGGCGATCAAGGGTATCCATATAGGGTCAGAAGAGATCAAACTTTCGCTCTTCGCAGATGATATGATTGTCTATCTGGAAAACACAAGGGACTCTACTACAAAACTCCTAGAAGTGATCAAGGAATACAGCAGCATCTCAGGTTACAAAATCAACATCCATAAATCGGTAGCCTTTATATACACCAACAACAGTCAAGTTGAAAAAGCAGTTAAGGACTCTATCCCATTCATAGTAGTGCCAAAGAAGATGAAATATTTGGGAATTTACCTAACAAAAGACGTGAAAGTTCTCTATAAAGAGAACTATGAAACTCTAAGAAAAGAAATAACTGAAAATGTTAACAAATGGAAAACATACCATGCTCATGGCTGGGAAGAATCAACATCGTTAAAATATCCATACTACCCAAAACAACATACAATTTTAATGCAATCCCTATTAAAGCTCCACTGTCATACTTTAAAGATCTTGAAAAAATAATACTTCGTTTTATGTGGAATCAGAAAAAAACCTCGAATAGCCAAGACATTACTCAGAAATAAAAAGAAAACAGGAGGAATCACACTACCAGACCTCAGACTTTACTACAAATCGATAGTGATCAAAACAGCATGGTATTGGCACAAAAACAGAGAAGTAGATATTGGAACAGAATAGAGAACCAAGAGATGAATCCAGCTACTTACCACTATTTGATCTTTGACAAGCCAATTAAAAACATTCAGTGGGGAAAAGATTCCCTATTTAACAAATGGTGCTGGGTGATCTGGCTGGCAACCTACAGAAGACTGAAATTGGACCCACACCTTTCACCATTAACTAAGATAGACTCTCATTGGATTAAAGATTTAAACTTAAGACATGAAACTATAAAAATACTAGAGGAGAGTGCTGGGAAAACCCTCGAAGAAATTGGTCTGGGTGAGTATTTTATGAGGAAGATCCCCCCGGGCAATTGAAGCAGCTTCAAAAATACACTACTGGGACTTGATCAAACTAAAAAGCTTCTGCACAGCCAAGAACACAGTAAGTAAAGCAAGCAAACAGCCCTCAGAATGGGAGAAGATATTTGCAGGGTATATCTCTGACAAAGGTTTAATAACCAGAATCCACAGAGAACTCAAACGCATTAGCAAGAATAGAACAAGGGATCCCATTTCAGGCTGGGCAAGGGATTTGAAGAGAAACTTCTCTGAAGAAGACAGGCACACGGCCTTCAGACATATCAAAAAATGCTCATCATCTTTAATCATCAGAGAAATGCAAATCAAAACTACTTTGAGATATCATCTAACTCCAGTGAGACTAGCCTGTATCACAAAATCTCAAGACCAGAGATGTTGGCATGGATGTGGAAAAAAGGGAACACTTCTGCACTGCTGGTGGGAATGCAAATTAATACATTCCTTTTGGAAAGATATATGGAGAACACTCAGAGATATAAAAATAGATCTGCCATTCAATCCTGTAATTCCTCTGCTGGGCATATACCCAGAATACCAAAAATCACAACATAACAAAAATATTTGTACCAGAATGTTTATTGCAGCCCAATTCATAATTGTTAAGTCATGGAAAAAGCCCAAGTGCCCATCGATCCACGAATGGATTAATAAATTGTGGTATATGTACACCATGGAATACTATGCAGCCTTAAAGAAAGATGGAGACTTTACCTCTTTCATGTTTACATGGATGGAGCTGGAACATATTCTTCTTAGTAAAGTATCTGAAGAATGGAAGAAAAAGTACCCAATGTACTCAGCCCTACTATGAAACTAATTTGGGGCTCTCACATGAAGGCTATAACCCAGTTACAACCTAACAATAGGGGGAAGGGGGAAAGGGAGGGGAGGGAGGGGGTGTTGGGTAGAGGGAGGAGGATCGGTGGGATCATACCTGTGGTGCATCTTACAGGGGTATTTGCAAAACTTGGTAAATGTAGAATGTAAATGTTTTGGCACAGTGACTGAGATAATGCCAGGAAGGCTATGTTAACCATTGTGATGAAAATGTGTCAAATGGTCTATGAAGCTAGTGTATGATGCCCCATGATCATATCAATGTATACAGTTATGATTTAATAAAAAAAAAAGAACATGGTAATCTGAAATGTGTATGGATCAAACAACAGAGATAAGAGTACATAAACCCTGAACTGATAAGACAGAAAGTAGATGCAAACAAATTTACAATTATAGTTGGAGACTTCAACAACCCTCCTACGCAATTCCCCACCAAAAAATCCTAGAAGAAAACTTGCTGCGGAAAATAAGAAAAGACAGGGAAGAACTCAGTAGTATCATCAACCAGCAGGATCAAGTTGACACTTACTGAACCCTTGCCCAGCCACAGGGGAACACACATTCTCTCCGGTCACCCAGAGAGCACACACCAGTATGGACTATATCCTAGGCTGTAAAAAAAACCTCGAAAAAATTTCAAAAAACTGAGGTCACATAGGGTATGCCCTTTGATCAAAATGCAGTCAATGCATCTTACATGCGTACATGTGAATCTTAGTAAATGTAGAATATAAATGTCTTAACACAGTAACTAAGAAAATGCCAGGAAGGCTATGTTAACCAGTGTGATGAAAATGTGTCAAACTGTTTATAAAACCAGAGTATGGTGCCCCATGATCACATTAAAGTACACAGCTATGATTTAATAATAATAAAAAAATGGAGTCAAAATAAAGTCAATACTGTGTTTCCCCGAAAATAAAACATCCTCCGAAAATAAGAACTACTTACCGGTTTCTTTCTGGGTGAAATATAAGGCATCCCCCAAAAATAAGGCCCCCAAGGCTCTGTCTCAGAATTAATTTACCGTAAACTGGTTGCTAGGGCCGACCGACTGGCGGATAGCAACCAGTGACATTACGTGGAGTCCTGACGTCACTGCTGTGTGGAGGCTGAGCGAGAGTCCTGACGTCACTGCTGTGTGGAGGCGGAGCGAGAGTCCTGACGTCACTGCTGCGTGGAGGCGGCGCCGAGGCCGGAGTGAGCAGTGAGCGGGGCGGGAGAGACTTCCTGTATTTCATATTCATTGTGACAGACAGAACTATCTGGAAAAAGATACCCAGAACTGTTAACAATGGATATTACAGGGAACCAAGCTGGAGGAGGGGGAGAGATGAACATTAGATTTTTAAATTTTTACTTCCTCAATCAGCATACCTTGATTGTTTAATAAATATGCATTATTTTTCTAAATCAAAAATACTTAAAAAAAATTCATCCTCTAAACAATTTTGTTGTTCTTTCACCCAAATTTTACCGCTATTAAGTTACTCTAGTTTAGAAACCTGGGAAGATGCTGACCGTATTTTTCCTCTCATTTCTGTCCAGATCTGCCACACAAAAAAGGGTAAGGGGGCCGCGCAAGGGCAGAGTGAGGGGTCACGGGCGTGTGCTGCCACACAGAAAGTCGCCAAGAAGGGGACTCAAGTGAACACCAGCCTTTCAGAGGTCTCGTCCCTGCTAGCACACAGTCACACACTCGACACTCAGGGACTGAGTCATTTTTTCTTCAGCCCCTCTATTCTAAGCTGGAGAGAAACCGGGCTGTGCCGACAACACTGCTCAGGAATCTGCTCAGCCAGGGAGCCGTGTCACCCTGTGCAAGTTCAGCTGTCTGTGAATCACTGGAGCAGACTTCAGCCACAGGCTTTGCACCTCACAACAGGGACTGCCTTTTTTCTATTTTCCAGTAACAGACTCCTCATGTCTGTTACTGGAAAAGGATCTCACCAGAAGAACCTTTAGTTCAGCCTTCTGCCAGCACCCTGTTCAGAGGACATGAGTGTTCTCCGAGATAGCAGGAGACTTCTCCCAGCTCTCTCCTTTCTGAGCCTTCACTGGAATGGCCGTTAGTATCCATATTGCCCCTGTCAATCTCTTCAATACAATCCAGGCTTTTCCTCACTTGCACCTCACATCTCCTCCAGACGCTTCCTTATACCTAATTCCAAAGCCACTTCCACATTTGTAGGCATTTGTTGCGGGAGCAGACCACCATGCCAGTCTGCTCAGGATGCCGTAACCTCATCGGTGTGCACCAGGCGTTAGCAGTTAGCACCAGATCACGTCCTGCAGTGGAAAACCGAGAGCCTCTGTGTCCTCAGGTGTGTTCAATAATGACACTTGCTTTGGTTCTCAGGTTTGTAAATTGTCAAGTTACATTAATAGATTATGGCTGTCTCTTAGTGCATATGTAGGGTAAAACACATTGAACACATATGCAACATTTAAAAAGTATTGGCACTGTTATGTTTTATATCATCACTGATATCAATGCTATAACTTCCAATCTTATAAAAAGAACCATGACACCTCACATCTGATAGGACAGTTACTATCAAAAAATAATAATAATGTGTGTTAGCAGGAAAACAGAACCATTAGACTCCTGTGCACTGTCAGTGAAAATGTGAAATAAAGCAACCACTCTGCAAAGCAAAAAGTTTAAAATAGAGTTACAACATGATCTAGCTACTCCACTGTGGGTTAAATATCGAGGGAAATGAAGGCAGATTCAAAGAGGGATTAGTCCACCTGTGTTCATGGCAACATTATTCGTAATAACAGAGGTGGGAGCAACCCAAGTGCACGTCCATGAATGGCGGTGAAAAACATGGGCCACGTGCAGACCTGGGAATATCCTTCTGTCTTAAAAATGAAGGAAATTCACGCACAGGCTGCAAAGGGGGTGAATTTGGAGGACATTGTGCTGAGTGAAATAAGCCCATTGTGGAAGGACAAACATGCAGTCCCACTTCATCTCTAGAAACGTCGAACTCCGTAAGGACAGAAAGTGGCTGGCTGTAGCGAGGGCTGGGACTGGAGGGAGGGAAACCCACTCTTCAATGGGCACGAGGTCTCAGCTGTGCCAGACAGAGTCTGGGCGTGGGTGACAGCGATGGCTGCAGAGTGGACGACGTGACTGTACCTATTGATGCTTCACTGTGTACTTACAAGTGGTTAAGATGGTGAGTTTCATGATAAATGTACTTACCATAATTAAAATAAATAATAATAACAAAAGTAAAAGGGCCATTTACAAAAACGAAATATCGAGAAGTGAAATTGGTGTTGAAAATGGTGGGAATGAATTTATGATATAGTCAAACAATCTAATTATGCCCCCAAACACAAAACATTTGGGAAGTAAAGGTCATTACAATCTACACAGGTTCTTTATCCACAAAATATCCTTCCCTGTGGTCACCTAATACAGATTTACCTATTTGCCTCTGCTTAAAATGTAACATAAATGAATTAATACAATCCACAAGTCAACATAGAATTATTCTTTCTCCTTAAGTGGAAAGAACACTTCAAAGCTACCAGCAGAACAGGGTTGAGGTTTGGTGGCCCTGGTGTGGCCCTGAATGCTTAACAGCCTTGTGGTCTGCAAGGTAAACATCTCACAAGGGTCATGATTAGACCCAGACTGGGGGAAATGGAAATCTGAGTTACCTGGCTACATGCAGATGCTAAAAATCAGACCATCTTCAGACCATGGCTTTGAGCCTGGTGACCTCTGGGCCATTTTCTGCTCGGTTTGGGGATGAGAAGGAAGGACGCAGAGCCCAGTGAGACATGGTCTCGTGTTTTTCCTCTGTCATCGGGGGCCGGGCAGTATTGATGTGCTGGAAAGCCTTCCGCACGCCTCGCTCCGCTTCACTCAGGACAGCGCCGGCCGCAGCCTGCCCAGAACAATGTGGCCTTCTGTGGGCAAAGCCCGGTGGGCCGGTCGTGGCCAGGTTATGTTATGTTTTAATGGCAGACACCTCAATGCTGGTCTTGTGTGCGGGTGCAGCGGACCCAGAGCTCTAAACAAATAGAGCGGCCGCCAGAGGCCCCCATTTATCAGGCGGTCCTGACAGGACCCCCGCTCGGGCTGACCCAGACAGAGCCACTCTGTCTCTCTGCAAGCCCTCTCTCTCTTTTATTATTTTACAGCATCTCCTCCAATGCCTTCCTTTCCAGACAAGTGTAATATTCCCCAGTGTTTGAAAAGTCATTTTGAGAACCTGGAGTGAAACAAAAATGATGGAAGAGTTTGGGGGTACTGGAGACATCACAGAAACATCTTTGACTTGGAAATACTGAGCCCTTATAGCCAAAGGACACTGACTGTGTGGGGGAGGGACTCACGTCTGGCTCAGGACACCCGGGTGCGACTTCCAGGCTGCGTAGATGAAGAGGCAGTCACACGGGCCAGCACAGGCGGAAACTAAAGTGCGAACTCACGTTTTGGAAGATTTCAGAGCAAGAAGCCAGAGGAATGACACCCACAAGGTGTGGGTGGAGCTACCCGCGTCCCTGTGCCGGCATCGGCCTCAGCGGAGGGCAGGGTGTTGGTGGTCTGCAGGAGGCTGGTTCTAGTGGGAGTAGTTTTGCCTTCCAGGGAGCACTTGGCAATTTCTTTCCAGACATTTTTGATTGTCATGCTGGCTTGCAAGGTGCTATTGGAATTTGGTGGGTGAAGGACAAGACTAGTGCTGATGTCCCATGTGCACACGACGACCCTGTGACAGACGACGGCCGGGCTCCAGCATCAGCGTGGCTGAGATTGGGGGTGTCTGCTGTGCATGAACATGAGAGATTGCAGTGCTGACCAGCCAGGAACCTGGTCACGGCATCTTCCTCTTCGTCTTCATCCACCAGTCAGAGCAAAGCTTCATGTACCTCTTCACCAGGAAAGTGAGAAAATTATTAAAATGTAGCAAAGTGTGCAGGAGAACTTCTAGGACACTTCAAACCGACTAGTCAGAGTGGACATGTTACAAATGCAGAGGATGATTTATTCATCCCGCAGATGACACAGCCCATACCTCACCCTCGTCCCTGAGGAATCAAGCACCTGTGGAGGGGTTGAAACCAGGCGATGAAGCAATAACCACAGAAATGGTGACTCAGGTACGATGGTTTTAGGCAAAGCAATGAGACTAAGGGAAAGAGCGGGTTTCACCTGGTCTGGGGACACGAAGGCTGTGTGACAACTTGATAGTCTAACTGCCACCAGGGAACCAAGTAGTCCTCATCCATGGGCTTCTGGATATTAGAGAAAGCTTTTTGCACTCGAGTTTGAATTTTCATAGGTTTGACAGGGTTTGGGAACTCTTTCCTAAATCTTTTTACCATAAGCCTCAAAAAATCAACTAGGGTAGGCATTGAGATTTTTAAAAATCAAGATCATTGACATATATAATTTGCATAGAGCAAAATGTACCCATTTTGCAATTTTAACAAACTTACATTCTTAGGTAACCACTCTCACAATAAAGATACAGAACATTCTCAAGCCTCCAACAGTTCCTCATGCCCAAGTAACTAGAAATCTAATTTCTGTTGTTTTAAATAGACTTAGAAACACACAAATAGATAAGCATCATTAAAAACCCCATGGGTATAGCTTGTAGGCTCCATTTGTACCTTTTTTATGCAACTTTAAGTTGAATTCTAAAAACCTGGTTGAATTTTAAAAGGCAACAGGCTGGGCGAGGTGGCTCTCACCTGTAATCTCAGCACTCTGGGAAGCTGAAGCAGTTGGATTGCTTGAGCTCGGAAGTTTAAGACCAGCCTGAAAAAGGTGAGACGCCCGTCTCTACTAAAAATAGAGAAATGAACCATGTATGGTGATGGACACCTGTAGTTCCAGCTGCTTGGGAGACTAAGACAAGAGGATCGTTTGAACCCAAGTTGCTATGAACTATGACTTCACAGAACTCCACCGAGGGTGATAAAGTGAGACTCTATCTCAATAATAATAATGATAATAATTAATTTTTTTAAATAAAATAATAAAAAGGCAACAAACTGAGTGGGGTGGCTCATGCCTATAATCCTAGCACTTTGGAATGACGAGGCAGGTGGATTGCCTGAGCTCAGCCTGAGCAAGAGCGAGACCTCATCACTAAAAATAGCCAGGCGTTATGGTGGGCACCTGTAGTTCCAGTTACACGGAAGGCTGAGGGAAGAGAATCACTTGAGCACGAGAGTTTGAGTTTGCTGTGAGCTATGACACCAGGGCACTCTACTGAGGATGACAAAGTGAGACTGCGTCTCAAAAAAAATAAATAAAATAATATTAATAATGAAGCAAGAAGTCCTAGTGTTTGGTAGCACAACAGGCCACCTATATTTAATAATAACATATTACATATTCTGTAATGACTAAAAGAATAGAATAGAAATATCCCTAACACAAATAAATGATAAATCCTTGAGGTGATGGATACCCCAGTCATCCAGATTTGATCCATACACACTGTCTACTTGTACCAAAGTACTATATGCACTCCACAAATAACTACAACCAGTACGTATGCACGATAATTACATTTTTTTAATCTTAAAAGGCAAAGAATCATACAAATTCTCAAGATAGATTGAACTCAGCAAGGAATGCAGTGTGATAATTTGAACCAGCACCACCCAGTGACAGCTCACAGGCCATGTTATGTCCCCAACTTGCCACCTTGCCGCTGTTGCAGTTCTGGGCTGTGTAACCACATTTCCCTCGGCTCCCTGTCAAGTGCAAGAGGGTGGTCTCAGGAGATTGTAACGGAGCTGAAAATCTCCTATCACCTCGTGACAGTGCAGCCATCATAACATAGCAGGGGAATTGCTTTATTTTTTAAATGAACGTAGTGTGGCCCGCGTGGACGGGGTTTGTAATGTCTACGGCCGTGTGTGGTGATGTCTTCAGCCTTCACCTTCACTCACCACTCACTGGCTCACCCAGAGCAGCTTCCTCTCCTGCAAGCTCCACTCATGTTAAGTGCCCTGAATAGTTGCACCATTTTTAATCCTTTATGCCATATATTTAATGAACCCTTTCTATGTTTAGACACACAAATGCCTACGCTTGTGCCCCAGCTGCCAGCAAGATGCAGCAGTCACACTCTGGGGTTGGGGAAGGCTGCCCTGTTCAGCCTGGCACGCAGCCAGGGACACCATTTCTGTGTGAGTGCGCCTGAGGGGTGTGAGACGATGGCATTGCATGTGTCCCTGTGGTGGAGCGACAGATGACCGTGCCACTGTCCTGGCTTTCACAGAGCCACCTCATTGACTACTTATTAAACCTGCTCAGGCCCCCATGGTGACCAAGCGGGTGTAATAACACCCTGCTGGCATGCATTTTCTAACCTTAAAAATTAAAAGTTTTCTAAAATCTACACAAATATTCTTTTAAAATATCTCAAGAAAAGAGAATGAGAAGTCAACATCTGATGGGCCAATTGTATATTTTGAGTATTAAGATCAATAGAATAAGCTAAAATATAAGCGACTGGACTCAATGACAAAGGAAAATTTGATCATCTCCTAGTACATCCCACTGGTAATTCTCCACATTGTTTCTGAAGTGGCCCAGGTGCCGCACCACTTCTAAGTTTTGTCAGTGTATCCAGCGATACGCAAATAAAACGGTCCTTAGAAGCAACCCTGTATGGCTATGATTCATAACTGGAGAGTATTCGTTACACCTAATGCGAAAAATACAGAATGTATTTATGCAAATTAGCAGCACACTTGAAGGGAACCATCATCAAGGCAGGAAGAGGATGCGGTGTTGGTTTGTCTTGAATTAGTCGTGATGTCTCCCCTCGTTCACACTGCAGCTCAGCTTCCGTGGGCCAGATGAGCTGGGGGTGGGGGCTGCAGCTTCTCACACGCCTGTGGTTCACTCTGGACCAACAGCCAGTGTGGAAGACCCTCCGTCCGGCCGTCGTTGGGATTCCCGTGCACCTGGGGTCATTACAGTGCAGGGAATGCCAACAAACTTCCCAAATCATGGGGTAGGACTCAGTTGTTAGCAAAATGTTTCACTTTAATTAAACTAAATTGCTTGCAGGCTGGAATTATTTGATATAATTAATAAAGTGTAAACATATGAGAAGTACTAAGTGTGGCCTGATTGTATGTATTAAAGCTTCCTGCTTGTGAGTAACAAAGGGGGCAGGGGGTGGGTTGTAAGGTGGCTACATGGTTGTGATTGCCAGAAATTTAAGAAAAACTGAAAGGTACACAAAGCATGGGTCAGGTGATCCTGAAAAGATCAACTCAATGCAGACTTGAAATGTAAAGGGGTGCTTGTAACTAAAGTTACAGCGAGGGGCACCCAGCACTCAGGGAGTGTGTCTTTTCCATTCAGAGGAGGCATCACCCACCAAGCATGGACACCGTGGGCCCCACTCTTTCAGAAAACGCAGAAACTTTCTCAATTCTTAGTGAGAGAGGCAGGAAACACGGATGTAGTCTGATTTTTGCACACAGAGGCCACAGACACACAAAAATCGGGCTTTACTACCAAGGGCACATTTTCTGCTCCCAGTTTGGAGGTCACTCATTTCCAAAGAGGATTCCTGGAACACCCAGTGGGTGGTCATCCCGCAGGTACCATGCCAGTCTTGAAAGTCCCCTCCTACCTACCCCCCAAAACACCTCCACTGCTGAGTCATTTGACTTGAAAGTGTACCCTAGTTGCTGATTATTTCAGCTGGAAATGGTCCCTCTGCCCGGATCGTCTTCCAGAGGCCAGTTAGAATTTCCTCTGTTATTAACAGGAGCCATTGTCTTCTCTTCCCCACAAACTTTCCGGGCAAATCTTCACAGAACATAGCCCTGGACACTTGGTTCCATGACCATCCTCATCTTCTCAACCAGGACGAAAGCCTCTCAGGGGTGGGAACATGGCACACCTTCCTGAGAGCCCTGAGTCCCAGTGCAGGGTGTGAGCGCGTCTATGTGGACAGACGGACAAGTGGTGTGAAGAGGAGTGACAGGGCAGCTGCTCCTGAGAGCACGGTGCTTCAGAGACACCCAAGGCCAGGAAACTCCCAGTGCTGCTCTGGCATGCAAGGATCTTGCAGCCCTCACTCCACCCTCACGAGTAAAACCAGGGTAAACCTAAAACCAACAACTCTTAGATCCCTAAGGGAAGGGAGGTCTCAGGGCAAAAGTTTGTCCCCCAAATTGGAGCAATGGCCTGGGGGGTAGGGACCATGGGCAGGAAGTGAGTGTGAGGCCAGCTGGGCCAGACTGACCCACACACACGGTCAGCTGCTCAGGTGGCTTGGCCGGGCCGAGGGCCCTGGGGGTCTGGCTGTGTGGACTTCTCACTGGGAAGAACTGAGAAAAACCCTCTACTCCCTCATCAGGGGGAGGAGGAAGGGACTGTTTTTGAAATACACCAAAATATTCTGCTCTCCTTAAAAAGATCTGGACTTCAAAAGAAACTGTTTTGTCGGAGCCCAGCCCACCTGGGGGAGGGAGGGCTCAGCTTCAGCCTGCTCCATCCCCTGTTACCCCTGTCTCACCCAGTGAGAAGACAACAGCCAGGGCCAGGCCAGGCCAGAGGGCAGAGGAGGAGAAGGAAGGAGCTGAAGACTGGGGGCCAAGCTGGGATCCCGGATATGAACCTCCCTCTGCAGAGCGCTGAGCACAAGGAGACTAGGACAAGTACCCGAGGAGATTTCTGCATCCTCTGCACCCCAGGGCGGCCCCAGGCACAGCCCCTCGTCAGCACTGAGACGCTCTCAGTCATGGCACTGGGCAGGCCAGGGGAGGGGGCTGAAAACAGTTCACACAGGTCAGGTGGGGGCCAGACTCAGATGCCACGAACAACATGAGCTGCAGTCCTGTGCTTCACCGTTGACCTTCTGGTGTCAAGGTTCCTCCAAGGTCTCGTGACACAAGAGCCAAGGAAACCTCTGCCAAGCACAGGGGACTGTGCAGGATGCACCACACCTGAGTTCCCTGGACACAGAACAGGACCAGGCAGGTGACGAGGTCCTCGGCTGCTTCCCAGTAATGCTACGCAGCACTTAGCTCCAGGTGATGACAATGTGGGTCACCACAATTTTAATGGCTCCTTAGAATTAACATCTGCTCCTGAGGGTGGCCATGGGACAGGGACCCACATGAGTGCAAGCTGAAATCCGAGGGCACAGAAGGCTCTTCTGTTACAGCATGATTCATAGCACACCCCACACCCATGGCCGGCTAAGTCCTGACGGCCAGACCGAGGCACCAGGACAGCCTCAGGTGTGTCTGGGACTCTCTGGTCACGCCCTGAACCTTCTCAGTTGAGAACTATCTGGTGAGGCTGAACCTGGGTTTCCTGTGTGACAGAGATGGAGAAAGGATTTGAGAAATTTCCAGAATGCACTCCTGGTGATAAAGGTCTGGGATTGGTCCAATGGCGATTTACAGGTTTGCTGGAAGTGAGAGCAAACGAAACTCAGGAGGAGATTTGGGATGAAAGGCCTTTCCACTGCACCTGTCCAGGGCAGGTGCAAAGCTCTGCTGCTTTGCAAAAATGTTCCCAGAACCTTTTTGCCCTTTGTAGAAGCTCCTTGAATGTGTGAGGAAAATACATGGAGAGCTTCTTGAACATGGAAAGAAGGTCTCACCTGTGAGTCACCCCGGGCCCTGTGCTGCCCCAGTGTCAGGAAAGGTTCTTTGGGTATAGGCTTTTATTTTTTTTGGGGGGGGGTACAGGCTTTTAACCAAGCCCTCCACTGTTGGACTCACTCGCTTGTGGTGCTGGCACAAGATCTGGGGAACACAAGCCTCCTTTGTCAGCTGTGCAGAGACCTGTGCAGATACAGAGCCATCAGGGCTCCAGGGGTGGAGGGAGTGATGGGAGGAAGCTCAAGAGCACCAGCCCAGGCACCTTTGTGGGGAAGACTCTGCCAGCTTGAAGGTCAGAACCCCAGGCCCTGCTCCCTTGGCTTTGGTGACGGGAGTTGTGAGGGCACCACACACCCAGGCTTTACATCAGGGGCCACCGAAATGGCACCAGCAGCACCTCGCCTTTGATTCCGCAGTCCCAATTTCTTTCTTGGCCAGTGTGCCCAGGGGTGCAGTGGTTGCCATGTATGACAGATGACCCAGCCACAGCCACACTTACATCCTTGCTGTCCTCAACCCCAGCTTCTGGGTGTGAGAAGCAGGAGGCTGGGCTGTGTCCTGACCACAGATGTCAAAGCCTGGGCCCTCCCTGGGTTTGCAGATTTGCAATGTGTATATGCACTTGGCCGGAGGGAGGGCTTCAGTTTCATCAGAAATCAAAGCTGTTGCCCATGACACCCCCCACACACACCAGAACAGTGCAGTTGACTGTGGCCTTCTCTGTGCTGCAGCCGAGGTTTGTCTTCATTTGACTGTGTTTGTGCAGATCTGATGGTGACACTGCCTCCCCATTGATGGAAAGAGAACACCCAAGCCCCTTGGTTTCTCCCCAAGACTCTCAGAAACCTGACCCCTCTTCCCTGCCAGCCTCACACTCTGGCCGTCCCGGAAGCACTCCCACTGCCTGAAGGCAGGATGGGGTTTTTGCTTCTGCACCTGCTGCCAGCCAGGTGTGTCCTTTGCCGGAAGTGCACCCCCTGGGCTGGCTGCGCTGGGAGCGCTCCCTCCCCACTCAGGGCTCATCTGAGGTGCAGCCTCTCCACTCATCCCCTTCCTGGTCTGTGCACCCGTCGTCTCTGGTTGACAGTTCTATTTTATCAACAGTCACAGTGCTATAGTGCCTGGATTGCGTTCTGTATTAGTCTGAAGATACGTAGATCATTACAAAAGTTTTGAGATACACAAAAATCGGTTACTGTAAAACCTGTGCAGATGGAAACAAAGAAGCCCCCCAGTAACACCGCTGAGCTGAGCAAGTTGAAACTCATGTGGATGAATCAGAAAGGACACTGTCCGCTGTGGTCCTTGGAAGCGAAATAATGGGCATAACACGGCCTGTCTGGAAACTTTCATAGTAATCCACATACATGTGCGCGCGCAGACACACACACACATGGAGTTAGGAACCGGCTCTATGATCACGGGACCTGGCAGAGCTGAAGGTGCAGTCACTAGGCTCGGTACTCTGCGGATTGATGCTGCACAGCTGAGACTGACTCCTGCCCAGGCAGAGTCTCTGCTGCAGTCTCCAGGCAGAATTTGTTTGTCTCAGGGAAGCCTCAGTCTTTGCTCTGAAGACCTCCAACTGACCATTTGAGGCCACCCTCGTTATGGAGATAATCTGCTTTACTTCAGGTCACCTCGTTGTGACAATCACATCCACGGCCACAGCAGCATCCAGTCTGCTGTGTGACCAAACACCCTGCTGAGTGGACACGCAGAACTGACCATCACACTTCCTTGTCCCTTGAAGGCTGAGACGCCGGACGCAGTGCTGATGCAATAAAAGTTTCACCTCTGCAGACTTAACACATTCTCTGGTCCACAGTGAACGTTTGCTGCATGAATTACTGAGAGAGACATAGATTCAAGCATCACTAATATTTTAGAAATACAAACCAGTTTTTGAGATTTACTCATCTGCCTATAATCACATACACACCCCACTGACCGGTTCCCTGAAGTCCCGAAGCTTGCCCGGGCACTGGAACCCCACATCCCACCTGTCCCCCACAAGTGTTCCCCGCCCTGACTCTAAGTCTCTGAAGCAAAGGAGCTGTGCAATGGTCTTGCTATTTAGAGAGGGACAGAGTGGAGCTAAAAGCAATTAAGTGATTGAGGGAAACTGCAGAGTATGTCGGTGGCAAATATGAGAGTGAGGACCACAGACCCCTGAGCAGCTGTCAGCACGCAGGCTGTGCTTTGCCCGTGATTTAAAGCTTCTATTTAGACTTCTATCCACATCCGTCTAAGGAAAATAAATGGTCACAATGCAGATTCCAATATATAATCCAGATGGAAAGATTCATACACTTTCAGAAAGTTTAAATCACCCCACAATGCGAGGTTTAACATTCTTATCAACTTCTGGGCTCAGACAAGGCTGTATAATGAATGAATATGGAAGACCATCCCCCCCCAAAACTCACACATGAGCAAGTAAAATACATAGTGTCTACCAATGTCATATTAATCAGCATGCACAGTTAAAAACAGACTTTGCTTGGGGCCTCCCAGAATAAAAATGTCTTGTAATAGTTTGTTTTGTTGAATTTTGTATCTTATATTATCCACAAGAACTAGCTTAGCAGACAGTTTTCCACACTCGGCTTTGTGGGATGAACAGAGGCGATCACTTACCCTAAGAGGTAATCCCGAGTCAGACATATATGTTCATAATGAATGATTATTTCTATATTTTTATATGAATATCAATGTATGCACCAACATTATAGTTACATGTCTATTTGCATTGTATATGTATTTATACATTGGTACAATATATACACACATCCATATGTATTTAGAGAGAGAGAGAGAGGGAAGGAGGGAGAGAAAGAAGGAAGGAAGAGCACGTTGAGTTCCAGTTCAAGAGCTCATCTACTGACCGATTTATGTTAAATGGCTATAATTTCTAAACTAAGTTTTTGTTGCTTCTGTATCAGCTCACATCATCGAAGTACGGAGCAAAGATGTGCTGAGGTCTCTTTCACTCTTCTTCCCTAGTTTATAAGACATTGCTCTAAAGAAATGTGTGTGTGGAGCCAGGCATTGTGGGCACCTGTGGTCCCAGCTACTTGGGAGGCTGAAGCAAGAGAATCGCTTAAGCCCAAGAGTTTAGGGTTGCTGTGAGCTGTGATGCCACAGCACTCCACACAGAGCAACAGCTTGAGACTCTGTCTCAAAAAAAAAAAAAAAGAAGAAGAAGAAGAAAATAAATACGTGTGGGAAACTTAGAAGCACAGGTATGGAGCTGCTCAACATGCTGAGCCATGTGGCTAGGAAGCCCCCCAGGACCCTTCCCAGGGGGCCCTCCTGCCTCTCCAGTCCCCCAAGCTCTTTCTGCCCTGTCTCCTTTTCACTTCCTATCCCTGCAGAATAACTAGCTCAATGTGGCAGATGCTTGCCTGTGAAGTAAGAAAGCTCATTTGAAATATTTTAAAAACGGAAAATGCATGAGGTTCCCTGAACCTTTTTGACATTCAGTGGGTCACTGAAACTCTTCCACAGCTTTGTGTTCACATGGCAACGGCCGCCACTGTCCACCACCCACGTCCCCTCCTGGGGCAGTCCTTGCTGGCCATGCACACACGGGCTCTTCCAAGGCACATGCTCTCCTCCAGCAGGTACAGAGCCCAGCAGTGTCGTAATCCTCCGGCTCCCACCTCCCTGGGTGCCCCCACTCCTGCCTGCCCTCCTTCTACCTGGCGAATAAAGGACTCTGAGCTGTCTGCGTCCCTGCAACTTGTTCTTTTAAGCAACCATTTTTACTTTCTGTTTAACGACTTTGACGGGATATTTCTAAAAGCGTTAACATAATCTGCGTCTTTCTACGAGGGGTAAACAAAGTGTGACTGCTCATTTTCCTCGGGACTCAAGGCATCACTGGCGCACTGTCTGGTGTAGTTCGTCCAGATGGGGAAACAGAGTTGTTTGTTCTCAATGGAAGCCCTTTGTCCATTGTTCACTATCTTGCGCGGCTTCTCTGGACCGTGGTGCCCTTTTCTTGTGGCCTCTTCCTCTTAAATTCTTAGTCTGTCCCTACTCTGCACGCAGAGAATCAAGAGTTTCCAGGAGCACCACCGAGTTGCCAAATCATTGGCCTTCCTCTCAAAGTGGTAGATGTACTAAAAATGACAGAATTTCTCCCCCTAAAATCCTACAGTACACCTCATGACTCTTTTCTCCAGGGCTCCCAAGTGAGGCTATGCCCTCTGTTTGGAAGGCCATGGCATCTGGCAATCTGATCTGCTGATAAGGGTGTTTGTGCGGAGAGCTCAGGGAGAACCTTGCATTCATCACACTCACTTGACCATTAAAAACCAAAAGCCAGGCTCGGCACCCGTAGCACAGTGGTCACAGTGCCAGCCACATACACTGAAGTTGGCAGATTCAAACCTGGCCCAGGCCAGCTAACCAACAATGACAACTGCAACAAAAAATAGCTGGGCATTGTGGCGGGTGCCTTGTAGTCCCAACTACTTGGGAGGTTGAGACAAGAGAATGTCTTGAGCCCAAGAGTTTGAGGTTGCTGTAAGCTATGACGCCACAGCACTCTACCCAGGATGACATAGTGAGACTCTGTCTCCAGAAAAAAAAAAAAAAAAAGTCATGTGAAAAATCAAGTCACATTTTCTTGAAATACAAGAGTGGAAGGTGATTTATTAGAGAAATATGGGAGGAGGGACGTGGTGGTTTTCATCCGGCAGCTGCTGCCAGGGGCTGGCCTTCATCACTGCTTTATAGGAACTAGCTTTCCCCTGGTGGAGGTGCCCCAGGTTGGGAGAGGTGTGTGCAGCCCAGCTCGGCTCTGCCCGAGTCTTACACCAGCACACCTGCTGTCCTGCGTGCAGCCTGGTGGCACCCTGGAAGCCACACTCAAGAAAGCGTCTCGGTGAAGGCACCAAGGCGGCCTTTGCCCTGCAAAAAAAATTGCTTTCAGCACCTTTAAGCTCCTCTCCAAACCCAGCCACCAAACTGGGCCAGCTTGGTGGTGTGTGTTGCAAGTCTGGCCGGGTCCCCCTCAGGCTGGAGCAGGTGACCACACCACCCTCCTGCTGACGTTCACTCCAGGAACTCCAGTCTGCATGGTTCTGAAAGTTTTCTGTTTGAGAGTCTTAATGCGTATTTACACATGTATTTAAAATATTAATATTTAAAATGTAATTAAAAGATTTAAACCCATTTTAATACTAAAGGGAGTCAAACAATGATGTCTGCCGGCAGCGTTGCAGTTCCTGAGAGATTGCCATCTGTGTGATTCCTTAACTTTAAGGAGCAACCTCCCTGGGCCTCCTTTGCTACTTGGGAGATGAAATGGGGGGATGCCGTGACATGTTGGGAGAAGCCAGCAGGACCTGGGGGACAGAGGGGTGGGGAGGCTTGAATTCTGCTGGGCCAGGGAGGAGGGCAGCAGCCCCAGGGTTGGGGTGGAGTCTCACCTTCTCTTTGCACCCAGGGCATTTCCCATCTTCAGTGGTGTTGATGTTTGGGACCAGAGAAATGTCTGCTGGGGGTGGGGGGCTGTCCTGTGCTCTGTGGGGTGTCCAGCAGCACCCTGAGCTCTCCACACAAACTCCTCCCCCCACAGCTGTAATGTGCCCTGACGTCACTGCGTGCCCATAGGTGGCAAAGCCACCCCAAGTTGAAGAGCCGCAGTACCTGTCTGCCCAGTGGGAGGAAGGAGGCCGACTACTTGCCCATCAGGGGGGCCACAGACTCCCTGGGTGGCTTATCTGACGTTCCTGGACTAAATGCAGCAGACCCTATGCACAAAAACTGAGCCCCACGTGGAAGGAAAGTAGAGGTCATCTGCACATTTCATCGACGTAAAGAAGAGATAAAGTCTGTCTGATTTTGCCTCTCGCACACCCTCCTACCAGGAAGACTGACCTCGCTCTCAGCTCGCTTTTGGACTGGCTGTCGGAGGAGAGAAGGGTTCCAATGGTGTGTTTCAAAGCAGCTTCCTTCTGAGAAAAGGGCTACTCCGCGCTCATGTCTGAGGGGTCCAGAGTGGACGCGCTGAGCTGGTTCAGGCTCTGTCTCTCTGGGGGTCATGGTCCAGAGACGCCAACAGCCCCCAATTATTAGGCAGACACCATCTGGGAGGGACGGAGAAGAAACAGAGTGATACAGGGTCTTGTGTCACCCAGGCTGGAGTGTGGTGGCTTCCCTGTCGTTCACGCCAACCTTGAACTCTTAGATTCAAGGGCTCCTCCTGCTGCAGCCTCCCAAGTAGCTGGGACTACAGGCCATGCCACCAGCTAATTTTTTATTTTTCTTGTAGAGATGGGGATCTCTCTGTGTTGCCTAGGCTTGTCTTAAACTCCTGACCTCAAGCAGTTCTCCCACCTCAGCCTCCCAAAGTGCTGGAGTCACAAGCCACAGCACCCCTCCCAAAGAACTCTCCCAATTGAACTTCACTCCCTTCGTGCCTGGCTCTGTGCTGGGGCGTGTAATGTCTACACTAGGCCAGTGTTTTCCGGCCATTTTATCTCAGGGCACACTTGAACCTGTAGTTAAACTTCCACAGCACATTTAAATTATGTTGATCAAAAAAAGAAAGAGTTAAAAAAAAAAAAAGAATATTCTGGACAGCACCTGTGGCTCAAAGGACTAGGGTGCCGGCCTCATATAGCGGAGGTGGTGGGTTCAACAGCCCTGGCTAAAAACTGCAAAAAAAGAATATTCTTCCTGTGCGTTGAGCTTCTTTCGAAAATAATTTAATGAATGATCTTTAAAATTTTTCATGACACACTTAAGACCCTCTCACTGCACACCGGTTGAAAATCACTGCACTGCGTTCATTTAATTTCCCTCCACACTCCATGCCACTACAATAGCTTACCAATTTATCAACAGCATGGACAAGGGTACTTGAGGAATTATTTATAACTTTTAGAAATTATCATAAAAACATTTATTAGAAAAAAGAAAGAACAAAAGATGTGAACTCAAAGTTCACAGAAAAGTTAATAAATACATAATTATAATTATATTTACAAGTGACATTTAAAATTTAATTTACAATTTAATTCATAATTAAGAATGCAAATCAAAATAATACATAAGTGCCCATTTTCCCATTTTACAATAAAAAAAAAAGAAAAGACAAAGAGTTTGAAAACCCTGTTGTCAACCAGAGTATAGCAGATGAGGCACCATCCCACGTGGCTGGTGGTGTGCCCACATCAGGTGGGGGGGGTTGGGTAATAGGTAACAAGATTTAATTCTATCACCTTGAGGATGGTACAATTCTATTATTAGAAATTATCCTTAAAGTCATACAAAAACAGTAAGTATAAGAAAATGCACAAAAAAAAGGTTAATCAGAATTGACTAAAATGCCCATTAGAGAGACATGAGTGAATAAGAGAGTTTGTGGCAGGGACACAGGGAACCCTGGGGAGGCCTGGCACCTGTAGGGGCCTGGGGGCGACCTCCAGGTTCAAGGCTGACTAAACGCTATTAAATGGAGAGGTTTCTC
The DNA here is from genome assembly GCF_027406575.1 of Nycticebus coucang. Lineage (NCBI taxonomy): Eukaryota > Metazoa > Chordata > Mammalia > Primates > Lorisidae > Nycticebus > Nycticebus coucang. The sequence continues at coordinate 193,983,241 of NC_069780.1, forward strand.
TGCCATAGAACGGGGAGGTGCCTATGTGACTGACAAGAAACTGCTCAGATTGTCCCTGGAGAAGGTGAAGAAGTTAGTGAGGAGGGCAATAAGCTATTATAATTTAGAAAGATCACGTGCATTTTCCAGACTTTCCAAATGAATTAATTTTAAAATGCAAATTGAACCAACTATATGGTAAAAGGTAAAGACAGGCTCGTCCATGGGTGAAGACAGCCTTACTTAGTATTTTCCCAAAGTCAGCTGGCCCTACAGAAGACCAATACTGTCCGAAAAGGAACACGAGGTTCTGAAGCTTCGGTCCACCTCCAAGACCAGGGTCCCGTCAGGAAGAAGCAGCTTGCCTCCCTGCAGCCTGTGGTGGAGGCCGCAGCCCTGCACCCCCACGCCTGGACCCTTGTGTAAGGGTGATGCGTCACAGTGCTCGGGGGCTAATGCCTACCACAGGGACTAGGGCTGAGGACTTGGCGAAGACAGTGCCAGGGAGTGGTGCTAATCACACACAGAATGTGACCTGGAGTTATTAACAGAAAGACTTTATCACCACTGTTCATCGAAGGTAAGTAAGAAAAATGGCCTGGGAGTCCACCGCCCCTTGAGGTGTTTACCAAATAAATGCTTTTGCGAAGTTGGGAGCTCCTGAGTGATCTGGCCCACAACTCGGGGTCCTGCAAGGTTGCCCTGCAGCCAGGCTTCCTGCACTCAGATCGAGATGCACCCCTATTACTGTGAACATTTTGTTTCCATAAAACACCAATTTGCCATTTCCAGGAGGAAGGCCCAGCAGCCTGCCATACCAAGGAGTAGCATACTCTGTCCCTCCGTTGTAAAGTCAACTTCAGACTCCATGTTGATTCCATTCCTCTGAAATTTAGCAAACAGTGCATTGCATTTAAATAAATTATAATAATCAAGCCCGGTGTTTGAATTAAAGCTTTTTATTGCCTGATTTGACTGAATACTGTAAAAACCTCATTACTTTGTATGCCACTAATTTGTAATCTGTGATAAAGCAGACAGGCGGGTTGGGAGAGGGGGCGGGCCTGACTGAAGTTTTCTCTTTGCACTGCAAATCTCTTTCATGAAAGTGCAAATCAGTACTGTAAACAAGGTTGCAGGGGGCCTGATTTAAAATATTTAAGAAAATAAACTCTTCAAATACCTTTTAGAGGCATCATTTACATGCATACAATTTATATGCTAATTACAAATCATTCTGTTCTATTCAGTAAAGAAATTCCCTTGAGAACCTCCACCGAGCTTCTTGCTTTTTGATTTTTTTGGCCTGGGTGAAGTTACCATTGTACTGGAAAGTTAGGAAATGTGATGTATTCACTATCACACTTTGTAATTTAAATGACTTTAATTCATGTAAATTAGTAAAATTTCACTGCAGTTTCTGGGGGTCCCTTTTCCTTCTGTTATTCTAAAGTGCCTCTCTCTAAATCAGAATTCCTAAGGGAGAAGGGGGGACTGGCGGCAGGGGAGAGTCAGGGGCTTAAGGGCTCCACTCTCTGTCCTGGAACTGAAATCAGATTCTAACAGAACTCTTGAAGTGTAGGCACGTGTGTGTCTCTCTGTAAGTATAAATATAAATAATATAAATATACATTTACCAAAATGTGTTTTTAATATATGTAAAACACAATTAATAAACTTGCAATCCTGGTGCTAGCTTTAAATGCCCAAATGATTTACCATCTGAGTTCACAATCCACATACAAATAAATGCTTTTCTCCAACCCAGGGCTATTATGCTCATGGTGCCAGAAAAATGGAATCAAAATTTTAGACCATAACTGCAAGAACATACAGCTTTTCCAAGTGTTGAAAAAACAGAAGGAAGGTAACCAAGCTATCTCTCCATCTACCCTGCCCCCAAAGAGATTGTTACAAAAATTCCTGTGTTGGGAAAAGCAAAGCGATTTCAGGGCGGAGGGGGGAAACCCAGGATTGCAAAGCTATTGGGTCGCCTGGCTGGGGCTTAAGACAGCCCTGACACACACTCAACCCTTAAGCTGACTTTCCCCAATTTATTTCCTGTGGTAATTGGGTTACAAAATAAAATTAACATCAACCACAAACACCCGCCTTCCTAGCGTATAAATTACACAGCAAATCTCCTAGAATATAACTGTATGTGGGACTATAATTAGACATACCGTGCTCACAAGAGAAAGACTGGAGTTCTTGGAATCTAGTACATTCCTGGGAATTTCAGTCGTACAAAGTGTAATTATTCTTACGTGAAATATAATTAATGGAGAAGATGCCTCAGATGTGTGGGCTAGGAAGGTAAATATAACCATCCTTTACTGTGCCTTCAAGGTTAGGATTATTGGAGCACTTATAATTTTATTATAATCACCCAGAATGAGACTCCACACATGCTATATAGCGGACCTGCTTTTGACAATAGAAGTTTTCGCAATGCCTCATTAAGTATTTTAGTATATATTTATGTGACACTCACCCTGCCTCCCAGTTTCGGTGCCACCACAGCCCACGTAAAGGCATATGTACATATTTTAATAAAAAATACTGCCATTAAAGATCATAAAATGATTACAATGAATAGATATTAAGATGTCACAGCTGTATAACCCATTCTTTTTATGTACTCCCGTGCTGAACTGTTTTATGACCTGTCATAAAGCTATTAAAGTACTGGTAATAAAGGATTGTAATTAGTGATAAAACCTTGTTGCTTAGTGAGCCAAGACAGTCATCCTTACTTTGAATTTTATTGAAAGTAATCAAGGCAAAACCTTCAGCAATGTCAAATAACAGTCTAAAAACAAGGTTGTACTTTTTTGGGGGGGTGTAATATTTCACCTTTCCTAGGATTTTTCCGTGGCATTATTTTGCTGGTTGAAGAGGGGTTTTGTTTATTTGTTTTGGTTCATTTTTTTCTTTCTGTGTTTTTTTTTTTTTGGTTGTTGTTGTTTGTTTATAAACATCAAGTACAGGGAAGCTCCTTCCAGGGCAAAGATAAACTGGCCAAAGGACCCACGTGAGTTTGGACCATTGTTTGTCCCTGTTGTCTGGTCTCTGGGGGGCTCTGCGGGGCTGCCAGTTGGATGCTCCCTTCTGCTGGACACCCCTGGACTGCAAAGAAGACATCCTTTGAGCCAGCTGCAGAGGCAGGGCCTGGCCACGCCAGGACGGAGGAGTCGGGAAGGGAAAGAACAAAACAGCCACCTTTTTGGCTATCAAATCAAATTAACGTTTTCCCTGCTCATTCTGGTTGAATGTGAGCATCTCTGCCGGCGGCACAAAAGCCCCTGGCTAATCCAGTCCGCAGGGTCCGGCCGGGCTCTGTGTTTGTGAGTCCACCTCCTAGAACACATAGTTGTTCCAAGGCACTCGGAAGATTGCTTCTTGATGCCTGGAGTCTTGTGAAAGATGACATTTTCAGCTCCCTTAACGTGAATTTCCCATATCTCAACCTCGAAATTCTGGATGGAGTAATTTTGTACAGAGGATAAGAGTCTGGAATCGTCCTCACACAGCATCCAAACCAGGGCGGGGGGAAAGGGGCTTGCAGATGCACCTCTGTGCCCCACACAGATAGTCACAGCAAGGGCGGCCCTGCAAAGGAGGCCTGGCAGTGTCGGGCCAAGTTTACGGGTTTCTAAAGTAAACTGGAGACCCAGAGACTTTAAAGTGACAAATCCGAGAGCATATCAAAGTGAGAAGACCAGGTAGAGGGTTCCTTATTCTCAGCTCCTTCCAGCCCGACTCTGCAACCCACTGTGCCCTGCTTTTCAAAGCCGTGAACTGAGCAATGGGGAAACTATAGTAACCAGTAATCGGCTTCAGCTCAATGGAAACTATGTATCTTGGTGGGTAACAAAGCCAGGGATAAACACACACACTCTCTCTCTCTCTCTCTCTCTCACACACACACACACACACACACTCTCTCTCTCTCTCTCACACGCTCTCACACACTCACAAACCCAAAAAAGCAAAATAAAGCCCCCACTAGCTCCTGAGGCAGAGACACAGGAGAAGCCAGGGCTAGGCCAGGAGTTTGCCCTGTGCTTGCACCAGCCTTAGCCCCAGCATTGGGTCTCAACTTACCCTGGGGAACTCAGGGCCCTGCGCACGCTTGCACACACACACACACACACACACACACACACAGTCCAGCAGCAAGGGAGGCTGCAAATGTGAGCAAGGTTGCAAGCAGAGAGGCTGAATAATTAACCCAACATTAAACAGAAGAGTTGAAATGAAATGCGAGGAACTGGCTGGGTATTCCGACAGACAGCAGCAGACAGCAGCGTTTCATTACGAGAGCATTCAGATCCCTCTTTCGACCTGGGAAGGGTAAGAATCAGAGCAGTAGATACCCTTGTGTTTTATTTAGTTATTTATACCCTCCCCACTGTAATTCCACCTTATCATGAACACAGCCTGTGCTTTGCTTCCCCACTGGCAAGGCATCCGCATAAGGGGCGCATTAGTGTGGTCTCTGGGAAGTCAGAGCACCAAGTTAGAGCCTCTCTATACTCCCGCACTGTCAGCATGGCCACATTATTCCCCTCACTTGAGATCAACGTGCAATCAGGGGATACCAGAGGCTGATCACTTTAGCTAGCAGAGCAGAAAGATAGCTCGTCAGTTTTACTTTTTATCTTGGACACATCCAGGGTTGTACGGCTCAGCGTGCAGGCTGCAGCAGTTGGTCAGGTCTAAGCTACTAGAAGTTAAGCTTCTGTGTTGGCGGCTGAGATACCAGCCGTAAGCTGACAAGTAATTAAACCGGCATATCTATAACAACTGTCATCTCTTATTTCAGTGCAACTTGGATGTAAACCAAAGGCAAGAAAGCCAAAAATAAATAAATAAATAATAACCAGGAGAAAGTGAACGGGACTCCATCCTCATGGCTCTGCTGGGTGGCTTTGCTGAACAGTCGAGAGGGACTTGGGCAGCTTAGTGGTATATAGCCAATATCAAAAGTGCAAAAGAATCACTGCTCTCTTCACCGCTGGACAGCGGGGAGAAGGACCTGATCAGGTGTGGATCTGAGCTCTGCAGTTATGAGGACGCTGGGCATAGAATGCATTCCAGCACTCTGGAGTGGACCCGTTGGGGCTCCAGACCATGCCACTGCTGGGCCCTCTGCAGTCTCCCCTTGGAGCTGATGCCCGAATTACTATTGATGCCCACACTCCTTCCCTTCCCGCCCCCACTTTCTCACCTAGACACACAGTGCCTGTTCTACAGAGCTCCTCCTCCGGGAAACACTTTGTACTTTCAGAAGGAGGAGCCCTCTGGAGGGGCCCTGGAGCACCCCAGGGCGCCGAGGGATGGGAAGCATCAGGAGGAGGGGCAGAGAGCCGCCTTTCCGGGCTGGAGGCTCACGTCACGCTCCGACAGTCAGGGCGGGCTCAGCCCCTTTGTGCAGAGACTTCATTTGTTTGATGCATGTGAAAATAATCTTATGGGGACTATTAACTCTGAATGGAGATGGCTCCACACTCCCCAAGATAAACACAGAACTTGTTCCCTCTGCATTCCTGGCCCTGGGCTAGTTAGGTCAGGAGCCCAGCTTTTGGAGAGGGTGGTGATGGGGACTCAGAGTGCGCCCTACACCCCGCCTTCTTTTCCTCTGCCCCCCAGAGACTCACAAAGACCCCACTGTACAGCTGAAGAACAGTATTATAGAAGGCTCCCAACCTGTAGACAATTCTGTTTGCAGTAAGATTTGATATTTTCAAGTGAAAATTTTGAACATTTTAGATGAGCTATTTATTATCCTTCAAGACCATTATAATCCCCCCAAATATGGAGGCATGAGCAGCACATTTGTTAAGGATCTAATTGCAAAAACATCTAATGTTTTTCTTTTAAAACCTCTTAATACTTCCATAGTGTTTTCTGTTCAAATGGCCCCTAAGCTTTGTTAATTTCCCAAGTAGTTAAACTTGAAATGACTTGCCAATCTTGGAGACACAGACCCCCGATCCACACATTCTGTTTATTTTTCTCCTAATGAAAAGTGTGACAAGCAAATAATTAAACTGAAAAGCAAGCATAAATTAGAGTCTGCAGCTACAGAACAGATCGCCTTTTGAAGACTGCGTTTTAAAAGATAGGCTTCAGGAGCACACTCACTTCAGTCGCTTGAATTATCTGGCTTAAACTGTATGTGGTTCTTCTGTGAGATGGTTTATCCCATTTCATCAAATGGAATGTTTGATGTGCCTCGGCATAACAAATTATTTGTGTTGGATTTATTTCAGTGAATCCCCCTTCTACTTCTGGTTTCAAGAGAGTAAGCCCTGGGTTTCTAAACATTATGAAAACAACCAGATCTGAGAGACATTATATCCACAACAAAGGGAAACGAGTGACCAGCCCAGTTACTTTGTCTTTTGAACAACAAGTCAATGTCGAGAGAAGTAAATGACAGTTAATTACAAATTACATTCTGGTTGGGGCTGCGTGGGCCTCTCGCCTTGAATAATGATCAGGCCCTCGGGCGCTCACCTGCCTGCCGAGGACCAGACCGAGACACAGGCTGGGGTGCTGTACAACTTTCAAAACAAGCTGCTAAACACAAAAGCTTATTGGATTACAGAGATTTAGGAAAAAGCATTCAGATCTCTCTCGGCAACTGCAGGAGGAGGGCGGAGGCCTTTCTAGACGACGGATCCCGGCTCACTGCAGGATTTTGATTGCTGGTCTCAGTTTCTGTGGAAGGAAATCGGCCTCCTTGTTTGCTAGCAGCAGAAAACATGTCCCATCTCGGACAGGCACCCGTTAGAAAGCTCAGCAGTGCTGTGGGCCAATTATAACTTGGCCTACGCATTGCTTTTTAAGCCGGGGAGAAGTAGATTTTGCTGATGCTCTTAGATTCTTAACCAAACGAATCTAGTCATGCTCTTAGATTTTATCAGGAGAGGATTTCCATCACCGTCAGCAGACACTTTGATCTACTACTAACGTCTTACTTTTTTTAAGTTTAAATGGTAAATGAATTTATTACATTTAAGTCCAACTTTAAGTTAATACACGTGCAAAAATAAGACAATGTCGAAAATAATTAATGTCATCTTGGGTGCATTGAAAAGACCTTGGCTTTTGTAATTCACTAAAGCAATTTCTATTCATTTAGTTGAGCTAAATGCTTATTGTTAAAGACAAAAGGCCCAACAGTCTGACACTGAGCTCATTATGTATGTTAGAGACACTCGGGCTTCCAAGGCCACGCCACGTGCAACAAAGCCAGAAACTTGGGGGTGGGGAGAGGGTTGCCTGGGATTGAAATGCAGACCACAGGGTTCTCCTCAATAAGTTCCCATTAAAACTTCAAAACAAAGCTTGTGGCAACATCAGTAGAACAATTTTTGTCGCTGTCCCTAAGTGATGGGACAATCAGCAAACTAGGAAATGCAATGGGGCCCTTGTCTCTCTATGTCTGGGACAGATCTAGCAGCCTGGTCTTTAGTCCCAGCTGTTTTGCAAAATTATTTAATTTTTTTTAAAGTGTTCATAAACACACACAGAAAAAGTATGTTTTGGAGGTGGCAATAGGGTCCAGAAGATGAATACGGCTCATTCCTTAAATAGTACTAACTATGCAGCTGACAAACATCTCCTCTAACGCCAGTAGCTTAAGCCCCGGAAGGGGAACCTTTATTGCAGTTTTTGCAGAATACCTATATTCTCAGTAGAGCAAGTGCTTTACCTAATGTGCTAGCAGAAGAAGTTCCCTTTTTACGTAGGGAATAAGAAATCGTTGCTACACTCCATGCTCAGGGAAAAACATTACCCTGCCTCCTCCGCAATTCAGCCTCACAGATGAGACAAATACTATAGTTTGCATATGACTGTTTACACGATAAAAGCTAGATTAGGTCCTGCTGAGATAACTTTCAAAGTTCCTCCCCACCCCCCGCTAATTGAAAAAAAAAATCTGACAGTTTTAATCACTAAACATAACAAAGGAAGTAATTGAAGACAGCGTCCGGAACGGGGTGGGGGTAGGGCATGTCTAAGATTCTGTAAATATCTTCAAAAGACCGCACTCTACAATTTTACTTTCTTGCTGCAGCATTGGAAAGCAGTGCTCAAGAAATGTGTTTTCTGTGAAATAGGCAGATGCTGTATTTCCGACTGGAAGGACTCAAATTAGTTAATTTAGGGAATCACAGCGCTCTGTCCCCTCCTGCACGTGCTGTCCCCATTTCAGCTTCGCTCAAAGGACACTTGTAAGAGCTCGTCTCTAAAATTAGGCAGAAACTGTCTGCCTTCCCCATGGGGACGGGAGCGGTGCCTTATCGGTGGTGGAGTGGTGCTGACAGCAGTGACAGTGACAGGCGGGATCCATCTCGTCATCAGGGCAGTGAGGGAGGTGGCCCCGCCCCGCCCTCGGGTGCTCAGGGAGTAAAGCCAGGAGGACGGGAGCACTTAACCCTGCGCGCCCTGGCTCCCTGCACCTCCGAGGCCTCTGTCTCAGTGGGGAAGCCTCAGGATGACAGCAAATCTATATGGGCTGGCCGTACCATCTACTCTGGTGACAAGCTGGCAGCAACCCCCTTCCAGCACTATTAAACTGCATCCTGAAGGGAATTGGGACAGGCCTGCATGTCTGCCTTGAGCCAGGTGCCGGGTCTTGGGGAAGACCGGGGCGGGCTTGGAGTCTTTCCTGGCCAGGAGAACTCTCCAGGGCACTGGCTGCCCACCAGAAGACTCCCATTTGCTTAGGCCTCCAGCTTTCAGAATGTCTTTCAGGAGGACATGTTATTTTTTTCTCCGTGGGCTAGGCACTCATTTTGATATGGTTGTGCCTTTATGTTAATGTTGATAATTTTGTTTATTTCTCTTTACATCCTTAATAGACAAAGCGTGAGACACCAGGGCTGGGACATGGTATGGACACTGAGTAGCATTTTTCCACATTATTTAGAAAAACCTAAATTAAGTAAGTGATGGTGGTGGTGATGTGTGTAAGTGACATTCTGGGATGCTATTTGAAGTACGTGGTTGTGATCCTTGTGGACACACACGTGGTCAAGTGGCATTTCTCTAGTCCTTGTGTGTCAGTCTAGGAAGAGGCTACGTTCGCAACGTGAAATTTAAAAGTTTCTCTCTAACTTTTTCTAGATTGTACTTTTTATTATTTTTGCCTTTTCTTTTGTTAAGTCATAACAAGCTTTTCTTGGGTTAAAAGAGAGAGGAGGAAAAAAGCCAGTTGAATAGTAATAGGGTTCTTTCATGTATATGCAAGAAAAAGATCTTTTCACACCTTGATTAAATTAGCATACATTTAAATACTAATGAATTGCCAGTGACTGGTTAAGAATACCAAGACCGGCTTTCATACAAAGTCAGATATCCCTGGGAAACAAATCTGATTTCCTGAGACACGTGACCTGGTTGGTGGGTGCTCAGACACACTCCCAGTGTAAAGGTGCAAGTCCTTAATATTCTCTGTCAGGAAAAAGTTTTCTTCAAATGGAAAAATTGAGGCTAAGTAAGTTAGAAATAATGCTGGGCCTAAGCGAGCTTTCCCTGGTGCCTCTGAGCTGCACAGTGACCCCAGCACTTGGTGAGATTGGTGGGAACTTTCTCGCCGTGGACTTGTCTGCAGCAGGATTGAGCTGGTGGATGCTTTGCATAAATCCCTCAGAGCTGTGTGGAAAGCTGACTTAAAGTTTTGATAACACCTATGGAGGTCCATGAGCAAGTGTCAAGTTCGTGCCTGTTGCTTGTGCTTACGGGGACACTCTGCACAGAGCTCTGAGGGATCCCACCTGCTCTGACTGGTGGTGACACCACCAACGACCTTGTACCTGGGCTTCTGAGGGCAGAAATAGCCTCCCCCCAGGGAAAGGCAGAGTGTCTCCTCCTGGGGCACAGTGTCCAGTGTGCAGATGGAGGGCTGAGGGACATCACTGCTGACTCCCAAGAATCAGCTACAAACCCATGCGTCTCAGAGTCTCAGTTTTGAAGGAGAAAATGTATGAAACAGGGTTCAGTGAGTGTTATGATTCCTTGGAATGGTAATAGCTTGGATCTAGTCTGCTACAGAAGCATCAACATTATTCTGCCTCCCCAATTAAAGGAAACTCATTTAGATGTCATAAGTGGGTGTACATGTGAGGCTGCTGGGTCTGACATGAGGTGAGTGATGCATCAGGCCAGTGCTTATCAGCTCTCAGAATAAACGCTTTCCCTTAGCATGTTGGTCATCACTGCCGATTTTTATTTTGTTTTGCTTTCACTCAAAAATGGCAGCTGGGAAAGCTCTGTCCTCATTCTGGGTAACATGGTACCCAGTGTTGCCCTTCAAGATGCTTCTAATTCAAGAAGCAGAGTCTCCATGGAAGGAACTGGGCCCTGCGAGGGTGCTGAATGGCAGGGGAGGCAAGCCTTGCCTGCGGAGTCCAGCGTGATCACAATGTCACAGTGAGAGCCCCAGCTCAGGCTGTCCTTGGGCACACAGGTCGCTGTGCCCTGGGCATTGAGCTCCATCAGATCATCTAAACTTCACTTTGCAAGTAAGTGTTGGCTGGACTCCATCACGAGTGATTGGTATGAACCAGTAGTCATGGACAGGGGGAATGTGGGAGGGAGCCACCAAGGCCAAGCCCTGGACAGAACCTCCGATGCAAGCCACCTCCTAGTGTCCTCATGGGAAAGGATGGGGGTAAAGAAAGGTGAGTGCATCTTTTACCAAGCAGGAAAGTAGGACAGCTACAGGGAGGAGGGTGGATGTTGAGGAGGAGGCCTGGGCTTGGAGAACCACTAGTGTTGGCACAGGAATGGCCCTGTCAACTCAGGTAGGATGTCACAATGTGGAAAGCCAGACCAGAGGTCAGCTGGGCAGGACTCAGAAGGTGAGGGACAGCCCTTACAGATTTAAACCAGAGTTGCCAGGACTGTTTGCAGGCCACGGGGAGCAGGCGTGGAGACCCACTGGAGGCCTCTAAGTCCTGTCCTGACCCTAGTCTGGGCAACCAGCTAGAAGCAGGAGCTGGAGTGAGGGGCTGTTAGTACTCTCTCTGCTCTTATAGTTCTTGTTAACTCGGCTTCTCCAAAGTGCGGAGACACCTGTCTGACTGACCTCTGAGTGCGTGGGACATGCAGGCCTGGCAACGTCCTCTGAAGAGCGGCCCACCCATCAGAGCATCTCTGGACAGAGCGGGGGCAGGTTCCCATGAGAGGAAGAGTCGGTGCTCCCCACGCTGGGCTCCAGTCCCGCCTCTGCAGCTGGGCTGGGAAAGTGCTGGGCCTTGCTGGTTCCTGGTGTTCTCTCTCTGACCAATACAGCTGGATGACAGGTGACCTGAGCTTGCTTGTATTTCTGTACTCTGATTCCAATGTTCTCCAACTATGGAAAAAGAAAACTATTAGACACAAAACCATTTCCTTTTTCTTTTTTTTTTTTTTTGAGACAGAGTCTCACCTCTGGTGACCTGACTAGAGTGCCGTGGCATTATAGTTCACAACAACCTCAAGTTCTTGGGCTCAAGCAATCCTCTTGCCTCGGTTTTTCTATATGTAGTAGAGACAGGGTCTCACTATTGATCAGGTTGGTCTCAAATTCTTGAGTGCAAGCAATCCTGCCTGCTCCAGCCTTCCAGAATGCTAGGATTGCAGGTGTTAGCCACCTCACCTGGCTTCACAAAACCTTCATGCTGGGGTGCTGGCCAGCTGGGCAAGTGTGTGCACCGTGGCAGGAGTGAGCAGTTCCAAGGTACTGGTCTCGTGTGGGCATGGCCGATGGCCCGTGTTCCCAGGCTGGCCTCCCTGCACGGGGGACCTCTCCCCATGTGTGAGCCCCAACTCATCACAGAGGTCTTGAGCCTGGAATTCTCACCCCTCCCTGATGTCACTCTCCTACCAGGAGCTTCTGTGCAGCCCCGTGGATCCCGCAGAGTGAGCACAGTGCGTGGGCTCCTGTGGATCAGCTTCACCGACTGTGGACTCTGACCCTGACCTCCACAGGTGGCCCTTGCATCGGAACTGTGGCCATCGCCTTCCCTGTGCAGAAAATGCCTCTGGATACCTGCCCTTGGAGATCAGTAAACCCAGGCTCCTGACAAATATGGAGACACTTGCTCCAGTGGGTGGGGGGTGGACAAGGGGGAGCTGGCCCGAAGAACTCGTCCTTCCAGCCACTCTTCCTGAGGCCACCAGGAAAACATTCTCCAGACATTCTTGCTCCCTGGAGGATTTTATTTTGTGGCATTTCCCCCATAACCCCTCATAATCATTACTAGCAAAATTTTACCAAAATGTACAGCTTTTTCAAGCGCCAAGTTCTGTCATCCATGAATAAAAGATTGGAAAACTGAGATGCACAACAGATAAGACGTTCTAGGGAGCTCCAGGGAAAAGGGACCAGTCTGGCCAGACAAGGTCCTGTCCCTGTGTCCTCCAACGGCCCTGACCCCTGCTCCCCACCAGGCCCTGGGAGGCAGGACTGGAGCCAGCTCCACCCAGAGAGACACCCACCACCCCTGACCTCGGGGAGATTCTCCAGCAGTGCAGGATGCTGGCTGCAAAGAAAACCTTGAATATAAAATAAGATGATTCTGTTTGACTTGGTGACCTAATGGGCCAAGTGTGACTAGGGGAGGGACAGGGAGTGAGTCTGCGAGGAGGTGCCACAGGTGATGTCTGTGTTCTGGGGAAGAGCTTTGGAACCCGTGCAAAGGTCCTGGGGTGTGAACTAGCTCAACAGACCAGCCAAGGGCCGCAGAGGGATGTGGGAGAGGACAAGGGTGATACAAAGGGCCTGGCAGAGGGCAGTGAGAACTTGGATCCCAAGGCCTGTGGGGAGCTGCGGAGGGCGGTTAGGAGCTGAGGGGCATCATGCTGCCTTCCACATGCCAGGAGACCCTCCGACTGTCCTGCACATGGCTTGGGGTAGGAATAGGAGTGCAGTGCTGCAAGCACCCAGATGGAGGTGTGAGTGGACTGGGGAGTTCAGGGGAAGACTCACACTCGGGACCTTTGGAAGTCGGTCCCACGGGGTGTGGATGGGGTGGGGTGGCACGCAGGCACGGGAGGTGGGAGCCCAGCTGACCCCTATCTGACCCCTATGGCTCAGGTCCACGGGAGTCTTTGGGACCTGGTTACACATACTCTGGAGACTCCATGGGAGAGGAATTCTGTAATTATTGTGTGATTAGCAGATAAGGAGGGAGGGACAACTTTTTGATTTCCTTGTGAGGGGGAGAAACTCCATGTCTGCAAAGTGGCCACAGAGCCAAGGGTGGCTTCTGCAAAGCTAAGGTACAGCAGGAGAGAGCCTTGGGTTGCTCTCAGCTCTCCCCATGCCCTGGGGCCTTCCCTGCACATCTGCCTGCAGGCACCTTGGGGACCCTGCACCAGCTCGGAGATGTGACCGCAGGTGGGAGCTGCTCTTTCTCACCTGCTCTGTGGCCCTGGAGTCTCTTGTACACCAGCTGTACCTGTTTGCAAAGCCACAAACCCCACAGCATGCCCTGCCCCCCAAATTCCTGAAGTATAGAAAGGGGATGCCCACACCAGGGGCCTGGTCCAGCCAAGATAAACCCTGAAGAACAGCAGGGAATTAAAACCCATGAGAAACCAGATGCAAAGCCTCCCTGCCTCCCAGACTCAGGCTCAAGGCAGGGATGTTCTAAACTTCACTGTGTACACACTAGAAAGATGGGCCAGTGGCTGAGGCCCCGAAGTGGCCAAGTGCTGTTGCATGGTCCATTTTGTAATCACCTTAGAGCAGCGCTTCTCAACCTATGGGTCGCGACCCCTTTGTAAAATGAACATACATCCAGGCATTAGGAAGATTGAGAACCACTGCTTTAGAGGAATCTAAGTATGGCTGCTCACCTCAGAATCAAACCTAGTTATGGGTAGGTGTGCTCGAAGGTAAAAGCTGCAGACTCAGACTGGGCAAAAGAGCAAGGCCTCACTTCTATAAAAAAGGGAAGTTAGCTGGACCTCTGGTGCTGCCTGAGGTTTCAGCAACTCGGGAGGCTGAAGCAAGGGGAAAGCATCAGGCCAGGAGTCTGAATTTGCAGTGAGCTATGATGATGCCACCGCATTTCATCCTGGACAGCAGAGCAAGAGAGATCCTGTCTCAAAAAAAGAAAAAGCTGGCTTGGCGTCTGTAGCTCAGAGGCTACAGACACTGGAGCTGGCAGGCGCGAATCCAGCACAGGCCTGCCAAACAACAATGATAGCTACGACCCCCAAATAGCTGGGCATTGTGGTGGGCAACTGTAGCCCCAGATACTTGGGAGGCTGAGGTTAGAGGATCACTTAAGCCCAAGAGTTTGAGGTTGCTGTGAGCTGTGACGTCACAGCAGTCTACCGAGGGCGACATAGTGAGACTCTGTTTCCAAAACAAAAACAACAACAACAAAAAAACTTAGGTAAAGCTAAAAGTTAAAGACCAGCTGGCACACTGGGCCCATGGACCCCCATTTCCATCTGCCCAGAGTGGCCCTCCTCTCAACCCCATCTGATTTGAGGCACGGAGACCTGACATACAGGCTGACTGGAAGCTGGTGAGCAGGGGTTGAGGTGGTTGGAGAATAGAAACTGCATGGTGACCCCTGAGCTTGGCACAGGAGATCTGTGGGCAGGGCCCTGGACTCAGTAATGGCTCCTGCAGGTGGAATTGGTCTTAGGTGCCAGAGCCAGGCCCTCCCCCACTGGAAAGTCGGTCCCTGTACCTGCCATGGGACCATGACAGGCAAGGTTTGCAAGCTGCCCTTTCTAGGTAACACTCCCTCACTCCAGGATTGCTCAAGCAGGACAAGCCCCCCAGGGACCAGCACTCCCCGGAGCTCAGACAGAGCCCAGGGCAGACTTTCAGGCCTGGGCTGGCTGCGACCGCTCAGCGCTCTCTCTGCTGCTGTTCAGAGAGCTATTTTCACAGGAGGGGAAGACATGATTGTTTACACAAGGAGCTGATTCATCATTCAAAAAGTAGCTCTTCACAGGGGCACATTTAGGTGATAAAAATCAGTGACAAGGACAGTAAATTGACTGGGAGGGTTCGAAACAGATTGGAGATAAAGGAGGGATGAAGCGAGGTGGCATCTGGAGCTGTGGCCCCCCAACTAATGGCTGGCCACTTAATTTCCAGGGCCCAGGGCCCATCTTTTGTCACCTCTGTTCACCATATCAAATTTTCCGGAAACAAGGCCCAAGAAAGCAGATAATCCATAATGGGCTCAGGGGACGTTATCGTGGGAGAAGCAGGGCAGCCTGCCCTGTGTGTGGAGGGCTATTTGCTGGCTGTGAGTCCCAGAGCACCTGGGGTGCATGGCCAGATGGGGTGCAGAGAGGAGCTGCCTAGGAAGACCCAGCAGACTTCAGGACATCTCCCCTCCCCCCGGGGCATGTGAGTCATCCCTCTGAGCTCTGCATTTCTGGGGCGTCCCTCCTTGGATAGTGCACTGACAGTCTCAGATGCTGTGGGAAGCTGGGTGAGCGTTGTGGCAGCTGTGGGCTCTGCAGGGGACCAGCTCACATGGGGATGGGTGCACTCGCCCCTGATCTGCACACAGAGCACACACACACGCATCTGCAACGTGACAAGCACCCTGCACGCTCAACGGGGTAGTGGGGCCCCCAGACCTCCTCTGAGGATGCCAGGTAGGACCCCTCTGATATCAGCCATTAGGCTCGTCCACACCCCTTCATGACACCAGGCACCTGTTCTTCCACATAGTAATGGGTGTCCCCACATCCCTGGACAGGGTGCACCCCATCTCTGCGTTGGGGCTGGCACACCCACCCCTCCCCTGCAGGACACAAGCACACACATCTGCTGTGTGGTGAAAGTTTGTAGCTCCCGTCCATGTGTTGGCACACACACCTTCCAAACAGGCCAAAGAGGACCCACCTCTCCCCTCTGAGCAGCGCCAGGCCAGGAGACATGGAAAGAGGTCCTGGGGTGTCACCTCAATTCTTTGTCTAAAATAATGTAGTTTTAAAAAAACGATTAAGCAACACAGGAGTCAGGTGTGTGCGTACTTAACAGGCTTTGCAAAACCATGATAAAAATAGTCCTGTTACCAGCATGGTTTTAACATGGAATACTCTTCCTTGTCTCTGGAATTATAACACAGCACACACAACAATTACTCAATGAAGAGAAAGTCATTCATTTTATTTGTTGAAAAATACTATTGTGCCCAATTATTCATCTGTATTTTTCCAAATAAAATTTTTAGCTAATGAGGTTGGCATGTACTTTTCCTGTTGACATTTCACCCCGTGAGCAAGAGAATTAAAGTGGTGTTTAGGTGGAAAACATTTTACTTTTTCAATTCAGTATGAATTTAAGAAAAATTCAGGCCTAAAGACAAAAAAAAGAAAGAAGGAAAATCAGTATGAATTTGACCTTTGGACACTTCTTTGCTAAAAGGAGCCAAGTGCCAGGTGCTGTAATCAGTTACAGCACTCGGGGCAGTGAGTGTCCCTCCCTAACTGGCAGGCGTCTCCTCCTCACCACCACATCTTGTCTGAGACAGGTCCTCGCTTATGTGACTGTGGAGTGACAGTTCCTCTAATGCTATGGAGGAGGAGGCTGGCAGTTTAAGGATGTTTTTCAGAGGGGCCAGCTGAGTGTTTTTGCGAGGTCACAGGGCAGAGTGCAGAGGGGAGGGAGGGAGGCAGGGATGGCCGGCAGGGTGACAGAGCGCCTGGGGTGTGTAAACACAGCAGAGCTCCTGGTCGCGCCCCCCCACCCAGGTCTCCAAACTCCCCCGCAATTTTAGGGACACCTCCAGCAAGCGAAAACCGAAGTTTCCTCCCAACCTTTCACAATGCCTCTTTCTGAGAAGCGGCTGTTACTCTAAGCTGAAGTCTGATTTAAAGAAGAGTTTGTGCCCGGGGGAAGGCCCCGTTGGCCTTTTAGTGCATTACAATTCCAGAGGCAATCACAAAAGAAGATAGGCCTGCTGGAGTTAATGAGATTCCGCACCAAAAACACTAATCTGGGTTAAAACTAAAAGAATGCTGATAAGGATATTACAGCTCACACTGAGAGCAGGAAAGGTGCTCGGCTAAGATCAATTGTGCATATTAGGAGGGAGCCTTTAATAGTGCTTAAAAAATCTGAGCAAATGGATGTTGGAGACAAAGCCTCTTAGATGAGGAGCGGTTGAAATAGAATAAAACATAACATTTTCACTTTTTTTAAAAAAAATAATGTTCCAGGTACAAATCAACCAATATTAGCAGAAGTTTAACATCACTTTAAAAGGGCGTGATTGACCCACTGTGAAGGTACAGAGTGAAACGCTGGCGGTACACTGATTATCTCTGTTTCCCCTCAGGCGAGTGCCTCTCTCCTAAGCTTGTGCACTGGAACATTTTGTTTTATTACCTTGTGAGATAAGTGAGGAAAAAAGCTGGCCGTACCTGGGGAATTAAAATATTCAGCTTTGTCATATCAGGGTCTGTTCTCAATTTCATGTAGGGCGCATAATTATAACAGTGTTTAAATTGAGCCCAGAAGAAAGATGGGTTCAAGTGCAAATTAATTTCAGATTATCACAACAAAGGCAATCGTATCTCAACAAGCTCGCCAGCAAAACACTCTGCAGAGGTCCCCAGGTCCCTCCCCTCCCCATCTTACAACAAAGACCTTTCAGCTCAAATTAAGCTAATGATCTCAAACAGCCCTCTGCCTACCTTTTTGGGATTTTACTGTTTGTGCCGTAGAATGTGGAGAAACTGCAAAAGACACAAAAGCAAGGAGGGACAGGGCTGGGGGAGGAGGAAAGGTGACCAGGAAGGTCAGGGCTAGGCATCCATCCAGTGACGAGATAAACGGGCCGCGCTGGAGCCTGCACATCCTCAGGTTGTCTTATTTGGTGGTGATGGCAGCAGAGCTGACAGCTGCCAGGCCAGAGGCCTGGGTACCCCGAACTTCCCCCGGCGGCCCCTTCCCCTTGCACCCCACGGCCCTGTGACTTCTGCAGCCACCCGCATCTCACTCAGCCCTGTGGGAGCCCGCTGAGGAAGGAGGGAGGCGGGCGCTGGAAACATTCCAGTCAAGCCTCATTACCTCCTCGTTACCTTTGCAAAAGTGGAGGAGAGACATTTTCAGCTGGGGAGCCGAGGGGATGCCGTTGTGCCTCCGTCTGGCTACTGCCCAGCCGACCGTAGCTCTGGCGCTGGGGACCCTCTGCAGAAGGGTCCAGTCACGCAGATGCCCCTCTCTGCGGGGGCCGGGCTCACCCCCACTGGTTTGCTCCCAAGTGAATCTGGGTTAATTCCCGTCCCTGTGTTTATTTGGCTCTCCTGTAAGGACTCCGCTGAAGGGACACCCTCTCCACCCCGGGCCTGGGCCTGGGTCCCTGCCCTGGCCTGGGAGCTCCAGCTCACCCTTAAGTCCCTCAGAGGGGAAATGAGCTCGCAGTAAGGACTGAGGCTGCCTTGCTTCTTCCACTCCACTTTCCCCCCTCGGACTTCCAGCATTTTCTCCCTGAATTATTTTCCTTTTCCCTCCAGGTGCGTCTCCATGTAGAGAGAACAGGACATCCCTGGTCCAGCCTCACCCTTCCCCAGAAACCAGGCTGGGCTGGATTTGGGATGTAGCTGATGAGATGATTGGGGGGAGGGGGTGGGCAATATCAGACTGGAAAGCACGTACTGCCACAGGACCCTGCGACAGGGAGAGGCAGCTGCGTGCACCTGCCCACCTCGTCAGAGGGGCAGTGTGTTCTCACCACTCCATCTGCAGTGTTTTGGTGACATTTCAAGCTGCAGGACAGTCAGCACCCCAAGCTTCTTCCCACTACTTGGTTGTGCTGGGAGTCTGCCACCAACCCCAGGACTCCAGGACCCAGTCTTCCGGGTTGAAATGATTCTAAGCACGGTCACATCCCCATGCTATGCTCACTGTCACACCACGTTTATACAGAAGACGCTGTCCCCTTGGTGCCCGGTCTTCTCATCCCAAACCCTGTTCTGGTGGCCTCACATCCACATGTGCTTTTCCATGTCCCACCTCAGACCCTTCTCTGTGTTTACTAGCCTGGTTCTGTGAGCAACTGGAGTGTCACACAACAGAGAGAGGGGCACACGTATCCCCTCCCCCAGCAATCCCCAGGTGACAGGCCAGGTGTGGACAAGAACCTAAAAGAGAGAGACACAGAGGCCAGGGGACTCCAGAGGCTGGGGAGGCAGTGTGAGGGCCCAGACAGGGTGTGCTCAGGGCTCAACCAGGACAAGCTCCAAGATGGAGCCCAGCAGTCTGCGTTTGTTCTGTGGCTTAGGGCCACAGGAGCCTGGCTAGGACTTGGAGTCTGGGCCAACACTAATGGTCAAGAAAATCCTCAGGCCAGTCACCAGATGTCTTGCCCCTAGGGATCTGTGGGCTGGGTAGGAGCCTGGAATGGGGCTACTGAGGCCTGATACATAGAGTGGGCAGGAGCTGAACAAGTGGGAGTGGACACTGCTGGGGAGCCGGGGACACGTTCCTGACCCCAGGGGAGCCTGTCACACCCACTGCACATCTCAGGAGCAAATACAGGGGTCCCTGTGCAACTGGACGTGGCCTCTACCCTGGAAGGCCTTGCAGGTGTCCTGGGGTCCTGGGAGGAATGGGGCTGGAGGGACAGGGACTGTGACAGAGCTGAGTCCAGGGACCTGGGCACAGCTGCTTGCTGTGTCCTGACATGTCCCTGACAGTGGCCTCTCCTCGGGTCTCCTTAGTGCAATGGACACGGCCTCCTCTTCCCTGAGGGGCTGCTCACCTGCAGCTGCCCAGACTGAGCCTCTCAGGCAGCCAGGGATTTGTCCAGGTAGAGGACGCAGGTTGTGATGTGGGCCTGCCCTGCTGGGGTTGTGAGACAGCCCTGGCACACTCACTGCCTCACCCCCGGGTTCCCTTTTCTGGGCTCTCAGTGCCTCCCCGGCATCAGAGCTGAGACCCCAGGCAGCTGTCCTCCTTCAAGCACAGAGAGCCCACATCTGATCACGGGCAGGGAGTGTGAGTGGGGCTAGGGTGGGTGTGCAGGTGTCCACGAGTCAAAGCAGGGAGCGGCAGGGAGACAGTGGCTCCCACATAGACACCATGGGGAGGAAGCCAGCCAGCAGGCATCTGGGGCCACTGTTAAAGAGCACTGGGCACAGGTGGGTCTGCTGATATTTTTTCAGAAGTCACTTCAGTCTTGTTATAGTCTAAATATTTATGTCCAGCAAAATTCACACCTCGAACTCCCCAGGAGCCTGTGGAAAGTCATTAGGCTGTGGGGGGAGCCTCACCATGGAGTCAGTGGCTTCAGGACGGGGCCCCAGGGAAGTCCTGCCCACCACATGGGGACACCACTAGAGCTGTCCTCCAGGGCGGGTCTGGGGATCTGACCATGTCTTGCTCCTGGATTTCCAGCCTCCAGAACCCTGATGCTCCTTGGCACCCAGGCTGTGGTATTCTTAGAGAAGCCTGCATGGGCTGAGGCCGTGAGTGACACTACCTGCTACAGCGGCTGGGGATCTGCAGAGGCAGACGGCCTGGCGATGGAGGAGCCAGTGGCAACGGGTCATTCACTCTTGCTTGTGGTGCAGGTGTTTACTGGGCACATGGGGAAACCCAAAAGCTGTGCCCCTGCATGTGGTCATGTAGGTCCTACACGCTCTGCAGAAAGCTGTGCCCTAATGGGCCAGGAGTGGTGGCTTCACCAGGGAGGGCTTGCATCACTCGCCCAGAAGGCCTGGCACCTCCCTCAGACCAGTGACCAGCAGGCAGACAAACCCTGGAGAGTGGAAAGGAAAACAGCAAGCTGAGTGCAAAATAGCTCCCGGGAATTAGCTTGCCAGGATGAAAACTAGAATAGGGGGGATGCAAAATAGGATATTACATTTTTCATAATGTTTTATTGTAGTGTTTCCAGAGCTCTGAAGCCATGATTTGGCCCAGGCAACATAGATTCAAAGCTGATTTCCAACCACTGTGCAAACCTCAACACCCACAGACTGGGAGAAACTGGGCTCCTGGGGGGAGTCCATTGGCCTTGCAGCCATCCATCCATCTACCCATCTGCTCACCTGGCTGTCTGTATGTCCGTTCATCCATCTACCTGCCCATCCCTCTAGCCTTCTACTCATCTCTCTATCCATCAATCTGTCCATCTGCCCACCATTTATCAGTCTATCTATGGAGAGACGCAGAGAGAGAGAGATACACCTGTCATCCCAGCTCTAGGGAGGCCAAGGAGGGAGATCGCTTGAGCTCATAATTTCAAGACCAGCCTGAGCAAATGTGAGACCTCATCTCTACTGAAAGCAAAAAAATCAGCTAGGTATCCTGGCTGCTCCTGTGGAGCCTGGCATTACAGCAGATGCTTACCGTCACAGCTACTCTGGATGCTGAGGCAGGAAGATCACTTGAACCCAGGAGTTTGAAGTTGCCATAAGCTGTGATGATGTCCCTGAATTTGACCCAGGGCAACAAAGTGAGACTCTGTCTCCAAAATTAAACACACACACACAAAGCAATTTTCCAATTCCAAAGATCTAATATATATATAATATATATATATATTTCTCCCTTTTTGGTGATCAGTATTGAAATCTTAATTGCATCTCACCCTTAACCACCCAGAGAAGCGTCCCTTTATACCCATTTCACTGCAGGTGAGCCGTGGTTCTTTCTAGGCTCTGCATACAAGCAGGTTTCATCTGCTTGTATGCAGATGAAAAGGTCAGGAAGGAGAACCTAAAGTTAGGGCTTCACAATTATACCCTCAAAATGCTCTTAGAAAGAAAGTTGCAATTGAGTTTAATGTGGGAAGGCATTTCACCTTCAAAACCCAAGCCCAGTGTAGACATTGCTGTTGCCAACCAGAATGCAAAGGCAAGCTCCTTGACCGGTGGATTGCGTGTTCTGAGCGAGAACACCTTCAGAATCGTGCATTTCTGATCATTAATCAGGATCAACCAAGACAAAACTTATATATTCTGACATTGTGTGTTTTATCTAATCACCTTTATTAGATTTGCTGTAAGATATATGACTGTATCTCACAGTCATTTTGATTAATTGTTAACATAATTTAAAGATTAATGACAATTGCTACTAGATACGTACACAGCCAGCAACCAGCATCTTGCTTGTATGCCTTTTAATACATTCTTTCAGTGTATTGAGCATGTTTATCCTGTGCTTTTAGAAATGAAAGTTTGAATACGTGCCCCTCAATATGCTAGCAGAGTTGATTTGCCAGCAGAGAATGAAAGTGTTACATTTGGCCCAAAGAACCAGTGCTGTATCCAGCAAGTCAAGTTTGTTTCTCCTGAAAACTAACGCGGCCCTGGCGCCCTCGCCTGGGAGGTGCGGAAGGGATAAAGAACCCGACAGCATGTGCTGTGTTCATGCTTCAGAAATGTTTTCATGACATGGAAAGAGATTCCAGGCAAGTCACATCAGGATATGTGAGCGCAGTTGAAGGGCCCATGTAAAAATCACTGGCATTAAACTGCATAATCTCAGAAAAACAAATTATGGTGTCCATGACAATGACCTTGTCAGGTTCAAGTGGTTGCCTGTCTCCTAAAATGTTGGGGCTCAAGCAGCTTCCTGTACCCTCAGTTCTTGGCATGCTCTTGGTTGAAAATGACCACAATTCCTAAAGTAAGGCAAGCAAGAAACAAAGTTTATAGGGCTTATGGAGCAAGATTATGTTTGCCATAGACAGAGAATGGACCCCATTGCCACAGGGAGCAGGCAGAGAGCTCTGGGTTATGGCTGGTGGCTCTACGTTATACTGGCTGGGCCAGGCCCACCTCATGGCTCAGAGTTCACCTGTGACCCGGAGCCTCACTGTGCATTCAGACCCCCATGAGCCTCTCTGGAGCCCACTAGGGGGGTGGACTGCACTGCAGACTTAAGCTGCTGAATGATAGCTGACCTTAAGTCTGTTCTAGGCACCAGCCAGGCTCTCGGGCACCTGTTGCTAGGCCCGTGGGCTGGGAGGTTGGATGTTTCCTTTTGCAGTCCGCAGCTGACTTCTGACTGGGAGATGGTAGGACGCTCCCTCCTCCCCAGCTGTGGGCAGTCATTCCAGATGGGGCCTGGGTGAGATGAGGACCTGGGGACCCTGATTTCTAACTATCTATCCGTTGCATTTGACAAATGTCCATAACATGTTCCTTTATGGTTGATCACATTTTACCTCTGCGAAAAGAAATGATTTCTCTTTTCTTGGGGCCAGGAGAGGAGGAGCTTGACCCCTGGGTGGTGCGGGGCTCAGTAATTGACTAACGGCTCAGCCAGGGGCCCAGGAATGAGCAAAACTGGTACAGAAGTAGAATCCAGAAGGCCCTGACTGGAGAGCAGCCGAGTGGGCAGCTGCAAGGCCGCCAGCACCACGGAAGATCCAGGCTGGGACTGAGAAATGTAGGGAGGAGCCCAAGAATAGTGTCCCCACTATTTTATCAACAAGACAATTCATTAAAATACCCAGGTAAAATGCAAGCATGGTGATCAGGGTTGCTGTTATCATAAGAACACGTTACAAAAAAAGTCAGAACACGTTTCCATTGTTAACCATGGTATTCAGCTCTCAGGTTTCTGGACAAATGTCTCCTGCTAAACTGCTAAATGTCTTTGTTTTCTAAAGTTTCAGAAACTCAATGTTTTATTTTGATGTATTCTCCTAGTGAAAATACTTGAGTATTAGTCCAAGATTTAGTAAGATGATACAAACACAACTTCTTAGAGCTTGATCAGAGGTGGCAGGAGAAGGCTCGTTAACACAGGGCACGCCTGGCCCAGCGGGGGCAGGTCTGTGAACTGCCCCCTCAGATCCCCCTTCTCAGAGCATCGCCCTGGTGAAGAGAAGCAGGAACTACTGGGACTGACCCTCCGGCCATGGGGCCCACCCTAGACATCCCCACCCAGCCTAACCCCGCTCCCTCTCCCCACTCCATCTCCCATGGGACAGAGACTTTTGGAGACTCATGTCCCCCGGCCTGGCTCCATGATCTGTCTCTGGGAGATGACCACACTATGAAACTGGAGCTAAAGGTGCAGGTGGGGAGATGCCCTCAGTCCTCAAGTCTACAGCCTCATCTCGGGACCACCAATGCAGCGTAGGAAGCCCCTTCCTCACCATGTTCTTGAGAGTCATTTCATCAGGTTGGAACACTCTTGGGTCAGCGGCAATCTCAACTCCTGTGAGGGCAGCCTGCTCAACCCTAACAGTCAGGAAGGAGAGCAGATGCTTCAGGAAAGCAAAGTCCTGGACACCAGCCTCAGGCCTCCGGGAGCCACCCAGGCCCTGTCAGGCCACTGAGGTCTGGATCTGCATGTCAGCTTCTTATTCAAGGGCAT
Source organism: Nycticebus coucang (assembly GCF_027406575.1). Classification (NCBI taxonomy): domain Eukaryota; kingdom Metazoa; phylum Chordata; class Mammalia; order Primates; family Lorisidae; genus Nycticebus; species Nycticebus coucang. Next base: position 194,007,551 of record NC_069780.1, read on the forward strand.
GGTGAGCTATGATTTGGACCCAGGATTCTTCTTGTGAGGGAAATGCAGAGAGCATGATGGCAGAGCTCCAGGGTAGCATCTGGGTGATGCACGGAGGGTCAAGGAAGGGGTAGGAAGAGGGGAGGGAGGACGTGGGACTGGAGATAAGCTGGCCTTCTTCGAGAAGGGGCAGGGGACCCCTCAGAAGCAGAGGCACAGGCAGCAGGGTGGGGTGACACCTGGAGCACCCCGTGCCACTCAGCACAGGGCCACATGACCATGGAGTTCTGTGTCCTCACCACAGCAGGTGCAGGGACGAGGCCAGGTCCTCAAGCTCCAGCCCATGGCTTCCTCATGTTGATAAGTTAGACAGGTCTGAAGGGGAGAAAGACCCGTAACTGTGACCTTACATCAGTCCTGTGACCTTTCCAAACCAGGCTTCCTGCAAGAATTCATCCCAAAGGTCCTGCATGGACTGCTCTGCTGACTGGGAGCCAGTTTCTCTGGAAGAAAGGGGGCTTCCATGTGGGACTCTCCCACCCCTGTGCCAGGCCAAGACCCTGAAGCCGATGTTGTGGAACCAACCGGGCCGAGTGTGCAGAGGGGTCTAACACAGGGAGCGTCACTGTCTGTGGAGTCCAACACAAGGAGTGTCATTGTCTGTGGAGAGGGGTCCAACGTAGCGGGTGTCATCATCTGTGGAGAGGGGTCTAATGCAGGGAGCGTCATCATCTGTGGAGAGGGGTCTAACGGAGGGAGTGTTATCGTCTGTGGAGAAGTGTCCAACGCAGCGGGTGTCATCGTCTGTGGAGAGGGGTCTAATGCAGGGAGCACGGTCTTTTGGTAATGGGCTTAACACCAGGCCCCTAACCCAAAGCTCTTCACTTGTGGGCTTTGCCAATGTTATGCAATTGACAGTTGTTAAAATTTGAATGAATTCTCTTAAGGATTTGACAGAGAAGAAACAGATGATAATGAGAAACTGTGCATTTTGATAATCGGAACTGCTAATCCAAGGTTAATTTTGTGTGACAGTGGTGTTTTTTATTGAAGTATCAATCACCTCGGAGGAAGATTTGAGTTTTCAGATGATCCCCAGGAGAAACCCCAGATTGAAAGACGTTATCATCGGAATTTTCTGTCGTTCATGGGATGTTCGACACACCTGAAGTCAACAGTTCCTGTGAAAATTTTTATGACTTATGTGAATTCTTTGGGGGCATCAAATTTGAGTGAAGTAATCAAGCGAGTCCAGTCACTAGGGAGTGTTCTGCCTTTTCTTACAACTCTGGAGTCTGCATGTGACCTGCAGGCAGGGAGGGGATGTGGTGCCCAGGACAGCTCCGGCCTCTATTCCCTGACAGTCCTCTGTCCCCTGCACAGGACGGTGGGCCAGCCATGCCGGGGGTGCCTCTCTGGAAGCAATTTGGGGAGAGACTTCAGGAGCCTCAGACATGATCCTTCTAGACTTACTACCAGTAAGAAGTCCAGAAAAGCTTCATGCACAAAGAGCTTCATGCACAAAGACAGCACCCGGCGTGTCCCAGGTCATTGCCAAATCTTATGTGTCTCACCTCTGGAAGATACTTTTCTGCCTTTTTGGAAAAGCCACCCAAATGAACACTGGCAAGCAATAAGAATATTTAATGATGCTGGAAAATGCTTGTATGATACAAACTTGAAAAGCAAGGCATGAAAATATAACTGCAATATTATTCCAACTATATAAAATAAAATACATAAAATGTGGACCAATTACGTTAAAGAAGAAAGCTATTGCACTATTGAGGGGGGTTATAAAGTGGGTTTTCATTTTATTCTTCCCCGTTTTTCCGAATTCTATTTGGGAAGATGGCTGGTGCAGATACACGTGACTGGCGGGTGCTGAGTTCCTCCCCCAAGGCCCTGGGACCTGGCCTTTCCTGGAAGCAGTCACTGCAGGTGTGATTAGTTTAGATGAGGCCATTCCAGGTCCAGGTGTCCCAGTTCTAAATTGCCCGTGTCCTTATTGAAGGAGAAGTTTGGACACAGAGACAGACGTTCACAGGGAGGATGATGTGAGAGGTGCAGGCGGGGATGGGGAGATGCCACTGCAGGCCAGGGACTGCTGAGGGCTGTCAGCAACCACCAGAAGCTGGAACTTCTGGGAAGAGGATGGAGCAGATTGTCCTTGAAGCTTTTGGACTCCCAGCTCCAGAAACGTGGAGGACATGCTTTGTTGTCTAAGCCACCAGGCTGTGGGATTTTGTTAGGGCAGCTCCAGGGCACTAGTCGATAGAGATGTGGGTGAGGATATGAGGGTGGATGTTCAGGTATGGGTGGAACAGACAGTGGGTATGCAAAGAGGGACACAGGGTGAAGTCAGTGCAACACGCAGCCACTGCAGGTGGACAGGGACTCAGAGGGACACAGACGGGCGCAGGTGCAGAGCACAGAAAGACCATACAGGTGTGTAAGGACAGGAAAAGACATCAGCTTTCACAGCAAGCGAAGTAGCCACAGGGAAGGTCACCTCCACAGCGACTGCGGTGCGCTGGCTGCCCAGGGCCCCTTGCCCGCTTCCTCACACTCCCTGACGTTTCTCCACTGAGCACTGCCACCCACTCCACCGAGCTCCCAGGTGACGTGTGCTGCTGTGTCTCGCACTCCCGTGGGAGTGTGGATTAGGTTGGAGGAACTTTCCCATAGGAGGCTCAGGGCAACCCACACTTTGACAGTGTGCTGGACAGGCCAGAGCCAGTCCTTGCGCCCCACTGGGTATGACAAGTCCTGAGACCCTCTGTGTCTGCCTCGGTGAGGGACAGGCTCGCCCTGTCTGGGGCCTGCTGTACCATTTGCTCGTGTATAGCAAGTTGGAATCTTGAAGGAACTAACTAAATAAAACAACACAAATGTGTGTGTGCTTTCAGTCTGCAGTTGCACTTTTTAAAAGTCAGCTAAAGGGCCATATTATTTTTCCTCTTCGCTTGATACAAAAGAAAATCTGCAGACTGAGCCCTGAGGGCTGCCCTCAGTCTCAGGCTTAGTTGCTGACTTTAAATGTTGGTCCCTGTGGCCCCAGGCACCCACACAATTGCCTGGTGTTGCTTCTGGGAGGGCGGCTTGCCTGCTCAGCTGAGGCTGCGCTGGTGTGGCTGCAGGTCAGAGTGATGTTGGGGGAGTGAGCTTGTGAGCAGGCAGGGACAGGCTCTTCCCTCTCTGCCTCCACACCCTGCTGGTGGGTGAGAACCGCCTGGGGTAAGCGTCCTCAAACTGCGGCCCGCAGGTCACATGAAGTGGTGTGCATTGTATTTGTTCCCGTTTTGTTTTTTCCTTCAAAATAGATATGTGCAGTGTGCATAGAAATTTGTTCGTAGTTGTTTTCTTTTTTTTTTAAACTATAGTCTGACCCTCCAACGTCTGAGGGACAGTGAATTGGCCCCCTGTTTAAAAAGTTTGAGGACACCTGGCCTAGGGTGTGCCCTCACGGGAAGGACCATCATCATCTCAGGGAGGTGGAGAGGACCCCTGAGGGCACAGGGCAGGGGGTGGGAATGGCAAAGATGCCCATGTCACTGTTTGGGGCAGGGGGCAGGTAGGCCTCTCCCTCTGTGTCCCCCCTCCTTCAGAGCCCACTTAGCAAATGAGAGCATGGCGCCCGCTCCGTGGCCACTGTCCGCGCAGACCACGTGTCCCTGGTTGGTGCTGGTCTTCATTCTGTGTCCACTGGGCTCTGAGACACCAGGGATTTCAGGCCTAACCAGAATAGCTTTTGCTTAGGAACTACACTGTGGGTTCAGGAGTCTGAGTTCTGGCCTCTCTGCCATCCCTGAGGCCTAACACTGAGGGACTCAGGTGCCCACCCCTCCCTCCTGCAGCATCCACCTGCTTGTGGAATGTTCTCCATGGAAAGATGTCAGTAGCCTCCTCCCCTCCACGGTCCTTCCTGCCAGGGCAGAGCCTCCGAAAGCATCTTCACTGTGGCTGGTCAGCCTTTTGACTCAATGAAGAAGCCGCTTGGAAACTCCACCAGTGGTGGCCACCAGAGGCCAGAGACAGAACCCAGCATTAGGGAACCTTGCCATCATCTGGACCTGCATTGAGAAGCAGCCCTCGCCCTGGAAGGACAGCAGGGCTGGCAGCGGGCCCTTTGAGCTCAGAACTCCACCAAGCTAGCCATGTCCTTCCCGCTCTGCCTGTTTGAGAGCAGGGAGCACAACTGCTTTTAGCTCCTCTGCTTCATAAAATTAAGGCAGGGTGTTAGCCTGGGGTGGGCGTGACACCAGCCAGCCAGCCCCATAAGACCTTCCAGGCCAGTTTCCTCCAATGGTACAAGGACAGATTTTTGTAGTTTTGTCCTGCTATTTTGAATTTACATTATACAATCATCCCTTCTGCTGTTTTTGTGTATTTTAATTAATGTCATATCATTTGTACTTGTACCCTGAGGCTGTTTTAAGCAATAAGTTATAATTTTACAAATTGGGGCGAAAGTTCTCATTCAAAGTATGGATTTAGAAACAGAGTATTTTATTTCACTGTGCAAAGTCCTCCTAACGTGTCCATCTTCAGCGTTGGTCTCTCTGGGGACAATTGAGTGCTGAAGGCCCTGTGAAGCTGCTGGTTCCTTCAGGGCCTTCCGAAGGCCTGGCCCCCTCCTCCCAGATGGAAACTTTGTCCCTTCCCACTCCGGGCTATCAGAATTGCCTCTTCCTGCTCTGAAAGGCGCCCGGCCAGCGCGGGCATGTCCTCACTTCACACTTGGCTCCGCTGGCCCTTTCTAGATAACCCAAGTGTGATGTGCATGTGAGCGTTGATATGGGGACAACCAGCCTTCCTAAAATAGGAGTGACTCACAGGTCCACAGTCAGGTCCTCAGGCCCAGAACCACCACAGCACAAGTGGGGAATCTCTCTGGCCACCTGCCCTGTCAGACTGTCGAGGAGGAAGCTGAACCCACTTGCCCCAGAGACACAGCTCAGCTAAGATGTCCCTGGAACAGTAGTCGGTCACTTGTGATAAGAACTGGGACTTGGGAGTGTGATCTCAGCAAGACAGGCTGGAATGCTGTTCTGAGTGTTTTGGTGGGGGGAGTCGGCTGTTCCCAACCGTGGTAGAGGAAGCTGGAGGGGTGGGAGTCCAGCCTGGGTTTCCTCACAGCCCCGGGTCCCGAGCTTTGCCTTAGAGAACGTGATGACCTGCTGCTGAGGCCAGAATGGTGCAGCAGAGGCTAGTGGCATGTGGTGTTGTGGGCTCGGGGCAAATCTTCACCACTCTTGCATTGTGGGAGCTTGTTCCTCCCTGAAAACACAGGCATATTCTGGACTCCTGGCGCTGGGGCACCACATCTGGACTGTCAGACAAAGAGAACAGATTTTCACAAGGTGCCCAGAAAGCTACACAGTTCAGTCACCTGGCTCCACCCCAAAGTGCTACCTTCCCATTGCAAGAGCCGTTCAGTCCCTGTAGCCCCCTGAAGCCCCACAGCCCCATAGCTCCACAGCCCTTCACCCCACAGGCCCCTGCAGCCCTGTAGTCCTCCAGCCTCCTGCAGCCCCACAGCCCCCTGAAGCCCCACAATCCCTTGCAATCCTGCAGCCCCACAGCCTCACAGCCCCATAGTTCCCTACAGCCCCACAGCCCCACAGCTCCATAGCCCTTCAGCTCCTGCAGCCCCACAGTCCCCTGTAGCCCCACAGCCCCTTGAAGCCCCACAGCCCCTTGAAGCCCCACAGTCCCCTAAAGCCCCATAGCCCCCTGAAGCCCCACAGTCCCCTGCAACCCCACAGTCCCCTAAAGCCCCACAGTCCCCTGCAGCCCCACAGCCCCCTGAAGCCCCACAATCTCCTGCAACCCCACAATCCCCTGTAGCCCCACAGCCCCTTGAAGCCCCACAGTCCCCTAAAGCCCCATAGCCCCCTGAAGCCCCACAGTCCCCTGCAACCCCACAGTCCCCTAAAGCCCCACAGTCCCTTGCAGCCCCATAGCCCCCTGAAGCCCCACAATCTCCTGCAGCCCCACAGCCCCCTGAAGCCCCACAGTCCCCTGCATCCCCACAGCCCCCTGAAGCCCCACAATCTCCTGCAACCCCACAATCCCCTGTAGCCCCACAGCCCCTTGAAGCCCCACAGTCCCCTAAAGCCCCATAGCCCCCTGAAGCCCCACAGTCCCCTGCAACCCCACAGTCCCCTAAAGCCCCACAGTCCCCTGCAGCCCCACAGCCCCCTGAAGCCCCACAATCTCCTGCAACCCCACAATCCCCTGTAGCCCCACAGCCCCTTGAAGCCCCACAGTCCCCTAAAGCCCCATAGCCCCCTGAAGCCCCACAGTCCCCTGCAACCCCACAGTCCCTTGCAGCCCCATAGCCCCCTGAAGCCCCACAATCTCCTGCAGCCCCACAGCCCCTTGAAGCCCCACAGTCCCCTAAAGCCCCATAGCCCCCTGAAGCCCCACAGTCCCCTAAAGCCCCATAGCCCCCTGAAGCCCCACAGTCCCCTGCAACCCCACAGCCCCACAGCCCTCTGCAGCCCCACAGACCCCTGAAGCCCCACAGCCCCAAAGCCCCTTGCAGCCCCACAGACCCCTCTCCAGGTGAGAGAGAGCTCATTACTCAAGGGTAGCAAAGAATTAGAGGCAACACCCCTTCACACCAAAGGCTGTTTCTGAAAAACCACCAATGGCCCTTTATTAGCTTCTTTCTTTCCAAACTTCCCAGTGGAACTCAGACAAGTTGAGCTTTTCATCCCTTTAAACATTCCCCTTTCCAAGCCAGGCACTAACGTGAGCAGTGGTGGCAGACCCAGCAGCATGGCTGCTCTGGTCACATCCTCACCTGTGCTGGGAACGGGAGGCGGCTTTCCTTGTGAGGACAGGACAGGAATATTCCCTCCGACTCTCTGGCACATGTCAGGTTTTTTTTTTTTTTTTTTTTTTCCTGTGTACATGAATAATTTGGGATCAGCTCTTATATCCATTTGTAATGAGGTAAACAGGAAGAGGTAACCTCCAGAGTGGTGGGCACTTTACAGTTTGGAAGGCCCCCATGTGAAGGCAGGATCTAGAAGCATCTGTGATTGTTTCATATGGAGGGAGAGGGAGGCAGAGACACGTGGGTGACCCCGGGGATGTGACACCTGATAGCAAGGGTGTGCATCAGGTATTTCCCAAAGTGGTTCCTTTCCATTAAGGATTACCTTTGAATATAGGTGACGTGGCTAGAAAAATGATTCAATAAATAAAGAATAAAGGACAATTTTTAGGAGGCAAAAGCAGAAAAACTCAATTTGTGAACATGGAGAAGTCAGAGTAAGGAGAACAGGGCCGCATGGGGCCGTCGGGAGCCCCAGGCCCAGTCTTCAGTCTCCTCCGAGAGCTGCATCCCTATGTCTAGGGACCTGTGTCCTCCACTCAGGAAGACCAGCACAGTGGGTCTCCCACATGAAACGTGGGGAGGCCAGCAGAGGCCAGCAGAGGGTCTGATTCCATCCCACAATGGAGTGAAGGCTGGACGCACGTCCAGTCCGGAGGGCGGGAGGCCTTCCGGACACCACGGAGACCCAGAAGTTATAAACAAAAAGATGAATGTGATGAAGCACAAGAAAGGAATTGGAAGCTTCTGTGCAGGAAAGTCAGGAGGGCACAAACCCAACAGCCCGCAGCAGGCCCAGACCTCAGCAGTTCAAGCAGGAGGTTTGCTTCACCCTTGCAGTGTACGTCTGTCTGGAGTGGCTGGGGGTGCCCCGCCTGGTGTATACTAACCTATCCACTGGGTTCCCAGAGATTCCTCAAAGGTGAGTTTAAGTGACACGGGTGGCCTGCTCCAACATCACTGGCCAAGCCGATGGCATGAGGGTGCCTGACCTTGGGAGGAGGGGAGAGCTCAGCCCTACCCAGAACTCAAGGGCTGGAGAACCAGAAATGAAATATCGGAGAATACTTCAGACCCCACACTCTGCCGGGCTGGAGAACCAGAAATGAAATATCGGAGAATACTTCAGACCCCATACTCTGCCCTCTGTCACCAGAGGGTTGGGTTATTTTCCCTCCCACACAAAATACTATCAGACGCTCCACCTCTCCTCAAACCCAGTCATGGTATCAAGCCCAAGTTGAGGGCATCTGTGGACAAGCAGAGTCCCAGTGAACCTTGAGAAGCACAGTTGAAGAGAGACCGTGGGAGCTCCCTGCACCTGCCAAAACCCCGCACCTGCCACTCTCCTGCACCTGCCAATCACCCGTGCCCATGTTCAGGGAGGGAACAGGGCTGGGTACCGGCAGCAGGCACTTCCATTTGTGAAGAACGTGAGACACGCAGTCCACGCTGGACCTGAGGACTTTTGGAATCTCTTCTAGACAGATATTTTGAAAGTTTCCTACCCTGGGGGTGCATTTTTCCTTCTTGACCAGCCTCTGGTTCTGCTTCTTGGTAGGAGTTTCATTCATATTCTTTGCTATGCATCTGGCTTTGTTTCTTGGAAGATGATTGCTTCTCTATTTTCACTCTTCACCACATCAGGAACTTGACTTTCTAACTCCACTTCATGCCCACCACCAGTGAGAGGTTTAATTGTTGTCTATAATCTCAGTCCAGGTAGTGTAAGTGCCACAAACTTGGCTGGTTTCTTGTGCATTTCATGATCCAGGTCTGTGCCATGTGGTGGGAACCCCACCACGGTCCTGTGTAGACACATGCCCACACCTGCTCTCTCCACGCCTCAAAGCTCAGGATACTTCGGGCCCCGGAGCTTACCTGGTTCTGTTGACAGAATCACATGTTTACTCTCTTCTCTGCTCCTGCTCATTCAAATTTAAAATATTTACTGGCCACCACACCCTCTGTTGTTTCTCTCGATCCATGTTGAATAGAACAAGGAGAAGTTCCACTGTTATTCTTTACGGGGTCAGAACCATTTGTTCACAAGACTGTCCTCTCTCCACTGAATGTTCTTGCAAATATCTGAGGATTTATTCCTGGCATTGCTATTTTATTCCTTTTATCTCTGTGTCTACCTTTGTGCGAGTACTGTGGTTTTGATTGCTGTGCTGTTAGAGAAGCTTTGAAATCGAGACGTGAAACACTTCATCAACTTTGTTTTTTTATTTCAAATTTAGGTATTCAGGAACTCTTGAGATTTCATGTATATTTTAGGGTGGATTGTTTTTTTGTTTTGTTTTGTTTTGTTTTTGTTTTTTATTTCTGTAAAAAAAGTGTCACTGGGGTTTTTGCAGCAATTGCCCTAAAACTATACCATGCTCAGGGGGATATCAGTAGTGTTCAAATCCATGAACATGAACAGCTTACCACTTGTCTGCATCTTCTTTTTTCAGCAACATTTTCACTATACATGTCATTTTTGCCATTTTCCAGTCTTATTCCTAAGTATTTGATTATTTTGGATCCCATTGCAAGCAGAACTGGTTCCTTAATTTTCTTTTTGAATCATTTGTTGTTAGCATATAGAACTGTGATTGCTTGCTGCATTTTTGTTTGTCCTGAAATTTTTCTGTATTCATTTATTAGTTCTAACAGTTTTTGGTGGAGTATTTAGGGTTTTCTGTGAGTAAGATTATGTTGTCTGCTAGCAGAGATAATTTAACTTCTTTATTTCCAACTTGGATGCCTTTCATTTCTTTTGCCTCACTGTCCTGGGTAGGCCTTTCAGTATTATGTTGAATAAAAGTGCAAGAGCAGGCACCCTTGTCTTATTCCTGTTCTAAAGGAAAAGACTTCATTCTCTCACCTTTGAGTATGATGTTAGCTGAAAACTTTGAAATATGAACTTTATTACATTGAGGTAGTTTTCTTCTATTCTTAATTTCTTATGTGTTTTTATCAAGAAAGGGTACTGAATTTTGTCAAATGTTTTTTCTGCACATGAGTGATGGTGGAGTTTGTCCTTCCCCTCATCATACTTTAACATGTCTATGACACTGAATGATTTTCATGTGTTGAGCCATCCTTGCATTCTAGGGATAAACTCATCATTCTTTAACATGGTCTATGACACTAATTGATTTCCATGTGTTGAACCATCCTTGCATTCTAGGGATAAACTCCATTCTCTAATGGAGTACACAATCCTCTTAACATGCTATTGAATTCTGTCTGCCAGCATCTTGTTGATGATTTCTGCATCACATTTATTGGAGATATTGTTCTGAAGTATTTTTGGTCATGTCTTTGTCTGGCTTTGTTATCAGCATACCATTGGCCTAAAATAATGAAGTCAGAAATGTTTCTTTGTCTTTAATTTTTTGGAAGAGTTTGGGAGGAAATCATGTTAGATCTCCTGTGAGTGGTTAGCAGCTTTGCCAGTGAGGCCGTCTGGTCCTGTGCTTTTCTTCATAGGAGGTTTTTGCACTAATTCAATCTCCTTGCTGGTCACAGGTCTGTTCAGATTCCCCATTGCTTCATGATTCAGTCTTGAAGTGTGTGTTTCAGAGAATTTACCCATTTTATCCAAGTTATCCAATTCCTTGCTGTAAATCGTTTATAGCATTCTCTTATATTTATTTTTATTTCTGCAAAATTGGTTGTAATTAACCCTCTTTCACTTCTGATTTCAGCTACTTGAGTCTTCCCTGTTTTTTCTTAGTCATCCTCACCAAAGGTTTGTCAATTACGCTCATCTTTTTGAAGAATGAACTCTTACTTTTATTGATTTTATCTATTTTTCCTGTTCACTATTTATTTCTCTCTGCTGTAGTCTTTATTAACTCAATTTTCTTTTATTCCTGCCTGCAGTTCTTTCTGCAGTAATCTCTTTCTTATAAAGCCTCCAAATGCAGACAACAGCAACCAAAATTCATGGACATATCCTGATTCTCTGTCTTGTTCCCTGTGAGTTACGTGTTTGCTATTATCCCCCACATATCCTCAGGCAATAGGTTTCCAAATATTTTGTCACCATAAGATAAACAACATTTTTCCAGAGATAGTAATTGCATACACATCACATGCTAATCAGCCTCAAAGTCGATGAGATAGAGATCTCTCTCCCTCTCTCTCACCTTTGGGAAGGTGTCTGGCCACAGTCAGCAACTTTAGAAACATGTGTTTCAATTTTGCAACCCCACTCCTGAAAAGCCACTGTGGAAGAAAAAGAGCAGTTTTACAAGGATGTAAGCACTAAAGTGACCATTACAGTGTTGCTCAGAGTGTCTGCCGTGGGAAATGAAATGAATGCCCAAAGAATGAGGAGCTCACAGTCATCACAGTGTGTTCCCAGCAGGAACCACTGCAAGCTGCTTCCAAAGAATGAATTAGAGTCATTCCAGCCAACACCATCCAGTGGATATAATTATAACAAATGTGAAGGAAAATGGAGAAAATGTCTATAAAATACCATCTCACTTCCATAAAGCAAACAAAAAACCCTAAATGTGTGTGTGAAATGCATGTTGTTCAGACTGTGCACATGGAGAAAGCGCTAGTCCAGGAGTCTCTGGGCTTGGGGACCTGTGGCTTAGGGAGGAAAGTTTGGAGGGAGGGGCTGTGGCAGGAACACACACAGAACGAAGGGGCAGTGGCACCAGAAAAGGCAGGACGTCACCATGACACGTTTGCAAAATTATGTGTATACATCAAAGCTTTTCTAAAAAGATGAATCCTTAGCCATTTTAGTCTGCACTGCCCTTTTGAAAGTGGAGGCTTCCACTCCACCCACATTTGTTGACAGGGATGTTTGTTGAGCTTGCAGCCCGTCTTCCACAGATGAGCCATATTCCCACACTCCTGGCTGCTCCCTTTGATCGTCTATGGGGGACGCCGGCAAAGGACATGTTTAACAAAGGGCATCAGTTTCTGGCCAGCGGTCAGTGTTGCTGGCAGGGCTGTTTCAGGACGAGCCTCCACAGAGCTGTGCCCAGCTGTGGGGAAAGGCCCTGAAAAATTTGCTAGAAGGCTACTGTGCTTTATTTATTTATGTGAAGTGAAAGTCAAAATACAAAAATAACCGACAGAGACAGCCTCTATTTCCTCATCTCAAGCAGACATACCAAATTCTAGTTCGACACACTCACCACATGCTGTTCTTTCCCAAAAGTGTCCAGAATTTCAAATCTGATTGATTTATTTTTGATACAATTACTCTATGTCTGTGTTATCACCAGCAACTGTAAGAAACCAGAGAAAGATATGTCTGTTTCTCTGATGGAGGCCAGCAGAGTTCTCGGGCTTGGGGCATATTTTACAAATGGATGCTGAGCGCCCACGGGAAATGGGCAAAGTCCAGGGGCTCTGGGTTCTGGCCCAGAGCAATCATGGTACAACTGATTCCATCAATCAGCAATTCAGAAACACCAGATCAATTGTTCTGTGGTCAACAGAACAGCATGGACTCTGCGTTTGTCACTCACACAAACACGGGTTAAGTCCACTTAGATTTGTGTGTCCGTTGAGATGCTTATTATTTAAATAATGCTGAGCAATATTCATTTCCTTTCACATGCGGTGAGTATATACTGCTCTGCTTGTCAATAATAGCTGAATTATTATTTCCTTCTCTGTAGTAAACCATCCTTCCAGGTGCTGGAGACATGGGGAGGGATAATTCATAGCAGTGGCCCAGCGGTGCCAAGCCAAATGGCAATGACAGGTGACCAAAATCAGGCACCTGCCAAACCCCAGCAGAAAAAGAAGCCCTTGTTCTCATGTGGATAGCTGGTGTCTGGAAGTTATTTTTCCCTAAATATGCCTGTAGCTGGGAAAGAAACACTCAGGTCCACTCAGTGACAGTGAGTGCCTCACTCCTGACTCTCCATTCCCTGACAGACTGAGGCCAGGTTGGTCTTCACTGTGCGCGCAGGCGGATTCTCAGACCTGGGAACCCAGGGACAGACCCACGGATTGTGCTCAGTCACTCATCCTAAGTGGCAGCTTCCTTGTCTCTCAGATGCAGGCAGCTGGATGGTGGGTAGAGGGAGGATGGATGGCTGGGTGGTGTGGACACAAACAGCTCTGCAGCCCTGTCTGTAAAGCAACAGCTGTTTCCATCTGACCTTGGATGTTAAAAGACACTGGGAACCAAAAGGGGGGGGGAGAACGGGAGGGATGAGGGGTAAAAATTTACCTGGTGATAGTCACCCCGAAAGCCCCATCTGAAGCATTGTTCAAGGTATCCACGTAACAAGAACGTTCGTACCCTTATACTATGTTGAAATTAAAAAGCAAAGTCAAAGTCCAGCCTAATGTGGCTTCAGCCCAGGTTTTGGTCAGACTGGAGTCTAGATGTGGCTTTTCAAGTGTGATCAATATTTAACTGTGGAGACTGAGAGTGAAGCAGGTGCCTCTGTGGTGTGGGTGGCCTCAGACAGTTGATGAAAGGCCAAGCTTTCCAGAGAGGGGAAGTCCTGCCTCCACCACAGAGGCAGAGGTTCTATGTGTGTGGCCCTCCTGCTCTGGATAGGGGCATCCACTCCTGCCTAAGGCATTCTCAGCATATGGCTTCACCCAGCCTGCCTGAGACGGCCCCTTCTGAGGCTGGGTCAGCTCAGAGACGCCCTGCTTCCATTCTCTCCTCTGCCCGCTGCCCAGGGCCCACATTCCCCACACCTGCCAGCCCGTGAGGTCAGCCTGAGAAGTCCCCTGGCCTAGAAGGCAGGTGAGCATGGGCACGTCTGTCCTTGGGGCCTGTTGTGAGAGGCTCAGTGACAGGGCCCTCAAAACTGCCGACCTGCAGCCAGGGAGACCCGGGACTTGGACCTGGGGAACATTCCACAGACAAGTGCTCTGGAAGTGTCCCTGCTGGAAGGGGCTGGACTGGGACTTTGAAGCTTCTCACGTGGCCAACGGCCAGCACAGCCACTGGACGGCCCTTCCTGGCTCGGGTCTGTCTGTCTCCCAGGGTCTTTCCTACCTGTTGCCCTCGGCCGGCCTCCTCCGCTGACACCTTCTCAGGGCCAAGCAGCAGCATGCTCTCTGTGCCTTTCTCTACACATGTTCTGGAAGCTTCCGGGCCTTTCCAAACCTGACAGGGGAGGGCGTCATGCAAGAGAGCTCATGCTCAGAATAATCTTCATGCTGTTTCTCATTAAGCCTTTTCCATCAAAATTCTTTAAGAAAAAGAATAGCATCCAATTCTTTTGGATTTGTTCTAATTGTAAGGCAGGTCACATGATGCTCTGACACGTGGTGACCTTGGGGAAGCGGTTCCCATCCACAGTTAGCTTTTGTGTGGTTGTTTGTGGTGAGAACACACAAAATCTGCTGTTTGAGTGAATTTTTAGGGCCTCACATGGTGTTATTAGCTCTGGTTCTGACACCGCGCGCTCTGCCTCTGGGTTATTCACCCTCCACTGACTTTGCCCCTTTGACTTCTGCTGGACCTGGGTGCCCTCTGCCTCTGTGATCCTCTCATCAAGTGCCCAGTGCCCAACACCTTCTTTATCTCAGTTTGCCCTGTGCCCTCCCCTCTGACCCCGTGCCTCCCCTCCCCTCTGACCCTGTACCTTCCCTCCCCTCTGACCCTGTGCCTCCCCTCTGACCCTGTACCTTCCCTCCCCTCTGACCCTGTGCCTCCCCTCCCCTCTGACCCTGTACCTTCCCTCCCCTCTGACCCTGTACCTTCCCTCCCCTCTGACCCTATACCTTCCCTCCCCTCTGACCCCGTGCCTCCCCTCTGACCCTGTACCTTCCCTCCCCTCTGACCCCGTGCCTCCCCTCTGACCCTGTGCCTCCCCTCTGACCCTGTACCTTCCCTCCCCTCTGACCCTGTACCTTCCCTCCCCTCTGACCCCGTGCCTCCCCTCTGACCCTGTACCTTCCCTCCCCTCTGACCCCGTGCCTCCCCTCTGACCCTGTACCTTCCCTCCCCTCTGACCCTGTACCTTCCCTCCCCTCGGACCCTGTGCCAATTGCATCACCAGTCACTGCAATGTTCTGTTCAGTGGTTTCTGTTCCCACTCTCCCTCATTCTCTGTGGGGGGCCCGCTGTTACTTCTCATCTCCAGTTGGTCCCCCTCTCTTTACACTGGGAACCGCAGCTCTCTGGGAACTGTCAGGGATCACCAGTGGCTCCTGCTCCTCAGACCCTGTGACCTGCTCCTTGTCCCCCTCTGTATCTGTGGCTGCCCCTCCGGGTTTGATTCCCTCTGCCCTGCTCTGGCTCCCAATTTCCAACACCCCGTGCCCCTTCCTGCTTTCTGCCGCCCCCCACCAGCCACATCCGCCCTCCCCTGGCTACATGTCCCTGGGGCAGCCTCATACCCTGAAGGGTTGAAATTCTCCCCTCTCTGCAGATCCCCCCATGTCCTCTGTGCTTCCCTGGAGAATCTCCCCAGGAAACCGGAGTTTCCTAAAGCTGGAATTCCCCGCTTCTCCTGTGAATCAGCCTTATCCTGGTGTCCATATTTTTGTCAATAATTTTGACAACTTGCCTGGTCTGCCACGTTTCAAGCGGAATGTCTGTCTCGTCCTTGTCCCGAGAGGAGACATCAGCTCTCTCAGCGTTCCTCCTGCTCTCCCTGCTCTCCTGTGTCCATCCTCAAGCTCCCAGCAGTAGATCCCGGGTGCAGGGTCTGGGAGCCGCAGGGCAGCGGAGGGAGGGGCTTCCGTGTCAGAGAACAAGATTCCACCTGCCAGGCCTGGGCTGGTTTTACTGTCCACACCTGCTGCCCGTTGCAGTGCCTGTAGGTCCACAGCCTCCGTACTTGCTGAAGGACCTGGCGATATATTCTAATGACAGCACTTTTTAGCTTTCACATTTCCTGGCCTCCGTTAGGCCACGGAGACATTGAGATGCAGGCACCTGTCAGGGAGGACGGTGGGAGGAGGTGGCGGCGTCAGGTGTGTAAGATCCTGTGTGTTGGGTGGGGGGACTTGGCATAAATGGGAGCTTATTTTCACACAGCAGCGAGATTCCTTAGTTAATGTGCAGCTTCCATGATGTCAGTTACCTGCTGGAAAACTTTGTTGCTTCCCCAGGACCACTAGGCATCCTCTGGAGCCCCTGTGGCCCTCGGAAGGGTCTGGAGTGAGCTTCAAAACCACCCCAAAGGATTGCTGACCTTCCACCTTTGTTTTCAGCTGAGTTTGAGAGCAGGAACTTTGTGTTCTCCAAGGTGACCCGACTAAGGCCCTGAACACAAGGGCCCACACGGCTGACGTTCACCAGATACTATGGAATGAGGGAGTCACATTCTCCATGGAGTCCCCAGGGCCCTTCTTTGAAGGCACCAGGAAAAGTCAAAAGGTTTGCAATGGGAAATAGAAAATAATGCTTTGGTAGTGCTAAAACCAAACATGACGGGACTTCAAAAATGACATAATACTTTTAAAATTACATGCCTTAATTCTTTTAAGAAAATAAATTACAGAGAATTGTTGGAAACCCCGAAAGGATATTTCTAAACAGCGGAAGTCTTTAGTTATGTGTCACATTTTGGGATTTCTGAGTTTAGTTCAGAGATTGACAACATCAGGGACGACGGGGACTCTGAGGCTGACCTCTCTGCAGCTGAGTCCAGCCTGAGCTCCTGCTCGCTCAGCTCTTGATGCTATCTCGGAAGTGGGTCCCGTGGCAACAGGGCTCCCCCAGCTTTCTACTTATCAGTTAGGGCAGAACAGAAAGAAGGATCTCCCTGTGTGCATGGAACAAGGGGCACAGGACAGTGGGGTGACGGCGCAGGGTGGGCGGGGCCAGGTGTGGAATTAATGAAGCTGCAAGCAGGGGGCGGTGGAAAGAGCCAGCCCTGGGTATGGGTCCCTTGGAGCTGAGAGGGCAAGCGAGAGAGGGGAGAGAGGGGTCACAGAAACACTGAGATGCGTGGTTACCCACACTGCCCACAGAGGTAGCGTCTCCCTGGGATAGTTTGATTGTCAGCTACACAGAGAGGGTGGGCTGGGGTGGGGACAAACGCCTAGGCCTGGGTGGATTTAGAGAGCTGGCGGGGGGGGGGGAGGCTAGATATTTAGAATAAGGCATGGTTGTGTATGGCATGGTTATTGGTCCAGGAGTGCTTGCAATTTTCCTGTGGCCTAATTTAGGTGATATCTCATAAAATGTGAAGATGAACGTTTATTACAGAGGAAAACTCTTGGCTCAACAGTGCCTGGGATGCAGTTCCAGATGTAGGCATTTCCACTTTCTCAATCAAGAGGAGGTTCGATCAGCAGCCACGTGGATGGAAAGCAGCCAAAGACAATCTGAGCGCCTTCTGTGAAGACGAACTCTTAGCACTCAAAGTTTAATGAACACGTCTCAGTGGAATTTATGAAGACAAGGGTATTAAACCTCTGAAAATAATTAACTACGGCAACTTGAAGAAAAATTTAGAAAATAAACACATGCTTTTAGTGATACCCAAGAAAACATCATTTCTATGAAGAAAGAATAGAAAATAAGAAAGCAAAAAATGTTGAAATTAAGAATAAAAAAGATAATAAGCTCCTTCATAGTTATTGCTATATACCAAACACTGGAGTTTACATATATTAACTGCTTTGATGTTTTCAACAGTTCTGTAAAGCAGAAATCATTATTTTCCCCGATGATGAAGTTGAGAAACAGAAGGTAAATGTGAGCTGGAGTTATTTTCAGAGCCTGTGCTCTCATGAACCACGCTTCTGCTCAGCTGCTGGTGGGTGGTGGTCAAATCCCCTTCTCACAACTCGAGCCAGCTGGCAGTCCTTGCTGCTTCCAAGCCCCATGACCGCAGCCCAAGTGCATCTCTGCAGAGGGTGCAGTCTCTGCACCTGCAGGAGCACAGAGATTTTCTCCACGGAAGAGGGTGCCTAGATATTGTGAGGCCCCTGCTGCCCCGGGGCTTGGGGAGAAGCACCATTTCTAATGAGATTCGGAGACTCAGGGCACCTCAGGAAGCAGAGTTTGCACAATAGGAGGGAGGCAGCTGAGGTCTTGGTTGTCATCATCCCTGTGTGTCACGCTCAAAGGACAGAATGGTTCTCACCACAGTTCTAGCAGGTTCAGACGAGGACAGGCCTGCTGGACTCCTGCTTCCTGCCGCGACTCGGTTTACCTTCCTGCCTTATGTGCTTTGCCTTCAATATCTCGAGATGAGATTCAGGCACAGGCACAGAGATTGGGAGTCACCGGAATGTCCTTCTTGTCCCATGGAAGTGACAGTGTCTTCCTCTCTTGACAGTGGAGAGCTTTCCATGCCAAGATCCACACATCAGCAGCTGGAGGCCACAGAGGCAGCTTAGCAAGCTGAGCTGCCCGCTGGTTGTATCTCAGAGTCAGAAACCACAGAAAACTCCGTAAACCTATAATCCTATGTGGCAAGTAAAGCACCTCCTGAGAAACTAAGAAGAACCACCCGGGTCAGGACTGAGGCTTCCCACATCTCATTTAGGAAAATCTGCCCAGGGTCCTAGGTTTTCAGTGTATCTTTGCATGCATTCAAAATGAAATACCTATTAAAATAGTAAGTACCTAATTTGGGGACAGTAAGTATTATGCTTTATTAAAGGCACAAGGACGCCTAGTATCCGACCAACGGGAGTGTCATGGAGAATGGGTCTGGGCGACCATGCCCACCAGCGCAGGCCTCTGGGCAAGGGGCTGCAGGGAAGTGCAGACCCTCCTCTGAGCTCCTTCATCCTGCCGGGTCTCTTAGCAACTTCGTCATGCTCAGACAGGTCCTTCACGCCAGCTTCAGGGAGGTCGAGCTCAAATCATGACCTTGGAGGTAAGCCTCGTTCTCTCCGGCAGTGGCAGGGATCAGCGTCTCCCCTGGTAACTACACTCGGGGTTCGCCCTCATCCTTCCTATAGTCCTCAAGGGCAGAACCTTTCAAAAGAGCATGTTCACTTGAGTTTTCAAAGGAATTTGAGGTAGGTGAACGTTGTGGAGGGATGGTCATCATCCACATCACCTCTTCAAGGCAGCATTCCTGTCCTCTGGGTGCTCAAAGCTCCCGAGCACACACTAGGTAGCGGACGTGGGAGGCGTGCCAGGTGGAGCCCTGGGTGTGGCATCTGCAGTAGTCGGTGAGAGCAAAGTGACTTCTAGAAGCTTAGAGTACCGTTTCTGGGGAGTCATTAGTGCAAACGATACCCAGTGGTATTTGAAGTCCTGTGGCCCATTCGCTGTTTGAACTGTTCAAAAACAAGCATGTTCTGGCTCAGGGACAGATGTTCTAAGGCCGCTGTGTTAACTCCAAGACACCAGAGAGCCAAGTGGAAGGTGGGTGGTGACCACAGTTTGCTGGTTCCCAGTGAGAATTGTATGTGGGGGGTGCAAAGGATGGACCTTGACCCTTAGGTGGTGATGACAGGTGTATTAAGCCAACCTCCCTCCAGCAGAAGGAGAAGCAGCTGCCCTGACCACAGCACACTGCCCCTCTTCACAAGTAACTGGGAAAATTCTCCCCTGTTGCACACAAGGACAGGATTCTCTGGCAGGTGGGAACAGACGGATTGTGACCCTTCTCAGTCTGTTCCTGCTGCCACAGATTGTGCAGTGCAAACAACAGAAGTTTAAATTCTCAGAGTTCTGGGGGCCCAGCAGGACTGGCTTCTGGCGAGGGCTCTGGTCCTGGCTCACAGACAGCCCTCATCCCACTGTGCTAACACATGCCTTCCCTCTGCACAGGGGCAGGGGCTGGCACGGAGGGAGGAGAGAGAAACCTCCTTATATGAGGAAGCTAATCCCATCAGATCAGGACCTCGACCTCCTGCTCTCAGGAATATTAATTACTCCCTCACCTGGTTGTCAGAAGTCAGAGCCTCAGCATGTAAATTTTAGGGCAGCATTTTTCAACCCTTTTTTTATCCCACGGCACACTTGAATCTATACTTAAACTTCCCCATCACACTTAAATTATGTTGATAGAAAAAAGTAAAAAAATAAGAATATGCTACTGTGCTTTGAAGTTCTTTAGAAAATAATGCAGTTAATGATTTTTTTTTTTGCAATTTTTAGCTGAGGCTGGGTTTGAACCCACCACCTCTGGTATATGGGGCCGGCACCTACTCCTTCGAGCCACAGACACCACCCTAACTAATGATCCTTAAAAATTTTTGCAGCATACTAAGAAACTCTCATGGCACACCAGTTGAAAATCACTGTGTTAGCGGGACATGTTCTGTTCACACCCCATCTTGGAAATCTCAGTAATGTCAGTGAGGTTAGCCAGGTCAATGAGGAACAGAAAAAAATGTATTTTAAACAACATTGGTCCTAAGAAAAAATAAAAATCAACTTAAAATTAGGCTTTCCTATGAACCCTTTGACAGTTAGCCAGGGAGTTGGAAGTAAATGCCTCTGAGTTGACACCCCCTCCCCATGTAAATGCAACAAGTGCCCATGGTGGAATCATCTGTGGGCTGGAGAGACCCTTGCTGTGTTCTGCCATCACAGGGCAGCCTCCTGGCATCTGCAGGGTTCCTCCATGACGAGTGCTAGACGTTGATTAAGTGTTTCCTTCTTAATGTGTCCTCTCCAGCATGTCCCCTGGGCCCTGCAGGAAGAGAGGTGTGGCCAGGAAATCTAGTCCAAGTGGGTAGACTGCCCAAAACTGAGCTCCCACAGAGCTGGCTGGAGACGAGACTCCAGCGTCAGGCTCAGACCTCGGATGCGAAGATGGAGGCAGGACCCTAGCAGGTGGGCTTAGACCTGGGACTCAAAAATCCCTGTCACCTGCAGGTGGGGAGCCATTGTCCTGACCTGAAAAGAGAAAGGCAGTTGTAATCCCCGGGTGGCCAGCTTTAGGTACCAGCATTGTGCTGCATAAGTGAGTTTAACAGCAGGCAGCCAACATCTCACCAGGTAATGCCGGCCCATCTCCAGCATCCGTTGTGAATTAGGACATTTCAAAACAATTTTAAGACAAAAGGCAGTATAACACTTAAATGCAGGGGAAAAAACCCCAAGTTTCCACTTAGATGTGTCTGAGATGTAGGTAGCATCTACACTGCTCCTACGGCCGCAGAAGGGTAAGAAATTGGGCCTCGACAAGCTCCTTGGAAAATGATGACAGTGTTGCTAAGGAAGATTCCACTGAGGTTAAAAACTGAAATTTCACTCCAACATAAAGATGCAAAAAAACAGTATCCGAATAGACATTTGTGAAGCATAACTTGGGAACTTTTCTTTCATAGATAGGGACCTTCACAAGTGATTTAACACTTGAGAAATGGGTTAAAAACTTGACTCTGCTACTTCTGCAAAGTCGGCCATGCTGGCTTCCTGCGTCGTGGGTAAGGAGATACGCCTGGTCCTGGCCCATTTTGTGGAAGGCGCTTTCTCCCACTGGGGAGTGCACACGGCCATGGGGTGAGGTGCACAGCTGAGAAATGGGGAGCTGGACTGAGATCCCTGCCCTGCAGTTGGTTCAAGGTGACCGTCACCAGGGCTGAGCCCCCGGTCCTGGGAAGCAGCTCTTTCCCGGAAGGGACTCAGGACAAGGAAGGAAGGGGCGAGGGAGGGGGAAGTGGCTAACACAGTCTGCAGGGAAATGAGAGGACGTGAGTGACACCAGTGAGGCCCAGGCGCAAGACGGAGTGACTGACAAGGGGCTGCACATATCCCTCTGTCTGGGCCCTTGTCACTGCAGGCCTTACAGTGACAGCTTAGGGGACCTTCCTACAGAATGCACAGTCTCACTGGGAGGGTCACAGGCTGAACCTCTGGCTTCCCGAGGGCGGGGGAGGAAAGACGTCCCTATTGGGCTTCCGTTGGGGAAGGCAGGAGTAACTCATCCTTCATCACTGGACTCAGAATTCCAGGCAAAAGGGAAACAGACTTGTTGGATGGATGTTGAGAAATAGAAAAAGACAGATCTTTCATAGGACTTTGAAAGTATTTTGGTAGAAAGGATTGGCTGTGAAGAATTAGGCTTTCACAGCAAACTGTATTATGCTGCCCCCTCACCCACCCCATGCCAGTTAGATGTGTGGTGACTGACACCATTCAGCTGCAACCCCAGGGCACTTGAGGTGGGTCAGCAGCCTTTCTGTGGCAAGCAAGCTGAGCACAGCTAGAACCTGGGAAGGTCTGTCCTCAAAGAGTGCCTCAGAGGGTGTTCAGGCCATGAGAGCGAGAGAGGCCCTGGGGGCAGTGTAGGGAGGAAGGCTGGCACAGAAGCCCACTGCTGAGCCCTGGGGACAGTGCAGGGAGAAAGGGTGGCATAGCAGCCCACCGCCAACCAGGGCTTCAAAAGCACATGCTTGTTCATGGATGTGCTGGGTGCAAACCACACAGCACAGAGACCCATGGGCCAGCCAGGCTGGATTTGCCAGGAGCTGCAGAGGACACACCAGGCCTGCATGTGGCCAGTGGTGGGACAGAGCCCCTCTCAGGGGAGACTCAGGCCTGCTCTGGGCACCTGGTTGGGAAGCAGCTGGGCCGGACACTCCCTGTAGGGGACCCAGGAGCAGGTGCTAGTGGGCTGAGAGCTGCACCACAGTGTGCAAATGACAGAGAAATGGCTATGTTTGGGAAACATAGTTGCTTTCTCAGAATAACCCAGTGGTGTCACAGGTTACCATGCCAAGATTGCAGAGTGTCTGTTAAAGCAGATACACATGCCAGGGAGCGGGCCAGGGAGCCACCTCACACGTAGGTGGCTTGACAGAAATGGTTTGCCCAAGGAGTCCATCACTTGGAGGTTAGAGTTTTGCCATTGACAGGGGACCCCTCAGCACTGAAGAGAAGGGGTAAGGGCCAGGCAGACGTGTAGCCCGGGATATATGTTTTCTTGGGGATGGCAACTCTAGCAGGAAAGTGAACCCTCGGGTCCGGCTCCCTGTGCTGTGGGGGAGACAGGCAGGCGGTGGTGTGTGTGGGGGGGACTCTGGTGAAAGACATTGAAATAAATGCAAAGGAGGGGAAGACTCAGCACCCAGTGACAACGTAGCTCAGCATCCAGGATGCACGCCGCATCCTTCGGCCTCTGTTTCCACATCTGGGGAATGCAAAGCCTGGAACAGACACCTGGAGTGCTGGGGAGCGCTGCGTCTGGAGTCCCTGTTAAGCATGTCCCTTGGGCCAGCCCTACAGGTGGCAACACCTTCCCTCTCTACATCCCCAGGGGCACCAGGTAAGTCATGACAGGTGGCCCATTTCCCATTCTGTGAACCCAGTTGGAGCGATGGGGTGGGTGACCCAGGTAAACATAGGACCTTCATTTGTCTGAAGTCTCACAAATCAATATATTTACACACACATATACACACACATGTACTAGCACATCTGTGGGATTATTGAAGAGCAGTCTTTACTGAAGGAAGAGAGTCTACATGGTTCTCCCTACACTTGCCCAGACTTTGGAATTTATGGGGAAGGAAATGTATTCCTCACTAACACAGGACAATCAGGACAGCCAAGTCAGGCAGGGTCCACAAGCCTTCTTGGGGACATCATCAGGGACACATCAGTAGGTGACTCTGGCTTTGGGTCCTCAGACCAACACAGAACCCAGGAGTTGGTGCTGCGCCCACAAGGGCCTCTCCCCAAACCCCCGTCTTTGACTGCCGGACGGCTGTGTCTACCTGCAGGAAGCATGCGGGGGCTGACACGTGACCACCCATCTTCTCTCATCGTTTCAAAACCAATCAAGAAATAAGATGGAAGATGGAAGCAAAGTTTCATGTACATTTCCCATTAAGCTGATTGGAAAGGGACTTTAGCTCAGCAGCCAAAGGGAGTTAGCGATGCTCTTTCCCCTAAATGGGCTAACTACATGCCTGTGTGTGGGAGCAAACCCCAGGCCCAATGGCAGAGAGACAGAAATTCCAATTTCTCTGCTGTTCAGAAAGGAGGCAGAGGGAAAGTGCTTAGTAGAGCAGGATCAAACCCTCCTCCTAAATCCTTAGTTCTTTAAGTCCTTCCCCCGTGCATGGGGTGGCCAGAAAGGTTGGGTGAGTCTCTCCCTCGCAAAATGCAGTTAGGGAGATGAAGTTCCCACATTGCCTATTTAAAAAAAAAAAAAGAGCTTTGCAGATGAATTAATAAATTTCTGTGTCACTGTAAAGATTTGAAGAGATGATCTGGTGTTTAAAAATCACCTAGCAAAGTGCCAGACAGATAAGAAGTGCTACAAATATTTGCTACCATGTCCTTGTAAGCCATTATTAAAGATTCCAAGGCCACTGCCTCCCCTCTGGTTTCAGTGTGTTAATAGCCCTAAATAGCATCCACATTGTATATTTGTCCATCTTACTGGGAATGGACATTTTGGACATTAGATAGATAGTATATTATAATCTTCCTAAAGTGATTTGTAAGAGAGGTCAGCTTTTCACATGATGTCATTTCTAAGGTGAATGCTCAGAACCTGGTCACACTTCACCTGTGTTCTCCAGGAGATCAAATTTGCCCAAGCAGACAGTGGATAGATGCAGAGGCCATCGGCTGAGATTTTCCAGAACTTCAAATCAAATAACGCTTTTGTAACCTGCATATTTCTTCCCACTCTCTATTCCAGAAATGCTATTAGTTGACATTTTTATAATTCGGGTTTTAGGCATTTTATCACTCTTACTCTTATGAATAAAAATCAGGGTAGCAGCTCTATTCTTAATTTCAGCATTTGTCCAATTATTATCCCACCAAGAAGTAAGAGAATTGAGGGATGACAACAGTGGGGCACCTGCAGGTGACGTCGAGGATATTTTGGCCAGGCTGTGGGAATGCCGTGCTCTCTGCTCCGTGACCAACTGAGGCTTCCATCTCTGGGACATTCTCCTTGTCCTGGGCATATGGGAACAACTTCTCCAGTGGAGAAGTTATTGGTATTGTTATGAATAATTAAATGCAAGGATATATGAGTGAGAGAGGAGTGTAAGAAAGTGGCTGTGGTTTTCCCTCCTGGGCCCCATCGTGCTGCCCTCAGCCCGGGACCTCGGCTGTCTGTGCTCTCCCTCTGGCCACTTGGTTGTCATATATATTTAATGCCTCTCTATGACCAAGATCGTACAACAGAGATGATCTCTTTTTCTTCATTAGAAAAGCAAAGAAAATAATTGAATAACAAAGTAGTTAAACAAAAATTTAAATTGGCTGCTTGCTGTTGCAGGAATAATCTGTGTCCCTGTTTTCTAAGGCGCTCAGTCTTTAGCTCTGATGCATACAATGGGGCCTCTCCCCTCGACGTGGGGTTCTCGGGCGTTGGGCAATGGTCTCAGGAAAATGCTGCCCAAGGGCCAGCACTGGGCATGAAGACCAACGTGTCTCCGTAGTTGTGCCAGGGTTAAGCATCCTATTCCTGAAAGGGCCATTTCTGGTCCCCGGGGAACTGTCTGAGAGCCCCTCACTTGGCGAAGTGGCCAGAGGGTTCTCTGGACTGGAAGGGGGGTTACACCACTGGGCACTGGCGGGGTCTCCTGTGCTCAGGTCCCTGCCCTGGTGGAGAATGAGCCTCTTCCCTGCCCTGACCTCTAGGTGGGCTCCTCCAGCTGTCCTTTCTGGGCCTTCCCTGGCCTGTCCTGTAGTCTGCCCAGAGCACAGTCTCTAGTGCCCCCATGCTGGGGCATCCTCCCAGTGCCTTCCACCACCCTGTACTCACACCTGCCCTGCTGTGGGTAGAAGGGAGCCTACTTGCCTACTCAGCTCTCTGTTTCCTATTGCAGAAATTCCTGACAAATTAAATCTATTTTTATTGCTTTCCTTATTTAATCAACTCTGATACTTTTTCCTGTTTATTTTATTTATTTATTTTTGTAGAGACAGAGTCTCACTGTACCGCCCTCGGGTAGAGTGCCGTGGCGTCACACAGCTCACAGCAACCTCTAACTCTTGGGCTTATGCGATTCTCTTGCCTCAGCCTCCTGAGCAGCTGGGACTACAGGCGCCCGCCACAATGCCCGGCTAAACTTGGATTCTTTTTAATAAAACCAGGCCCACATATCTGTTAAACAACCATTGTCTCTGCTGTGAGCCTCAGTCTCGCACACACAGGGACACACATGTAGGTGTATACTGCACTCACTGTATTGAACTGCAGTGGGCCAATGGTGAAAGTCCCCAAATCACCCCATGCCTCTGAGTCACACCCCTCCCCTGGCTCCGTGAGACCCCACCCACGGCAGGCTGGGCTGTAAGACTGTAAAGATGGACCTGGGGCCTGGCTGAAGGAGCTGTCAGTGTCCTCTCATTTGCCTGTGTTTTTTTTTTTTGTTTTCTGTTAATGACAGTCACACTTGTCTCCACACAGCGAAGGCAAACTCCAAACACAGCTGTGTTCACCCCTGAAGTTACATGTGGGTCACATATCAGGAGCCCAGGCAGTGTGGCAGGTGCCTCCACTGGCCATGCCCCACCCCCAGGTTCAGCCCCCCTGACCTGTGGGCGCTCAAACTCAGACACCCCCAGGCCTGGACCCCCCCAAACCTGCACCGCTCCCAGACCCAGGGCACCCAGACCCATGCACCCAGGCCTTTATCCCCCAGATCTACAACCCAGCCCCAGACCCCCAGGCTGAAGAACCTGCTCATGGGTCCTTTTATCCCACAGTTTCCATATGTGAGGACCTCAGGTCCTCAATTCTCAGAAGAGTAAAGGCCAGCTCTGAATGCTCCAGGCCATCCCAGACCACGGGCCACTCTGTCTGTGTGCCTGAGTCCCCTCCCATCAATTTTAGACATACAGAAAAGTCACAAAAATGGCACAGGCTGTCCTGAGTGCCTCTCACCAGCCACCCGTGGTGGGGGCCCCTTGAGGGACAGCACAAATGTCTATGGCATTCTTGCCAAAATCATAATGCTGCCATAACCACAAGAAGGTGTAGGACAAATCCCAACTGAGGACGCCCCACGGATAACGATTGGAGCTCTTCACTGTGTGGAGAACACAGAAGGCCTAGGTCTTACTCTGCTGGGGTCTCCATAACCATGAGATGCAGAACGGGTGGCTTAAATGACATAAATTGACTCTCTCACAGTTCTGGAGGCTGGGAGTCCACCATCAGGTGTCGGCAGGGCTGCTCCTGATGACGGGGCTCCTCCGGGGCTGCAGACGGCTGCCTCCTGTGTGCGCACACCCACCCCTGGTGACCTGTGTGCAGATGTCCACTATAACACAGTCCTCTGGGATTAGAACCCACCCCGAGGGCCTCGTCTGCCTCGACTACCTCTATAGACCTGATTTTAAAAAAAGATCACATTCTGAAGTCCTGGAGGCTAGATTTCCAAATACAAATTTTGGGGAGACACAACTCAGCGTATCACAGGGGTAACAGTTGAATGCAACGTGGGACACTGGGCCCTGGAACAAAGACTGGTAAAACTAAAATTCTCATTTTTCAAAGTCAAGAACAATTTGACATTATCTATAGTATATCCCTGAACACAAAGTGATTTCACCCAGGGCGGGCCTGATGTATCAGAGGAGGCAGGTAGCATTTCCGACATACCAAACTTACAAAGATAAAAAAGACTAGTTATTGGGAACACTTATGTAGAAAACTTTTTCAAAAGGAAAATGAAAAATTGCAGGTATTTATAGAAACATTTGGTGGCTATTTTAGAATGGGCCACTCAAAAGGGATTTACTACCATAAACCAGAAGTTATTAGTATAGGTTAAAGAAAGATAAAATACATTCTCCATTCTATCCTGTAGGAGAAAAGAGAGAAATGGAGAAAGCCAGAGAAAAAATGGTTAAACGTTGCATAAAGTTATGGGAATGCAAAGAGCCTGGACTGCAGAGTGTTTTACAAAGAAAGAAGGGCAGGCCCATCTCTTAGTGCAAACAGCTCTCTAGAAAAATATTAAGCAGCCGCCAAGATCAAACCAGGATGGGCAATTCCTACTTGTCAAGTTCCCATGAGCTACAAAGAAGAAAGTTAATTTTTATAAAGTTGCAATCACTCTTTTTATCAGGTTATGAAAATTATCAAATCCATTGTAAACAAAGACAATTAGAAAACACCGAAACACAAAAATAGAAACATCCTCGAATCTACAACCAGCAGATAGACCCTGCAGAGTCCTTAAGAATTACACCAAAACCCATTTTGACTTATCTAAGCTATTTCTAATTTGTCACTGTTACAAACATCATTAAAATGATTACCATTAAGTAAGTTCCTTTCCACCTGTGTCCGTTGATTTTTTGCGTGGTCATCTACAAGTGAAGGACGTGCTGGGCACAAAAATCTTTGCGGCTTTGACATTGCCAAATTATTCTCCAGGAAGCATGTACCAATTTGTGTTCTCACCAAGAATAGAGAAGTAATTTCTTTCTTACACCATTCACCATGATAGTTAAGATCATTTCTTAAACTTTTGCTCACGCAAGAGGTAAAAAATGCTATCTCTGTCTCAATATACATCAGTTTAAATCTGATCACAGTGAGTAGCAAGTTTAACAGAACTTAATATCTGTTCTTTGTACGTGGCATATAGCCTTTGTGTATTTTTCTAGCAGGACATATACTTTTCTTTATTTATTCTTGAATCCTTTATATACTGAGGGTATTAACTCTTGGACTATGTAAAGTTTGCAAATTCACAACTTCCTAGTTGGTTAAATGAGCTGAGTCAGCCAATCATTTCCACGTCATACAAAGTATGAAATCTCTTTAGTTCTGGTAAAATGTATGGGAAATGTTGGGTCAGCTTAGTGGTTGCTAGTACATGGTAGTGGTGGGTGAGGAGGAGAAGGTGCCTGGTGGACCCTGGCTTTGTGGAGAAAGAGCACAAACCAGCCCAAGACCTGGTTTCACTGCTGGTGTCCCCCACCACCTTGGCATGCAGAGTGCCCCCACAGCAGCAAAGCCCGTCTGATCTTTGCATCCCTCACTTGTCCACTTGCTAGGGCTCTGAGCTGTCTTCTTGCAAGTGTGGCCAGGATACAGCCACATACCCTGGGGGGACCTTTGATCTGTCACGCCAGCTCCCTTTTCTGACCGTCCATTAGGCCAGCGCAACTCAGCTGCAAAAACTGGAGAGATGAAGAATCTGAGGTCCCAGGTCCCATCATCCTGCAGGAAGATGCCCGTTTCTCCCTCAGCAATGCCTCCGGCCCGGAGGTCAGGCACACACCCTATGGGCTGTAGGCCCAAAGCGTACCAGGCAGGGCCTGCCCAGTTCCTGCTGGCCACAGCCTGGCCCTTACCGCAGAAGCTCCCGGGACTGCCATGTAAGAGTCTGGATGCTAATTGTCAGAGAAAGGAAACAGGGCTCTCGCCATTCAAAACCAAAGAGCCGTGGAGAATTGGATGTTAGAATTTGATCAAAAAAGACTTTCTTCATGACGAGTGTGTTTCCTCAAAATAATAAAAGTGGAGACTCCCCCGTGTCCCGGCAGTCTAGACTGGAAGAGGCCGTGCTGGCTGGTTCCCAGCGGCCCCGCCTGGAGGTGTCACCTTGCATTATTATTCAAGCCCTGTGGATGCTGCCAAGTTGTGCTTGCCGGCCCGTGGGCATCCGAGTGAGCGCTCTGCCCCCAGGGCCGCCCGGCTCCCAGTTCCACAGGGAGCAGCCGTCCTTTCATATATTTATTTCTCCAAAACCAATTTTGGTTGGGCTTTTGAATATCTGTTCATCTATGAGGTTATAATCTGTATTTCCCGGATAACAAGGCTTGACTATCTTTTATTATGGTATTTTTGGCGGTTTGTATCAGAGCCTTGCTTGCTTTTCTTTGGCTGGTTGTCATGATTAATATGTGCAAGAACATTGATAAAATCACCTGTCATCTCCATAAAAGTCTTTGTGTCCTGGACACCTGATCGGCTTTCCCACCAATCACCCCTCTAAAAGGGGCCTGGACTTGTGTCACCAGTAGCTGCTCGGCCACCTGGATGCTATATGAGGCTGTGCTCCTGTAGCATACCAGCCGCACCAACAGAGCCCAACCACAGGCAGGGTCCTGAGGGGCCTCTGCACACCAGCTGCAACAGCAGAGCCCAGCCACAGGCAGGGTCCCGAGGGGCCTCTGCATACCAGGCTCCCTTCCACCTTCTTCATGGGCAAGAACTCCCACAAATAAACTCAGAAGCTAGCATGGCCAGGTGTAACTGTGCAGGGCACCTGCTTGAGGCACCCTGTTCTTCAGATGTGGTGGTTTGAGGGGAATTGTTTACGTCTAGGTCCAGGGTCCAGGGCCAGGGCCCCATCTGGAATTTAGGCTGACTACTGCTGGGACTCAGGAGCCACACTGGGACCAACTCCATGAAGTTGTGCGTTGCACATGGGCTCCATCACCCAGAAGGAAGAGTGAGTGTGTGATCAGGAACCACGTGCCTGAGGATTCCACATTGCTGCCAACCAGGGCAGCTGAAAAACATAAGAAAACGGGGAACACTTAGGTGTGTGTAGGACAAGGCTATGGAGGGGCAGGCTTGGGATGTAGCCTGATGCACAGGACAGGCCCTAGCACAGATGCTGAAGAGGGGTGAGAGCCAACTTGCCGTTGTGAACTGGCCCTCACGGAGCAATGTTTTCTTCAGGGTCATCCAGGTCTCTGCGTCTCCTGGCCAGCTCTGTCTTCCTGCTGCTCTGTCCCCTGTGCACTTGCAGGTGGGCCAGGCTGCATCTGGAGCCCTTTTGCACATTCCACAAACCTTCCCATGTCACCTGCTCCTCCCACCCCGAGGCATCACATCTTGTCTGGTCTCTGAGGACATCCAGCCCCTCTTGGAAGCACCATTTTCCCACTGAGTCCAGTTCTGGACCTTGGGAAGCTTTATAATTGTTCATAAAGCTGTAGAAACAAGTGAATTGCCCAGAAGTAAAACTCAGTAAAATGTTGATGAAGTTGTAGAGAGCATCCTCTCCAGGCTGACAGTCAAGCTATCATTCCGTTTTCCCAAGTTAGGTGAGACTTGACAGCCTCACCCACACCCATTGCAGCCACCCACTGGTC
This sequence comes from Nycticebus coucang, assembly GCF_027406575.1. Taxonomy (NCBI): domain Eukaryota; kingdom Metazoa; phylum Chordata; class Mammalia; order Primates; family Lorisidae; genus Nycticebus; species Nycticebus coucang. The sequence goes on from NC_069780.1 coordinate 194,038,279, forward strand.
TCCTCACCCAAAGCTCTGAGGCGTCCCTGGGTTGGTGGCAGTCCCAGGTCTGTGCAGCCAAGGACAGAAGTAACAGTGAGCATGGAGTGAAGCAGAAAATTGCATTTCTGTGGCCTCAGGATAGAAGTTTGTGTGTTCTCACATTATCCATCCCTGCACACATTTTGGTGAAATAAAAGCAATTAAACAAGGAGATGATCCTCACACTGTGGTCCTTAAAGCAATTGCTGTTTCTGGCAATACTTTTTTCTTTTTCGAGACCTGCTTGACAGCCGTTGGACTAACTATATTTGTAAGTCATGACCAACTTACTGCAACTCCATGGGCGAGGGGGACACGCCTATTGTCTGCACCCTCCAAGGCTCCGCGTGCCTAGTCCTCTCCAGAGACAGCCTGACAGAACGAGGCTGTGCCAGCAACTCTCCCGGCGCGAGTGGTCCTTGGACAGGGAGTGAAGAGACATTTCCTGTGTTATGTGGTGTAATCAGAGCTTCAGAGTTTGCTGGGGCTGTGAGCTGCAGGAGAGGAAGTTAGAATCCCGGAGACAGCTCACGGTAATTAATCATAGTGTGCCCAGGCCTGTCAGGTCCCTTTCTGGGGCTGACACTGCTGTCAATTACAGCAGCCCTCCACCATCTGCAATTGTTTAAAATATCACCCTGTACCAGGGCCCTTAGCTTTAACACTCACGCCCCATTTACACCTCCCAGAGATGGCTCTGGAGAAGGGCTGTGATCCTCAGGGAGGCTTCCACTTCTAAAGGAAGCTTCACTGGCCGGTGTGAATGTTCAGCAAAACCTTCATGCTGTGGAATAAACCCCCAGCAACATCACCTCCATTTCAAGTTGTGATTCCAGTAGCAAGACTCAACTCTGGTCAAAAGTTAACCAAAAGTAAGAGCAGGTTTGTTGCAAACTAAAATAAGCATTACAGAACAAAAGGAACTTAACACAATTCGCACTGAAAATGCAATCATCAGTCATGTCCACTGCAAGTCAAACCCGTATGTTTTTTTCATTAGAAGTACAGCATCTGAGTGTCGTGTGTCTGCACGCTCTACGCAGGAACTTTGAGAAGAAAATGTGCAAACGAGGGCCTGCTTTGGGGAGACCCAGTGTGTCCTGAGCACTGAAAAGTTAAGTTGTTCTAACCTTCTCTGGATATACACGTGGTACGGGTTTTGCTTATTTTATTTACCCATGAGATATATAGAGAATTTCTTAGCGAGAATAAATTTCACAACTAAATGAAAAGAAGGAGGGCAGCCCTCCCTTTCAGAGGAATTCCCAGTAACACATGTAAACCTTCGCTCCAGGAAGCACAGCCTGGCTTCCTCCTCCCTGGCCCCCGAGAGTGGAGGTTCAGGTTCTCAGGGCCTTCTGACTCCTTCTCATAGAGTCTGCAAAGGAAGCAAAGTAACTTCATAGTCAAGAACCCTGGCCATGGCACCTGGGCCAAGTGCCCAGTTGACCTCCCCAGGGCGTTTGCCGATACCCTCCCCCCATAAGCAACCAAGGAACGTCCCTTTCGCTCCCTTCTTTCCCCAAACCCATCACCTCGGTGTAACTGTAAGAAAACCTCAAACAAACGCAAATCAAGGGACAGTTTACAAAGTACATGCTGTCACTCTTCAAACAAGGGACATCCGGAAGAGGGATCCAGGCTGGAGGAGGCCAAGGCCAGGAAGGGATGTGGGCATGAAATCTGGGCGGAGTTGATGCCCTGGAAGCATAGGTGGGGACGAGCTGGGCCCATGTGCCACAGTGTTCAGGTGCTAACCCCAGGGAAAGCACGTAAGGGAACTCTCAGAAGTGGCTTTGCAACTTCTGCATGCATCTAAAATTATTCCAACATTCAAAACATTTGTTTAAAAAATCAGATTTAAGACAAGTCTTTTAAAAGCCCGCCGCTGGTGTGGGGGCTGTGTCCCTGACCCCTGGAATGCAGGTGTCTTCTCTGACTGACGTGTCACAGTTCATCTCACAGAAGTGTTTTCAGGGGTTGTGGTCTGAGTTCTGCGTCACAGGCTGTTAGCAGCAGTGGACAGAAAGGTTAAGTCTTTAATTCTCCCACATGTGTAATCGTAGAAGGAAATATCTGAACAAAATGGATAGTGAAGGATTTCACTAAGTATTTTTCCCCATCAGAAAACCACTCAAGAGCTTGAAATATTTTCTTTATATTGGTATCTTTATTATTTATCCCAGAAGAACGTGACTAAGGACGATAGACTCTCCAGTGGGAAGTCCATATAACCCCTGGACACGTGTTCATGGAACACGGAAATGTTTGGTGGTGTTTGGTACAACCTTCTCCCACTTCCACTTTGTTTTTCTCCATGTGGAGGGAGGCAATGCTGGCCAGCCACAGGGGCTGTGTGGTGCCTCTTCCGTGGGTCACAGGGACGTGGACACTTCCCTCTCAGTGTCACCTCAGCTGCACACAGGTGCTGCCCCTGAGTTGTGAGCAGACTTCAGTGTCTGTCGGTGTGTGGGATGTTGGAGCTTCTATTCCAACTTCCAACAGGCCACAGTCTCCTTTTAAGTTCACCTTTGTTCTCTGCTCCAAATTCATATGGAAAAGGTAAATGTCTTGACATCATTCCAGGTAAGACTCTGCAAAGCTGCCTCCAACCTGAGATGAAACCCCCCAGGGAGAGGGTTCCAGGGGCCACCACAGAGATGGGCCTAGAGACCACACTTCCCAGAACACCAGCTTCCATGGGTTCCTTGTCCCAGCTCACCCCCAGAACCTACCTGCGGAGCCTCTGCCTCCCCACACAGACTCTAGGATGCCAGCAAAGGGTCAAGGTCAGGAAGGGGTTTGGGCACAACCCCCCAATGGTTCCCCCAAATTTCACAAAGAAAGGAATCGAGTTGTCAGGTGACCATTATGAATGATTTTTGATGATAGATCACTGTGTGATTTTTGGTCCATGATTCAGAGTTGCAGAACACTGAAGGATATTTTTGCACCAAAATATTTTTTTTTTAAAAATTGTATTTATTTATTTATTTTTGCACCAAAAGATTTTCTACTCCCATCTGCTTGTGTGTTCTCTCAGTTGTAACAATAAAATGACTAAGGAGCAGTCAGGCTTCCTTTTAGCCACATGTAACGGTGAACACTGTGTGGAGGAGAGTTATTTCCAATAAAACATTATTTTTATGTTTAATAACTTTTAAGCATGTAACATGTTCCTGTTGTCTCATTCAATTTTTAGCAAATAATGTTCCAATGTTAATCTAGAAGAAGTGTTTACACAAAGTTATAAAAAAGTAGAATGAAATTTATATACATTAAAATAAATTTTAATTTATATGCCTTTCATTGCAAAGAAGACTGATGGGATGATCACTAAAGAGGCTTAAGAAAAATAGTGTGTTGGGCGGCACCTGTGGCTCAGTCAGTAAGGCGCCGGCCCCATATACTGAGGGTGGCGGGTTCAAACCTGGCCCCGGCTGAACTGCAACCAAAAAATAGCCGGGCGTTGTGGCGGGTGCCTGTAGTCCCAGCTACTCGGGAGGCTGAGGCAAGAGAGTCGCTTAAGCCCAGGAGTTGGAGGTTGCTGTGAGCTGTGTGAGGCCACGGCACTCTACCAAGGGCCATAAAGTGAGACTCTGTCTCTACAAAAACCAACAAACAAAAAAAACTTTAAAATAAAATAAAATAAAAAAGAAAAAGAAAAATAGTGTGTTATGGTAGGGACACCTGAGGGTTTCCACCCAGTGGAAAGAGACGTCGAGCTGAAGGGACGCAAGCAGAATCTTGTCATGGACGAGGCTGCTGGTGTGCTGCTGACAGGAGGGTCACGAGCACATTACACGTCAACTCAGTGTCACCGTCAACACGTGAGGCCGGCCACAGGCGTGAGTCGAGGAGGATGGTGCCAATTCAGTGTGCAATGTCCTCCTCACATTTCAAAGTTGCTGGTGGGTTTCTGAGGAGAGGCCAGTGAATATTATTTATCATTCATCAAAAACGACATAGTTTGCAACCACTTAAACAGGACGTCAAGTTTTAAATGTCAGAGTGTGTGAGGAAGACACAGGTGTTAAAACATCACAGGGGCACGTGCTGAGGGATGAGTGGCCACTGTAGGGACAGACAGGACTTTCCAGGCCTGGTGGCTCCCTCCAGGCTGGTGGGTCTTGGGGAAGGATATGATGGGCTCAGCTAGATCAAGGCTCTTGGAGAGACAGAGGTCAAACCCAGTCACGATCCCGACCCTCCTGTCTCCACTGGGAGTTCCGGGAGGGGCAGGCGGGAGGCGGCAGGGACACAGATGACAGAGGAGCGGCATCGGCAGCCGTCACTGTGAGAGACACACAGTCCTGCCCTAGATGTCCACTTGTCCACATACGTCTGTGTCCATTTAATTGTTTAATCACTGCTTTCTCTCTCAATCCCGTGACTGTGGGAAGCGTCTCAGAAACTGTTAAAAGTGCGGTTTGGCAAACATCTGAGTTTGTCTTTATATCCCCAAGGCACTTCATCAGTTTCTCTTGGGTCCTGCTCCGTTCTCACCTGCAGCGTGTAGGTGATTTGTTCCTGGTTCTCACAACTTCTCCCATTTTCTTTTTATAAAAAATTTTTATTAAGAAACGCAAATCAAAATCCACCCTGAGATACCATCTAACCCCAGTGAGAATGACCCACATCTCAAAATCTCCAAACTGCAGATGCTGGCGTGGATGTGGAGAGAAGGGAACACTTTTACACTGCTGGTGGGACTGCAAACTAGTACAACCTTTCTGGAAGGAAGTATGGAGAAACCTCAAAGCACTCAAGCTAGACCTCCCATTTGATCCTGCAATCCCATTACTGGGCATCTACCCAGAAGGAAAAAAATCCTTTTATCATAAGGACACTTGTACTAGACTGTTTACTGAAGCTCAATTTACAATCGCCAAAATATGGAAACAGCCTAAATGCCCACCAACCCAGGAATGGATTAACAAGCTGTAGTATATGTATACCATGGAATACTATTCAGCCATTAAAAAAAATGGAGACTTTACATCCTTCGTATTAACCTGGATGGAAGTGGAAGACCTTATTGTTAGTAAAGCATCACAAGAATGGAGAAGCATGAATCCTATGTACTCAATTTTGATATGAGGATCACTAATGACACAGTGGGGTGGGGAAAGGAAGAGCAGAGAGAGGGAAGGAGGGAGTGGGGTGGGGCCTTGGTGTGTGCCACACCTTCTGGGGGCAAGACACGATTGTTAGGAGGGACTTTACCTAACAAATACAATCAGTGTAACCTGGTTTCTTATACCCTCAATGAATCTCCAACAATTAAAAAAAAAATTTTATTATCATCATTAATGCTAGTGTTGGTTGCTTGATTAGAGTCTATTTTCTAGCAAGAGGTAACATTAGAAATTGACAGATAGTCTCAGGCCTGCATCCCAAGAGTGTGTGTGCGGGACTGTCACACACACGAGTGACAGGGCCTCCACGGAGTGATGCCTGGGCTGCCACCCTGCCCTTGTGAGACACTTGGGGGGGTCCAGGGTGCAGGAGCCTCCGCAAAGCCGCCTGGAAAACCCGTCCTGACCCTTGAAGTCTTCCATCTTCTCCTCCCAAGCAGCCATGTACCCACTTCCCGCCGGACCACTTTCCACCAATTTCAGGGATCAGAGACACATGACAGGAATCCTGGCAGGACATGGGACTGTCTGACCAGCAGTGGTGGGAGAAAGGGCTTGCGCATTCTGTTGTAAGAGCCCAGGCACTGTGTGTGTCGGGGTTGGCGTGTTGGTTGTGGGGGCTCCTAGCACCTGTATTTCCAGAAAATGTTTGAGAAGCCAGGGGACACCTAGGGGTGCCCCAGTGGGTGGCAGGATGAGTGTACAGCCCTCCCTGCGAAGCCACCATCACAGGAGGTGACCCCGACACTCTTTGTAAAACCCACAGACATCATCAACCTCGGATGGGCAGCATCTGGCAAGGCCTCTGTGTGTCTGTCTACTGGCCCAGGGCTCAAGCTGGCACCTTAGTCTTGGGATTCCACACGGCTGGCAGTTTACCTGTATAGGGACAGCCAGGGCCCTCCCTCCCCAGCCTCTGTTCACCCTAAGCACCAGGTCCCCTGTTCAGGTGTGGTGGTGGCACCGTGGCAGGGCCAGAGACACCCACAGCACAGTGAGGCTGGTGACTCTTTGCCCAACCTCCTGCAGACCCCGATCCACCCACACGGCCAGAACAAAGCGAGTGTGCTACCACTGACACATGAACACCATCTGGTGAGAAAGCCCTCCAATAATTGAATGTGATATTATAATTTTGGTGCTTTTATCCTGGCGTCGCGGGCTGCCCACTCCCCAGCTGCACTTCACAGCCCTATTCTGCAGCGGTGGCCCCTCGGACAGCACAGTGCCGGGCGATCAGGATCGTTCCTGGGAACACATGCGCAATGGGCCTGCTTATAATTGATCATTAAGATCAATCGTTTCCCCAAGCATCCCAAGCATTTCCCACCACACATGAAAAGCAGCCTCTCTCAAATACGGCCAGACACAGCATTTAAGTTTAATTAACTGACAAGGAATTTCTCTGCTGGTGATGTAAGCAGTAGGTATCTATTCATTAATAAAAAATAATTATCAGGCAATGATCACATAATATGACTCTCAAGTAGCTTGTGAATGGAAGACGCTTTAAAAATACGCAAACTAGTGATGGGAAAGGGACATTAGGACTCTATATCCCTCCAAGGTTTGTCTCTCACAGCTGTCAGGAGCCCCATTTCCCAGATGCCACGTAAGGCCCTTCGCCCTTCTCCCCAGCTGTGGGAGGCCGCGTGCAGTGTCCTGCTCTCCCAGTTTCTAAGGTGAATGTCCCTTTCCTGCTGACCTGCCAGGCCTGCCTTGTGTAGACTCAGGAGGGGATGTGAGACTACGGCAGACGCCTGTGGTTAGGACTGAGGAGCTGGCCTTCCTGTCCCTCAGCAGAGACCTCTCCACCTGGCCATCTAGGGATGGGCCACCTGCAGATGCTGACTCAGTCAGAATCTGTGCGTGTTCTGTGCTCCAATCACAGACACAATTCTTAAAATAAGATAAATAATTCGTGCGAAACCACTTTTAAAACAACATACTTTCTAACCATGGCTGGTTATTGTCCAGATAACTGATATTATCAGGAAGCATTTTGCTTGTAACATTTAAAACATATTTTGAATCCACCCAGCCACTGAGGGGCATAATAGTTTATGGACCCCAGGGGGTGGGTGACAGAGGCCAGCCAGTAGGCAGCTGAGGCGAGACTGTCTGCTGACCACAGGTCTCTGCAGTCACCCACCCTTGGGCAGAGCATGTCAGAGGGAGCCCTGGGAGGCTGAGCAGAGGAAGTGGGCCCTCCCCGACTTCGCCCAGTGCAGAGATGGTGGTGGAGGAAACCCCCGGCAGGCCCCGGCAGGGCTGTGAGGAGCGGCAGGGCCCCTGCTTCCGTATCTGCACAGCCTGGTGAGGGTGTCACTGAGACCCCAGATGCGGCTGCTCCCTGCCCTGCTTTTGTGTGGGCTGGGGACACTGCTGGCCACTAACCCATCTCACAGGAGTGAACCACAAGGACGCACCTCTGGGGTCAGGCATCCTTTGATCTCCGTGCAAGATGGTTGCCATATGGAGAAACAGAACCATTAGTACACGATGAATCTGCACTTAAAATAATCTTCATCTTGTTCAACTTTTCCCTGCAATTCTACATTAGAGGAGAAATTTATCATGTGCCGTGATGGGGGGGGAAGCTTTTGGAGGGAGGGAGCTCACCTCTGGCGGGAGGAAAGGTGCCGTGTCACTCAGTGGAGAGGACCATCGGCTGGTGGGGGGGAAAGAACACATACGGAACGAATTTATGGAAAATATCTGCTGATTGATCTGTTTATTACTCAGACGTGGGGGAAAGAGGAAAATAGGTTAGAATCTTCTTTTGAGTTTGACTTGGGCCCCCAGCTCTGAACACAAGCCTTTCTTCTCAGTCCGGAATGGAGCCTCTGAGGTTTACATCATGACAAAAAACACACTGAAAATCACATGTTTTTAAAATATTCTATCACACACTGGAATTCTGATGTGTAGAGATGAAGATAAGGTTAACGTGGGTGTGTCTGGCACAAAATAGATACGATTGAAACGATACCTGCGTATTTATATTTGACCTAGTTGGTCAAGCACAAACTTACTCAAAAAGAAACGTCATGAACTGTTAATCAATTTTTTTTTAATGAAAATTTTTAGATAAACCTTCTAAGTATGAAAATAAGTGTCTTTTGTAAAGAATTTAGCTCAAAAAAATACCCAGGCAGTATGTTTAAAATTCATTTCTGGCAGGAACAAAGGATGAGTCATAAGCAACAGAATCTGCCAATCCTGCTATCAGGATGAATTCACGCCTGCACTTCCCACTGCTCTGCAAACGGCAGCAATTTGGCAGCTATGTGCATGTGTCTGCCATGCAATGCAACGCTGTTGCTCACATCCCGGCTCCCTGCGGGGACCTAGGAGGATGCGGGGCCCCAGAGAGGATATAGGCTCTGGGAGGATAGGGGGTCCCAGGAGGATTCTGGGCTCTGGGAAGGACGTGGGGCCACGGTTTGGATGCACTAAGAAAGCAGTGGTTTAGGGAGCGCAACCCTAAACCACAGGTTGTGGCCCAACACTGTCATATAAAGGACAGGGATTTCAAGGAAGGGTCCATCCAATGCAACGTGGTTTGATCCCTTGATTCTGTTGTCCATTAAACAGTGACCTAGAACTCCCAGGTCATATGTTTCCTGAATCTGGCATCAGAATAGTAATACAAATAATTCTTCACTGAGAATGCTAGTTTGGAGGGAGAGGGGAGGGAGGGTATTTGGTGGGACCTCACCTGATGTGCACAATGCAAAGGTCAAAACTATTTAGAGTAGAGATGTCTTAACACAACAAAAAAGTAAGTGAGGTGAAGGTCATGTTAACCAGTTGGATGTAAGCATTCCAAATTGTATATAAAATCAGCACATTGTACCCCATAAATCCACTAATGCACATAGTTATGATTTAATAAAAAATGCAATAAAAACAAAAAAAATAGTGTTTAAAACAAAATTGGGAGAGACTTTAATTCCATTTTGCTAAAGTTAGAGATTTTTTTTTTAAAGGGAATTTGAGAGCTGTGATGTGGCACTATCTCCTCTGTAAGGAGCGGCTGAGAGTCAACAATCTGGGTTTCAATATCTGCGGCCATCTCCCTGGACAGGCTGCTGTGAACAGGAGCAGGTGACACACCTGCGCAGGTAGCTGGTCTTGTGTTAGGAAGTCGCGTTAATATTGAGAAGCTGCCAGCCTGTGATCCAAATTTGTTGCATTCACTACACACTTTTTGGGAAGCAATAAAAGTAGTTAGTAAAGTCACCAAAATTGAGATTTAACAAGTGTTATTAATACAACATAAAAAGCCAGCCTTCGAGAATAATTTCTTCTCCTCAGCTTTTCCTCGGTTTCAGTGGTTTTTAGGATCTGTTAACAACACCACCAAGTGCTGTCTCAACTGCGAACAGGGGTCCTGACAGTGCTGTGCTGGGCCCCTTCACAACAGACCCACAGGCACCTGGCACCACATCCAGCTCCCGTCTTCCTGATGCCACGTCACTGCGGCCACTCCATGCGGGCACCAGGAAGGGCCTGCCTCCCAAGTGTGTACCAGGGAGTTGTGGGGAGGTGCTGGTGGCCCTGTGACCTTTGTCCTGGAGGGAGTGGGACACACCCCTGCCAAGGCTGGGATGCACCCTCCTGAAACACACTCACCAAAGAGCCATGCCACCCGGTGACAGGGTGTCCCCAGTGACGTGACAGGAGCTGCACACTGAGGAGCACAAGACTGTCACTTCCTAACAACCTCCCAGCAGGTGCTGCTCTCCACAGCACCTGCACAGGGATCCCGTCCAGCACAGTGGTCCCTCCTGTCACCAGCTCCCAGCAGTAACCAGCCTGTCAGTGCTGAGGTCCCCACCCACCCGTCTTCCCCAGGTGAGTTCCAGCCCCGACCTCTTACCTGCCCACACCTTTCATAGAGAAGACTTGTTTCTATGTGAACATTTTCCTCACTCCCTAAAGCTGTTTTGTTTTCACCAATCCACACCAAAGCCTCGAGTTGGGGGCCATCCTCTGCGACTGGAAGGACAAGGGATGCTTCCTTCAACGGATCCAGTGGTTTGCTCCACACCTTCCCCCTGAGACGTCACCAAGTAGCTGAGGTTTCGAGTGCCAAGCATCCGGCGTTTTCCATGGGCCACATAGGAACGTGCAAGTGCTAAGTATCTGGCATTTTCCACGGGCCACAGTGAACGTGGACTCCTCACCTGCCCCTGAGGTTGGCCGGGGCGTAGGGCATGTCCAAGGAAGACCCTTGGACTTGGAGCAGGAAACGTAGACACAGCTAACCCAGTCTCCCTGGCCTTATGTTCCTGCATCTGAAACAGGCTTACATGTTGAATATCTGTGTGCAAAGGAGAAGGAATGATGACAGATAAGGCTCAATCCCTGCCTCAGGACACACGGCCTAACAGACAAGGACACGATGACAGTGTCACAAGGTGTGCACTGCACAGGTGTGTGAGCACCGAGGCAGGTGCCATGTTCCTGTGTGAGAAAGAAGCAAGAAAGGAGAGGAAACCAAGGCTGAGGGTCCCACCCGCGAGAGGCTCAGCCATTCGTGCTGCCGGAGACTCGGGACACCCCACAATACCTTCCTGAAACAAGTGCCTGGAAGACCTGTGAAATATCAGGAAGAAGTGTTGAAAAATATTTTAACAGAATCTATACTTAGGGCTATTATTACATCACTGATGCAAGAAAAACATGAAGGTTATTTCTTTATATCTCCCTTCCTCTCCTTGTGAATTCCTCTAAGTCTAAGGGCAGCACTGTGAGTAGACATGCATTTGTACCTGTGTGCATGTGTGTGCGCACGTCTCTGTGTATGTGTGTGTGTGTGTCTGCGTGGTGGATCCCCGAGGATGCAGAGCTGGTGAGAGATCCTACAACCTGGTGACCTGTTCCAGTCCCAAGGATTCCTGCAGAAACTGTGTGTCTGGTAATTATTATTCTCACCCTATTAGCATAATGATAGCCTGCCTCCCTGGCACTGCATTTTTATCCGTAATCTCCCAGAGGTCTTTAAGCTTGTTAATAATCATTACAGATAGCCAATGAAGTGAATCACGGCTAAAATGAACTCACCTGAACTAAAAAGATTAACCCTACTCAAGCCTGAAGTGCCCCATAAGTATTCATCAAAAATCTCTTCCTATCAGCAAATAAGAAATAAAGAGAGTTACCGGGAAATTACCCCAGGTGGGAACACGTATTTTCCTCTCGGTGAATGAGTTCCAAGTGATTCCATCTTTAATTAACATGAGCAGACGTCACCCTGCAGATGTGGGAGGGAGTTTCTTGGGCCTCAGATGCTGAGAGATACCTGCCAGCCACCATGACGCCATACGAATCAGCAGGTCCGGCAATGGGGTACTAAATTATATTAACACACTCGTAGGCTGCAGTTTAATCAACTCGTTTTTCTTCCCCTTTTCTTATTCTTCTTCTCAATCTTACTCTGAGCATAAGAAATTCTGCTTCTGATTCTAGTGCCCAGGCTGTTCTGACTGACGCTGGCTTTTGGCCATGCTGAGCTTCCTGTCGGGTAGAAGAATTTAGACATCGGTGCCTGTAGAAGTCAAGTTAGGTGTCTGTGGCCCCCAAATTTATCCTAAGCACTTCCAAAATCCTATCACCTTCACCAACCTGTCATCCCTACTGCTTAGTTTGGCCTCTCAAGAAAAAGAAAAAAACCTTTTTAAATCTGTTCAAGTTTTATTCCTTATTCTCTATTGTGAAGAGATCATGAGAGTCTAATAAATACCCTTTTTGAAACTGCAAGAAATTACATTGCATATGTTTACTAGAAAACCAGTGCATGTTTGTTGCAGGAAACTTAGAGACTACAAGTGAGAAATAAAGTGGTAGGGAGCAAGAAAAGAATGAAAATAAAAGGAAAAGGGAAAGATAAAAGGAACTATGGGTTTCCAAACCTGTCACCCCAACAGATCTGTTTAATACCTGGTGTGTGCTCTTGACTTTCATGTGCCCGTCTTCTCCCGACAGATCTGTTTAATGCCTGGTATGTGCGCTTGGCCTCTGTGTGCCCGTCCTCTCCTGACAGATCTGTTTAATACCTGGTGTGTGCACCAGAAAGTTGCTCTTTCATTGTGTCCTAACTCTCTTTTCCCTAAAAAGTTCCATTTCTTGGCAGCCTTGGAGGTGCTCCCTCCAGGGCCACTTGAACTTGCTCAGCCTTCAGTTCCAGCATCCTGGAAATTTGCAAATCTCCTCTCAGAACTCACCTGCTTCAGTTTTCAGGCTGCTTCCAATTGTGATGGTCCCCACATAAGCGTCACCTTGCGATGTTCAACCAGAAGACCATTTAGTGACAAGGGGCATTCCCCAAGCTCAAGAGAAGAAAGAAAACCCAGCACCCTGTTGAGCTTGGAAGAAAACACAATAACTCCGTTTAAGGCTTCTCAAATCTTTGATTTACACACTTAAAAAAATCAAAATGTAAGAATCACACTTTCCAGTCTGTTGGAAGTGATTCAATCTTGCGGTGAGTTCTCAGTGGTTGTGAGTAGTGACCCTGAAAACCTACACTGCTCTTTGCAAAATCCAACTGTCTTCAAATAAGCCCTTCTGGTCACTCGCAGCTGTGGCTCTTCAGCCTTTAAATGGAAATCCTACTGTTGACAGCTCATCATTCTAAATTATGACCACCGGCGTCTGCACATCCTGAGACTGGAATCCAGCTCCCACCAGACTGGCAGTTCCTGCTTCTTACTTTTAAACTTTTAGACTTTGTAGCCCCCACTGAGCAAAAGCTCAGAAACACTCTCGCAATAAATACTGAAATGGAAGGATAAACAGAAGGAAGGTCATAAACGGCAACTCTCGGGCTAACGAAGTAGGTGTCATGCTCTCCTTCATGTTCAAAATGCGTCACACGGACCCGTCTCCCCAGTTAGGAAACGGTGTACAAACAGTTTCTCCACTGCCTCTGTAAAAACAGCTCCAGCTTAGTTATAAAACTGCCTGAACTCTATTAATATCTCATTATTTCCTAACGTTGCTTGCCTTATTATCTGGACCTTTGGTAGCAACAGGCTCTCAAGAACACATTCGCAGGGCCCCCACCAGCTTCAAATGCTAGGGGCAGCCACATACTTAGTGTCAACACAGAGACGCAATTCTGTCTGCCTGGGAACTTATTTCCTTAGGCACAGAAGTCCCAGGGACCTGTGAAGAAGGGGGGACATGAGAAGGTGGCGGAGCCTGTGTGAGCCAGGGCCTACCAGCACCTGTGACCTACCAGTATCCAGGACCTAATAGCGCCCAGAACATACCAGCACGGAGGACAAGCACCCGGGACCAAACAGCACCCTGGATCTACCAGCTCCTTGCACCTACAGGCGGGGCCTGGGCACATCAGCTCCCGAGACTTCCCAGTGCCTTGGACCTACCAGTACCCGGAACTTACAAGCGCCCTGGACTGCCCAGCATGTGCTGCAGCCCGTGGCGAGGCAGAAGGCACATACAGGAAGTGCTTAGGGTGTGTGGACGCTGCTTGTGCCTGAGGCGGAGAGTGTGGCTGTCAGCCTGGGTGCACACAACACCTGTGGACCTTGTACATTGTCAGGGTCCTCCAGAGAACCAGATGGGAGGATGGCTATGCCAATTACACCCATGGCTATGATCTATGACACATGTGTATCATCTTCCGCCTTACATACATGTGTACACACACACACATCCACACCTATAGGGAGAGAGATTACAGGCATGGGTGCCTCAACAACAGGGACACATTCTGACAAGTGTGTCAGTAGGTGGTTTCATCACGCAGAGGAACTCACCCAAACCTGGATGGGGCAGCTGCTGCACACCTGGGCCGTGGTGCGGCTTCCTCTCTGGGCCGCACAGCTGGGCCGTGGTGCAGCTCCCGCTCCGGGCTACACACTCGGCTGTGGTGTGGCTCCCACTCTGGGCTGCTCAGCTGGCCGCGGGGCAACTTCCTCTCCGCGCTTCACAGCTGGGCCGTGGTGCGGGTCCCGCTCCAGGTCGCACCCCTGCATGCACAAGGCCTCACTGAGCACTGCAGGCGACTATCACAGCACGGGTCCAAAGCATCGGTGTTCTCCATCCAAGCGTAGGACAGCCACAGTAAAGACACAAAAATAAACGTGGGCCACTTGTGCCAGCATTTACCATGAGTGAGCTTGCAGCTCTGAAGTTTCTCTGGGTGAGCCAGGGAGGGAGGGAGTGAGTGTGCAGGCCGCGGACGTTTCTGTGCGCTGCTGGGCTCCGTAAAACTGCACCCTTGGGCCACTCTGAACTTGTGATTTCTTTTTTTTCTTCAATAATAATTTTCACTTCCTATAACTTTTTTACTTTGTAACTTTTTAGTACTTGTTAACTTTATACAAGCAGTTCCCAGATTACAAACAAGATTGGTTCTGTAGGTTTGTTCTTAAGTTGAATTTGTATGTAAGTTGGAACAGGTGTGTTTACCTATTACCGCTGTTGGTTAATGTGAAGGGTGTGTCAGTTAGATGTTTGTAACTTGGGGACTGCCTGTGTAGCTGTACAAAGGTATTTACTTTCTTTATAGCCTTATCCTGATGACACACACGTGTCATAGATCGTAGCCATGGATATAACCGGCATAGCTGTCCTCCCATTCGGTTCTCACTGAGTGTTTTGTCCCACTAGGTGTGTCCTCGCCACCCTGCCGGGGACATCACTGGGACCTGCACCAAGCAAGGATCGTGGGACCAGGCAAGGGAGGGGGCATCGTCCCTCGCAATGCCACGTGATGACTGGATTTATTTAAATTGACAAGCTTTATTTAAATTTTTTAAATTCTCTTTTCTGGTTTTCAACATTTTGTTAAAGACTAAGGTCTGGACACACACTGGCTCAGCCTGCACGGGGTCAGGATCATCTGTGCCTTTGTGTCCAGTGCCACCTCCCACGCACTGGAAGGTCTGCAGGGCAGTGACAGGCCTGGAGCTGCTGCCTCCCGTGATGACAAGGCCTCCTTCTGGAGACCTTTTGAGGGACCTGCCCAAGGCTGTTTTACAGTTAACTGCACTTTTTTCCATAAGTAGGTGTATACGCTGGAATAACAATGCCCTCCTTCCTCTGGCGTTCACTTTCACATACATAAGCCAGCACCACCCGCACTTAGCATTGCTGTCGAGCATGAAGCACCTGGCTGTGCAGGGGTGTGGCTATACCAGCGTCACCCCAAACACAGGACTAATTACCATGATAATCTCATGTGGGGGCTGAGCACACGTGGCCCATGATTGACGTGGTGTCGTTCCACAGTACAGGACTGCACTTATAAAGATTCACTGCAAGGTGTCAGCTTGCACAGGGGAACCAGTAAGTTTGCATCTACCGGGCAGGTGCCCTGAGGCAGGCTGGGAGGGCTCCAGGTGGAATTCCTTCCTTCCCAGGGAAACCTGATGTGCTCTCCAGGCCTTTCCACTGGTGGGCAAAGACCACGTGCATTACTGAGGAAACCCTCCCTTGCACGAAGCCTACTGATTGTTCACGGCACCCATGGAATAGCTCACAGACACACTTGGCCTGGCCTGTGATTGAGTGTCTTGGCTTGCCCACATTGACACGTGGAACTGACCATCAGGTGTTAACAATCTGGGGACACCAGGCTCCCCTCCTCTGTAGCAGGGGACTGACCTATGGCTCCATCTTGCAGGGCACCTGGGGAAAGAACAGGGGTGAAGAACTCTGGTCTCCATCTTACTCTCCTATGTGAGTAAGACTCTGGGGTCTTGGCCACTCACAGGGCTCAGGCGAGATGACCTCCTCCCATGCAGGAGGGAGCACTGCCTGTCCACTCCCCAGCCCAGGAGCAGCTGGCTGGACATCACCTAGGCATGGGCCGGGCAGACAGGGCAGGATGAAGGAGGGAGCCTCTGGGCAGGAGAGGTGAACGCCAGAGGCAGGAGAGCAGCAGAAGGACATGAGTACACATGTGAAGACAGGGAGGCCCAGGAGCACACTGTGGTGCATTTCCACGGCAGACTCTCCCTCGTCCCTGAGACTGAGCCATCTGCAACAGGCAGCCACGTATGTGAGCTACACCAGCATAATAACTGAGCAGCAGAACCCAGGGCCCCAGGGCCACACGGGCCCACAGGGTCACGTAGGCACACATGGTCACTCAGGCACACAGAGCCACACGGGCCCACAGGGCCACACAGACCCATGGGGTCACGCAGGCCCAAGCCAGCAGAGCCAATGTCTGACCTGAAGGATTAGCCACACTGTGGACACGGGAGTGTTTTGTGACCAGGTGGTGGCTACAGGGATGTCCTGAGGTCATAAGAACTCAGCCACCCTGGGCTCTGTGCACTTTTCTGTATAAAATTAAAAGTTCAGGGGAAGAAAGGAGACATGCCTACCCTAAAGCTTCCTCGATGCCTTTGAACTTCACTTGTGCCTTAGGCTAAATTCTTGTAGCATGGATAAAAACATCACCTGAAGAATTAAACACATTCTCACATGTCACTCAGGTGATCATAACGAGGGGCACTGACAGGGGCCTATTATCTCCCATCCAAAGACAAAAGCAGCCAGGTACAGGGAGATGGAGCTATGATCCCCCAGCAGGGCTCCTCCACAGGGACAGGACCCCACCAGCAGGACCCCTTCCACAGGGACAGGACTGCACTAGGAGGGACACACAGAGATGTGCCTGGCTTGTCATCCAGGGTCACTTGTCATCCTCAGTGCTGAGCGCAGACCATAATCATATGTACTCCTTCGATTTTTAGGTGGGGAGGAAGTCAGGCAGGTGCCCCATAGAGGAAGTGGTGAGGGGTGAGGAGTGGGAGCCAGTCCTGCTGCAGACAAGAGCCTGCACTGTCAGAAACCCACAGGTAGAGGCTGCTCCCTGGTCGGAGCCCCCCAGGGACCTGAACTGACCTGGAGCTCATTACCATGTAAGCAGCATCACGGCTCTGACCCCCAGCAGGTTTTTCATGAGGGATTCTTAGAAGACACAGGTGTAGAAAGATACAGGTGTGTAATTCCAGCCTGTGATGTGACCTGTTATGTGACCTGTTGTGTAAATCCAACCTGTCAATCACCCAACCAATCTGGCCCAGGAGAGACGGGACAAACTAGTGAGCACATGACAGCCTATGTGAGTAAGACTCTGGGTCTTGACCACTCACAGAGAATGACCCGTCTCTCCCTCTGAGACGCTCTTTCACTCTGCAGTAAATGCTGGGTGCATGGGGTTGCTTTGCACTTGTGATCAGTCTGTCATGGGTGGGACTCCCCACGAGGGCTCGCTCCTGACCCTGGGACCCAAGGCCCGGGGAACACAGAGACGGTCCCACCACAGCTGCTCGGTCCCTTCCAGCCCAAGTGCACTGGTTTGTGATTAAGAGGTCACACTGGCACCTCAAGCGTCCTTTCTGTTATCAAAACAGGAACTGTGTAGGTGACGAGCGGGGCACCTGTGAGGCCTGTGTCTACCTGGCCTGGGGGGTCCTTTGCCAGCCAGGCAGAGGGTGTGGGGTTGCAGGTGGACTGTGAGTGAACCTCGCCTGCCCTGGTCAGCCTGCATGGAGGCTCCTGTGATGTGGGGCCAGGCCAGCGCACCAAGGGCAGGCCACATAGTCAGGGAAAGTGAACATTTCTTTAAATGAGCAAAGTGTTAATGATGGATGGAGTTTTAAATAAAAACTAAAAGTAAAATCAGAAGAACTGATGGAGGAGGTCCCAGATAGCAGGCAGACTATCAGTTAAATCATAGAAGTATTTACTATAATGTAAGAAACGTCTGTGCCAGCAAGGATGAGTGGGAAGACACTGGGCAGATCTAGACGGGGCTCCAGTGGTCAATGCAGGGGTCCAGGGCAGGTTCCAAGGAGCCCAAATCCTTTCTGCCTCACCAGCACCAGCTCCCACTCCAACACACACACAGACGCTACAATCTATTTACAAGATATGAGCTAAAAACTGAGCCACAATGTCTTTTGTCAGAATTTGCTATGCAAAATCAATTTGAAAATGGCAGTGAAAAAATTCTACTTTAATACACAATGTTCTGTTCGAGCCACGCCGTTTAAACGAGGGGTGAGAACCACTAGGCAGGCAGGCCGAGCGGGTAGCCGGGGCTGATTACACCCACCCAGCTCTTCTACATCCGTTTCAAATTCCAATTATTCTTCCACTTTCTTCAACACTGTTTGTAAGAAGCATTAATTGATAATGGTGCATACTTATTTTGGCCTCACTACAAAAAGATGGACTGTCTTTTCCAACCCAGTAGAGAAAAGGGAGGCCTGGCCACGCAGACACGCAGCACACGGTCAGATCCAGGCTGCACTCCACTGTTTACACATAAATTACAGTGAAACACTGTTGGCAGCGCCACCCGTGCTAACGATGGCTGCACTGCCACTGTGTGCCCAATTACAGGGTGTAAAATATCACAGTCGCACCACACAGCACAATTCCGATCTGCCGGGAGGATTAGCAGCCCAGGATGCCAAGAAGAATTCAAATGCGAAACAGGGCCTTAACTTACTGGGGAGAAAATAAGCCAAATCCATCCTAATAAAATCATTTGGACAAATTTCTGAAACATCAGCTCCAGTCTATCTGTCACTGTTCACGGGCATAAAGCTTACTTAGGTGCAAGTAAAAATAGGGGACTCACTTCCAGAATGAATTGATTCCGGCATTTAGATTCATTTTAAAATGACACACTTATAATTTTGACTCAAACCGTACAAAAGCAATTCATGTAACCAAAACATTGTAGCCCCATAATTCTGAAATAATAAATAAATTAATTAATTAATTGAATAAGATGAAGAGGGCAGCAGCAAGCTGAGCACATTGGGTAGACAAAATTATGTAATTAAAATTTGATAATTAAAAGCATTAAAAGAACAATAAAAATGAACTCCAGATTTTCAGCTAATTTCAAAGAACTAAGAAAAGGTCTAAAGTATTCTGATTTCTCTTAAGGGAATTTAACGTCTCAGCTGTCCCTGCCTGTTTCTCAGCGTAGGGGAGCTGTGAGCCCCGACCCTCAGCCGCCTGTCCCCTGCAGCTCTGTGCTCTCCCCGGCACAGCCCCACCCCGGCTGCACTCTTCCCACTGAAGGCTGTTGTCCTGGCCATGTCTTCCACAGAAACTTCTATGATCCAAACCCCTAGAGGCAGTAGCTTTCCTTTTAAACAGACTTTCTTTTCCTGAATACTTTCAGGTTCTCAGTAAAATTGAACAGTGAGTACAGAGGGTCCCCATCTACCCTGCGCCCACAGCCACAGCTTCCACCCATCAGCATTCCATACCTGCCTGGTAACCACACGGGCGTGTCATTGTCACCCAAGTCCCTGCTTCACACTAGGGTTCAGTCTTGTGTGGTTTCTCAGATGTATGGTGACATGTGTCTGGTATCACAGCATCACAGGAGCAGATTCGGTGCCCAAGAGGCCCTGGGCCCGTGGTCCTCCCTCCCTCCCAGCCCTGGCAGCCACCCTCCCCTCGCTGTCCACATCTGCTGGCTTCCTCCAGAAAGTCGGAGCTGGTGGGTCAGGCAAGGTGCCCCAGAGTACAGCCAGTAGGAGATGGACACACACAAATACACACACACGCGGGCACGTATGTATGCTCACACGTACACACACACACACACACTCAAACACATATATACACATACACACATATGCACACTCATACATGTGCACGTATGCACACACATATACACATACACACACACTTGCACACACATTTTAAACAAGGAATTGGCTCACAGGGCCCTGGAGGTACAAGGCCCGAGACCTGCAGAGAGCATCCCCAGAGCTGAGCATTCTGGTTGGAGTCCCAGGCAGGAGGAGGCTCCTTCTCATCCAGGGGAGGGTCAGCCCTTGCACAGACCCATGGACACTGCCACACCAGGAGGGCAATGGCTTTGCTCCACCCATAGTTTCAAGTATCCATCTCCTCCATAAAGTGGCTCACAGGCACCTCCAGGACAGTGTGACCATGCTTTGGGCACCCTGGGGCCCAGCCAAGTTGACACACAAAGTGACCATCACAGCCAGCGTCCTACTGTGTGACACCTCCCCAGATGGCTGCAGCCCTGGTTCCTCTAGCTGATCACCACACACTGGTGGCTTCAGTAGCAGACAGTTGCTTGTTGGATCTGGGGCTGCAAGCGTAAGAGCAGTGAGCACACACTTCAGGTTGCAGACCAACATCTCATCTGTCCTCAAAAGGTGACAGGAGAGAGGAAGAAAACAGGTTCCCCCTCCCCAGGCCTCCTCTAAAGAGGGCGCTGAGCCGGTCAGCCCAGATCACCACACTGTGGTTAGGGTTTCACCATGTGAACGGGGTGCACAGCCCCAGTGCTCAGCAACCTGCATTTCCGGTGCCTCGAGTCTGTTCGTGACGTCAGAGCGCATTGTGTCTGCGTGCCGAGTAACACTCCCCAGCACGATTGCCACGTCCCTTTGTCCCTCCTCCCACTGAAGGATACCTTGCTCGCTCCCGAGTTTTGGCATCATGAGTAAAGCTGCTATGAACAGCCGCGTGCAGGGTTTTATGTGGATGTCAGTTTTCCTTTCATTTGGGAAACGCCCAGAAGCACCCCTGTGGGACCCTGGTGAGAGCGCGCAGTCCTGTAATAAACTTCCAGGTAGACTCCAGAGTGGCTGTGCCAGTCCACATGGCCGCTGGAAGGCAGGGGTGTTAAAAAATCATTTCTCATGGACCAGCCAGGCCCTCCCTTGGGGTCTAGTTGTGTCATCTCCTGGGCACCCTCTATTCCATGTAGGAGAAATTCCTGCAGTGCCCCTACCATCCCACACTGGGCAGCCTAGGGCCCACCCCTCTCTGACCACACCATAAATGCCTACGTAGCTGCCGGCGAGTGAACACATGGGCCCAACACCTGGAAGGCCCCTGCGTCCTGTGTTGACAGCTCTATGCTCCACTCCTGCCCCGGACAGCCACAGCCTCGCTCCCTGTTCTCTTGGATGGTCCTAAGCCCCATCTTCCCCCAGAGGGGTTCTTGGATCAGGTGTGCTGTGTCTTCACCTGCCCCCGTGGCCTCCCTCCGGCCTGTTCTCTGGACATCGGCAGCAACCTCCAGGTGCCCTCCAGGGGCTGCATCAGGAGAACCTGGGTAGTGGGCACCTGCACGGGTGGGCAGGTGGGCGGCTCTGTCCACACTCGCCAGAGGAGGGAGAGCAGGGGGCTGGGGGAGGCGAATGCTGGGCCTTAACACCATGAAGGTGATTTTGAATTTTTGTTTAAAGTTTTGATTTATGATTTTAAATTTATGCTGTTTATAGGAAAATTTATATAATGCTTTTAGGTTTTCAATTTGATTTCTTACCCACGTAGTCATTTTCTTATCTCAGTGCGGGCAGCTATGATTTGTCACGAGAAACTAGAAGCAGACGGTGCCGAGCTCCACAAGTTCCCACCAGAAAACAGAGCCTAGGACATGGCTCAGAGTTGGGGTGCCCAGCGTGGTCCCGGGTCCTGGCCTGACTCGGGTGTCGTCCCCATCACAGTAGTAAACGAGTGCTCTTCCTGGATGACCCCCGATGACTGGTGGGTGCCACTCACTCCAGCAGGGTGGGCTGACCTCATGTCTCTCTCCAAGCACTGTCCCCCTCTGATCTGCTGCAAGGGGAGAGACCAACAGCCACACCCCAGTGCTTTAGGAATTTAAAGTGTCGACCTTTTAGCACCTAGAAGAGGCAGCGACCATCTCCCACTTTATAGATGAGGAAACTGACCCCCAGACAGGGACAGTGCTGGACTGTGAGTTCAGGCCATCCGGCTGGGTCTGCCTGGAGCCAAGAGGGACTTGTGAATTGTCAGCACTTCAGGGTACCCCCTGGGAGCAGCACACTTGCTCTCAGACTGTCCAGGGGGATATGTCCCATCTCTGCACACTGGCCATGGACAGGAGCCCAGTGGCGGGCATGGAGGGGCTCACCAGAGACATGGAGGATCCAGTGAGCCCCCAGAGCGGGTAAAGCACCCCATCTGTGGACAACCCCATCCTTCTCCGCTCCTCCAAAATGACCTTTCAGATTTCAGACATCCCATGTTAAAGCCCCAAATGCACACGAGACAGGTGGCTCTGTCCTGAGGAGAGGCCACCAAGGGCTCAGGCTGATCCAAGCCAGCCTCCTGGGTGGACAGGAAAGGTCCCAGCCCAGGTCCTCAGCCCTGCATCTATGTGGCACAGAGGGACTTCCCAGATGACAAAGCCTCTGAAGCAGGGACTAATCGCGTAGCCCAGGTGCCTCTGTCAGATAGCAAGGATAGTGGCCTGTGTGCCTGGAAGCAAGGTCGGGGCACAAGTGTTCAGATCCCATCCTGGGCACACATGGGGCAGGATGAGGCTAGGCCACCACCCAGCGCCAGGCCACAAGAGAGTACGGTGGGTAACAGCCAGGTTGGGCCATCACATGCAGGGCCGAGGGGAGGCAGAGCCCTGGCTGACAGGTGGAGGGGCCCAGGCTGACCTCAGAAGGGCCTCTGCTGAGCTGACCTCTGCCCCATCAGGGATGGCTTCCATGTCCCCTCATGGCAGAAAGAAGTCCAGAGTGCCTTCTCCGAGTGTGCAGGAGGAAGGCAGAGAGCTGGGAGGCCTCTCATCTTCTCGGTAAAAAACCATGAGGAAGGGAGGCGCCTGTGGCTCAGTCGGTAGGGCGCCGGCCCCATATGCCGAGGGTGGCGGGTTCAAACCAGGCCCCGGCCAAAACTGCAAACAAAAAATAGCCGGGCGTTGTGGTGGGCGCCTGTAGTCCCAGCTACTCGGGAGGCTGAGGCAAGAGAATCGCTTGGGCCCAGGAGTTGGAGGTTGCTGTGAGCTGGGTGAGGCCATGGCACTCTACCAAGGGCCATAAAGTGAGACTCTGTCTCTACAGAAAAAAAAAAAAAAACCATGAGGAAAGAATTGCTACAACCCTGTCACTGCAGATATGTAGCCGTGGCCCCATCCTGAATGTAGTTAACTGATGGGGGCCCCCAGAAGACATGTGCCCACCCCAATCACCAGAGTCCATGAATGAGCCTTATTTGGGGAAAAATATCTTTCTATAATTGAGAGGGAGAGGCCACCCCGGACTTCTTAGCTGGGCCCTGAATCCAATATCAAAGGTTCTTCTAAGAGAAAAGCAGAGATGTGACCCAATGTGGGAGGAGGAGGTGAGGTGCCACAGAGGCAGCCTGGAGCAGTGCGGCACCACCCAGAGCTGTGGGAGGTGAGCCCTTGTAGGTCTGGTGACTCATGGTGACAAGGCACTCATACGCTTTTAAGGTGACGTGGGCTGGACACGTTTCAATCCTTTAATATCAATGAAGCCACAATAAGAAGTGATGCTCCCTCACAGAGCACCCTGGGGTCTCCTGGCTCAGAATCCCCTGTGGCTTCGTGAAAATGAAGTTCCCTACATCACCCCAGCCTGGCTCAGAGGGCACTGGGAGCTCCTTGGCATGCACAGCTCTGCCTCTCCCAGCTCCTCCAATCTACTGACCCAGCTCCCCCAGGCACAGGAGCCTTGCTGGTCATCAAATCTAATGCTCCCCATTTAAGTACACAAAGTTTAACTTTTCACATTCAAATCCACTGATATTTTGAATAGGCAATGTCTGGAGCAAAGTTCAAAAGGCACACAGGAATGTGTAGTCCCGTCAGCCGCCTGCCAGGCTCCCTCCCAGCCACCAGAACTGCTGTGGCCAGGCCTGTCTGGGGCAGACGCTAAGCTCCCCGGTGAGGCCACTGCGCTGAGGGGAATCCCCTGCCCTGTCTTGAGCCCTACTACACTTGGTGGGGATGTGGACTCCATTCTGGGGTGCAGGGCCGGAAGGTGCTTGGGGCTGTTGGAGAGGACCAGAGCAATGTGGCTCCAGAGCCAGTCAGGTCCCTCCGCATGGGCATCCATGCAAGTTGCCCCTTCAAGTCTGGCTTCCCTGCAAACTCCTTTCCCAATTTTAAATTGTGAAATCTAAAAGCATCTCTGTAAAACTCCTCTTGTTCCTCATTTCGAAAACTTTCAAATAGAGGGAAACACTTTGTTCATGGCCATCTGAGGATGCCCAGTGGTGGGGGAGGCTGTGACCACCTCTGCAGCACCACTGAGCCCCAGAGGGACGGACGGGCGCATCACACGTGCCCGGAGTCTGGATCACTGAGCCCCACAGGGATGGACACAGAGCCCCCATCACACAGGGCTCATCACGGGGCACAGGAGTGGATGGGTACATCACATGTCCTAGGGCCTGGTCATCTGTGGCACCACTGACCCCCACAGGGATGGACAGGTGCATTACATGTGCCCGGGGCCTGGATCACTGAGCCCCACAGAGATGGACAGCGCATCACACACACACTGATCCCATGGGGCTGGACGGCACATCCCACGTGCCGGGGCCTGGGGGCTAATCGTCCAGGAGTAACCCCGTCATCTAGGGCAGAGTCCCAAGTGACATTCAGAGCACATAGTCTTCTCAAAGCAAGACTCTCCCAGGACGGGGATATGAGATTATGAAGTGAGGACAGCGTCTCCGGGGGTTATCTGTTTTGCGATCTCCCTCTCTTCCCAGTGGCAGCTTCTCATCTTTTGCATCGGTCTCAGAAGGACCTGAATTCTCAGAATCTCTGTCTCTTACCAGGCTTCACTGAGAAAGCTTACCCGGAGGGCTAGGAGAGCTGCCCTTTGCTTTTTTCTCATCAGGAAAATCACCACTGCTGTAACAATTCGCTCCTAGCCATGGTCCAGCAGCTGTCTAAATTTACAGGGTCACTCCCTGCCCCTCCTAAGCCCACCTTTCAGGGACAGAGGGGTCAGGTTTCAAATAAGTGAACATTCCTTCCCTAACCCAAAGCAGCCCGCGGGAGTCAGCATGCTTTCAAGGCGGACATTCACCGCTTCGCTTCTCTCCCTGGACACTTCAAAACCCGGGAGGGCCCCTCTGACGTGGCTGCTTCCTCCTGCCCCCTGTGTCCCCATGCCAGGCCCCAGGAGCTCCTGGCTACCATGTGCCCAGCTGTGGCGTCTGCCTGGGCCAAGTGCAACCTTGCCCCCTGCACACCTCTCCCTGCTAAGGTAATTAGTGTTTGCTCCCATCTTGACCTTCCATGTGTCCCTGGATGGAGATGTTGATGTCCCTTCTGGTGGCTCACACGTGGTACTTGTGAAGTCACCCCCTGTTGGGCATGTTACGTGCTGGAAACTCCCAGCTTCCAGAGAGGGGAGCTCATAGGAAAGCAGGGAACCCAGGGCTGGGTCCAGACACTGATGGACCACAGACAAAGCCTCACCTGCAGATATGAAGCTCCTCCTGCCCACCTCCCCTGGCCTGCAGGTCCGGGCCAGTCACTCATGCGATGGCCACAGCAGTGGTGGATCCCCATTACAAAAGAGATTCATGCAAGAAATCTCCCAAGCTCGGCTGCACCCTGGGAGGAGGCATTCCTGGTTGTCATTCCTGTTTCACACATGAGCACCTGAGCCTTGGGTGGCTGGAGGATTTGTGCCGTCTCACTCACCCAGGAGACGGCAGCCAGGGGCTCAGACCTCCAGATCTGCGCTGCTGCCCCTGG
This sequence comes from Nycticebus coucang, assembly GCF_027406575.1. Lineage (NCBI taxonomy): Eukaryota > Metazoa > Chordata > Mammalia > Primates > Lorisidae > Nycticebus > Nycticebus coucang. The sequence continues at coordinate 194,064,001 of NC_069780.1, forward strand.
TGCCAGCAGATGTGAGCCCACAGCTCAATGCCTCTCGACTGATGGTGGCCCTGGGGTGACAGCCTTCCCTGCTCCTGGCCCTGGGATCTTTCATGTGGGACACACCCCAGGTGGACTCTGAATGCTTGGCAGTGAGTGGGCTGGGCCCAAGTCAGAAACCATGGGTGAGGGAGAATTTGTGTAGGCTTTTGGGACAGATAGCCCTGGTCTGTGGTTGCCATGAAGGGCTGAATAAATAAGGACAAAGCCATGACCTCTCAGGTTCATCTTCATGTAAACTGAGCCATCTGGGGGTTTCTCCCACCAAATTAATTCTTTTTTCTTTGAGTTAGTCTTACTGTGTTGCCCAGCCTAGAGTGCCCTGATGTCAGCCTAGCCCACAGCAATCTAAGACTCCTGGGTTCAAGTGATCCTGGTGCCTCAGCTTCCTGAGTAGCTGGGACTGCAGGTGCCCACCACAATGCCCAACTAGTTTTTCAATTTTTGGTAGAGATGGGGTCTCACTCTGGCTCAGGCTGGTCTCCCGCTACTGAGATCAAGGGATCCTCCCACCTCAGCCTCCAAGAGAGCTGATATCACAGGCATGAGCCCCTGTGCCAGGCCACCAATCACAGATGTGCACCACTGTACCAGGCCACCAATCACAGATGTGAGCCACTGTACCAGGCCACCAATCACGGATGTGAGCCACTGTACCAGGCCACCAATCATGAATGTGAGCCACTGTACCAGGCCACCAATCATGAATGTGAGCCACTGTACCAGGCCACCAATCATGAATGTGAGCCACTGTACCAGGCCACCAATCACAGATGTGAGCCACTGTACCAGGCCACCAATCATGGATGTGAGCCACTGTACCAGGCCACCAATCATGAATGTGAGCCACTGTACCAGGCCACCAATCACAGATGTGAGCCACTGTACCAGGCCACCAATCACAGATGTGCACCACTGTACCAGGCCACCAATCACAGATGTGAGCCACTGTACCAGGCCACCAATCACGGATGTGAGCCACTGTACCAGGCCACCAATCATGGATGTGAGCCACTGTACCAGGCCACCAATCATGAATGTGAGCCACTGTACCAGGCCACCAATCACAGATGTGAGCCACTGTACCAGGCCACCAATCACAGATGTGCACCACTGTACCAGGCCACCAATCACAGATGTGCACCACTGTACCAGGCCACCAATCACAGGTGTGAGCCACTGTACCAGGCCACCAATCACAGATGTGCACCACTGTACCAGGCCACCAATCACAGATGTGCACCACTGTGCCAGGCCACCAATCACAGGTGTGAGCCACCATGCCAGGCTACAATCACAGATGTGCACCACTGTACCAGGCCACCAATCACAGATGTGCACCACTGTGCCAGGCCACCAATCACAGGTGTGAGCCACTGTACCAGGCCACCAATCACAGATGTGCACCACTGTACCAGGCCACCAATCACAGATGTGCACCACTGTGCCAGGCCACCAATCACAGGTGTGAGCCACCATGCCAGGCTACAATCACAGGTGTGAGCCACCGTGCTGGGCCACCAAAGCAGCAAGTCAATCATTAAGTGACATTGCCAAGGTGTATGTGCTCATCTCTGTGTGTTAAAATTCATCTTTATGATGAGAGTAAGTCCCAATTATCTTGAATATAAAGTACTTTCTTCCTGGTGATAACTTGGTATCTTGTATGCTTCTTCTCTGAAGAGTTTGCTGATTATTATTTTTTTTGGGGGGTGGAGGAATCACACATATGAACTACTGAGAGATTTAAAAGAAGAAAGAACGTGAAGTCTGCTATCTTGGTCAGATCAAGAAACAACATTAATTCTTTCTGGGAACAGCTTACCAAGTGAGTGTTCAACTCCACTGGTAAGTGTTGTGTTTATCTAAATGTTCACATAGATACTGTTGAACACCACGGACTGGCTGGCATAGCTGGGCGTGGACGTAGCTCTGTTTCAGCCTAGATGCATCAGGCCAACACTTTGCTGCTCTGCAGAGAAACACTTTTAGGGGAGACAAACAGGAGGCCAGGGAGGATGCTTCCCAGAGAAGGAGGCCGATAGCAGGACCAGGCCATGGGGCCATGTGTGTGAGACAGGGCTCAGGGAACACCAGGCCTCCTCTGTGTGCACAGACAGCAGCTCATGTTTGCAATATTTGTAGGTGATTTTTTCCTGTAGCTAGGAGCATATCCTGTACACACTGTCACATCACCCTGCACACACACCAATGCATGGTGCATCTAAACTCACCTTTGCAGAAATGCCAGACCGTCTTTCAGCCATGGAGGGGAGGTGGACTCTAACAAGAAAGGATACACGCTACATTCAAATACGTCTACCCAGATGCGTAATTGGAACTCTGGTCCCATTTGGAGTGTTATTACTAAGAACAACATCGATTACCTCCTGCCCTTTCTTGCAGTTTTGTTATGGTCTATATTGCCCAGGGAAGAAAGAAGTGATGGCTGAGGTCATTCCCAGTAACCTGATACCTCTGGGTGGCTCATTCTGAAGTGACTGGATCCCTTTCAGGGATTTACTTTAATGATATCATCCCACGGAGTCTGGTTTAGATCAAACCAGGTTAAAGATCAGGCCTGTCAGAAAGTGATGTCATGCGATCCCATTACTAGCACAGTCAGGGTCATCACAAGTACAGAAGCAGTTTAGAATTCAGGCTTTGTTCACATAAAACCCCACGTAAAAGGCAGGCCTGGTGAAACAATTGAAGCACACTGCTTGGAGAGTGCTGACCTCGCCTGGACAGGCCAGTTACATCATAACTTAAGTGATTCAGCAGCTTTGTTTATTTCAGTTACTAATGTTTTCAGTCATAACTTGTATTTCTCTTACTCTATTGGAAATCAGAGAAAAATTCACACAATGCAGTGGATCAGAGTGGTTTTCATTTTTAGAACACCAGGAGTGGAAAGGAGGGGTGACTTTTGAAATATGGACCAGATTGGTGTGTTCTAGGAGGTGTTTGGAGGCCCCCAGGCCATGGAGACACAGCAAAATAAAACCTTTCTTGTCCAGCTGAGTCGTCAAGTGCTAGGAAGTTATCCTGGTCCCTCTGCTGCTGTCATATAGTTTATAAACAGTAGAAATTTAGTTCTCACCGTTCTGGAGGCTGGAAGTCCCAGGTCAAGACGCTGGCTGGTGAGGCCCCACCACTGCCTGTTGCTCTGTCCTTGGGGAGGGTCATGTGCACAGTTCACCTGTGGCAGAAGGGCCCGAAGGGGAAAAGAGCCTCACTGCTGTGTGATGCCTCTTTATGAAGGCCTTGACTCTGTTCACTAGGGCCCCACTCAGGACGTGCTCACCTCCCGAAGGCCCCAGCTCTGGGCCCTACCACGCTGAGTCATCACATTACATTTCAACATATGAACTCCAGAGGGAACGACGTAACCCTGAAGCCACAGCAGAAGGGCCTCCCTCCACAGGCTGTCTTGGACAGTCACAATGTCTCTCGACAGTGAAGCCTCTGAGAATCCCACAGTAAGAACTGTCTGTTTAAAGGCATCTCACCCAAAGTTCCCCAAAGTGGGCCATAAACTCATTTTGATACATCATATGTTTTATCCTTTCTAATTCAGGGTGGAGCAGAGTGCTCTTAGGGCCTGACACGGGGTGAAAAGTGTGGCCGGGGGATAAATCTGGCCAACCACCTGTTTTGTTATAGACTAACCATGTTCTTACATTTTTAAATGTTTAGGCAGGTACTGGCGGAACAGCCTCAAGCTTGCTTGCTGACCCCTAGAGCCCGACATCTCCACCAGCAGGTGCTGTGCCCTGCACCTGCTCCGGGCAGGGGGCCACTTGCTCCGTCTTCTCCCCCAGGCCTCACCTCTCACATTCCTCCCTTCCTATCAGTGTCTCCGCGCACTGGGCTGCTATCCCTGTCACCAGGATCCCCTGTAACCACCCACATAACACTGATTGACAGAGCCCAAAGAACAAAGTGTCTGTCGGTCTAAAATGTAAGAGTTGACCGACTTCACCCGTCACCTGTGGGACAGCAGGGAGCACATTCTTCCCCAGCCTCAGACACCATCGCCACGCGGGCTGCACGGGCTGAAGTAGTGCAAAGTGTATTGTCTGAAAAGAGTGGTAGCAGTGTGAAAAAGCAGCAATAAGATTGCTAGAAAGTCTTCAAATAGTTGGGATTCAACATATAAAAAGCAAAATAACCAACAAATGGACAGAAAGAACACACAAGAAACTGTTCTGAACTTAGTAACAATAATATCGTAAATAATGGCTCACAGATTTTAGAATGCAGCTATATCAGTCATTAGAGGTGCATTCATGGCTTTAGATTTCTACATTACAGAAGAGGAGGAAAGGTTTAAAATCAATTTTCTCTACTTTTACCTTAAGAAAGTAGGAAAAAATTAACCCCGAATAAAAAGAAGAAAGGCATTATTACAAATAGCCATGGAAGTCAATAACACCAAAGAAGAAAGGCAGACAAACAATGAGAAAATTTAACAAAGCCAATGTTGTTTCTTTGAAAATACAAATAAAATTAATAAACCTCTCACAAGACTGATCAAGTAAAAATAATACAATATTTATGATGAAACTCTGCACGCAAATTACTGTCTTTAGAGATTCCACAGATAACAGTTACGATAATGAGAGGCTTGTATATAACAGTAATGGTGTAAATACATTAAACCACTTAGAAGAAATTGATAAGTTAAAAAAAGGCTCAAGACAACATTGAAAATCTAAGGTAGCCTCATACTTATTAAATAAACCACCACTTAAAAATCTTACCTTAGAGAGAATGTCAAGGCCAGACAGTTTTACCAGCTGTATTTCTATTAAATATTTAAGGGGGAAATAATTTCAACCCTAAATAACTTTTTCAAAATGTAGAGGAAGAGGAAAGACTTCCGGCCCATTCTGAGGCCATGAGCTAAGGTCCTGATAACAAAACCAAAAGTCAGACTCCAGTGTTTGTCATGAACAGAGACACAGAAGTTCTCTAAAGACACTCGGAACTGCACTTAGCGGGACCTGTAAAGGATGATAGGTCATTACCAGGCCGTGCTTATTCTCAAGATGAACGCTTGTGTTAATACACAAAAATTAATTGATATAATCGACCAAATTAAGAGGCTGAGGAAGAGAACAAGTCATACGATCACATTAATAAACACAGGAAAAGCTTCCAAGTATAAAAGCATTTCTGATAAAATTATGTGTACATACGTAATAAAAGGAGGCTTCATCAACTGATTAAAAAAGAAAATCTACAGCAAATATCATACTAAATGGTGAAACAGTGTTTTCCACTTAAATTTGGGCAGAATGCACGGAGGTCTGCGCGCGTCCCTGTTCTTGAACAGTAACGTGAAGGCTCTAGCCAGTACGGCAGATCAATAAAAGATGTTACTATTAGAGGTAAAACTGGATTTATTCACAGATCTCATAATTCATGTGGGTGGAAAGGCCTAGGGCCTCCCTAAGAAGATTATTAGAACTAAAAGGTGAACTTGACGATGATGCAGAATTCAATATTAAGAAATTATATTCCTATATGCTTCAAATGAACAATTAGAAAATGAAATTGCAAAATCAATACCATTCACAATAGCGTCAAAAATGTCGACTCTGTAGTAATAACAAGAGACAGAAAAACTCCATGCTGGAAAGCATAAAACATCAATGAGCACAATTAGAGAAAAAAAGGTGAGTTCAGGGGAGATGCCGTGTTTGTGTGGGAAACACAATATTATTGAATGTCATTTCTCTCCCTGATATAAAATTGATTCGTGTCAAGACAATTCCAACAGGGTTTTCCCTACAAATTGATCAGATTATTTGAAATTCATTTGAAAATGAAAAGCCTAAAAATAGTAAACACACACGCATAGACAAACTTCAAAAAGAAAAACAAAACTAAAATGGAATTTTTTTAACAATTAAAATTTTGAATTCCATAAATAGGAATTTAAGATGGCACGATAGTACAGAAATTAAGATAGGGTAGACTTTAAAAAGTGATTTAAAAATACATGGATACTTTAACATAATAAATCCAGAAATAGACCCATACTTACAGAATCAAATTATTTTCATCAAGGTGCCAAACAAACTTTATGAAAAAGGAAAATTTCTTCAACAAGTGGTGCTGAAGCAAATACACAAACAAATACCAAGAAAAAGAATGTCTCATATCATATGCAAAAATCAGCTTAATACAAATCCTAGACCTAAGTACAAAGTAAAAATAGTAAATATTCTAGAAGAAAACAGAATAACTTTTTTCTTAATTTGGGGGCTGGAAAAGATTTTCAAGAGAAGTCAGAAGAAGCTTGACTCATAAAAAAAAAATAGTGTAAATTAAAATTTACTGTAATTGAAAACTTCTGCTCATCAAAAAACACATTCACGGATATAAATTCACAAACTGATAGAATTATTAATAATATTATACTTCAAATATACTTGTATAAAGAATTCCTGCAAGTCAATTAAAAAAAAAAAAAGACAACCCAATGCAAACACACACAGAGACATAGCAGAAGATACAAAATAACAAATAAAACATAACAAATTTCAAGAGCTCTGGGGGAGGGCGCCAGCATGAATCCTGACTGCACATCCACCAACCACATGGACCAGATAAACCTGACACCAACAGGGCAGCACCTGTGGCTCAATGGGGTGGGGCGCCAGCCCCATATGCTGGAGGTGATAGGTTCAAACGTGGCCCCAGTCAAAAACTGCAAAAAAAGAAAAGAAAAACCTGTTGACACCATATGCTGAAGAGGACTGGAGCACTCAGGATGCTTATTTTTGGTGAAGGGAGTATAAGATATTAAAACAACCTTTGAAAATATTTGGGCACTTCTTTTTTAATTATATATATATATATATATATATATATATATGTATCTCCTATGAATCAGAAATTCCATGCCTAAGTATTTATCCAAGAGAAATAAAATTATATCTACCGAACGTTGCTGGTGGCTTTATCTGTGGCCTCTTTCCCCAGGGACCCATTGCCTGGGGGGGATTCATGCAATGGGCTGCTGTTCAGAACCAAAAGAACACAGCGTTGACACACCCAACAACTCAGATGCATACAAGAAAGTGTGCTCAGGGAAAGAAACTGAACACAGAAAAGGGAATATCGGATGATTTCACGTATACAAAATTCTCCTAGTTACGCCAAAGTGACTGAAGATGGCAGAAGTCAGCAGCTACGTGTTCTGAAGCGAACGGGATTGACCAAGATTGGCATGAAGGAACCTGCTGATGGATGTATTTTAGGTCTTGAAATACATTCATCAAAACTGATTAAATGGCACATTTAAACCTAAGCAGAGCATTTTATTGTATATATATTATACTGCAAAGTTGTGCGCGTGCACACACGCATGCACACACACACACAGAGAACAGTGATGGTACCTGCAACAGGGCTATAGTTCCAGACTCAGCACTGCCTTGCATAAAATGAATCAGACACTGCCTTGTGGAAAGTGATGGTCAAGGTGCTATTCTAGTGTTTGTTATGTTATGTACGTCACCCTCTCATCAGTGTGGTGTCTACAGCCAATGCTAATGTTAACTGTTTAAATCTCTTTTAATAGTTGACAAATGCAACCAGATCAGGTGCTGGCCGGTGCACAGTGATAGTTCTAGGTCAGGCACTGCCTGTTCACAGTGATGGCTCCAGACCAGATGTTTGCCTAGTGTACAGTGATGGTTTCAAACCAGCCACTGCGTGGTGCACCATGATGGTTCCAGACTGGGTACCACCCACTGTTCACTGATGGCTCCAGACCAGATGTTTGCCTAGTGTACAGTGATGGTTTCAAACCAGCCACTGTGTGGTGCACCATGATGGTTTCAGGCCAGGTGCTACCTGGTATGCAGTGATGGTTCCAGGTCAGGCACTGTCCACTGTACACTGATGGTTCCAGATCAAGTACAATGATGGTTTCAGGCCAGATGTACAGTGTTGGCTCTGAATCAGCCACCAGTATGATATTGGAGTTTGGGGACGGGTTAGTAAAACACACAACGGCAGTGGGAAACAGGCCTGAGAGTTTCTCCTGGTCAGAGACCTGGTGCTCTGGCGAGCCCCGAACCATGCTATCTTTTTTTATTGCACTGCTGTGCTTGCTTACCTCTTTGTAATGGAAATTGTTGCACCTACCCTCTTGTGACCTCGTTAAACCATCCATTATGTTATGGAGATATTATGTAATTATTTTAAATTATTTTTTAACCGTTAGCATTTTGTTATGTTGCCCAGGCTACACTTGAGCTCCTGAATAGCTGAGATTACAGTTCTGTGCCACCCCATTCATCTAAGGAGGTTGTTCTTAAATAGTTTAAAACTCCCTTAATATCTTAGTAATGCACTCTTTGATTATAAGTACAAAAAAGATATAATTCAACTTCATATAGTTAAATAGAACCATATTCTGTAATGTCTGGGTCAAAATGCGTAATGTGGCAAAGACCCTCATGTGAGAGGTGACACAAAGTGTTTCCAAGGGTGTGGAGGAGTGGAGCCTACTTTGAAATAGCTATTTAATTCAAATAATGAATGGATACAATGTTGCTAGTGAGAGCAAAGATGGAATAAGGTATATTATCTAGGAAATGTTTGCATAATACACTGAAATTAATATACCATGTGCCATAGTTGACACAGTTCATTCTAAAACAGATAAATCATTCATAGGAAAGATAAACACTAACTAAAAAGAAATAGATCACCAGTTGAGTCGTATATATCAGGAATGAAATCAGACGTACTCGTTACCTGTTGACACAGCATGAATTTTCTGCTGAATCAGACCCATAATCTGCTAAATCAGAGCGGGCACCTCCCAAGCCAGGCAGATCACCTAGTCAGAGCCGGGGCTGCACCGTCAGGCACGTCCACGCTGCCTGCACCTGCTTCTAACAGAGTCGGGACACTCAGTGTTGTGGGGCTTGTGTTTACTAAGCCATAACCAATAAGAAGTGAATCCACTAGTTAGTAAAATGTGCACATTGGTGATATTTTATATTTTTAACATAGTTCACATGATCTTGCTTAAAAAATCACTTGTCAGGATGGGTAGACTTGAAGGCAGTCCCCACCCTGTGCCCCCACATGGGGCCCCTCCTCAGTGTGGCCAGGACTCTCATGCTCTGACCCAGGACTTAGAGAGGTGTGACTGAGTGAGGACGTGGAGAGACGAACATTGTCACCCTGCAGGGTGCGGAGAAAGTTTTTCTTACATACATTTCTCTGGAGAAGGGGCACGTGGGGTAATGGAGAAAGAAGCCCCAGGTTTGGTCAGGAGGGAGAGCAGGAACGGGGCCTTGGAGGTCAGGGCCTTTCCTGGGTGGGGTTTCACAAGAAAGATAGATAAAGCAGTTGGAATTGACTCATTTGAAGAATTCTGGGAGGGCTTGGGATCGGATCGGGGTGGGGTGGGGGTGCTGTCCCAAGTTGTCTGGTACCTGGCCCTGGGTTAATTCAGGGCAGGGAAAACATTGGGCGGTGTATGCAGAGGAAGCTATGGCCAAGTAGCTAGTCCCAGAAAGGGCACTGCCTCTATGGGTTTGTAGGGCCCACAAATGCCTGGTTGTCAAGAATGCAGAAAATAAAAAAATATATATATAATAATTGGCCTTGTGATAAAAGGATAGCAAGTAGACCAGTGATTCTCAACAGTCCTAATGCCTTGACCCTTTAATACAGTTCCTCATGTTGTAGTGATCCCCAACCATAAAATTATTTTTGGTGCTACTTCATAACTATAATTTTGCCACTGTTATGAATCATAATGTAAATATCTGATATGCAAGATGTATTTAGGCGACCCCTGTGAAAGGGTTATTTGAGCCCCAAAGGGGTCGCAACCCACAGGTTGAGAACCGCTGAAGTAGACAGATCTAAGAATGCAGAGCTGGACAACCTCACAGCTATGGAAAACGAATTCTGCCAACATGTGACAGCCCTTGGAGGCCGACTTCCTGCCCTGGAACCTCTGATGAGAACACTCTCCCGCCTGACACCTGAGCACGGACCCAGAGCCCAACCCTGAGTGACGTCAAACACGTAGTCAAAGCTGCTAAGCTTCCCGTGGTTTGTTTGGCAACAACAGAAATGTAATCACATGTCAAAATAGCCAAGAATAGAAATTGCTATGAAATATTTAAGAACATGAGAAATTATTAACTTTATTTTCATTGATGGTGTGATTTGATTCAGAAGTATAGAAAGAAGATATTTTCAAGCCTTTAATCATTGGGCATTGAAGATAATAAGGTTAGAACCCAGGCTTTTTCCATGCGGGCTAGGTCACTCTGAGAAAAAGTAGATGTCCCTCCTGGACACACCCAGCACTGGGGACAAGGCAAAGGGTGTGAGTCCCAGAAACCCGAGCTCAGGGTGGGTGGAGGTGGCAGCTGCAGCAATGGCTCAGACAGGACTGGAAACTGAACTCCCTCCAGGTATCACGAACCCAGGCACTAAAACCAACCTAACAGCCTTTGCCAGCAGCTTTCTTCTCTCTGCCTTAGTTTCCATCTGCCCAGGTGGCTTCCATCAGCCTCCCTGCAGGCCCTTAGAGCATCTGTCAATCAGGCACAGCGACCAGCCTAGTGCAGGGCAGGCGGGGTGCAGGCACGTCCACAGACCCTGGGCAGGCACGTCGAGGGGACGTGCAGTTGTCAGAGCCCTGGCTGACAGCAGGCACCCTGTGTGGTTTGATAGCTTTGGGTTGATGGGCATGGCAGGGTGAGGGTCTGGAAGGGTGAGTGGTTCTTCTTGATAACTAAGCTATTTACATTGTCTTCTGGGAATAAGTGATTCCTACAGTAAATGGCTGAGTGATTTATATAAGGTCCCAGTGTTCTCAGCATAGAAACAGGAGATAGTTTAGCTCTGGTGGGGAAGAACATGTTGTTTTTTGTTTCCAGAGGAATAGATGAAATTATGTGACTAAAGCTCTTAGCTTACTTCTAGTGCACAATAGGTCCTCCATAAACATAGCAAAGCTGCCCCAGGGTAACTCAGCATTGCTCTGGGCCTGGTGGGTCTCACAGTGCCAGTGAACCAGCAGGTGGTTTATACCTATGGTGTTGTGGGGTGTGTGTGTGTTAGAGCTTCAGAACGTGGGTGGACCCAGGACAGGTGGCAGGGGCACCATCAAGCACACTTATCTGTGAAGAATGTGTCACACGTGCTCAGATCTGTTGTACAGTCACCTCAATAAATGGAATAAATCTCTTAGCCTCATTGTCATTACTGCTCCCCGTGACCCCTGGAAATATGAATTCACCTGTGGTCACCATCTCCTGCAAACCCTAAGCACCTTTCCTAATGGGGACAGTTGCCCGACTGAAGCAAGGCTGGGTTCTCTGCCTCCTGGTCAGCTCACACCCCTGCACCCACCCTGAGCCTGGGTACCGTCCACGGCTATCACCGGGTGCTGCACAGTTTAACTTGGAAACAGTGGACATGATAAACGAACAGGAAGGAAAGCCTCAAGCCAGTGGGTTTCTCACTCTGGAAAGAAATGGCCTTTCCATAGGGGGATCCAAGGGTCAGTCTGAAAATTTTTTTAAGACAGACTGCTATGATGCATTATTTCACTGCCAGGAAACACAGTTGACAGTCCTGACTGACTCACCCATGAAAATTTCACCTTGCTCAAGCTGCTGTTTTCCCATGTTCCGAGAAGTTCATTACATGATGCATTATAAACAATGAGTATCTCATACCTTTTGATAATCGGCATAAACATCGAGGCTCTGCGTTGCAGATACACTTGTTCAGTACCTACCCTGGCGCCCTCTCCTCTCCAGACTTGGCCCTCCACAGCGGCGACGGGCGCTCCAGGTGCACTCTCTCTTCCTGTTGAAATGTAAAGCTTTGTGAAATAACAATGTGAGTGAAGATGGTGGCATTTGGCAGGGGAAGGTGATGAATAGGTTCTTGCAACATAAAGAACCCAGAAATAAATGAAGAAGAGCCAGGTAAGTGTGGAGACCCGTCCCTGGACTGCCGGGAACGAGGCAGCCATCGCAGCAAAGTGCTCCCTTCGGAAACACTCCTCCTGCCAACACACCCAAGGACAAAAGTTGAACTTTGATTTATCTTGAAATTAATGTGCCTTCTTGGACCTCTGAGAGGCTCATTTAGACTGACACTAATCCTCTGTTTTGCTATCTGAGTTTATTTCAGATTATGTCAATGTACATTGACATTAACTATTTTCTCACAAAAGCAAGGTCTCCTCAGATTTACCCTAAAATTTCCTGCCTTCCACATCAGTGAAGTATAATCATTTCCTGGCATCAGAGCACCATCCAAGACCCACACGGGGCTACCTCGCTGGCCTCATCTGTGCCATGAACAAATCAGTACCATATTTTGAAAGAGTCTCCAGAGAGGAGCACTCATGTTAAGAAGACATCATTATTAAATATTTGTTGGGTTTAAAGCACAATGGGATTACTCCTTCAATTAGGATTTTTTAAAAAGGACATATGTATCCAAACCTTGAAGTGAATTTGGTTGTCACTTAGGAGAAGGTTTCAGGCATTCTTACCGCCTCACTCTGTGGGAGTCCTGTACCCCTGGGAAGTACTCCAAATACAAAAAAATGCAAGGAAAACCCCCACGGAATTGAAAGAGTGATTTAGAAAGAGAGTTCTGACGCCCTCTAGCCGAGCTGTCCCTGCACCCCACTCTCCTGCCCTGCTGAGTGCATGGATGGGTGTTAGTGGCACAGCTGGGGGCAGCAGAGCCTGGATGATACATCTTCATGAAGCAAAATGCCACCACATCCGCCTCCTGCCTGACAACCTGCAGTGACTTGAACAGAAAGTGGCAGAGCGAGTGCTAAGTCCTCTGACCATACCTTGCTGGACGTCCTCACACATATGTGGCCTTTCTGAGTGACCCTGTGGACATCTCTAAGTGGACCTGCGGGAGCAGCATGGCTGGCTGGACCAGAGGCTCTGGGCAGCTGTCATCTGGAGTGACACACAAATCCTCACATTAGCAGAAATACACAAGCACTTCTGCTACTCCAGACACTAGCTGAGCTAGCCGGCATCCTCAGACGTCTTACCTGGAGAAGTGTTACAGGAGGTTACATGTGGTTGGTGGGGACATGGTCACTTGTGTTTTTCTCTGTGCTTCTCTTCAAGAAACAGTAGGAACATCCCACTTTTCCTGCATATCAGAGACATGTATGCCTCATAGACGCTGGACCGTCCCCACAGCCCAGGGCCTCCACGCCACCACAGGAGGGAACAGTTTCCTTGCTCTCTGCATCCTCCCCAGGGCCCCTGCACAGACCCGGTGAGTCTGTGTTTCTATGACTGTCCTTCCCTAGCCTGGGGGGGTCCCTGAGACAAGGGCTAACGCTGTCCACTCACAAGTCACAGTCCACATCCTCCCTGCTCAGGGGCAAGGACAGAGTCAAGCTGCAGGGGACAGCAAGGCCCCAGGAAGGAGGGACGGCGTCCAGGCTGTCCCCCTTACAGGGTGGAGAGCCACCCTTGATGATGGGGTGAGATGGGCCACACCCCAAGGCATACCCGGTCAGGTCAGGGTCCACGGTGGCAGCGGTGGGCCAGACGTCCCATCAGCACAGAGCAGGGCTGCTAAGCCTTCCCTATACTGCCTGTGGAGCCACCCCGACCTCTGCTCTGAGGCTTTTATTCTCATCTGGTTGTCCTGAGATTTTGTTAAATAGGCTATACATTAAGTTCTACTAGGGAATAAGGTTTTTATTTACCAATTTTATTATATTCTCAAGATGGCAGAAAGAAAAACAGGGAAAATCCAGGTAAATCAGACACAGGTCATTTAAAAAGTTGGGAGACACAGATACGGCAACTCCCTCCCCAAAGAGCAAGCGTGAGTGAGGGTCCTGGCTCCGCGCTGCACGCCCTGCTGGGCTCTCGCACCCTCCTTCTGCTTACACTTGACCGCAGTCCCATGGAAGGGAGTGTATAATTGTCCCTATGTCACAGCCATGAGAAGAGGAGCGACAAAGATTGTTGGGAATTTGTCCCACATTATCTGGGAGAGGCTTAGAGCCTGACAGCTGACTTTCTGAGTTTGCGAGTCTCCCGCCTCTAACTGTGAGTGGACAGCAGGTTTTCAGCACTCAGGCCCAGAACATAACCTCTACGGAACCGTGAGGCCAGGCGATTAAGTCTGAGAGCTCATCCTAGAAAAAGTGCTAACACCTCATTGCTGAATGTCACTACGGTCACCCTCTAAGTCAGTGGTTCTCAACCTTCCTAATGCTGCGGCCCTTTAATACAGTTTAATACGGTTGAGAACCGCTGCTCTAAGTGCCTCCGTTAGGAAGCTCTGCACAGACGCCAGCACCTAGTCCACCCTTCAAAGCAATTTTGGAACTCTTTTTCTGGTATGGCCATGAGAGCTGTCACTGTATGAGGCTGGACAATTGAGTTTGTGAACTTGCTGCCAAGCCCTTGCGTTGTCAGCACTGTACAAACAGCTCAGTGAGGTTTCATGGCCTTGGCATGTCAGTGTCCCACAGCGGTGTCTGTGTCAACGTGGGGCGGTGTCTTGCTGAGTGGGGTCAATTATTGTTGTTGAGTGTCTGTGTGCCGTACAATGACAGCTCTGATAGCCATTCCAGAAAAAGAGCTTCAAATTGCTTTGAAGGGAGGACGGGGCCCTGGTGTCGGTGCACGACTTCCCAAGGGTTGCTCTCAGCGATGAGGATGAGCTGCTGGACCGAGTATGTCGAGGTCTAGAGGTGATTATTAGAAAACAAATGCACACAGGCCTGCGTAGACGCGTGTGCACCAGCACAGACATCACAGCAACATGCGTTTGAGGTGCAGCCCTAGGCCCAGCCGTCCATGTGGCTGTTCCTGCAGACAGATTGAGGAGGTGATTCCAAGTGCCTGCCTGACGCTTTGTCCCCTGGTATCTGGTCATCGGGACTCAGTCTGACTTAACTCTTCCAGTCACTGTGACAAGTGGACATCATAGAGACCACTTGTCAGAGAGAGACAGAGCAGAAGACCCATGGCTGGGCAAAGTCAGCTGCCCTGATGCGTGAGGTCCCCACGGCATCCCTGAGGAGCCACTCGCAGAGCTGCTTGGAGACCTGCCAGAGGCCCTGGGCCAGCACAGAATGTTCTCCAGGGAAGGAGTGTGGGCTGAAGAACGGGGAGTGGGAGCCAATTCACCCTGCCCTTGTGCCAAGAGGAGAAATGTATAGATCAGATCCGTCACTGCCAAAGACCACAAGGAAGCATAGTCAGCAAATTGTAGAGGTTTCCACCTAACAGACTTTCATTTGCACTTAACCAAGAAAATTCCACACAAAATATTAAATTTTTATGTCATGGATTTTTTGGAAGCGAGTCAAAATGCTTCTGCTGTCTAGAAGCCAAGGTGGACACCCCTTCTCTCTGCAGACTATTACCAAGACAGCAGCATCTTGGGCGCCCTCTGCTAATCACACTTCAGCCCCTTCTCAGGATGCACAGGGCAGGGTCTTCCTAACACTAACATTGACTTTAACCCTGCCCTAGCCTACAGTTAATCTTGCCCTAACCCTGACCATAGCTGCAATTACCACCATGAACTTTATCCTGTCCTAACCTTAGCTCTAAACTGTCTCATCTCCAAGTACCACACAGGGGGCTGGACAAGCCACGTTCTCTGTTGTTTGCACAAGTGTACAGATTACAGTTTTCTGATTATAAAATGTGCATTATTGGGGGCTTTTAAAATGAAAGCACGGCCATCTTTTGAATGTACTCACATCTCACCAGTGAAGGAACTTTTGGTCCTGGAAGGAGGATGGAAGCTGTGGACCACTGGAAGCCGCGTCTGTGCCCTGTGCTATTGGGGTGTCTAGATATTCATTCTACGGAACCATTTTCCCAGGTTTGAGAGGCAATGAATACACAATCCCAGAATTATAAGAAAATAACTAGGAATAGAATCTGCATGCAGTGATGATCTTATAACGTCAGTGTTGACAACTTTCATTCTCCTAAGTCCTCAGTACAGCTCACCAGGTGGTCTCAGCTGGCTGGTCTGTGTCTCCCCCCACCAGCCCCATCAGCTCTGTCTCCACCCTTCCTAGGAGCCGTCATGTCCCCTGGTCCCCATCCCTGGCCCCTGTGTACTCACCGAGCTGGTGGTTTCTCAGCATGGCTCACCTGCCTGCCACCCCTGGGCCTGGCCCGTCCAGCCTCCTGCCCCTTGCCTCCCCCACCCAGGGCTCTCCCTCTGCCTGCCCCAGAGCTGAGCTTAGCTCAGGCCATCCGGGGATTTCAAAGGAAGCTCCAGACTTGGTGACCCAGGTAAGACAAGTGCAGGATGTAGTCAGGGTTTCTTTAGTTCCAGAAAATGTGCTTCCCTCAGGTCAGATGCCTCCAGAATGCTGAGGCAAAAGGAACCATCCATAATTGTTTTAGTTTGAGAAGGTTCAGCAAGCAAGTTTCACCAACAGCCATCTCTTTTACAATCACGGTATAATGTTAATAAAATATGAGATTATCTGTTAAAGACCAGATTGAAGTCTTTATGTACACAAATGAGTGGATGAATGAGTGTGAGAGGGTGTGTGAGGGTCTATATGTAAGTGTGTGAGTGTGCAAGTGTGTGTGTATGTGAGTGTGAGAGTTTGTCTGCATGCAGGTGTATGAGAGCACAAAAGGATATGAGTGTGAGTTATATGTAAGTGTGAGTGTGCAAGTGTGTGTGAGTGTGAGAGAGTGTGAGAGTGTGTGAGAGAGGATGCATGTGAGTGTGTGTGTAAGAGGATATGTATGGATGTGTGAGAAGGGGTGTGTGTGTGAGGGTGTGTGTGAGTGTGAGGGGGTATGAGTGTGTGTGAGAGAGGATGGGTGTGAGTGTGTATGTAAGAGGATATGTATGGATGTGTGAGAAGGGGTGTGTGTGTGAGGGTGTGTGTGAGTGTGAGGGGGTGTGAGCGTGAACGTGAGAGGGTGAGTGTGAGAGCATGTGTGTGTGGTGTGTGAGTGGCAGGCCGGGGGAGAGGAGCTTCACAGCCGAGTTGGCAGGATGAACCTCAGACCGGGTAGAGAGGAATTAGACTAGTATTTCTTTTAATGTATATCCAGTCACCCTGATCTAGCTGAAAGTGCATCGTCAAATATTGAAAAAGAAAATAATGAATCTTACATTCACTGAATAAAGAGGATTAAAATAGCTGAGCAGATGAAAAGAAGCAGGCACCAAAAAGGAAAAGTCCTAATTAGTTAACACAAAACATGCTGAATCCAATTATGAGAATCCTGTAATTCGGATTCAGGGTTGTTTCTGAACAGACGAGGACAAATATGTCCTTAAATCAATACTTCCTCATGGAGCGTGCCAGCTCCACCAGTCACCACGCGTTTGAAGCGGGGAGCACCAGGAGGATCGGGAGGGAGCTGATCCTGCTGGTATGGTTTCCTCCAACCCTCAGGAGATGGATAGAGAACTCTGAGGAGTGCATTAGCATAAGGCTGGCTACTATCTATCGATTTTTAACTCCATAGAATATTCTGTGTGCATTGCACTCTGCTGAGCTATCTCTGTCTCTGTTACTGTCCCACCCAGGTTAACCGTGAATCTACATTATAATGAGAACACACCTTGAAGAAAACAGGAAAGGCCTCCACTTTCTGTCGCCTATTGTCACAACATTCTGAGAATTTGTCTGAATGTCAGCTCCGTATTTTTACAGAGTAGAAGAGTATTTAATCCTCAATAATTAAGCTTTCCCGGAAAGGACAAAGTCATTTATATTACTGTCAGTTTAGCTGGCTCCCTCAACTGTTGTACGTGGTATTCAGTGTTTCACTGTAGTGTTTTAAACAACATAGTAGAAGTGAGACAATTAAGACAAAAATGTCAAAGCTGTCTTTATCTAAATCTCTGAAGGTGGCTCTGAATTTAGAAAATGCAGTTGTATGCAGAAAAGTAGGCACAGAACATGGGTTTGGCCAGCCCTTTGAGAGCCTCAGGCTCACATGCGGCCTGATTTGGGGTGACAGTTTTGTCCAGGCCGGTGATCCCATGTAAGTCCTCGGCCAGCTGTGCCCGCGTAGAGGCAGGGGTGCTGGGGAAGGAGAAGGCACAGCGTTGCATTTCCTCATCACTCCCACCTTCTCTCCTCTCCTGCTCTGGGGTTGAAGGTCTCTTGTGTTGTATGAAGCATGAGCGTTCTCTGTCTCCATACCTGCACACACAAGCACATATGCTCACCCATGTACACACGCTCACATGCACACTCACACACACGAGCACTCACGGTCATGAGCACCAGGATAAAGTTTATAAAACACCAATGAGAGAGAGCAAACGGGCTGCCTGAGGGCCAGGCTGTGCCCTGTGCCTGCAAGATCAGGACCACGGGAACCGCAATGCCTGTGAGTGGACATAGCCCTGTGGGGAGACCTGGAGCCACCTCTTCCTGCTGTCCCTCATTCCCTGCCCAGTTGACTTCACCTCCAGACTCAGGAGCACATCGTAGCCACAGAGAGGGCAGGATCCAGAAGCCACATCTCCCAAAGTAGGTTTCCTGAGCCCTGCTCCCGGGATCGCGCCATGCACCAAGGCCAGAGGCATCTGGGGACAGTCCACAGTCCTTCTTCTCCTGGGGAATCTGAGCAATTGAGAGCAGCACAAGGGCACCGAGAAGTCCCGGGACACAATGGCAGTGAGATGGCTTGAGGAAGGCTTCTCAAGCTGGTGGGTCCAAGAGCTCCTTCCAGGCCCCCCTGGGCTTTTAGGTGAGCTCTGGAGCTGCATGTGGGCTCTGTGCAGGGCTGGGCTGTGCAGGGCTGAGGCTGGGCCGTGCAGGGCTGAGGCTGGGCCATGCAGGGCTGAGGATGGGTTGTGCAGGGCTGAGGCTGGGCTGTGCAGGGCTGAGGATGGACTGTGCAGGGCTGAGGATGGGCTGTGCAGGGCTGAGGCTGGGCCGTGCAGGGCTAAGGATGGGTTCTGCAGGGCTGAGGCTGGGCTGTACAGGGCTGAGGCTGGGCCGTGCAGGGCTGAGCCATGCAGGGCTGAGGCTGGGCCGTGCAGGGCTGAGGCTGGGCCATGCAGGGCTGAGGCTGGGCCGTGCAGGGCTGAGGATGGGCTGTGCAGGGCTGGGCTGTGCAGGGTTGAGGTTAGCTCTCCTCAGCTCCACACAGTGTCCACGACCAGCCTCTGCCTTGGCCAGTGCCCAGGCAGTCCTGGCTGTGATGTGTCTCTGGTACAGAACATGGCAGAGAACAAAAAGTTGGGACCCACGTAGGGGGTAGAGTCAGACAGAGAGGGAACCAATTCCTTATAGAAGAGCAAGGCTAGGCCCAACAGAGATTATGCTTGATGACCCAGGTCGGGTGACCAACTATCTCAGCTTGCCTGGGATTGTTGCAGTTTTAGCTGGACGGGACACTGATGGGGTGGGATCCTCAGGGTCAAATTTTCTTCTGTTCCCAAGCTTTCCATAGTGGCTGCAGGGGGTTCACCAAGCCGGGTGAGCAGGTCCGTTTGGATCCATGGGCCCCAAAGCCTCTGAGAGCGACTTTATTTAGCAGTAGTCTCTGGGCTGGTGCAATGGGTGAGGATGCCGTCAGACAGAGTAGGACCGGCCCCAGTCCACACCTGCTGTGCCTGTAAGAGAGGGGAGACATGCACACAGAGGGCAGGGCATGACCACGGGGCAGCCAGGGTGGCCACCACCCACCAGAGGGGAAAGAGACAAGAACAGCGTCTACTCCCAAGTCTTCAGGGGTGCACAGCCCTACTGACACCTACACGTGGGACTTTGAGGCTCCAGAACTGTGAAAAGATACATCTGTGGCTGTAAGTCACCCGGTTTGTGGTGATGTGCTATAACAGCCACAGGAAATACAGTCACTGATGTTTTTTTTTTTTTTTTTTTTGAGACAGTCTCACTCTATCACCCTGGGTAGAGTGCTGTGGCATCACAGCTCACAGCAATCTCAAACTGTTGAGCTTAAGTAATTCTCTTGCCTCAGCCTCCCAAGTAGCTGGGACTACAGGCACCCACCACAATGCCCAGCTACTTTTTTGCTGTAGTTGTCATTGTTGCTTGGCAGACCCAGGCTGGGTTTGAACCCGCCAGCTCTGGTATATGTGGCTGGCACCCTAGCCACTGAGCTACAGGGGCTGAGCCTGGAAACAAACACAGTCACCAATGATTTTTTTCTTTTATCTTAGTTGCCTATTCATACCTGTCTCTTGTGGTTTCTCTTAATTCTCTGAAATAAAACCAGTTTGGGCTTGAGGAGGCCATGTGCTCAGCTGGGATGTGCTAGGCAGGCAGGAGGCCATGTGGCTGGGCCAAGGAGCCCAGGCACGCTGTGTGGGAACCAGCAGACAGCCTTGCCTGTGGGCTTCACTCACGTACCTCACAGGGGACAGAGGGGCATCCCTGAGGGACGTCTGACCTGCTGTGGGCGGGAAAGGAGCCTTCTTGTTCAACTCAACCTTATCTGGTGTTCCCGCAAACTGTTTGCTGTTGGACATGATCAGCATCTCCAGGACATGACAGACAGCAACCCCTGCCCTACGCTGCTGCCCAGACACCACCTCGGCCACCATGAAGTCCACAGGGCTCTGAGGGTACTTTGCAACTTGACCAGTGAAGCCCCGCCTGAGAGCAGGGGGCTTCTGCCCTTTACTATGGGCTCGTCAACGGCATCAAGTCCTAAGCCCCTGCAGGCTGAACTGACCACGTCTTGGCCAAGGGGACTCCCACAGAGACCTTACAACTGAGTTCAGGCCATGCCAGAATGGGACACCTGGCCTTTTGTCCCCTCCCTTTCTAAGGACCAGACCAGCTTTCTTTCCTGACTGACGGTCACCAGCAGTGAAGTATTTTCAACAGCCTATGGCACCTGCTCAAAGGGGTCTGTGACCTTGTTTTAGCTTTTGACATGCAGCGTCACCATTTCTGAACATGAACCCCATATAAGGGCAGACAGAGCCCCAGGGCACCTGTGCGTGTTTCTCTTCTTACAGATGCTCAGGCCCCTCCCAGAGCCTGTTGAATGTGTGTGCGTGGCCACCGCTCCCTGTCAGTCCTGTCCCCATCCTCAGGCCTGGCAGCATGTGTTCCAGGCTCGTGGCCAGGGCCTGCTCTCCTGCCCATGGGAATGGCCACTTGTAGCCTGCAACCTTTTATGGGAAACAGAATTCTCCTTCCTAAATTATGAACCTCGTTCTATTTTTGGTTGAACTCTTCTCTCATACCTGAGAGGAGGGCTCATGATCAGTAACAGTCTACCAGAAATAGACTCAATGGGGGACACACGTACACTACTTGTGTATGCAATCACATACCCAGAAATACATACATCTGTACAATTGTATGGAAAGATATTTCTTTTTAGGACCTGGCTCCCACAGTTGTGGGGCTGACAAATCTGAAGTCTGCGAGGCAAAGTCTGCAAACTCAGGCAGGACCCCACACTGTCCTCTTGGGGCAGAAGCTCTTCTCGGCGCAAACTCGGCGACATCTGAGAAGACACAGCCATCCTGTCCTGCAGGCAGACTTCATATTAAGGGAAGCCCTTGATAGACTCTTCAGCAACCCGCATATGAGCAAGGGCCTGGAAATAATGCCCACGTCCTTCTGCCTGTCCTGACCTAATGTATTTGAAAGCCAGCTTCCTTACCCGCCCCGGGGAGGGGTCAGAGCCGACCTCCCCTGCGTGCCTTGTAGATAAGCTGGGCCGTGTTTGCAGGGAGGCTCTGTTGACCTCACCACTGAGCCGTGTGCATTCGACGGTGATTGCTGAGCGTCCTACTGCGATGCCGCAGACCAGCTCACGCTGCAGGGTGACAGCACGCCGTCGTCTAGCAACCCCCAGGACCGTGCAGGGAAAAGGCTCCCAGGGCACGTCCTGCTGAGGCAGGCGGCAGCCACTACTCCCTGGCTGTCTCCGGATCTGGTAGGAAACGGATAACTTATTTGCATAGCAGCGTGCTTGAGGTGCTCAGCCAGCAGTCCCAGGACGTGTTTTATCTACAGATGTCCACACGATGCTCAGTCCGGGCACTGAGAAGGCCCAGAGCTATTTGCTTTAGCTGAGCAAACAATGATTTCCATTAGGAACCTTGTCCAGCTCGTCTGAAACCTTGGAAAAGGCTCATGAAAGATATATTCTGATCCTTATGACTGCCATGAGCAAAAAGGCTGGGCTTCTGGTAACAGTGTAACTCTGAGTGGCAACAGAAAACCTGTATCATACTCAGAATGCTAAAAATGCTCAAAGAATGGAAATAAAGAGAATGGTTGTAAGTATAGATTCAGAGATGGACGAAGGTGCAGTTGCAGGTGTACAGAGAGAGCAGGGAAGAGTGAGACAAGGAGTTGCAAAATAAAGTTGTTTTTTTTTTAAATAAAGCAAACAGACCAGGATCATTCTGAACCTCACATTTGTCATACAATAATTTACTAAGTATAAACCTCAAATTTTAAAAATATGAAAGGTTAGCATCGTAACTTGATACCTATATTTTAGTTTATTATATAATGTGATAAATTACCTATTTACACAGGCCAACCTTCTTCATTTTTGTCAATGTCTAGTCCATAGAAAACTGTAAACAGCATAAACTCAGAGTACATGGCTATTCCCTCTGCTCTGAAAGATGTTCAACATACTCATTATTATTTCAATCTTGAAGATAACAAAATTATTAATGGCAGTATCAGCTACAATTTCATGTTAATGAAAGTGTAATATGAATTGTTCTTTGCTTATCAAAAGAGATAAATTACATAAAAACCCAGTGTATGTAATATTACTCATCTTGAAATTAAATCCCCAACTCATTGCATGTAGCTCATCATTTCTTGTGGGTAGTTTTCTGTTTTAGGTACGTGGATATGTACATACTATGAGCAAAGTCTACAGCTTGACACAGGATTTTTTTTTCCAATCTAGTAACTCTCCAATTTCCAATGACATTTCCCCCGCAGTGACACATTTCTCCCGTATTTTGAAGGGAGTGGCTGTTACACTCAACACACACACCAAAAAAAAAAAAAAAAAACCTCCCTGTTATTTCAATAAGCTTCACATGTTTTATCTTTTAATTGCCCAAAATGTTAGCACAATTTTATTTTACATAAAGCCAATATTTATTCTAGTGTAAATATCATCCAGGGATGTTTGGGGTAGAGTGCAGAGCACAGGCGATGCGGTTTCAAGGACAATTAGCGTGTGTTTGAAACCCAGCCATGGATCCTCAGGACTGGGGCTCATTTTTCTTTGCATCGCGCCCTTTACAATAATGATACTTACCTCTCCATGGCATTACATTGCCAGAAAATCTGTTTCCCTGATACTAAAGTCATCTGTTCCAGGAATACTAATTCATTCCTGAAGAGCATACGTTTGGCAAGACAGTCTTAATGCCTGATATTCTGTGGATAAACAAGAATCTTTGAAAGAGGCTCATTTAAAACTATTTTTAAAAGAATCAGATTTGCTGTTGTTTGTTTGTTTTCTTCCCTCTTGCTTCGTAAAAGCAACTCAGGTGAAATTGACCGTCTTTGGCGGCAGCTGCCACGGAAGCGTGACCTGCACACGGCAAGGTGGGTCCAACAGTGTTTGATGGTGGGTGGAGGAGCGGCCCAGAATCACTATTTGGCTATTTAGGTCAAATTCCCGATTTTCTTGCCCCAAACCACTTACATATAAAAAAAGCTCTGAAACCTTTGTTGCATTGGAGCAAGTGCGCACCTGCAGGCTGGCGCGGAGGTTCCAGGCCTGTAAGACTATCTGTCTTCTGCTACAGCTGGAAAAGCTTCTCTTCTGCTATTCCCCACTGCAGCCCGGGGACCCTCTGGGGCAGGGCAGGTGCTGCACTGGCTCCACATCCTGAGCACCCTAACTGCCAAGCTCAACTGCACTTACGTTCCCCTGCTGGGGCCGGGGGGCACAGAGCAAGGAATTCTCATCAGCAAAACATCTTTTGTTTACCTTGCTTCACTTATTTAGGAAACAGGATGAAGGTTTTTTTAAAATCTTAGAATATACTTATTATCAAATTGCTCCCATTGGATGTGATAATAAGCACACTAGGTAATCGATGAGATTTAAGCCAAAAACCTAGTTTTGTTTAAATTACATTCAAAATGGAAACAAATCTGTCCTAGGAAGTTAGATATTTCTGATCAGCATGTGCAGCCCCCTCCATGGGTGTGGCTGCCTTGCCTGTGGAGCAGAGAGAAAGGGCGGGGAGACCCAGCAGAGCAGAGGCCGGGTCTCAGGACGACCCGGGGACTGCAGACGCGTGCTGGGGACCTAGGACTGCCTCACACTCAGCAACTGTCAGTGACACCAAGCATCCTCCTTTTAGAGTTATTAGGTCTGATTTTAGGGTATAGTGCCCATTTGTCATCCTCTGATGGCATTGTAGGGATCTGCTTATTTTCAGTAATTATCAAATTTTTACATATGACAATTCACATGGGAGACATCCCTTCTAGTCTTAATGAAAGAGACTTGCGGGATGTGAGATCTTCAGCCCCCAGGGTGCTGTCAGCGGTGGGAAGACACATTTTTAGTTATAAGGTTTTCTAGAGAAGTTTGTGTGGATTAATGTTTTCTACTTTTATTATTTAGTAGAGCTTTATTTAAGAAGAAAGAGAAAAATTTAAACATGTCATTTGTGTTACTAACTCCCTTTTATTGGCCTTTGTAGCTGCTGTTTTTGCTTTTCAGATGTTGGTCATGAATTCTTTGCCTAGACCAATGTCTAGAAGAGTTTTTCTACATTTCCTTCTAGAATTGTTATGGTTTTGGATCTTACATTTAAGTCTTTAATCCATCTTAAGTTAACTTCTGTATGTAATGACAGTAGAGATTGTTTCATTCTTCTGCATGGGGCTGTCCAATTTCCCCAGCACTACTTACTGAATAGGGGAGTCTTTTCCCCAGTGTCAGAATTTCCATCATTAAAATGTCAAAAAACAACAGATGTTGGAATGGATGTGGTGAAAAGGGAACTGGTATACACTGTTGGAGGGGACACACACAAGGGCAACCGCTTCTGAAGCAGACAGAGATTCCTGAAGGAACCCAAACCACACCTGTCTGTCCATCCAGGGTCCCACCCCGGGATGTCTGGCCACGGCAAAGAAGCCACGAAATCAGAAAGACACCTGCACCAGAATGTTTATCTGAGCATAATTCACAGTCCTGCAGATCCGGAATCAACCTTAGTGCACTGATGAGTGTAAAAAGAAAATGGGGCATTTACACACCGCGGAGCACTTCCCAGCCATCGCTTGGAGGGAACTGAAGAGCACTGTTCTAAGTGAAGTATCTCAGGAGAGGAGGAACAGATCCTACACAGTCTTGCTGGTAAGGCGGAGTTAAATGAGGGATGTAAGTTGCCACAAAGAGCAGGAATGGACCCTGGAAAGAGGGGAGGGTGGGAGGGCGGTGAGAGCTAAGGATGTACCATTGCTTAACGTGTGCTCTGTTCTGGGGTGGGTGCATTGAGAGCCCCACCTTCAGCACCATACAGCTCATCCACAGAACCGCAAACTCTTGTAACCCCTAATTTTTAAAGTAAATAAACAAATAGTATTTGTCTTTATGGTAGTATTTTTAATAAAATAAAATTATTTCTTTCTTGCAATTGCCATTGGCAATAATTGATCTTATAAAGTCTAAGATAAAAGTTGGGCTCTTAATGACTTTTTTCCCTATATCTTGAATTATTTTACAATCGTAGCATTCTGGGAAATAGTTCATCATTACTCATTATTTTCAAATATTCCTTCCCAAAACAAACACTAACAGGAGAAGAATGATGAAGGGACCTAGAATATCAAACATTATGAATTAATGGTAACTCAGAAGATGTTACAATGATGTGAGACATGTTCTGTGTGGTTCATGTTTAGTTTCACTGAGTATGTTTAAAAACAGAATTTTTCAGTTTCTGCCCATAATGTAAAGAGAAAAGAAAATGAAAGTAGAAAATATTTCAGGATCATTAGACCAATAACAAGGTTGATACCCAGACTCAGAAGTCTGCCTTCTGACGATGGGATGAAAAGGCGATCTCAGAGCATGATGCCCACGTTCCGGATGCAATTCCTCACACTCAAACTCAAGAATCTTTATATCAGCGATACATTTCCACAGACAGGAAGGAACATGACATTCTCACCCATGTGGCCGGCCAACAGGAGGGAGCTCGTTACACAGGGCAGCAGCGTACACTTTCCTCTTTTGCTGAACAGACAGGGCTGCATTCTTGAATCTGTTATGAAGTTTGTGTAACAAAACCTACTTTTCATGGGTCTTAAGTGGACAAAATGTAGCCGGGCACACAAGTCACAGGAAGAAAGTAGACAGTGTAAAAAGGAAACAAAATTCCATTGAGTTTATTCTTTTGATTAGTGATAAAGTAAAAGTGAACTTTACCTGCAATTATGGAGCAAATAAGACAGCTGTCCTGTCTCTTTGAGAAAACAAAAAACTGTTAATAATTAAAAAAAAAAAACCCTTAAAGTATTGTGCTTTGACAATGCAAGTACAAAAATAAAACTTGAGGTAATGATAAACTAAAAACTATCAGAGGAATATTTAGAAACTGGAATTAGTTTTTACAAAGAAGTTGCATTCCAGGTTTATTATATATGAAGATTTATGAGCAGAAAGCATATTCAAAGGACTTTGTCCATTTTAGATATATAGACCTTCGGGCCTGGGAAAACGTGAAATGAAACTTATAATTGCTATATTAAAATTTCTAATAATTTTTTATTATCCTCTTATTTTTATAACTGTAAATGTAGGTAAAGTGACCTACAACATACCTAAATAAAAATAAGAGGCACTTTGCACTCAGTAATAAATGATGCCTTTTTTTTTTTTAACATTTTGATTGTATTGTACATTTTGATTGTATAGGATTCTGCAGAGAAAATGAACCCAGTGGAAAGAGATTTATTATAAAGAATTGGCTGATATGTTTATGAAGGATCAGATGTTCATGGTTCTGCCTGGCAGTTGAAAGCCTGGAGAACCAACAGTCTGGTCCAGTCTTGGTCTGATAGCTGCCTGAGAGCTGGGACAGCCAAGGGGGATCCAGCTGAGGCTGCTGTGACATGGAGCTAGAGACCTGTCCCAGCACCCACAGGCCTGACAGCCCCACTGCAGACAAGTGCTCAGCTCCCTTCCTGGCCGGGCCTCTCCCTCTCCAGCTCTTGCCTGGATCTCAGCCCCAAAGCAGGGAGGCAGATCTCCCAGCTCAGAGGGAGATCTGTTCAGCCTGTCCGTGGACTGGATCGTGCCGCCCATGTTGGGGAGGGGCCTGTGGGCCTCAGGCCACCTGCTCAGATGTGCGGCTCATCCTGCAACACCTTTACAACACCCCTAGAAGCACCATTCACCCAAATGTCCGGGCACCCTGGGAAAGTTGACACGTGAAGTCAACCGTCTCTCAGAGGTTTGGGGCACCAGCAAGCAAGCCCCGCAGCCCCACCCCGGCTCTCCAGGCTGGTGCTGCTCCTGCAACACACGTTCTAGGCCAGGACGTGGAGGCATGTCAGAAGGGGCTGTCTGAACCAGCCTTCTCTTCCATCTAACTTTGTAGTGTGCTATTCAACTGGACTGCACCATCTCGTGGTCAACTAGAAAGAAACTGGGCTTAGGAATTCAGTCTAGATATAATGGGTCTCACTTCCTGGAAGATACAAACTAAACAAAGGTCTGAATATGGCCAAAAAGATAGCAGTTCAAAGTCATAGACAAAACCAAAACCCAGATGGATATTCAGTAATATGCCTGTTGGAGCAAGCAAGGGAAAGGGAAGAAAAAGGAAAAGAGAAGACGGGGAGGCAGAAGGGTGGGGTGGGGGGCGTGGGCAGGACGGGTGTGCTCATTGACCCTGGGGCAGAAGGATAGGCTGCGCCTGGGCCAGGGAGGTGAAAACCCGCTCTAAGGACTGCCCAACGGGGGGCTCATTTTCATGTGCTTTCTTACAGGGAGACATAGTCATAAAGAACTATAGATTGGGATTAAAGACATAAATTCCTATATGATAGACCTGTAAGAGGCCCTGAGGGAAATGAGGATATTTGAGTCCATCCCTGTCCTAGAGCTCGGGCCCTTTGCCTCCCTTTGCAGAGAAGGACTGTGGAAGTTTGCTGAGTCCCTTGGCTGGGGATGGCTGTGGAATACTCCGGGCCACCTCCTGGCTTGGTGACACTCCTCATTCCTGCCCTCACATGGATGTGGCCCCTGTAGACTGCTTTCCTGTCCTCTTAGACCTAGTCACCTCCTCTTCTCAGTTCCCGAGCCCCTCCGTTGGGCCCTGCACCCTCGCTGACACTCCAGGGTGGCCCAGGACCACTTCGGATACCCTGCCTTGGGTCCTTGCTCTGGGAGCTCCCACCTGGTCTGACCTTCTCTCACCTGCATCCTGCAGACGGCGCCCTCTACTTGGCTGGCTTTTTCCCTTTCCACCTTGGTTGTTAGTGCTGTGTGCTCAGGCTCCCTTTCCCCAGAGGCATCAACAGGACAGAGCCTCTCACTGCCCTTCAGGTGCCTCCGCTGCAATTTTCAACCCCAGGCCCTCGGGGAGGAGGGTGCCCAGCTGGGGACCGTGGAGGTGGGCTGTGACATCCTCCTGGTTAGTGTAAGGTTGGAAAGGCTGCCCAGGAACCTGGGGGAGGCGTGACATTAAAAGACCACTGATAAATCACTCAGAGGCAGTACTCAGCTCAGGTGCCGGGACACCTCCCTGAAACCCCACACACCCCTGGAATCCCCCCAGTGCTCCCTTCAGCTCCTGTCCTCATAAAATGTGCTAAGGAAGACAATTTTGTATTGTTTTGTGGGGGAGGAAGGTCCCTCAAGTGGTCTAAACTTCAGGCCTCACAAAACCTGAAGTGGCTCGGGTCAGGAGGGTTGACCCGTGGGCCAGGGACACTGATTTAGCTCCAGCACCTGCCCTGGTTAGAGCTTGCCCAGGTGCAGGATACACGCTCAGAGGTGACCACTAAGGAATGGGTCTCTACCCCACGGCTCTTTGCATAGTGGGAGGGCGATAAGACCCCTTGGGCCGAGCAGTTGGCATCACTGAAGAATGTTCCTGGTCCCTCAAAGGGAACTCCAGTCTCAGGAACAGTTGCTGGGGCATCTGGATAGTGGAGAGTGGGTGGAAAACCCCTCTTCTGTCTGATTCCCTTCTGGATTGATACAGAGTACAGGACAGAGGTGTTCCCCAAGGCAGAGAAAGCAAAGTTATTCAAATCTTGGTTCTCCAAACACCTTCCTCATCTCCCAATCTGTTAACCTTCAAGAAATGTTTTCTTTTTAATAAAAAAAAAAGAAGAAGAAAATAGCAAACCCTGCACATCGCACATCAAAATATTTTAATTTAATTGTGGAAACACGAGTTTACAAAAAAATAAAAAAAAAAGGAGTGAAAAAAATCCCAAGTAAATACCGAACAGCTCAGAGCAGAGGCCAATTTCCATCAATGTCATCTCACAATTTGTGCTGGTGACAATACAATCGTTTTCTTGATTGCCACAGTCTGGTTTACAAGTGAATTGCACATTTAATTCTCACTTCCAAGGCAAAATGTTGGGTTGAATACTGTACCCCAATCCTCAAAAATCCTCTGCAGCCTCAGCACGTGGTCCTGTTAGGAAACAGAGTAATTAGGATGTAATTCGTTAGCTGGATGAGGCGGGCTCTGGGTCCAATGACAGGTGTCTCTCCAACACAGCCATGTGAAACCGAGAACATGGAGACCTCCATGGAGAAGGCCACGTGAGCTCAGAACATGGAGTGAGGCATCCTCACGCCAAAACTTCCAGGAGCCTCCAGAGCTAGAAGACACAGGAAGGTCCCCTCCCAGGCCTTTAGAAAGAGCAGTGCCCTGCTCAGAGTGGGGAGCCCTGCTCAGAGCAGGACTTGGGGCTTCAGGCCTCCAGAATGGTGAGAGAATAAATGTCTGGTGTTTCCAGCCCCGAGTCTGTGGTCACTTCTGACAGAAGGCCCCAGACACTAGTAGAGGCCACAGAGCCAGTGACACGGCAGCCCCACCTGTCCCTTTGCATAGTGGGACAATGGCATCCACCAATTCACCCAAGGACCATGCAGGACAGCACTGAGGCTCATTAGGGGACCCCAGAAACTGGGCTAACTGAGGACCAGAGTTGGTAAGCGGCCAGTTTGGGGGTCACACACATCAGTAGTTACTATTTGCTAGGATAGAAGGGGCACGCTCCCCTTGAGAAAGGCCAGCTTGGAGTTGGGGGCTCAGCGATGGGAGAGCAGAGAGGCCTGGCCAGGAAGGGAGCTGAGCACTTGTCTGCAGTGGGGCTGTCAGGCCTGTGGGTGCTGGGACAGGTCTCCAGCTCCACGTCACAGCAGCCTCAGCTGACCCACCTGTGGAACGAGGGTGCCCCAGATTGCACTGGAGGGTCTGTGAGGCAGGACCCAGAAGGGATGAGGAGGGGGTGGGGCAGGTCACACACAATAAGCAGTTGTCATCAACACTTGTAAAATGCCAGTCAGCGAGACTCAGGCAGAGAGGGTGCCCTGCCTGCAGCTGCTCTGATGCCTAGGGCTGTGCTCATTTGCAATTTCAACTACTGGCTTAGGGACTCAGAACAGAAAAGGTTTGTGCAGACTGGACTTGCTGGACGAAGTATTTTTTCTTTTTCTTTTTCTTTTTCTTTTTAAGACCTAAGTCGGGGAAGATTGATGCCTCTTTCTCTTCCCAGCTTCCCCTAAGGCTGTAATTTGCTTAATGCTCTTAGTACTGACCTGAAATAGCTGGAGGGAGGGACTTACAGGACTAAGCCCCCAACTTTGTTCCTCAAGAGCAGGCTCCCCGGGGCCATAGGGCAAATCCTGGTGGGTCACAATGTTTGCCACTGAGGAAATCCAGGCTCCTGTGCAGGGGGCTCTTACAAAGGGTCCCCCTGCAGACAGAGCACTGCCTGTGGGGAGGGGGGCGCTGGCCTGGACCCCGGAGTGCAAGGAGCCAGGAAGGGGGCTCTCAGCCGTAAGACTGCTAGAGGCCTGCAGCATGTTCCAGAAGGACCTTAAAACATGCTGGGCAAACAGGAGAGCATTTTAAAGAGGCTTATTTTGGGGCGGCGCCTGTGGCTCAGTCGGTAAGGCGCCAGCCCCATATACCGAGGGTGGCGGGTTCAAGCCCGGCCCCGGCCGAACTGCAACCAAAAAATAGCCGGGCGTTGTGGCGGGCGCCTGTAGTCCCAGCTACTCGGGAGGCTGAGGCAAGAGAATCGCTTAAGCCCAGGAGTTGGAGGTTGCTGTGAGCTGCGTGAGGCCACGGCACTCTACCGAGGGCCATAAAGTGAGACTCTGTCTCTACAAAAAAAAAAAAAAAAAAAAAAAGAGGCTTATTTTGTTTAAAACATTTGTAAGACGCCAAGGACCTAAACCATACAGGTGACGCCCCTCTGGGTGGGCCCAGAAATCCTCCAGTTTGACTCAACTTACCTGTCACAAGGCCATGGGGTGCGCACAGGAGAGGCAGGGGGACGGTCATCATTGGTACCCATTACACATGGGAAAAGACACAAGGGACATGTCTGAGGGCAGGTGCGCGTAGTGCCGATTTCAGGATCATTTGAGCGGGGGCAGGCTCCTGAGGGCTCCGTGGATCTCAGGGTAAGTAGCTTTTAGACTCAAAGCAACCTTCCTTAGGCTCCTGGTTTATTGAAAGTCATGTGGTGGTGAACTGCGTGATAACAGAGTTACTCTGTGGGCAAAAGTGAATACTTTTATCTTCCATTTTAAATAAGTATTATACAGAAACACTTTTTTTTCACTGAAGTATTTAAATAACCACACGGCTTGTTCCCATAATACATATTTAATTTAATTTATTGCATTAAACTTACAAATAATAGCATTATTCTTAAATAAATGCATATCCAAACAGGGAAATTTTGATCTGAAGAGGAATCTGTTCTGCCGGCGGGGTGCATGTGGGAGGAGGAGTGTGTGTGTAGTCAGCGCCTTACACATCACATCATCTGAACTTGCAGGGAGACACCTGCAGCCCCAGGGCCCAGGCCTCGCTGCCAGTCCCTCTCCTTGCAGAGGGGGCATCTCTGGAGGAAGCTGAGCTCCCTCCTCCAGAGCAAAGGTGAAGGCAGGAGGCATAGCTGTGTGAGCTGCTCTGAGCACGGGGTCCCAGGAGCCCTGTGTCCAGCACCCCATCCTGCAGGAGGATAAAGCTTTCACAAATGAGCTGTGATCACCCAGTTTAAAGCCCAAGAAGCCAAGCTCACCCCAAGACACAGACATTTTAGCAGGAGACTTTGTCCCTTTCTTGCTTAATTTTGCAGCCTCAGTGTCCCTTGCCTCCCCCTCTGAGAGGAAAGACAAATCTAGCTGGCATGTCAGGCTTAGAACGTATCTGCCCCTCTGTCGGATGTGGGTCAAATTATCTAGTGTTTTGAATAAACTTACCTTGTTCTTTATTGCTCCTTAGATGAACAACCAGAGGCATAAGATATTTTTCCTCATCCTGTCTTTATTTAAAGTGGTAATATTTCTTTTTTTATTTCAGATGAATATGAAGATACAAATGATTAGGTTATATTGTTTGCATTTCTGAGGTAAAGTTAAAGTGGTAGTTGAGCCCTTCACTCAGAGACTGTACTGAACACCCTCACCTTGTGCACATGGGGTGAGAACTTGCCAGCCCCCCGTCTCTCCTCCCCTCCCTCCTTTCCTCCTCCCCGCTTCCCTCACTTGAATTTAATTATTTTTCTCTCATGTAGGTATGTAGTTGTTTACCTACTGGTTTCTTGTTAGTACTGAGCACATTGGTTACTTGCTTTCCCATTCTTGTGAAACTTACCAAGAAGAGGGTCCTTCAACTCCATCCAGGTTAACACCAAAGAGGTAGCAGGCGTCCTCAAACTTTTTAAACAGGGGGCCGTTCACTGTCCCTCAGACCATTGGAGGGCTGGACTATAGTTTAAAAAAACAAATAAACTATGAACAAATTCCTATGCACACTGCACATATCTTATTTTGAAGTAAAAAAACCAAAATGGGAACAAGTACAATCACACGGCGGCATGTGGCTGCGGGCTGTAGTTTGAGGACCCCCGATGTAGAGTCTCTGCCATTTTTATGAAAAGAATAGTATTCCATGGTAGACATACACCACCATTTATCAATCCATTCATGAGTGGGGCACTTGGGTGGATTCCATGTCTTGCAATTACGAATTGAGCTCCAGTGAGCAGTCTAGTGCAAATGTCTTTATGGCAAAATTATTTTCTTTTTCTTCCAGGTAGACTACTAGTAATGAGAACACAGAATCAAATGGCAGGTTTACTTTTAGTGCTTTGAGGATTCTCCATACTTCTTTCCATAAAAGCTGTGTTAGTTTGCAGTCCCAGCAGCAGTGCAAAAGTGTTCCCTTCTCTCCACATCCACACCAGCCTCTGCCACTTTGGGACTTTGTGATGTGGGCCATTCTCACTGGGGTTAGGTGATATTCCAGGGTGGTTTAGATTTGCATTTTTTTGATAATTAAGAACAATGAGTATTTTTCATGTGTTTTTTGGCCAGTTGTCTGTCTTTGTCAGAGAAGGTTCTGTTTGTATCTCTTGCCAAAGTATTTGCTGATCCGTTTGAGTTCTCTGTAGATTCTAGTTATCAGCCTTTGTGAGATTCATAGCATGCAGGTATCTCCTCCCATTCTGAAGGCTGTCTGGATGCTTCAGTTTGCCCTTAGCTAGCACACCAATAGAGATATAGATCTCCAGAATAGACCAGAGAACCTAGAGATGAGCCACTTATTGCCATCTGATCTTGGATAAACCAAACAAAAGCATGCACTGGGGTAAAGAATCTCTATTTAATAAATAGTGCTGCGGAGAACTGGTTAGCCCCATGTAGAAGTTTGAAACTGGTCCCCCTCCTCTCACCACTCACAAAAATTGACTCTTGCTGGATAAAAGTTTACATTTAAGACACAAAACAATAAAAATTCTATGTAAACATCCACATGTAAACACATTTAACATGCTTGCTCTTGTGGAAGGAAAGTCCTGACATGGTAAAAACAGAAATACTGAAAGGTATTCACCAAGACACAAGTCACAGAACTTTAGGGAGAGAAGAAATTAAATAATAGAAACACTAGGTTTCAAGGCAGCCCTCCGTATGCCGTCTTTCTTTCTACTTCTAGTCATTAGCTTTTTAATTTCTGTAATTAAATTGCTAACATAGAGACCAAGTTTAAATGACTGATAATGAACTGGATTTCTCCATTTTTCACTTACAAATGCATTTCTGTGATATACTATCTAATACTTCAGTGAACTAAACAAATGCATAGATAAAAAGAGCATGATTAATCCTTTATAATCAGAATTTTTAAAAACTTTTTATTATTAATAATTGGTGAAAATGTGACCTAATGTGAATCAAGAGAAGATAAAACCTTGGGTATGATGGATGTAAAAGGAGACAACCAGCATCATAATTTTTCAAGTGAGAGAAAAAGTTAATATAAAAAGAAAAAATTAGAGTATTAAGTATGATATGTCTGATTTCCTTAAGTACTAAATGTGACAGTAAGTATCTTTAATGTGTCGCTTTTGATACTCTGGTTTTATTTGTATTGTAAAGTACATCCTCATTCATTCAAACACATGTTTTGGCTTGAGATTATTTTTCAAAAAACTTTTAGAGCGAGCGGCACCTGTGGCTCAGTCGGTAAGGCACCGGCCCCATATACCAAGGGTGGCAGGTTCAAACCCGGCCCCGGCCAAATTGCAACCAAAAAATAGCTGGGCGTTGTGGCGGGCGCCTGTAGTCCCAGCTACTCGGGAGGCTGAGGCAAGAGAATCCCTTAAGCCCAGGAGTTGGAGGTTGCTGTGAGCTGTGTGAGGCCACGGCACTCTACCGAGGGCCATAAAGTGAGACTCTGTCTCTACAAAAAAACAAAACAAACAAAAAAAAAAACTTTTAAAGCAATTTCTGTGAAACCATGGATAGGCCAAAAATTGGTTTTATTGTTTAATAGGAATTCCATCGTGTAACCAATGCAGCACAGACAACTGGAAATATCGATGCAGTGTTTGGGAAGGATGTGGTGAAG
Organism: Nycticebus coucang; assembly: GCF_027406575.1. Lineage (NCBI taxonomy): Eukaryota > Metazoa > Chordata > Mammalia > Primates > Lorisidae > Nycticebus > Nycticebus coucang. The sequence continues at coordinate 194,099,182 of NC_069780.1, forward strand.
GAAGGCACAGTATGTCAGTGGTTTGACAAGTTACATTCTGGTGATTTTAGTCTTGGATTTTTTTTTTTTATTTCTGTTTTCATTTTTGTCAATAACCCAAGGATTGTTCAGAAGCAGATGGTTTAGCTTCCATGCGTTTGCATGCTAATGAGAGTATCTAATGAGAGTATCTAATGAGAGTATCTAATGAGAGTATCTAATGAGAGTATCTCTTGAAATTGATTTCTATTCTTATTCCACTATGGTCTGAAAAGAAACCTGGTAAAATTTTGATTTTTCTAAATTTGCTAAAGACTTGTTTTATCACCTAAGATATACCTTGGGAAATGTCCTGTGTGAGGTACTAATCTTGAGTGCAAAATTTAGTGAGGGACCAAAAACAGTGATCAAGACAAATATTATTTTAATGCAATATTAAATTAATGCAACATCAAATTAACACAAAAAATGCTTACTTAAAAATTACAGAGCAAACAGGGTGTCAGGAGACGAGAAAGCACAACAGGAAATGTCAGACCTAAATGTTGCAGACTGGACAATATTTGCTTTGCAAACTTGCTGAGACCACAGTTTTCTTCCTCCTTTTCCTGATAATAAAAGAGCAGAAGAAAAACAATATTTGCGCCTCAATATTCTGGGGTAGAGATACAGCTCTCAATAGGATATAAATGAAAAAGAGCCAGAAGTTTAAATTTATACAACTTTACCTGGTAGTATTTTCCAGTGTTTTTGTTGAATAATGTTTGAATAATGAAAGTTAAGACACACACACACAGAGAAGTTAAGCCTGGGGTGTGTGTGTGTATCTGGTATTAACAATATTAATCCCATAAGTTGATTCATGTCTATCAACTTTCTTAAGAGCTAGTTTGAAAAGATTCATTTACTTTACTGTTCTGTCACAAAGCCCAGGCTGTCTTGATGCTGGAATATACAAGTTTTTTACATTGAAATCATTCAGTTCAGCAATTATTTCAGTCTTTTCATACATGTAGAAATACCACTCTGTTACACCAAGTGACTCAGAACTTCACAGAAGCATCATCTGGGGCTCGGGCTGATGCCCTGGCATCCTGTACCCGCCTAGTCATGCCGGTTACCCAAGGGGCAAAGAGCAGTAACAACATGAGCAGAAGTTTTATAGTGGTGTCTTAAGAATCTAAGTTCAGTTAACGAGCTATGATGCTTGCAAGAAAAAAAGACCATGTAATGACACAGAAAGACACATCTATGTATTGAGAATGAATGATCTTTTTATATAGGGGGAAGAATGTTCCCACGGTGATGTGCTGCTATAGGTTGGGGTTCAGAATAACCTCAAAATTAGACAAGTGTCCTATTTTAAGAGCAATGAGTAAAGAATGGATACTAAGAAGCCTGGTTTTTATTTTTAAGGGAATGAGGAGCCATAGAATGCTTTTATTTAAAAAGATTCATTATTAGATTCTTCTATAAAAATGCAACCTTGGGGGTGGCAAGATTATGGAGTCTGAGAGGCCAGGGAGAAAGGTATGTAATAATCTGGCTGACATGATGAAATTATGACCTAACACTGCAGCAAGGGGAAGTGAGGCGAGGAGAAATCGTGGATAATACTAAAGAGGCAGAATCATCAAAAATGTAGGATAGATAACAGAGAGGCCTGGAGGGAGATTGCCAGGTAGAGATGCACATAAGACTTCCTACAATATTTGTCTTCCTTAAAAGAAAAAAGAACACAAATGTTATACAAAGTTGTGTAAGGCACTCCAAATAAGGTAATAAGAAATGCAAAATGGTTGGCTTATATAATGGAGAATAACAAATTCATTAACTCTGTGAATAATATTATTGTCAACTCAGAAAAAAGCCTCAGAAACTAAAAAAAAATTACTAGAATTTTGTAGCAAAATTTGGTAACGTGGCTGGATATAAGCTAAATATACAAAGCCATAATTTCATCTATTCTTTCAATACTCAGTAGAAATGAAAATGGAGGAAATCATCCCTTATTTCCAATGTGGCAAGAAGTAAAAAAATACTTAGGAAAAAAGCATAACAGAAAAGATGACAGATTTGTACTGTAAGTCTTATTGAAAATCATAACATAGATTAGTGTAACGCTCAGCTAAAAATACTGTTCCTCTGGGTGATAATTTAAAATCATAAAATTTTTAATCTTTGAGGCCAGGAATTTGAGAATGGCCTGAACAATATAATGAGACCTTGCTTCTACAAAAAATAGAAAAAATAGCCAGGTGTGGTGAGGGGCACCTATAGTCACAGCTACTTGGGAGGCTGAAGCGGAAGGATCACTTGAGTCTAGGAGTTGGAAGTTACAGTGAGCTATGGTGACACCACTGCACTCTAGCCTTGGAATTAGAAGAAAATCCTGCCTCAAGAAAAAAAAAAAAAAACGTATTAATAATTTTCAAAGAATTTACATACAAGACATAATTTTGATCAGAAGAAATTTTTATTTTTAACTGATTAAAATTGTTCGAAAGGTGAGGTCTGAGGAGGAGACAGTCCTGCTCATCAATGTCCACATGCTCACCTACATGCAATCTGTCTCCTCTTAGGGAGAGGCCACATGGGCAACTCTGAGCCAGTGACGGTATTGGACAGTCTGTGATTTTTCTATTCCATTTTCTTTTGCAAAGACAAGGTCAGAAGCTGTCCATTGCAGTGGTGGTGTCCAGTGGAGGATCCCAGGGCCATCTACTGGAGGAGAGGTGCACTAATCCACCCCCATGTGGGAATTTAGATACACCTTTGCTTAGTTAAGCACTGAAGCTTCAAGTTAACTGTTTTCTTTTTGCCTAGCCTAACCTTTCTAAAATAATATGGGAAAGTAAATGTTTCAGAATAGATGGTATAATTGAAAATATCGTAATAGTGAATAGATGCTTACCTTCATCTATTTTAAAATGTACAGGAGGACATTAATATGAAAAGAAGTGCGTCATTGGCATGAGGGAAAGTATAGGCATACAGAAACATTGTGTCACAAAATAGATATTTCAATTCAGGAAGGGACGTGAGTTGCTTTTAATGGTATTGGCGTAATTAACTATTCATCTAAAAAACTAAACCTCTACACTTAACATGTACATAACAAAATGTTAAAAACTTACAAAAATACATGAGAAATTTGAGAATCCTTTAAGAGTTATTTGCATTATTGAAAAAGAAAGCGCCTATGAAAATAGGATAACCAAAGACAGACCTATCTGAATATATTTTAGAAAACAAAAAGATGGCAAAATCAATCAAAGGTAAGCGATATACTGAAAAAATATTCGCACCACACACAAATAAAATCTGAACATTGATTTTGATGAGGGTGCTTGGAAATAGTAACTTTCATAAATATCTGGTAGAGATTTAAATGGTGCTCAGAAGAAAAAACAACTCATTTTGCCACAGGCACATTTGCACTCAAATGTTTAGAACAGCTCAATTCACAATTGCAAAGATGTGGAAACACCCCCATGTGCCCATCAACCCATGAATGGATTAATAAATTATGGTATATGTGTACCTCGGAATACTACTTAGCCACAAAAGGATGGAGACTTTACATCTTCTGTATTTATCTGGATGGATTTGGAGAACATTCCCCATATAAAGTATCTCTAGAATGGACCAGCAAACATCATATGTACTCAGTACTAATCTGAAAATATTAGATCAGCAATGAGAGGTTTACACCAGAGAAAATCACAGTTAAAATAAAGGGTGTGGTGGGGAGGAGGCTCGGTAAGTTTCCACCTGTCATGTACAGGAGGCATATGGCAACCTCCTGCTGAGGACTCAACCCCAACTAGGACTTTGGGCTTTACCTTGCAATATACCCTCATATTAACCCAAAACAACAACAAAACAGCTCCGGCCCATAGGACAGTCATTCATATACAAAGCTGTGTGCCCTTTGTCAGAGCAGTCTTTCTTCTGATAGCATCAAATACCAAAATATAAAATAAACTGTGACATGTAAGAATACCTGAACAAAAACACTGTGGTGTGTATGGTGGTTAACAATCAGAATCAACAGGAGTATCTATTAAGAGGCCGGGGAATGAATAAATTGAATCTACCCACACAGATAAATATTGTGCAGCCTGTAAGAGAAGGAGCCACACAGCTACGGCCTGGGGATGTGCCGCATGTGAGGCCGTCAGGGTGGTGACTTGGGGATCATCTCTTTTCTGTAGAAGCTATGGAAAAAAAAAATTGTTAGTAGGAGAAGGTAACCCTCTCTGTGTGGGCTGTTGAACTTGCACAACCTCTTGGTCATACTCAGGTAGGGACAGTTATCACAAACTGTTAACAGGGAAGGCCTTCAAAGCAGATCCATAGGGAGAGATAAATCAAGTCGTTTATCTTTAAAAGCATTTTGTTTTGTTTTGTTTTTCACTTGAATAATTAGTGCACTTTTTTATTAATAAATAGGACTTAATAATTAAAAAACCCTGGTGGTATAGAAAGTCCAGCAGGCTTAAGGGCCGAAGGCTCAGGGACAAGACCTCCAGCCCCTTGCTTCATCCAAAACTTTCAGGGAGGAGCTGGCCCAGACATGTGGTGTGAGCCCCTCACATTCAGTGCCAGCCACTCACACTTAGACTGAAGTCTAAGGAATGCACTCGAGCTCAACGCCTCAAGCAAACCACACATGTGGATATTTGTGACATTTTAATGGCACCGAGGCAGCCTCTGGGTGGCTGTGGGTCTGGCAGTTGGCATGTGGAGACAGCTTACCGCTTACAACATTGTACAACACCCATGTATGTGTATTGATGTTTTTCTTAGTGATTTCTTGGCAAAAATGGATGAAATGTATATTCATCAACAAAAGGAGACAGCTTTGGAACTGAATACACTTTCTACAACTTTATAAATGCAATTTAAAAAGGAGTAATAGAAATTCTGATGTAATTGTATCGTTAAACAAAAGATCATTAAATAAATTCTAAGATATTAGCCATTTTCACTACACTGCAGTTACTGTTTCTTTTAGGTGCGTTTAACAACTTGTCACTTGAGAGACCCTGCCGAGGGCACCCGGTACAACAGAAAGCTGATAAAATACAACCGGCCCCCCATATCCATATCCATGCATGGGTGGCACATCTGTGTATTCAACCAAGTGTGAACCAAACATATTAGAATAAAACACAATTAAAAATGGCAAGTGGGACTAAAAAATAATTTCTATACAAATGCAGCATAACAAGTGCTTACATAGCATTACATTGTTATAAATTTTGAGGGGAGTACAAATTAAGTGAATGGAAATTATAAATTATTTTATGTTGCTTTAGCTTTCAAAATAAATGAGAGCTACATATTTTATTTTTAGTTAGGTTACTAATTATAAAATATCTGCATTAATACATATGAAATTATTGCATTGTTACAGGCTCCTATTAACACTAATCATGATGGGAGTAATGATATCAGCAATAATTTAGATGTCTTAAAAGATAATTCTAGCTATTGGATAATGTCACATACTACTGTTACCTATTAAGCTTAATTACACCCTGAATAGTGCGTATTGATGTTTGAAATCACCATGACATCCTACGGGAAAAGCGACAAAAGTGTGACCCCAGGGAAGGAAAACAAAGGTGTGGACCCTACAGCTCAGTGACACAGGAGAAGTCTGTGGTTGACGAATGAGTTCACTTGTTTATTATCCACAAACCCTACACACACTTACTAAAGGAAGGCACCATCGTGCATCGGCAGCACCCAGTGAAATAATTTTTTGAGACTACTTCTTAAGAAATTACAAAATTCATGCACTACTTTACTAATAATTTTTAAAAGTCTCAATATGTGATTAAAGCCAGAATTTATCTATGGCAATGACAAGCCAACAATGTCAGCTTGCGGCCTAAGCCAAGATCAGATTTATTTATATTGTAAAATAGAATGGCTACCCCGAGAGACATCCCCGGCATCTCGGGTGCCCTTTCTGGTGGTGCTGAGTGTTAGGGGGGCGCCAATGAGTTCAACTGAACCAGGCCTGGCTGAGCCACAGCCCCTGCACCTGTGAGATGGATAAGAGGACCCATAAAACAGAGGCTTAGACACAGTGCTCAATAGCAGCTGGATTTAAAACAAAGGCAGTTAAATCATATCTCAGGCTTTGTTTTATTTGCCTAAAGCATCCAGGAGCATAATGGATTAACACCCCTCCCTTGGTCCCACCCACTGGTCTCCGAAGTGGCCTCCTAAGCAGGAGGCCAGGCTCACTGTGCCTCCCATTCAGGGTTTCAACTGATACCTGCAGGTCAGCCCTTCCTGTAATGTTTTCTAGAAAATGAGCCCTTAGGACAGTACTCCGCATTATCCCCCACAAAAAAACAATTCGATGTCCATTACATTTGTGGAATTCTAAGCTGAAAACAAGTATGTAGGTTTACTTGGATTTGGGTTGTGTTCTTAATTTCTTTCTTTATTTAAGTGACACTTTTCAGAATTATGATGATGATGACTTTAATCTTTGGGCCACATTATGTCTCTGAGAAAGCAGAACAGGGTTTGAAGCGGTTTATGACATTACTGGGCTGCTAATGACTTTTTTTCCGTGGACATCTCACAGAACAGGGAACACGGAGCACTTTGAGAATCCTGGCAGTTTTTCCTTCATTCACATCCTGGAAGAGAAATGTCACAAGGCAAAATGTCACCAATTTGTCTTCACCAGTTTCAGATTTGTTATAAACTCAGACCTGACCGAGGGTGGTGTTTGCTGCTTTCTTATCCGTGGAGAAAGGGTTTGGTAAGCCAATTAATAAAGTAAACCAGAGTTTTCCATACTGTGCACTGAGATATTAATAGGTACTCCATGAAAAAAGGATTTCATGGGCCAATACGTTCAGGAAGCCCTGTGAGCCTCTGTCTACCCTGAGACCAGGAGTGCGCGTTAGCTCACCAATGGCTCCCGGGGCAAAGGGGCTTCATTCTCCCTGCGTCCCCAAGAGCCGTTCACAAAGGAGAACCCCTGCTCCCCTTTCCTTCTTTTAGAGTAATAGAAAGCAGTGTAATTTAGGTAGTACTGTTATAAACAAGGAGACATTCTCTCTTCAGGCACCAGGAGTCCCTCCTGCTGTGGCAGGAGGCAGGGAGGGAGGGGAGCCACCTCCCCAAATGAGAGCTCTGGCTTCTCGGCTGTCCATACTTCCCGACTTCCAAACTTTATGCCTTCAGGTCCTTTGAATGATTTCAAGGGCAGATCTGGAGCAGTGTGGAGGTCCTCACCCCATCATGCTGTCCTGCTCCGGGGCCTCTGACTCCCCTGCAGACCCTGGGACTGCGTAACAAGGGAGAAAAAAACAGAGCCCACAGCAGGGAGCCACCCATTCACACACCTCCGGGTCAGTCCTGCTCCATCCTGATCTTTGCATTAAAGGACACTCTTTCTGCCCAGAATGTTTTATTGTGTCCATTTAAGAGAAAAAAAAGAATGGTTTCAAGGAGGCTGGTTTATGATTCAGAGTTTTGCTTGCTCGGATTGGTCTCCGTAGCTCCCCTTAGCCAGCCCTTGTCTAGATGCTCACTGCCCATCACCCTGAATGAAGCTTTGGGCCCCTATTTAGAATGTCTGAGAGTATTGAAAAAAAGATACAGCAATTTATGCCCAGTTTTCCCATAACATGTTGAGAAAAAAACTGTCAGCACTTAATCCGGTTCTTACAAATACACACAAACACTACATTTTATTTTATTTTATGGTGACGACAACACTGACCCCGAGACCCACCCTCTTGACATCCTGTAAGCATTGCACACAGTGCTGTCCAGGGCAGGCAGATGCCGCAAGATCTTCAGAACTGTGCTCATGTAACTGAGACTTCCTGTCCGCGGAGGAGCAATTTTCCATTTCCCTCTGCCAGCCCCCAGTCACCACGCCCCGTTCCCAATTTTCTGGCTGTGATTAGTTGAGATACCTCGTATAAGACCTCCTGTAAGGAGAATCCTCAGGTTCATCCATACAGCATCATAGAAACTTTGCTCAGTAGGAGATGAACTTTCCCAAATTAGTTGTTAGACAGCAGTGTGAATCCCAGAGTCTCACCTAGGGGTCATCACAAAATATTAGCCATCCATGCAGCTTTAGAGTGACAAGCAGATCACTCTGAGGAAATCAAAGTGGGTGCTTCCCCCAGGTGATTCAAATCTGAGTCTGCACTGTGGCCCTAGCGGCTGGTCTGCTTGCAAATGAGCTACTTAAGCTTTATGAATACACACAGTTAGCAGCTGGGGCCCCGCGAAACCATGATTCGTATAAAACCTGTGGTTGCCACCATCCCACCAGCCTTTTCACAGCATCATCAGCTGGTTATCACCCTACTCTTCTTTTAATAACTCAGCCTGTGCAGAGGCCACAGAAAAGTGATCGTCATCCCAGAGATCAAAGAATTAATCAAGCGAAACAGTAAAGAATGATTTCAGAAATCTTTTGAGAGAGATAAATAACTCAAAGTGATGAATTATTGAATCTTTAGGGTATATTTATTTATCAGGCAGTCAAAATTTGCCATTTTAAATCTCATTCCATTTTTCTTTCGTATTAGCTGGTTGTCTTCAAGGTGACATATAACCACTAAAACTGAATATGCAATCAACTTGGGATGTAATATGTGAAAACTTGATAAATCTATTCTATTATGTTTAAAAACAAACCTCCGTAATGTTGAACCTGAAAAGGCTCAAATGACTGTAATGAACAGGGAAATTCTGGCTCCCTCCTGACCCAGAGTATGCTAAATGGCGTTCTGAATGAATCACACCACTCTCAGAGAAAAGCACTTAGATTCTCTCACTTTGAACCACGTGCTCAAAGGAAGGAATCCTCTTCTCCAATATTCCTGAGAAATGTTCTTTCAACCACTTACTGAATGTTATGCCACAGAGGAGCTCCACTGAGCGAACCGTCGTTTAAATTTAGCAGCAGCTTTGTTCTCTGTAACTTTTACTTATTGGCTGGACTTAGCTTGTCTCCAAAGTCTATAATCTAATCTCTCTGTCCTATAAAAACCTTCCAATACTGAAATGCCTACCCAAGCTTTCTCCTTCCTCATTGAAACACCCGTAGTATCTGGGAATATCACTCCCAGTATTGTAGGGGACTTTGCCAATTCTGAGCTCTTTCCATGGAGACCATCTACTTCCGTTGCCCTGTTTTTTCCTGAATGGAGCCTCCAAACTGGCTGCTATTCTCTGACTATTTGATGGCCAGCAGAGAGCAAAAGAGGAAAGTCACAAGGAAGTCACAGGATGCCCCTCACTTCCCTTTTTCTGGATTCTGTACTGAAGCAGAGGCTGACCTTGGGAGTGAGTACAAATCTGTGACTTCAAATGAGAAGGCCACAGTAGCCCACTAGAGTGCACCTGTCACACCAGTGTGGGTTCCTCAAACCAGGGGAAATTAAGATTTATTAAAGGCCTCTCTTTCCTGGTCCCACTGAGATGCATTTTCTTTAACACAACTGTTAATACGCGAGGTGATTACAAGTGATGCTCCGTGGCACCAGGGCGTGAGGTGTGTACACGCACCAACACAATCTCTGCTGGTGAAGTTAAAAAAGCTACTGTACATCTCAAAATAAAAAAGTAAAAAACTGCAAACAGCAGATTCCTTATTTTTGACAGCCTGGCTTAGGTACCGTATTTATTAGTAACTTGAGACAATAAAATCAGAACTTGTGAATATGGGAACAACAGGTGTATTTCGGGGTGTAGGAATGCATTTATGTTCCATCAGGGTCTACTGTTGGTGTCTATTGGTATTTTTAGTGTCATGTTCTGAAGAAAAATTAGTTGACTTTGTCTTCAAATAGTTGACCCTTAGATTTCTCCATGCAAATTTCTGAGTTTATATGATCTTATTGATGAGTTTTACCCGACAATTTCAGGAGAATGTATCAGGAATTTTTGAGAATGATCATAATTAAAAAAAATCCTTCCTTTAAAGTAATCTTCTGAACAATAAAGAGCTGCATGTTATACTTTGCTGACAGTTTGCTTTTGACTTGTTGACACACACTTCTCCAGACACGTGAAGAAAGGGATTACCTTTGTTTCTGTTTTTTTTTTTTTAGACAGAGTCTCAAGCTGTCGCCCTGGTTAGAGTGCCGTGGCATCACAGCTCACAGAAACCTCAAACTCTTGGGCTTAAGTGATCCTCTTGCCTCAGCCTCCCCAGTAGCTGGGATTACAGGCATCTGCCACAGTGCCTGGCTATTTTTAAGTTGTAGTTGTCATTGTTGTTTGGCAGGCCCAGTTGGATTCAAACCCACCAGCTCCAGTGTATGTGGCTGGTGCCCTAGTTGCTTAAGCTACAGGCGCAGAGCCGATCACTTTTGTTTTTGATGTGAACAAAATAGGGATAGAATAAATGTTCACATTTATTCCTCCAAATTGCACATTTCTTACTTCTGCGAAATAAAGTGTTTTATTTACCTAAGGAATCATTAAAACATTTTGTAGGCTCTTTTGTAGGTTGCATAGAGCCAGCCAGATAGTCACAAAAGGCCTAGTTCAGCCCCTCACTGTCCAGGTTCCAGCCAGGTGCCACCTGGGGCCAAGGCCAGCCGCCCTGCTGGGAAGGAGGCTTGGTATTCGTGGAGCTGTGGCCAAGGAAAATGTCAAACCATGTGGAAGCTCCAACGCATCGGTGCTGGACAGTGTACAAACATTTCTTCTCAGAGAGACAAATGTCCTTGTAAGACTTACATCCAAATCCTCAAAATAATTTTGCTTGGGGTTAAGGAACACTAATCAAAGAAAGAAAAAAAGTTGTAACTACCGAGTGAAGGACTTAGAAGCCACATTCTTTTCCAACTAAGGCATCTCTGAAAGCCTGTTAAGTGCAGGCCCCAGATTCAGCACAGTCTGGGAGGAAAGATGACTGTTGCCCCCTCTCTGTAACCACGTTAGGGCTCAGAGGCTACCCCACCATGTGCGTCTGGGGCCACGTTTTCACGTTCAAAAAAAAAAGAGGACGTTTGCACGCACGCTGGACGCACCCCCTCCCCCAACCCAGCCCTATCATCACTCTTCCTGCGGAGACCCGCGGCTCCCCCGCCGCAGCCCCTCAGTCTGCCAGGCAAGCGGAACCCGCCCTCCCCAGCCGGGCAGCTCCCGCCAGCAGGAGAGGCCAGGGGCCGAGCCCACGCGCGTCTGTCAGCTGGGCTGACAGGACGGAGGGGCCCTCACCTGTCCCTGCCCGTCAGCTGTGCTGACAGGTGCAAGGAGGCGAGGAACCTGCCCATTCACGCCCATCAGCACAGCTGATGGACACGGGCAGGCGCGGGTCCCCAGGGCGCACGGTGGAGAGGGCAGGCGGCGCCCTGGGTGGGTCCGGTTTCACAGCCGCTGACGGGTGGGGGCGGGAAGGGGCTCCCAGCCGGTCATCTGACAGAGGTGCCGCTCACCCTGGCTGATTCCCAGTCCTGACTGTGGGCCTCACCTGGGCCCTGGTGATGGGGCTTTGGACAGGTGAGGGTGAGTGAGGGGCGCAGAGGGGAGATAAGGCAAAGAGCTGGGGAGACACTGCAGAAGCTGGGGAGGGGAGATAAGGCAGAGAGCTGGGGGGACAGGAGCGCCCAGTGGAGAAATGGGACCTGAGTGGTCACTAAACAATTTAGCTGCAGAAAGAAAATCTTCAGGGAGTGTTGAAGAACAGGATGGTTTTCCACATATACTTCTGCCTACACTTAGCAAAGATACCCCAGAGATCAAGACCCACCACAGGGGACTAAATCTTTGGTCGGGTTGCCCCCAATCATCTAAGTATTTACTGAACGCCTCCTTTGTGTCCAGCCCTGAATAACACATGGGCTGGGCAGAGCCCACACAGGCCTGCAGACACCGGCTCTTCCCTGTAGATGGTGGACGGTGAGCCAGGCAGCATCACGGGGGCAGCCACAGTCCCCTGCTGGCCAGGCGAGCCTCTCTGATGCTCTGTGCTTATGCTGGAATAAAGTCATATGGAAATTTAGTGGGAAGTCATTATTTTACTAGCCTTTAAAACCAATGTAGTTTCGTGCACTAATCTGAGTTACAAGCAGCCGTTTTGACCACAATCACTCTAACTCAAAAATTAAAAATGTCCCAAAAGATTCAAAACAACATCAAACAGCAGGTGATGTTTTTATAGCACAGAGAAATCGTGTCTTTTTTATTTTATTTTATTTATTTTTTTATACTTCTCTTAGAGCCTTGCTTCAAATTTTTTACTTTAACCTGAGATTTCAATTAACTTGAAGAGCACAAACAAATAGGGGCTTTCCCCACAAGGCACAGCCGAGAACATTTAAACACACACACACGCAGGTGCATGGACACCTGTGGGTTTACACCAACAAGAAAATGGAAGCCTTGCCACCCACATGTGGTGTCTGCAACTCCAAGTCACTATCTGAGAAAGCAGCAACAGGATTTTGCAAAAAGTCAGAAAAACATTGCCAATTTTAGTTTTTCACATGTGACAAATTTTATCTTCAAAATTTCCAAGTGCCCCAGGCCTTTCCTTTCACGAATTCCAGAGTGTCCTACACACAGAGCTGCACACAGCGGTGGCAGTACCCTCCTGGGTGTGCCGAGATCAGGATCCTGCCAGCGTCTTTATTGGGTGTTCTGCAGACCTCCATGCACCAGTTTGCACTGACCGAAACCTCCAGTCCTCTCGCTGGCCACTCTCAAGGCTGTTTCTTCCACACACGCATTTGCTTCAGGCATCTGTGACACTCTGCGTGAGCCTGGTCAGACAGCTGCCAGCCAGAGAATTACTAAGGGAAGTATTTATAATCCTACCAAGTTGTCACAAAACATTCAAAAAGTAAAGGTAATGACAAAGATTCTTTCCTGAAATCTCTCTATGCTGAATGGATTTGCAAATAAGTTTTTCTGAAGAAACGAGCTTGGCCGTGACTGTGATGGCCACACAGCCATGGGGGATGCAGCTTCCCGGGCTGCAGCCGTGTAAAGCCAGAGAGGGATTGAGTTTGCAGAATATTCCTATTTAAAAATGTATCAGAGAGACACAAAGAATCAATCAGGTATGAACCCAGGCTCCTCGCTGTAACAGCACCTCTGCCCTGCAGGTGCCGCACTTGGAAGACGTTTCCTTTGGTAAATACAGGCTCGATGGTGGGAATGAACAGGACGCAGGATGGCAGCATGGTCGGCCCTTGGAGGAGCACATCTCTACCCTGCTCCCTCATTGTGGACGTAGATGACGCAGGACTCATCTGAGTGGGTCAGAGAGAACTTTTCAGACCTCGGAGGAGGCTGCAACTGTGTGGAATCCTTGGGGCTCAGCTCCACAAACTCTGCTTCTTGGTCCACTTGTTCTTCAGAGGATAAATGAAGAGTTAAAACTTTAAGCCAATTGTTTACATCTTTAGTCTAATTTGTTTCATCTAATTTATTTAATCATATTATATCTCATACACCTAGACAAGAACTTCACTAGATTTTGCCCCTGTCTTTGAGAAGGAAAAGTGTCTTTCTATCCAGATTTTTGACAGGAAGTCATGGGACTCAGGAAGAGTATTTTTTCTGCACAAAATCCCAAAGGTAACAAATGGTAACAGGTCCCACCTCTTGCACATCCTTGATAGATGAAATGTGAACAAAAAGGTATAGGTGCCCCAAGGCTGGAGCCTGCTGCTAAGGGGCAGGCCTGGGGCTACCCGGGCAAAGAAGGCCTGGGCTCTACGCAATGTCTTTATTTTTTCGAGACAGAGTCACACTATGTCACCCTTGGTAGAGTGCTGTGGTGTCACAGCTAACAGCAACCTCAAACTCCTGGGCTCAAGCGATTCTCTTGCCTCAGCCTCCCAAGTAGCTGGGACTACAGGTGCCCACACAACGCCCGGCCATTTTTTGGTTGCAGTTGTCATTGCTGATTTTAGCAGGCTCTGGCAGGGTTTGAACCCGCCAGTCTCGGTTGATGTGGCCCATGCCCTACGCACTGAGCTGTGGGCGCCACCCCTTACTCAATGGCATACACTGGGCAGATCCCGTCCTTCTAAGTTACAAAACATTGTAGCTGTTATAAGGAGAAGAAGAAGAAAAAAGTAAGAATGAAAATGAGAGACATTTTTACTAATTCTGAAAAAGTCATCATGTATAAATTTTTAAGCTCCTAGCAGTATCTTTCCTAGATTACCTTTTAGGCTTGACAACCGTCAGCTTGTAAGGTGCACAGTGAATTTCAGACATCCCAGATACACCACCACAGATGACTTCTGTTGTTAAAATAATGAATGATGCTGTTTGCTAAGGCTACTCTGAAATTGTGCAACTTTCCGAATTAAATCAAAACCACCCCCAATTTTCAAATAACACAACCTATCAATTTCCTTCTGCTTTTTCTGTACGTCTAAGATTCCAGTCCATTCTCCCAATGGACTCCTGAAAATTTACATCAAAAACCTGGTGACGTAAAGCTAGCTGCTCTGCCCTCATCAAAGCCCTGTTGCAGTTTGACCTTGGCTGGACTAAATCGTTTACATTATATTTAATAGCTAATTTTTTGTCAATGATAAAGGAAGCTTATAGTCACACATTGTAAGTGACTCTAAAAGTAAAGTGAAAGCAGATTGGTTAGAACTAACAGAAGACCCTTTGGCAGAGTCAGTTGGGTGTAATCTGTGATTGGTCTTTTGCCATGGAAAACACAAGTACAGAATCGCAAAATTAAAAAAAAAAAAACACTTCATGTAAGAATTCCAGCCTTTATAACTATGCCCAACCTGTGAACAACTGATATGAACCCTGCTCTTTCCATGCAGAGCATTTAAACATAAAAGCTGTTACCCAGGGCACAGTCTGAAAACAGGCCATGGTGTGGAGTCTTCTAAGCTTCATGCTAGAACGTGTTCCACTGCCAGAGAGATGGGACCCGCTAGGTTTATCTCCCGCACAGCCCTCAACCTCAGGGTGCGGATTTGAGTGGTGGGCTCTAGGAGAGAACTAGAGAGAACTAGGAGAGAACAGAATAGCTCCTGGTCAGTGAATCAGCCTTTGGAAAATGAGGACTCGCTTTCCCTGATAGAAGCTTAGGTTTTGTTTAACTCTCGGTTTAAAAGAACCTGGGCCCGTATACGTTGGAATGGGCAAAGGATGAAATCCCACCGGGCAAAAGAAGTTGGTTGTCAATCTCACTGCGTGCACAGCGGCTTGCTCATTTGTCTCTTTAGAGCTGCAGTGATTATTAAAAGCCGTTGAAACGGGTGATTAGGTTTACATAGATTTTAAGATGACGTCCAAATACCAATTTATATTTGGCCATGTTTTGCCAAGTTTCAATCCCTATCTGTAACAAAATAATGTATTTGTGTCAGGAATTGGTTTCACAGGAACTCTTTTTAGAGCGGCGCCTCCGAAGCTATCCCCATGGCTTAGGAAGGTCAGTGGAGAGCCGGGCTGAGAGCCTGGACTGGGCCCAGGGATAAGGTGGTAACAAGGAGCTTCACAGCTCCCACTTTGCCCACTCTGTGTCCTGTGTCCTTCACGTTCAGCCCTAGAACCAAGGTCACCATCACTGAGACGCCTCCGTAGACGTCCCTAAGCTTCTCTGCCCACGATGGTGTGTGCGAAGCCTCTCTGCTCTTGCCTGGGCACATTGATCACCAGCAGATCGTAGCGACTCCTACCTTGCTCACTGCTCCCAGGACTCAGCATAAATCTTGGAACTTTTTATTCATATGTTCTGCTGGATACAAAGTCCACAGTCAGCTGACTAGTCAGGTTGGATAGTCCTAGGAGAGGTCAATGAGACACCCAAACTAAGTTAAGGTAAGCATCATTCCTAATATAGTTTCTTAACTCAAGAGAAGGAAGCAGATACAGAAAAGGGGGTCCTACTGTGCACTGGGGCCCCTGGAGATGAGCAATCTCATCACAGAAGCCCTGAGAGGATGTCCCACTGTGTGTCAGGGCCCTGGAGATGAGCAATCTCATCACAGAAGCCCTGAGAGGATGTCCCACTGTGTGTCAGGGCCCTGGAGATGAGCAATCTCATCACAGAAGCCCTGAGAGGATGTCCCACTGTGTGTCGGGCCCCTACAGATGGGCAATCTCAGCACAGAAGCCCTGATTGAACGTCCTACTGTGTGCCGGGACCCCGGAGATGGGCAATCTAAGCCACACAGCTTAGGAAACTCTAGATACAGTTGTGATAAAGTAGCAATTCAGTGATTCATGCACAAAACTTTGTATAACAATTTTCATAAAACTTCACATAATGTTTTCTTTATTTTCACACTCAAGATCATTTGAGGTAAATCAAGAAAGAAAACGATTTCCACCAGAAATGTAATGTGAATTTTAATAAACACATCCAGTAAACATCAAAAGACTGTAAGTGTCTCCGAGCAATTCCTGCAATTCCCATTAGCTCTCTAAGCAAAGAAATAAACTACTGGTGTTGCCATGAAATAGACTCTGTCAATAATCTGCTGCTTCATCGATCACTATTACTGCGTCAATCACTTACACTTACTGCATTTTGACTAATGATCTTTTTTTGCTGTTGTTTTCGTTAATGTTGTAAACATGCATTTCACTCAGGAGAGCAGTCTGTCGTGAACCATTTTCCCTTGTATGAAGGACAAGCACAAGTCTTCAGGGGTCTTCCTTTGGGACAAGAGAAGTACCAAGAAAACCCCACTTTGGCAGGTGCTGCCACCCAGGTGGACACACCCTCCATTCCCCAGATGCCCCAAGTCAGGAACCCAGCACTGTTTGTTCCCACCTTGAATGTCATGTGGATTCTTGGGACATCAGGACAGGATTCTGGGATCTTGCCCAGCCCACACTCTCCATGCTTTATAGTCATCACCACACAGATGGGGCAGGGGAAGGACAGAAATGGCCTGAGACCAGCCAAGGCCAGAATGTCAGGCCCAGGGCAAACAGAAGGAGCAGAGTTATTCCCAATGTGGAGAGGTTATCTATGTTGCTACAAATGTTCTGGAGAAAATAAATGAACATGCTAGCATTTAGTGGGTGCAAAATAATTAGAGATTCACAAATATCTTAATGTTCATAAAAAGCTGAGGTGTAGCATTTCATAGATAATATTTTTGAATTTTTCTTAGTAAACTGTATAATAATTCATTTCATTTTTCAACTTGACTGAGCTAAGGGGCACCCAGATAGCTGGTGACGCATCCTTTCTGGGTGTGTCTGTGAGGGTGTTGGATGAGGTTAGCGTCCGAATCAGCAGGCTGAGTAAAGAGAGCTGCCCTGTGTGGGTGGCACCATTCAGTCTGTCGGGTTCCACACAGAACAAGGAGGCTGAGGAGCAGGGAAATTGCTCTAGGTACAGATACACACATCTCATCTCACCCTCCACTATCTTGCTCACTGGTCCAGATTCTCCCAACAGCCATGAACACCGGTGCTAAGAGTTGCTAATCTTCACCCATGGAACAGAATCCCTCTCACCTGGGGATGATCAAAAGCAGACATATCACTGGTTGTATCATCAAGATGGCTAAAAAGAGGGGTCCCATTTCCTCTTTAAAGCAGGACCAAACAGCTATGAACTGCTGTTTCCAGTGGAGCATCTACGGGACAAACTGAAATTCAGAAGGGCATTATAAAAACCCTCTTAGGCACAGACACTCAGGGTGGCAGCACAGATGAGCTGGGTGCACAGGAGGCCCCCGGAGGCCCCGCCCCTGTGGACACCTGTGATCCAGGCGGCGGGAGAGCCCCTCAGTGATCACAGGTCCTCAGCCCAGTGCAGGGAGCTGCTTGAGTGTGCTTGGCACCCACACAGCTGCATTACTCCAGAGAAGCAGCTCACACGGCCTGACAATTAAGTCCATGAACTCATCCTAGAAAAAGTGCGACGTACCTCATTGCTGAATATCACTACAGTCACCTTTGAAGTACTCCCCTTGGGAATCTATGCAACAATGATGGTGCCTAGCCCACTCTTAAAAGCAATTTTGGAATGCTTTTTCTGGAATAGCCATCAAAGCTGTCATCCTATTACCCTTAATATCCTCAATGTCATCAAAATGTTTCTCTTTCAATATTCTGTTTGAAATGGATTGAAGACTCAAATATAAGACCTAAAACTATAAAACTATTAGACAAAAACAGGAGAAATGCTCCAGGATATTGGTCTGGGTGAAACTTTTATGGAGAAGAACTTAAAAGCTTCAACAATCAAAGCAAAAATAGGCAAATGGGATTACATAAAGCTAAACAGCTTCCACACAGTAAAGAAAACTGCCAACAAAGTGAAGTGACAACCCACAGGATTGTGGGATGGGAGAAAATATGTGCAAACTACTCATCTGATAAGGGATTAATATCTAACAAACATAAGAAATCAAACAACTCACCTGCAAAAATAAATAATCCAAGTAAAAGGGGCAAATCATGGGAACAGACATCACTGCAGAGAGGATATACAAATATAAATAAGTCTGTAAAAATGATCAGCAGCAGCGAGCATCAGGGATACAAATCAAAGCCGCAGAGACACCACCTCATCCCAGCGAGGACGGCTGTCATCAAACAGGCACAGAGAAAATTGCTAGTGAGGACACCGGGACGCTTGTGCACCGTTAGTGGAGCCAAGTGGGGAACCGTACGGCAGCTCCTCAGAAAACTAAAACCAGAAGCCCTCTGGGATTCCACAATAAATACTGGGTGTTTATTCAAAGGAAAGAAATCACATGTCAAAGAGACCTGCGAGTCCGTATTCATTGCAGCACCATTCACAAGAGCCCAGAGGTGGGACCAATCTCACGGTTCATCAGCAGAGGAGCAGATAAAGAAAGTGTGGTACACGTACACAAGGGAATACTGTTTGGCTGGAAGGAGGATGAAATATTATCATGCAGGGCAGTGTGGACGAGTCCAGGGAACACTAGCCGGAGGGGCAGGCACAACGTCCAGACATGGACATGACTTGTCCTCCCTCGTGGGATCTGTGAGCCCTGACCTCCCAGAAGCAGAGAGCAGGAAGTGGCCATGAGAGGCCGGGAGAGGTGGTGGGAAGCGGTGATGGGAGGGATTAGTTAGCGGATACAAAATCCCAGCTCGGTAGGTGGAATAGATTCTGGTGCTCCCTAGCACTGCCGGGTGGCTGTAGTTAAAAATTTATTATATATTTTCAAATAGCTAGAAGAGAGGATTTTAAATGATTCCACACAAAGAAATAACGAATGTTTGAGGCAATAGATGTGCTAATTACCCCAATTTGATGGTTACAGCTGCACAGAAATATCACCACATGCCCCATAAATTACTGTGTATACAATGCTTATATGTCAATTAAGAAAATGTACATACTACAGTGCCTCACTTGAACCCAGGACTACAAGGTCAGAGCAGCAGATTATGCACATGGGGCAGGAGGGTGCCCTGGAACTGGGGGAGGTCTCCAGCCTGCCGTCACCCGGACCCCAGCGGGGTGCTGTTTGAAAGCGGGGTTCACACACCCCGTTTTAGACGTCAGACCTTCATCCCCCTCATACCATGCTGAGTGAAGTGGCCTCTGCAGACAGAACCCCGTGTTGACAGGGCAGCTGCTCACCTTTCCTGAGACTCCCACTAATGCAAAAGCTTCAAGCAAAGTGTGTTTCTGGATTAAATTTCTGTCTTAGAGAGGAAAGGGTTTGCCTTTGGAAGAGCTTCCCAAATCATGGGCAGGGGGGCACTCTCTGGAGAAGAAATTCTCCCTGACCTGGAAAAACAACTTCCCCTTCAGGATAACCTCAGAACGCAAATGACAGGGAATGTCCCATGTTCTTCCATACACATCTGATCCTTCTCAACCAGTATGCAGGTCACAGCACACAAGGCAGATCCCAGTGTCCTGTAGCCCCCGCTGCCACGTCCCTCCATGATGGTCACTGACAAAAGAAGCGTGCACCCACTGGTGACAGAGATGGAGAGACGCTTTGCCAGCAGGAGACTTGAAGCTGATCGGGCGAGGAGCACTATTGGGCAGTGTCCGTGTGGCCTGGCACCAGTGAAGACAGGACTGAGGTCACTGGTCAGATTGGGACAAAAGTGCCATGGCTGGCAGACTGAGCTTGGTGTGTCTCTTACTGGAACTGTCCCAAAACGCCCAACAGTAGTGACCCAGGGGCAGACCTGGGGTCCTGGGCAGCCAACCTTTTTGTGCTTCAGACCACGAGTCTCGGTTTTAACTCAGAGACGCAGACTCTACTCCAGCAGAAATGCCAAACCCACGTTCCTGTCGAGTTGGATTCTGGCCCTTTCTCAGTGAGAGGCCAATAAGGGGATATTCATCCTGTATTTTGTTAACACAACAGGTCAGACAGAGACCACAGCCCTCTCAGGCAGGCTGGGATCCCGCAGGTCAGCTCCAGGTCTGGGGGCCGTGATGGGTTTGGGTGTCCTGTACCCTGGGTGCTCCAGACCACCGTCTGCAGCTGAGCCGTCAGCAATGTCACCTTCTCTGGGATTGCCAGTGATTCAGAATGTCCTGGGCAAGGAAAGCATTTCCAAGCCCCCAAATCCGAGGCCTTTCCCAGAATCTCTGCTAATTGTGTTAACAAAGTGGCTTCAGAATTAACGCACAACATACCTAAGTTTTTCAACCTTCTTTCCTGGAAGTGTCATAAATATCATTCTTCTGAAGTTGCTGCCATTTGTCCCACAGAAGACGAAGGTGTGGGAAGAATTATAGTCATTTTGTCTTAGTCTCCTTAAGAGCAGAGGTTTCCAGAGTGAGCAGGATCCAGCCAGGGAGCTTGTTAAGAGAAGCCGAGCGTCTCCATCTGATTTCTCTGGAAAGCTTAACCTTTGTGGAGCAACACCAGTGGGGCAAAAGCTTTGTAAACACGTGTCTGCTAAAGCATTTCATCTTGGGAACTTGTGCCCTAGAATCTGGGGTCCTGGACGTGGACTCCCCCCGCGGGGTCGGTGAGCCTCCCTGACATTCCACACCATTTAACTGTGGAAATGTTCCCAGAGGAAGGCACCCGGGACTGACACTCACCCCGTGCTGGAGTGAACCACTCCCATTCCACCCTGGGTTCGGATTGACTTCCAGTGCTCAGGAAGCTTCCCTGTGAGTGAATGGACAGGCCTCCCCCTTCCCGTGTCCCCTTGCCTAACAATCGAGCTCCCTCCTGATGTTTTCCCTCCTCTGTTCTTCCTAAGACCTGCCGTCTTTATCTATGGGGCGGCAAAGGCACCCTCCGTGAGAACAGGCATCCCCCTAAAATAAAAGTCCTTTCAGGAAAAAATGGAATGTGGCTACCATTATTCATATTATTTACTGAGCTCTGAGTCCTGACAACATTATTCTTTAGTCCTTGAGGAAGTAATACACTCTCACCCTTAAAACGCTATAAGTAGTCGATAATCCATTATTACAGTAAGCCGTTCACTCACAGTAATTATCTAATAACCCCTTATAAAGGACCGTGGCTTCCTAATCTGTTTATAATTATCATTTCAATGATCCCGCACATTAATGTCTGACCTTCACCAACTCTGACCCGATCTTAATTAGCTCTAATATCAAATCATCGCTACATAAGAAACTAGCCATGACCAAATGAATGAACCCCAGGTACAGCTAATTTCTGGAGCAATTATCTTTTCATGTAGGGAGATTTAAATGATTATCTGCACAATTTCACACAGTTTTATGTAATTCTGCTACATTATAAATTCTGTTTTAAATCATATTTCAAAGGCAAGTCTTCACGGTGTGGTTTGTCTAGCATCTGAAAGTGCTTGGCCACAACGCCACACGCTGTCCCTGTGTAATACGGGATGGTTTGTGTCATTATTTTCAATTATGAGCAAGTGACAAAAACACAGTTTACAAAGTGATGTGTTATTACAGTTCGACATATAACTAAATAGCTAGGTAATCTTAAAGCAAATGTTATCCAGGTTAAATCATTAAATAAAATAGTACATGCAGAAATATTAAAAGTAATCACATAATATATGCTATGCAAAGATCCAAAAGCCTGAAGTGTGTATTCATATCCACCTGTGTTTGTCAAGCACCACAGGCTGGAAAGTGCTGACCTTCCCACTAAAGCCAGGCCAGGGTGTCCCCAAAGATGGCCCTGCACTGTGTCTGACACCCACTTGAGGAGCACACGCCCCTGCCTGCGTCCGTGGCCCCATGTCCCCAGGGCCATCTGTGTCGCAGTGGCTTTCCAGGCTTGGGCTCACTGTCACAGACGCGCCGTGACTTTTAGTAACTGTGCAGACACACTGGCCATATTGCAGGGATGTTCGGAGTAAATCAAAGCCTTGAGAAGAGCTGTACTTGGGACGTATTTGCTTAGTCTTGTCTCTGATGTCAAAAACTAAGGGGAAATTGGTTAAAGTGAGATATTTCAACAGGAATATTTACTGTTCTATGCCCTTACTCACCCAAACCTCCCAGTCACAGCTCATGAAATCGCTAACATGTCCTCTCAGAAAGCAACATGCTGGTCCCCCGGCATCAGCTACAGGGCACTGCCTGATCCAGGACCACCGGGGGTTGATCTGACAGGAGATTGATTGGAGGATGCCACCTGTGCCCTCAGAGACGTCCCAGGGCGGCGGCTCCTCTGAGGGGCCGGTCACCTGGAGGGGCACTGCCTCCTGACCACCTACTCTGTCTTGATAGAGTAATCATTTATAGAAATGAAGGGAAGATGGTCTGTGTTTCAGTCAATTTGTGCAACAAGGTGAGGGGGTAGCTTCTTTATAAATAACATACTATTTATTTATTTGGGGCTGGTCTGAAGTAATAAAGGATGATTTCCTCCAAGGTTGCTGAAATTAAAACCTATGTCCAAAGACCAAAGATACTATGTTAAAAATACACCCCCAGGTGCTAAGGACCTTCGCTAGAGCTTCTGGGAATGATGGGAGGGATGATGGCACCATGCAGCTGGGTCATCACTGTTGGTGCCCACGGTCACCTGGAGACCAGCCCTGACAGCCCCCAGTCAAAGAGCAGCACTCAGGGGTCTGAGTGCCAGGGGCTGAGACCCAGTAGAGGTCAAGTCCAGCAGGGAGTGTGTTTGCTTTTATGATTAAAATGTTTCGAATACATAATGATAGCAGGCTTTACAAGGGATGGAATCATTAAATATTTCAAGTCTTCGATCATTCTCGTCTGGCTTCTGCCAATTCCAGCTTGGGTTTAGGAATGAGTGCATCCCAGGGCAAGCGACAGGGCTGTGTGTGCAGAGACGAAGCTGAACCCCGCGCTCCACGCCCTCCTCAGCCCTGAGAAAATGCTCGGAGTCCTTGGTGTCTGCGCCTCCTTTCTGCTGCTGAGTCGAAAGCTCGAGGGGCTTCACATCAGTTACTCTCTCCTTCAAAGAAAACTCCTGGGCCTACACTCTGCTTTTTATTCTCTGAAGCTCCTACAGGTAGCTGCCCTCTCATACGTGGGGTTTGACCTTTGGTTTTAACTTTTTACTTTAAATCTGTGATTTAATAAAAGTGTCTCTGATAGTGAAGTCTGTCATTTTCTACCACAAAAGACCACTCTCCTACCCGCTGAGGTTTCCACAATGCCCAGTGAAGCCCGGGATCCCCCACTTGGCCCCGCAGAGGCTTGTGGTGGCACAAGCTCATCTACTTTTAGGGGACAAAATTTGGGTGTGGTCCAGACACCTGCCCTTTACGCTGAGTCATCTGGAACAAAGTCACCAGCCCTAGGAGTGGTGTGGACGGTGACAGCTGTGGCTTAGCCTCACGCTTTCCTGGACTCCCTGGAGAGCTTTGGACAGGATGAAATCATGATGCATCTGAAGAGCTCTGTGCATATCTGGCGCTTGGTGAGGTGACGGTACAGAAGCCACGTTGCATCCAGGATGTAGCACATCTTAGGGATGACCAGCTCCCGCCTGTGAGGTCTAAACACAGTCAGTGCCCCTCAGCTGGGAACTGGAGGTTACCCTGGCTAGGCACTGGCCACCCAATGACAAGGACCTCCCCAAGGTCATAGCTGCACACTGGGTGCCGTCCCTGGTAGGGCTGCTGGTCGGGGCGCTGGCAGCTGTGGCCTGAGACTGCCACTGTTTCTGCCTTTATTTATTTATTTTTTTTTACTGTTTGGGATTCATTAAGGGTACAAAGAATTAGGTTACACTGAATGCATTTGTTAGGCACAGTCCCTCTTATAATGGTGTCCCGCCCCCAAGAGGTGTGCTGTACACCGTGACCCTGGCCCCTCTCCCTGCTCCCTCATTTCCCTGTCCCCCCACTTGTATTAGCTCATCTGCTGGCTTCATGTTCGAATTGAGTACACTGGATTCTTGCTTCGCCATCCTCGGGATGCTTTCCTGAGCAGAATGTGTCCCACCCCCACCAGGTTTCTGCCTTTGTTTATTTGTTCTTGTTTTTATTCCCGCCTCTCAGGACTTGACATCTGAGCATTACATTGCACTACTCAGAGAGAAACAGATCTCCATTCAGTAAAAACAAACAGTAACATTTTTAATCCTTTTTTATTGTGGAGTTTAACACACACACACGTATTAATCAAAAAGAATTTCCAGGTTAAGAAATAGGATCTTTCTGGATCCCTAGCAGCACCGTCCATTCACCCTCAAATCATGAGCCCTCCCTCCCCAGCAGAGGAGAACGCTGCCCTGGTTTCTGGTGCCCTGACGTTTGGGTGGCCTCGTACTCCCACGATTCTGGCTTCTTTTTTGCTACATTATGTTGGAATCTGAGAAAGCAGATGAGAAAGGATTAGCAGAAGCATTCTTTAAAATACAGAGGGGGTCAAAAAATGCATACTCATTTTAAGAAAGGAAAAAATTATATTTGTGATATTCAAATCACATTTGACTTCTGCAATTATAAGAGCTGCTCAAACGTGACTTGCATTCATCTTTTGCTATCAACATTTATTGGGTTTTACAATGTTAAGACAGTCTTTTCCTTTCTTAAAATGTGTAAGCATTTTTTGGCACCCTCTGTAGTTTAACTGATAATTTTCCAAAACTGGCAAAAGACGTCCAGTAAAGATTCACAAAGCTATACAACACCACAGACAGGACAGAGGAGGAAAACTCACAAAAAATAAAAATAAAAAGCAAGCAAGTAAATAAACAACAACAATAGAAAGATACAGGTGTTTCAAACTAGTACTTCTGAAAATCAAATGTAAGGAGGAACTCTTGAAGCCAGACAGGTAAAGCAACATGCTTCCTTCAAAAGAGAGAGCGCAGGCATTATCTGAGTTCACAGGAACCAGGAGAAACTTAAATAAAATGGGAGAATGTCTCATACGTGCTGGCATAATAGAAATAATAACATTGTCAAGATAGCAGTCCGTACTTAAGAAAAACAATGAAAATGAGAAGAATCTTAAGTAAGAAAGATGAAAAATATTGTTAAACAAAAAAAAAAGAAGAAGAAAATTAATTAGTGACAGACTCATGTTAAGACAATATTGAGGGATGTTCTTATATAAATATTGCTTAAAACAATAATAATAATGTTTTGGTGTTTTAGAATATGTGTAGAATTTAAGTATAGAACAACAGCATAAAATGTGTGTGGGATGGTTGTAAAGGAAGTTATACTGTTTTAAAAGGCTTGCACTGTAAAAAATTTAGAAGTCATATTTTTTAGTTGACTTAAATACATGTTGACATCTCTGAGGCTCATAATAATATTCAATGAAATTAAATATTAAATGTAATTAATATGAACATAGAAGAAAAATGGAAAAATTTAACAGGACTTAACTGGTTTAAAAATGTTATAAAAATAAAACACAATAAATGTAAATGAATCAAATATTGCCTTTGAAAATGATCATACTAAATGAAAGAAACAAGTGTATGGTATCATAAAGACATACTTTACATACAAAAGTACATTTAATTGACAGCAAAGAGTGGGAAAATGTAAACATTAAGAAAAAGAAATCTGGCGTTAACATACTAATATTGTGCAAAAATAGGATTTAAGACCAAAGGATACAGAGCAGAAATAAATATATTTCAGAACGATAATATAGTTCATTCAACAGTTAGATATACTTCCTAACACATTCTATTACCACCTGAGACAGCTGTGTTAAAAACTCTAATTATAATTGTAGGTTTTTCCTTCACTTAGTCTTACATTTTTTATTCAAAAATTGGGGGCTATAGGTAAATTGGTAAAGATTTAGAGGATTTACAAAATTGATAGAATAGACATGTTTTGAACTCAAGATACACATTGTTTCCTAATCCTATGAGTCAAAAGAAAGTATAGAAAACTAAAAATTGTTTTGATGAAACAACAAACATTACCTTGACAGACACAGCTGACGCTGTAATTAGAAAGAAATTTAGATCCTCAAGTGTACACATAAGAAAAGTAAGAGATGGGGCAAGATGGCTGAGTGGAGCCACAACTGGCTGGCAGCTGGGAGAGAAGGAAGGGTTTCAGTCCTAGGAGACGGGAGAGGGACAAGGCACAGGTGGATTTCAGTGAGAGAAATGACAGAGCCTTCCAGGGACCCCAGGGAGGGAAATTGCAAAGCAGAGAAGGAAAGTTTTGGTTTCTCTGTGTCTCAGCAGCCTTTAAGACTGTCAGTCTCTTTGACTATATCTATTCTAGTAGAAATACGGCAGTTTCTCGTTGTACTTGTAATTAAGGTTTTAGTAATTACTAATGACATTGAACATTTTTACATGCGTGTGTTGCCTATTTGTAAATATTCTTTTCACATCCTTTCACTGTTAATTGGGCTGTTTTTGTTATTGAATTGTAAGAATTCTTTATATATTCTGAATGAAACTTATTTTCTGGATATTACTATTTTTGCATTGTATTTCCTGAGCCTTCATTTGACTGAGACATAAAATGACCAAAGACTTTGAAAAGCAGAAATACAGTCATTGGAAGAGATAATAAAGGCTGTATAAGTAAATGCCTTCCAGCGTAAAATCTAGAATTACAAACCTGTAAATCTTTGAAAAATGTAATGCTTTTGAAAAATGACAAAAATAATGTGATTAATCATATATGGATAAAAGAACTAGAATTAGAAGCATATACTGATAAAATAACTAGAATTGGTAAATAAATATCTTTTCACAAAAATGCTAGAACAATGGTTTGAAAAGCAAGTTCTATGAAACAGTCAAGGAAAAAGAAGCTCTATCTAACATAGACTGTCTCAGAGGAGGAGGAAGAGGAGAGGAAAAGGAGAAGGAAGAGAAGGAGGAAGAGAAGAGGAAGAGGAGGGGAAGGGGAGGAGGAAGAGGAGGAGGAAAAGGAGGAAGAGAAGAGGAAGAGGAGGAGGAAAAGGAAGAAGAGAAGAGGAAGAGGAGGGGAAGGGGTGGAGGAAGAGGAGGAGGAAAAGGAGGAAGAGAAGAGGAAGAGGAGGGGAAGGGGAGGAGGAAGAGAAAAGGAAGAGGAGGAGGAAAAGGGGAAGAGAAGAGGAAAGGGAAGAGGAAGAGGAGGAGGAAAAGGAGGAAGAGAAGAGGAAGAGGAGGGGAAGGGGAGGAGGAAGAGGAGGAGGAAAGTAGGAGAAGGGAGGAGGAAGAGAAAAGGAAGAGGAGGAGGAAAAGGAGGAAGAGAAGAGGAAGAGGAGGGGAAGGGGAGGAGGAAGAGGAGGAGGAAAGTAGGGGAAGGGAAGAGGAAGAGAAAAGGAAGAGGAGGAGGAAAAGGAGGAAGAGAAGAGGAAGAGGAGGGGAAGGGGAGGAGGAAGAGGAGGAGGAAAGTAGGGGAAGGGAAGAGGAAGAGAAAAGGAAGAGGAGGAGGGAAAGGAGGAAGAGAAGAGGAAGAGGAGGGGAATGGGAGGAGGAAGAGGAGGAAAGGAGGAAGAGAAGAGGAAGAGGAGGGGAAGGGGAGGAGGAAGAGAAAAGGAAGAGGAGGAGGAAAAGGAGGAAGAGAAAAGGAAGAGGAGGGGAAGGGGAGGAAGAGAAAAGGAAGAGGAGGGGAAGGGGAGGATGAAGAGGAGGAGGAAAGTAGGGGAAGGGAGGAGGAAGAGAAAAGGAAGAGGAGGAGGAAAAGGAGGAAGAGGAGGAGGAAAAGGAGGAAGAGAAGAGGAAAGGGAGGAGGAAGAGGAGGAGGAAAGGAGGAAGAGAAGAGAAGAGGAGGGGAAGGGGAGGAGGAAGAGAAAAGGAAGAGGAGGAGGAAAAGGAGGAAGAGAAGAGAAGAGGAGGGGAAGGGGAGGATGAAGAGGAGGAGGAAAGTAGGGGAAGGGAGGAGGAAGAGAAAAGGAAGAGGAGGAGGAAAAGGAGGAAGAGAAGAGGAAGAGGAGGGGAAGGGGAGGAGGAAGAGGAGGAGGAAAGGAGGAAGAGAAGAGGAAGAGGAGGGGAAGGGGAGGAGGAAGAGAAAAGGAAGAGGAGGAGGAAAAGGAGGAAGAGAAAAGTAAGAGGAGGGGAAGGGGAGGAGGAAGAGGAGGAGGAAAGTAGGGGAAGGGAGGAGGAAGAGAAAAGGAAGAGGAGGAGGAAAAGGAGGAAGAGGAGGAGGAAAAGGAGGAAGAGAAGAGGAAAGGGAGGAGGAAGAGGAGGAGGAAAGGAGGAAGAGAAGAGAAGAGGAGGGGAAGGGGAGGAGGAAGAGAAAAGGAAGAGGAGGAGGAAAAGGAGGAAGAGAAGAGGAAGAGGAGGGGAAGGGGAGGAGGAAAGGGGGAGGAAGAGGAGGATGAAGAGAAAAGGAAGAGGAGGGGGGAAAGGAGGAAGAGAAAAGGAAGAGGAGGAGGAAAAGGAGGGGAAGGGGAGGAAGGGGAGAAGAAAGAGCAGAAAAGAAGAGGGGAGGAAGAAGGCCTCTCATTCACTGTGTGAGGCGAGCATAACTTTGATATCAAACATAGCTGGACTGGTATGAAAGAAAGATACTGTAAGTCCATTTCACTATGGACATAGATATAAAAATCATAATAAATATTAACAAACTAAACATAGGAAATATAAAAACATCATAATAGGTCACACCAAATTATTTATGCAAGGAATAAAAGATTCGTTTAGCATGAGTCATCAGGATGGTCTATGCTGTGGCTAGTAGACAGGTGCAGGCACCCAGAGGAGAGACCGGACACCACCCACCTGCTGCCGTGGCCCTGGGGCACAGAGGATCCTCATAGCAGTGTCTCCTTTGGTCCCCTCTGTGCGCCTCAGGGTCCCCCCTAAACTGCCATGCCGAGAGAATCACCACAAGTCCAGGTGGAACCTTCTGGCAACAGTAAACAGTGGGTTCCAGTCACATTTTGAATCAATGCACATGTCTGATCTTCAAGGCAAACTCTGGGGCTCCCTTCAGTGCTAGAGTCTTCAGGGGGCCCAGGGCCCCTGAGGGTATACAGGAGCCCCTGGGCTGGGAGGGAGATCCCTGCCCTCCCCCCACCACATAGCAGTGTCCCAGGGGCATGGGCTGCAGGTGCTCTGAGTCCAAATAAAGACCAGCAGGTCTCTGCATCAGACTCATTAAATAGCAAGAAATTGACAAAAATAACATTAATGGTGTTAGTGTATCGACACTTCCCAGAATTTTTCAAAATGTATATAAAAATGTCTGCTCAGTAGCCCTGGGAATGTTTCCTAAGAAACCCACAGGTTTTAAGAATGTGCTATTCATCTGTCTCTGTTAAGGGTACAGGGACTGAGGTAGCCCTGTTCCCACGTCAAGCCACATGTGGTGCACCTGCACACCTGTATCGAGGGCATGTGTGACCACGAGGCGGCCTGGTTGTCCACACTCACAGACTGTGAAATGGAGGCTCAGAGAGATGAGCATCTGATGTGTGCAGTGGGGTGGGGGTGGGGAGAGTTAAATCGGACCCCCCCCTCCCAGATCGGGAGTGTGTGTTGATCACCTCCCTGACTCTCCCCAGGTGGAGCCATGGTTACAGCGGTGACTGGTGTGAACCCACAGGAGCCATGGCCCTGAGAAGCGACAAGGTCAAAGGCCCACCTGGGGCACCCTTCCCTTCCCCTCCAGGCCTGGGCTAAAAATAGCTTCTTTTTCTGTTTCAGTTAACTGACAGCTGTGAATTGTTCTTTAAAATCTCTAAAATGAAAACAAAGGGATAGCTTACAGGGATTTGAATTCAATTAATTTTATTTAGGGGTACGTGGTGGGACAGATAGAGTGACACAGCGTTCTGTGGAGCTGCATGAGAGTTAGAAGGAATAAAAATGCCGTTGGAAAAAACCTATAACGAGTGGTCTCCTCACCTATGTAAAGGGTGACAAATAAAATCATATTTGTAAGAAACAGTCATAAAATTGACATTAAAGAGCAATAAATGATCCTCCGTGATTTAAAACTCCACTGCTTAGAATTCTCACTTGAATAAAATGTTGAGGTAAATGAAAGCAGAAGAGACAGGAAGGTGGAGAGAGAGAAACCGTCTGTGAACCAGCAAATAAAATACGGAAGCCTGGCAGATCAGGACAGGAAGAGCAAGGAGACTCATCTTAACCTTGGATCGACTCTGGATTCTAGAACCTCATCACTGCACAGCTCATTGAAAATATGAAAAGCATCTCCGTAAAGGCCAAAAAGTGAAGGGCAGGCCGGAGTTTTGGACACAGGTGCTGCTGAGGCTCCCAGCAGGCCTCCTCTGCTGTCCCCGGCTTGGGGAGGGGCTTGTCTTTCAGCAACACTGTTGCTGAACTGGCTTTGAAAAATCAACTCTGACCTTCCCAAGCTGATGGAAACTCATTCCTCTCAATGTACAGAAAACATTGTAACTGTCAGAAAATGCAGCATAACTTTCAGAATTAAGTGGATGGTAAAGAGCAATATTCAGAAGTCTGAAACCCCCGGGGAGTGAGGGCTGGTCCCACCAGTGTTAAATGTGCTGTTAGCTCAGCAGGGGAGCAGACAGGGAACAGAGGCCCCCAAATAGACCCATTATGTAAAGAGATGTAGCATAAGTCAAAAAGGGCACCTCATAGCTCAAATGCCCACCGACCCATGTATGGATCAATAAATAGCGGTATATGTATACCATGGAATACTATGCAGCACTGAAAAAGATGGAGACTTTGCTTCTTTTATGCTTACATGGATGGAACTGGAAAATATTCTTCTTAGTAAAGTATCTCAGGAATGGAAAAAAAAATACCCAATGTACTCAGTTCTACTATAAAACCAATTTATAATCACTCACACTTTCATATGAAAGATGAATCACAACTATAGCCCAGGATGAAGGAGGGAAGGGGAGGAGGATGGGAAGGGAGGGGTTCGATAGAAGGAGAGTTCATGGTGGTACCACAACTATGGAGCATATTACAAGGGCACAAGTCAAATCTATCAAGTATTGAACACAAATGTCTTAACACTGTGATTAAGTAAATGAGGTGAAAGCTATATTAATTAGTAGGATGTAAGTACTCCAATTTATACAAATAATCAACACATTGAATCCTACAAAGGCATAAATGTATTCATGATCTATGAATATATAACTTAATTAAAAAAAATGAAAAAAATAAAACAAAAAAATAGCACCTCAAATTGGTGAAGAAACGACAGAGAATTCAGACTGTGAGGCACAGGGGTTGTTTTCTGGGATAAAAAACAGGCAGGCTTCAGACCTCACCACATAAAAAGGATAAAATCTAGTGGATTGAAGAGACATTGCTATTGATTATAGAAACAGTAGAAGACAATGTGGGGACAATTTTTTCTAATGATGACTCATCCAAAAGTCCACAAAGAAAAAATTGATGAATGGAACTATTTACATATAAAATACTTCTTCATGGGGAAAAGAATTTCATTAGCTAAGTAAAAAGTGTTTTCCACTTAGATTACTGAAAAAAAGCATCTTCCTAGGAGGTAAAGGATCCCCACCAATTTATAAGAAAAAGACTAGCAGATAAGAATGAGTGGACAGAGGTGAACAGGGGTCTTGCGGGGAAGCTCACGGGATGTCTCTGAAACCCACAACCGGACCCCAGACCTCACTCGCATAAGGAGAACAAGGGAGTGAGACCTCACATCTCATTGTTGACTGACTGAACAGGCTCGGAAGGCAAGCGGTACCCTCCAGGGAGAATGCGTGGGAAGGAAAGTCCTGCTCCAACCCCACTGTGACTCAGGTCGCTGGCCTGGCTTCTCTGCTGAGTGGCTTGGCTTGGCTTCCCCCTGGAAGGTACAACTGTGTCCACACTCCTCCCAGCAGCTGTGCCGGGGGCGGGGGTTGGGGAGGACGTCCAACCTCGTGGTTTCTCTCCACCACATTGAGAAAGAATAGTCGTCCTGGGCCACACATTAAATACACAAACAGTACTGAACGCTGATGGGCAGTGAAAAGGCCTGTGCATAAATTTCATAATATCCACTACCACAGGTAAGATAAAAAGCCCTCACAAAATTCAAACATGGCCCATCTGCTGAAGGTTGTACCTACCTGAATGCACATAGCAATTGACATGTTTGGGAGGCTGAAGCAGGTGGGTCACCAAGCTCGGGAGTTCAAGACCGGACTGAGCAAAGAGAGATCCCATC
The DNA here is from genome assembly GCF_027406575.1 of Nycticebus coucang. NCBI lineage: Eukaryota > Metazoa > Chordata > Mammalia > Primates > Lorisidae > Nycticebus > Nycticebus coucang. The sequence continues at coordinate 194,131,630 of NC_069780.1, forward strand.
TCTACTACAAATAGAAAACCAGGCAAGCATAATGCTGGGCAGCTGTAGTCTCAGCTATTTGGGAGGCTGAGGCAGGAGGATCACTGGAGCCCGAGAGTTTGAGGTTGCTGTGAGCTGTTACGCCACTGCACTCTAGCCAAGGCGAGGAGTGAGATTCTGTCTCAAAAAAAAAGAGAGAGATAATTATTTTATATTTAAAAGTACAGATATTATTTATTTCTGATATTTTGAAAAGTTGTTTCCAATGAATAACATTGTTTCTAATATTAAAAAATTAGACTATAACCATCCAAATGTCCATCAAAAATGCCAGGTTAAACAAAACCCCATTAATTTGGTGAACACTGAGGCTCACTGTAGATGAGCTCTGGACGCGCCCACAAGCAACAGTGGAGACAAGCAAGACCCAGAGGGCAGGCGATTCCACACGCAGAAACGAAAAGGGACAAGAGGGAAGCCCTGACAGCTTCTGTTTGCATGAACATCTCTGTGAGAGGACAGGAGCCGAGTGTCTGCTGAGCAGAGAAAGTCGCCAAGTGGACTGGAGCCACCGGGCACATCTCTGATTTCAATCTTTAACTAAATCACCCATTATAATAATAAATTATACATATGTATCTATGTAGGCATCAAAACTAATCAATAGGTGTCCTGTGTGTAAATTTACTCGTGTGTGTGTGTGTGTGTGTGTGTGTGTAAAGTCCGTGAAGACTGTGCAGGAAGGGGGAGGTGCCTCGGGGGGCACCTGCAGACCCAGACACCCCAAAGGCACTCTGGGAACAATAGGCGGGCAAGGTTTGGCTCCTTCTCCACCCTAGGTTCTATGAAATTCTGAAAACAAATGGGAAGAGGAAGGTGGTAGCCTCCAGTAATAGATAGTAGGGCTGTAGATGTAGGGAAATCAAAGGCCCAAATCCCAGGTAGCTCAGAGAAACAGTCACAGAATAAACTGACAGGTGATTAGGAGAGTTCACTGCATCTGTGCATTTCTCTGACCTGTGGTCCTCTGTATTTGGGGTGATTTTCTTGCATATTGACTACAGATTTATGTTAAACGTCATCTAATCTACTGATAGAACAGCAATTCTATAGCAGAGGTAGACACATTTGTGTATTTGGAAATTTCTCCACCCCTTTGTGTGAGATATGGTGCCTGCCACCAGGGGCTCTGGGAGGGGACTGGTGGGATGCCACACTGCAGTGGGGCTCAATCCTGCACTGCTCCCCCTGGACGCTGTACCAGCAAGTAGCAGCTATCCTCGGTGGGAGATGCTTTCTCTGGAAGCTCCAGGATGCATTCTTGCTTCCTCAGCAGATGGTCAACTGAGCCAGGGGTGAGGGTGGTAGATCTGTCCACTGGAGATCCAGGGTCCCTAAAGTCTCCTTGTCTTGTGCCACCAGGGAGACAGACAGACAGAGGGACGAAGGCGCAGCCCTGACAGCACACCACCGCAGCGCGAGGCTGCCTGCAAGAGTTGTTTCCTTTAGCATCCAGGTCCACAAAGATGAGGTTCAAAGACCTGAGATCCTTAACCACCAGGCCAGGAGAGGGACACCTGCTGGGACCCAGATGGGTAGCTCCTCAAAGCTTCTGCACCCACCCTACAGCTCACCCGTCACCCTGGGACCTTGGACGCCTGCCTCCTGCTCACCATGCTGAGTCCTCTGGAGACGCAGCCGACTCTGTCGCCTCCTTGCTCCTCAATTTTGCTTCTTAGAAGACAACATGTAGTCCTGGTGATTCTCTAGTGTGCCGTCAAGTTCATGAAGTTCACAGGCACAAATTTATTTTGATTTCAATGCAGCTTAAGTTCTCCAAACTGCCTGAAAACTGAACTGAACTATTTTGAATACATTCACTGGATCCATACAAACCGCCCAAACATTGAGTGTTCTGGCATTCTCATTTAAGTCAGCTTATGATATCACATTTGAAGTTAAAAACTACAGATTTGGTTCATACCCCCATCATTAAACACTTTCCTTCTTAGTTAATCTAATGGCTCTGAAATGGAGCATGTTCAGCCCTGGTTACAACAGAGCCTTTAAAACATGTTTCTCCACCATGTTATGTAAAGCAAGATTCAGTCTAGTGTCCAGTAATAAATCTGTCTTGAGCATAAGCATTCGGAGATATCTTTATCTGAGTTAAAAAGAGAAAACACAGATTTGTGGTAAATCTGAATTTGTCCTAAAGTGCCCTGAAATTTCAGGATCGGTCTCCAAACTCTGCTTTAGCACCCGTGACCCTTAAGAGCAGGGCCAGCCTCACTCCCAAGTGCACACTCACTGTTTAACATTTCTCATTTGCAATGCAAAGAAGACTTACTGAGCTGAAGATTATAATTTGAAAACAATTGCCCACATTATGAGTCATAGACCTGACACAAAAGATGTACTACTTTAGGGTTTTCAGAAAAGCCAGCATAGCTACTTTTTTTTGTTTGTTTGTTTTACAAAAGAGCTTTTTAATCACATTTGGGAATTTATACCCTCATCTCCATATTACTTTGAGACACGTCTTTATTCTATTTCCAAATCTGTGTTTAGTGTAAATCAAGAATGAAAAGAAAGTTTAGCTTCACAATGAAATTGCAATTTATGTCTTGAAAGCTTTGCTAGCTTCACAGATTTTGAATCTGTTTAACCACAGCTTCATTTCTCTCCTGTGTAATAAATCTTTCAATCTAAGCACCCAATATATACAAACGTTTTATTCAGCATCTGAGAGAAAATATTCATTTTTAGTTGCAGGATGTGCACTGTGAATAGGGTTTGAAATCACGGCAGCAGCAGGGTTCAGAATCTCTGTTGAAGTTCCAAGGGAGGCAGAGGGAGTGGGAGGCGGAGCTCAGCTGACTCACTCGGGGCAGGAAGGTTGTGGACGAGAGTATTAATGACCACACTAAACAATTTCCAGACAGGGAGAAGAACACAGCCACAGTCGGTGTAGCTGAAAGGTCAGCCCTTGGCCAAACCAGAGGAGCTAATACATTATTTGTATGATAAAAGCAATATATTGTCCCGAAAAAAAGCACTGTGTTTCCTCACTGGGACAATTTATTTTTATCATAAATAAAACATGAAACACAATGAAGTGATGTTACCCTCTTGAGAACCCAAGTCACCACCTCATAGGGAGCTACAGTGGGGACTCTGAAAGGGTCGCCAGGTGGGGACGGAGGCAGTCCACTGGTGGGAGGGACGCTGGGCTGTGCACAGACAAATCCAGGGCCCTTTGTCCACATGCTCCATCCAGTTCAGGGGGGGACCCGGGTCATACTTCATTAATGGCTTTTTAAATGGGCCTTAAACAATAATTAATACCTTATAAATAAATGCCCAGTAATGCGAATGACTTAGTGCCCCTCTTCCTAAGGATTCAGCTGCTACAACAGATGAATAAATAAAAGTATATTCACAGGGGCTTAAATAGCCAGTTTAAAAACACACATGTTGGTACACTTAGTTGTGGGAGGCTCCGCAGGCCCCGTTATGCCATGTGGTACATGCGATTGAAATGCCGGGTCGTAGCCAGGGTGGAGACTGACAGCCTGATGAGGGCCTGATGAGGGACGGCCTGCAGCCATGGTTGGTAATCCAGGCAACCTGTGCCCGTGTCAACCTTGGTAATGAAGCCAACAAACAGAAAGAGAAAATTGGACAGATTTCATGTTGTCGGAACCACCAAGGGTCTTGGTCTGGTCCAGGTGCTCCTTGCACAGAGACCCAGGGACCGAGAGCACGAGGCTTGCCAATGGAGGCAGGAATCTGTAACACGACAGACATCTTGTCGAGAGAACAAGAGAAGCCGCCTCAAATCCTTCTCTCCCATTCAGGGATTTCGTGGCTTCTAAGGGAGGAGCCAAGTGCCTTGGGGCAGGTTGTGGGCATCTGGGAGGCAGGGCTGCATGTCCAGGGAGACGGAGAACTCCTGGGGCCTTCAGAGTCTCACCTCCTCTGTCTTGTAGAAAATCCATCATTTCAGGCCAGACTTGGTGGCTCCCACCTCTAATCCCAGCTGATACAGGGTTTCGCCCATTCAGGGCTGGACAAGGGACTCTAGTTTCCTAGGCTTAGGGAAGTTCATGAAGGGAACACCCTGACCTTTTGCTCTGACCGGAAGGGACTGCATTCATTCCTTTGTCAGTAACACTCATTAATGATGAAAACGTGTCTCTGTTTGCCAAGTCCTGGCCAGGTGTAAATTCTCAAGGCCTAATACCCCTAGATAAAAAGCCCACCTCGAGACTCCTCAGTTAGTTCTTCCCCCTGCCAGAAGCTCTGGTGCCTTTTACTTCTTCTATGTTTTTTCCTAATAAAATCCTATCTTGCCTCTTATCTGTGGTCTGTGGGTCATCTCCCGAATCCCTGAGACCAAGGACCTACTGAAGAGTGAAAGTCTGGTAACACCAGCACTTGGGGAGGCCAAGGTCGCCGATCACTTGAGGCCAGAAGTCCATCATTTCTGAGAAACAACTCAAAGGGTCAAGTAGTTAAGAGAGGAGATGGCAAAACACGTGTAGGTTCATGGAGCTGGTTGTGACTCCTGCTTTCTCTTAGTTCATTCTTCAATCTTGGGGAATCCAGACATGGATCCCAAGGGCTGTGCCCTGCAGAAATGAGGCACAGTTGCAGCATGAGGAGGGACAAAGCCTCAGGCCTGTTGCTGGGCGACCACCCAAGGTAGTAAAGTGTGGAAGGAAGGACTCATCCCGCATCTGAGACCCCTCCCAGGAAATAGTTCATCGGAGAGCTCAATGCCGAATCCCAGCAACATGTCATAATTGTATTACATTTATTGGCTAACAAAGGATATAAAGTGTCTCAGCAAAGCCCTCAATGCTCCTCAGAAGAAATCTCCCTCCTAAAATTTCCCTACTCATTAGTGAAAACAGTTTTAAGTAGCTGATCAGCAGCCAGATAAGTTAGTGGAAGAGGCAGCAGATTGAGAGACCTCAACTCAGGCCAGTGGAAGTCCCCACAGCACAAGCTGGATGCACCAGGTATGTGTCCTCAGACTTCCCAGGGAGCAGGGCTGGGGCCAGTAACCACAGCATGCTCAGCTGTGTATCATCCTCGTCCCCTGTCACGGCTCTGTCCACAAGGAGCTGCTCATCCAGGCCCGCAGAGGCAGATCCCCCAAACCCCAGAGACCAGAGCACCCTTGGGCAATAACTGGGATGTACACCCCCCTGAAAGGGGGGAAAGTCTGCGGCAGCAGGGTGGCTGCCTTTAGGGCAGCCTCTCTCATTAGGGTTACCTATTTACTAGCCAGCCAGCCAGGAACTGAACTAAACGCCTCCCTCTTATTCTGCGAGGGGTGATACACAATGCCTGGTGACAATCACTGCCAGTTGCCCCAGAATGAACTTGTCAACTTCCCGTAAAACACCCTGAGTAGCAGCCACCCTCTCTGACAAGTGGGCCACCCTTGTTACCACCTTCACCGCACCACAGAAAGAAGGGTACAGCCTTCTCATGACCCTCAGAGTTAATGCCAGCACCCTGCGTCCAGCTCCTTGCCTCTCTGGAAGGAACAAATTAAAAAATGCCTATCAGTCCAGGGGGTCCAAAGTGGGGCCAGTCATTCATTTTTAATAGTCAAGGAAGCCTGTGGCATTCCCTGGTCCAAAAAATAGTTCTTTTTCTTCCTCTTCTATTTAAGACTTTATAGAGGGATTTTGCTCTTAGCCTGAAGTTAGGAATCAAAATCCTGAAAAGGCCAGCCAAGAATCCCAGCCACTGTTTGTGGGTGGTGGGAACAGTCTTTCCCCACTCTGCGAGGACATTTCAAACCCCAAGTATTTGACAATGGGAGGTGAGATCTGAGTGCTTTGTTGAGACACTTTATTTGTTAGCCAGTAAATGTGGTATAATTCTGGCAGGTAGCTGTGATTCAGCTTTAGTCTGACTAGCTATCAGGGTATTATCCACATACTATAAAGTTGTTTCCTTGGCTAAAATTATTTCTCTCAACTCCCTGGCTAGAATTTTCTGAAGATTGTTGGGTCTTCCCATTCTAAAGAAAATAGTACTTGGGATTTGGGAGCAAGCAGAATGTCAAAGAAAGTATTTCTATCAGCCAGCATTTCCGGATTAAGAATATCCTCCATTATTTGGGTTTTGCTAAATCCAAATAAATCCATTATTTGGATCTTGACTAAATTGGTATTTTGGGGTTCCAGGTGTTTGTAGTTGTTACTGTTGACTGACAGAATGGGGAGTGAACAGGTGTATCCAGCTTCCATTCTCTTCATGGTTGAAACTCAATTTAAAATTTTTTCTTTCAGGTCTTTTTGGCCAAGACGGGATCCATTCCATCAGAGAGGGAGGTGCCCAGGGTTTTGTTTTAATTTACATCTATCCCCTTTTGGCCAAGATTTGCCAGAAGCAGCACCAGTGGCCAAATTTTACTTTGCCCCATCCTTGGGGTGGCGAGGCCACCTGTCCCAGTTTCATCCCCTCCCTTGAGGGGATCCTGTGGCCACAGGACTTGGGGTCAAAAGACTTACAGCCAATTAAATATCCTAGGCCAAAAGGCAATAAAGCTGGACAGGTATTTATCAATCTTAAAAGCCTATTAAATAACATAGAGCAAATAAAACAAATGTTCAAAGCAAGGTTATAAAATTAACTTATCTATTAACTCCGAGCTAATATCAGACTCATAGGAATTTGATCTACAAAGCATAAGATAAGTATCTGTTAAAACCATTTGAGCTAGGAATTTAGAGACTCTCATATTGAATGAAAAATAATATTCCAAACAAAAGATTGTAAGTCCTACCAAGTTCCCACAAAGAAAGAAAAACAGAAGTTTATTATAGCTACACATCCAAAGTATCTGGATTTCGCTAACAGGTGTCCAAGATGTTAAAAGTCTCAAAACATGTGATCAAAACAGAGTCACAGGTTAATGCAAAATAATAGCAATTTCCAGGCAGTGCCTATGGCTCAAGGGAGTAGGGTGCTGGCCCCATATGCCGGAGGTAGCGGGTTCAAACCTAGCGCCAGCCAAAAACTGCAAAAAAAAAAAAAAAAATAGCAATTTCCTTAATCAAAGGTGATAATGAGAAAATGTTAAAGACAATACGGAAAAAATTTTTTACATTTTAAAGTTCAGTGTTCCTAAGTAATCAAACCCTAATTAGGGCAACATAGGAATTATTAGGATAAAATATAAAATTTTTGTTTCTTAGGCAAGTTACTAAAAGAAAGCCTTCTTTTTTTTGCCTGGGGTTGGGTTTGAACCCATCACCTCTGGCATATGGGGCCAATGCCCTACCCCTTTGAGCCACAGGCACCACCCAAGAAAACCTTCTTTATTAGAATTGTTTTTTCTTATAGGAAACCCATTTAGACAGCTTGGAAGTCAAAGCTCTGGAAAAGGGCTTTAGAATAAGAAACTGTGTCCGGGGCGGCGCCTGTGGCTCAGTGAGTAGGACGCCGGCCCCATATGCCGAGGGTGGCGGGTTCGGACCCAGCCCGGGCCAAACTGCAACAGAAAAACAGCCGGGCGTTGTGGCGGGCGCCTGTAGTCCCAGCTGCTCGGGAGGCTGAGGCAAGAGAATCGCGTAAGCCCAGGAGTTAGAGGTTGCTGTGAGCCGTGTGACGCCACGGCACTCTACCCGAGGGCGGTACAGTGAGACTCTGTCTCTACAAAAAAAAAAAAAAGAAACTGTGTCCGGGCTTCCGAGTGAATGTTATATTATAAAGGGAACAACCAACTGGAAAACTGAAAACTTGAGAAGAAAATGATACAACTCTTAGTGACAGCTTGAGATCTTGGACCATGTGGAACAACTCAGACATATCAAGATGCTAGGAAAAAAATACTGTAAACATTTCAGTGCCAAACATGAATAGCAGACTTAGAACCAGAGGAAGAAAAAAGTTACAGGAGCCAAGGAAAGGCTGGAGGAGAGGTTATCATCTCCCACCCGCTAGGGAAGGAAGAGCTAAAAGTTGAAAGCCACAGCAAGACTTGAGCTTGGATTAATAAATTGTGGTATTTGTACGCCATGAAATATTATGCAGCCGTAAAGAAAGATGGAGACTTTACCTCTTTCGTGTTTACATGGATGGAGTTGGAAAATATTCTTCTTAGCAAGGTATCCCAAGAATGGAAGAAAAGGTACCCAATGTACTCAGCCCTAATATGAAACTAATTTATAGCTTTCATACGAAGGCTATGACCCAATCTCAGTACAAGAATATGGAGAAGGGATCAAGGGAGGGGAAGGGAAGTGGGGGAAGGGTGGAGGAAGGGTGATTGGAGGGTCCACACCTACGGTGCATCTTGGAAGGGTGCAGGTGAAGTTTACTAAGTGTAGAGTATAAGGGTTTGAACACAATAATTAAGAAAATGCCATGAAGGCTATGTTAACCAGTTCAGTGAAAATATTTCAGACTTTATAGGGAACCAGCATATTGTACCTCATGATTGCATTATTGTACGCAGCTATGATTTAATAAAAAAGAAAAAAGACTTGAGCTTGGAGATACGATCTTAGAACTTTCAAAAGAAGCAGATTGTAGAAAGTGACTCACAATTGTATTACATTTATTTACATTTGCATAATTTATTTTAAATGTTTATTTAATCATTTTGGTAGCCTATGAATATTAGCTAAATAACCAATGTGATTAATTGTGCCCTCAACAAAGCCATTTAAAGACTAAACAAATTTAATATCTAAACATGTTTTTATGAACAAAATAGGGAAACAAATTTCAAAACATAGACCAAAAACAATTAACTTTTATTTTTCAACTTTGAGAAAACCTACCAAATAAGTATTTTAGTAAGACTTGTCATTCTGAACATTATCACATCTTTAAGTTCTACAAATACAGTAGAAGTTTTAGAACATACCTTGTTTAAAGATGTTAACTAATTTGATCTTTCTAAAGTACAAATATCCCATAATAAAATTTATTGACATAACATCATCTGACTATAAACCAAATAAATCGCTAACATGGGTCCTTAATATCGCAAATAAAGGCACACAGTCAAAACACATTTTTTAAAAATAAGAATCAAGATCAAGTTATTTTGGGCAGTACCTGTGGCTCAGTGAGTAGGGCGCTGGCCCCATACACTGAGGGTGGCCAATTCAAACCCGGCCCCAGCCAAACTGCAACAAAAAAATAGCTGGACGTTGTGGTGGGCACCTATAGTCCCAGCTACTTGGGAGGCTGAGGCAAGAGAATCGCCTAAGCCCAAGAGCTGTAGGTTGCTTTAAGCTGTGTGACACCACAGCACTCTGCTGAGGGTGACAAAGTGAGACTCTGTCTCTACAAAAAAAAAAAAGATCAAGCTATTTTAAAAATAATTTAAGTGGCCTCAAAATATTTTTCTACATAAGTGCAAATTCAATTATATGTAACACTTCCAAAGAATAAAATTGTTGTCAGTTTCTCTTTGGATTCTAAGAATAACCACCTTATTCATTTTGAAATAAAGTACTATACAAAAATTAACATTTGGATGGTGCAATGGCTTAAGCCTGTAATCCCAGCACTCGGGGAGGCCAAGGTGGGTAGATTGTTTGAGCTCAGGAGTTCCAGACCAGCCTGAGCAAGAGTGAGATTCTGTCCCTAGTAAAACTAGCGAGCATTGTGGTGGGCACCTGTAGTCCCAGCTACTCCAGAGGGTGCGTTGGGAGAATTGCTTGAGCCCAGGAGTTTGAGGTTGCTATGAGCTGTAACACCACAGCACTCTACCCCAGGGCGCAGAGTGAGATTCTGTCTCAAAAAAAAAAAAATTAAGTAACTGAGATAATGCCGGAAAGGCTATGTTAACCACTGTGATAAAAATGTGTCAAATGGTTTATGAAGTGAGTGTATGATGCCCCATAATCATATCATTGTATACAGTTATGATTTAATAAAAAAATTAAAAAAAAAATTAAGAGTTTAAAGAGTCTTTTAAATTTTTTTCTAGGAAAAGAACTTTGCTATGACAACACAATGTCCACTTAACAGGCTGGTTCAACCAGCACTCGGGAAGACTGAGTCAGAAACAGACTGTGAGCACTTTACACAGACGGTGAAGTCCGTGGGAGAAACTGCATCTGAACCAGGATGAAGAGATCAAACCCCAAATATCTTAATGAACCTTTGGCCCTAAGTTTATATTTTTGTGCTATCATTCACTTAGAGTCTTAGGTATTCAAATTTATTTACAATTGAAATCAGCTATTTAGCAGTGATGACTAAGTCCATGCACATTTGAAGATGATTTGCACTTATTCATCCAGTGTATCAGCCTTTTCTTATTTATGAGTCCGTTTTGGTCCCCTGTAGACTTATGGGACAGGTACATACATAAAACACATTTGTACACAAAGTTTCAGGGCGTTCATCTCAGGACTCCCTGCAGCCCTACAGCTCTGCCTTCACTGTCTTTGTGAGCCCCTTGCCCCGTCCAGCAGCAGGCACCCCACACCCCGGCCAGCTGGCCTCTGCAGACACGGATGCCTCTTGCTCTCCTGGGCCCTGGGTCAGAGCCGTCTCCTACTCTCCCTGACCTTAGGATGGAGGAGGTGTCTTTTGATCTTTTGGCTTCTCTGGGTCACATTTGAAGAAGAGTTGTCCTGGGCCACACATTAAATATGCAAACACTAACAAAAGCTGAGGAGGAAAAAAACAAGGTCTGTGTGTTATTTTCATGCTTTTCTTCACCACAGGTAAGCAGAACAGTCTTCACTTAGTGGCCCTCGTGCAGCAGAGGAGGTTTTAACGATTGTCAAGCAGGTCCCAAATTTGTGATCACTAATATAGAAAGTGTACATATCCAAGTGATAAAATGTCTTTGGATAGTTTTTAAAAATAGTTTTTATTGTAAAAGTAAAAGTAGGCAACATAAGAGTGGGATATTTGACATTGCCTTTGAGAAACTAACGGATCTATACCTGGTTCAATGGAAGTAGCTGCAATTCTCAGAGGCTTCTCAAGGTGCTCATTAGATATTTTATTATTTATCCTTAATGTACTTCATTCATGAAAATAGTTTCTCTCAAAAGTAGGTGCTGACAAAAAGCAACGATGTGGATAAGGTGTGATTGTAAACTGAGGGATATTTGTCTGTGGAAGACATAATCTATGAAAGTCCAGTAAACAGACATGATCAAATTTTTCTTTAAGTTGAATGTCATATTGCAGCTCTGGGCATTCCACTTGACAACTAGCAGGTAATATATTTGTACTGACTAAAAAAAGGGGGTCACAAATGAACCGAAATGTTGATTATTTTCTCAGAAATCTTGACATCTGTTTTCAAATTCTTGTATCGAATCAAAAAACAAGGCTGCGTATTTTTTCCTATTCACAGAATTGTGAATTTTCCTATTCAACAGAATTGTGTTTGACCAACCTGCCAATATGCATAAAATTGTTTGCCTTCATTGGAGCTTGCTATAATTTCAGTTTTATTTGGAATGCTGTTATGGTTTGATGCATTGTATTGATAAGTTGATTTCACCCTGAAGACACATGTTTAACTCGTTTAAATGAGTGGCTAAATCCTCTAAAAATGCTACATCTGTAAGCCAGTTTTCATCGTCAAGTTCTGGCACAAATTTGGTATTTGACACCATAAGCAACTTGATGGCATGTCACAAATCATAAAATCTTTTCAACATTTGGCCTCAACTTCACCATCTAACTTCTCAAAAAGTAAATGATGTCATCTTAGGCAGCATCAATACTTTAAGGAATTCCTGGACGTGGTGGTGATTCAATCCTTTGGCCCTCATGAAAGTCACAGTCTTGATGACAATTTTGCATGAAATGATCTACTTTTAAACCTCTCGTGTTCAAATTTTCCTGATCTACTGTGCAATAATTCTTCACCAAATGTGAATTTGGGGCAGCAATTGCATCATCTTCTGTTAATTCTACGAGACCCTCTCTGTTACCTGTTATCTCTGGGACATCTTCAGTAACTACATCAGTTATGTTGATAATAGACAAAGAAAATGGCTTAACCATATTTTTTCCTGATTTGTATAAATCTTTTGATTTAGTTGTATCTTTTAGTGGCACTAAAGAAGCCATTTTTTTCAGTGACATATTTGTCATCAATATCTCTAATAAAAATCTCAGGTTGAGCCATAATCGCTACATTGCTCCTGTCATCCATTGCCAAAGCATAAAACTTAAAATTAGCAGCTTTACTCTTCAAATTTCTTTTGATAGATTTTGTAATTTCTTCAATTTGCTTGGCTATCATCTATCTGATTTTAGAAATATCCCACCTTTTTTTTTTTTTCAGGGCAAATAGTATCTTCCCTGCTTTCCATACCTTGCTTAATAAACTCACCATCAATAAATGGTTTTGATTGTTTTCTTTTTCTGGCTATTGCATAGCCAGATTTTACAATGAAATCATCTGAATTGTAACTTTAAAAATAATTTGTTAAGAAGACATTTCTTTTCAGTTCCGTTATTCTGTCCTTCTGACACAATCCTTCAAAAGCATTGAATTTGGCAGGATGTTCTTGCATATAATGCCTTTTCAAATTATAGTCTTTGGCAACTTATACAAATTCTCTGCAAACTAAGCAGTGCCTTGCTATTTGACTCAACAAAAAGTAGTCATCTCTCCATTCTTCACTGCATGAGCTTCCTTCATCCATAATTTTTCGTTCTGAGGAGTTCTGTTTTCTTTTGAGAGGTTATAGAACCTGTACTAGGGTTGATAAAATAATAATGGAAACAGGACTATATTTACTTTTATTATGAAAATTAATGTACAGGAAAATAGCAAGGTCTGGCCCTTCCACACCCGGCCACTGACGCAGGGCGAGGCGGAGCCGGAGCAGCGGGGATGGGCGAGGGCGCAGGTGTGGAGGCGCCTAGTGAGCTCACGGGAACGCTCACCTGCAGCCTAAATAACACTGAACGCTAACGGGGCGATGGTAGATTGAAGTACAGTTGATAATTGCCTCCTTGCCGATTATCACGTGCCACCAGCACAAGTCACGAGTGATGGCGTCAATTCGCCTGTCCCTGCTGGGAGACAGGTGTAGGCAGCCCGGTCCTCGGCTGTCCTCGCTTCCCCCAGGAGCCCCGCTGGGCAGAAAGACGATCCTGTCTGTCCCCACCGTGCACTCCGGGACACGTGCGCTGCCCGTGGGTGAGGCCCAAGGGTCCCTTCGAGACACTGAGCCCTGCTCCCTGCGGTCTCAGCCTTGGTCGCCTCTTGTGCCCCCGCCCCCCGCCCCCAAACTTTAATCCTTCACGTTCATTCCCACAGTGGGCATAGAAGACCAAAAAGTGACTATCCATGAAGCAGAACTTCTAAGGAGGAGACTCACGACATCCTCACAGGCCACCGCCGGCTGGCGCAGGCTGGGAACCTGGACAGCACAACTGCCCAGCGCAGCTGCGCGCTGCTGGAGAGACTCCTGCCCGCACACTCCACGGAGGGTCGCGCGGCTTCAGCCCGGAGTTCAGGACAAAAACCGTGACCGCTACCACCCCCTGGGAAAGTTCACCTCGCTGCCTTTGCGGCTCAGAGCGCCTCGCAGGAGCAGAAGGGTGTCCTGGCCATGGAGGGTCCAGCCCCAGCCCTCCCCCACCCACGTCCTGGATGGCCATCCTTTCCCTCTGTTTCCTGTTAAAAATGCTAATATTCCCACTATCAGGATGACAACTTGTAAAGAAACAAAAGGAGCGTGGAAATAAACACTTATTACTTCTGTCAAAACAGACGCATGAACCTTGAGAAGCGCGCCTGGAACCTCCGGGAGCAGCCCCAGCGCCTTGGCAGGTGGAGGGGCGCTCGGAGGAGAAAAAGGACAGGCCTGGAAGGAAAGCCGAGGCAGCTGCCCAGGACTGGGAGACTGCACCGGGACAAGGCGAGGGGTCTTCCCTCTCTGATTGGCAGTGTGTCTGGGGGCCCAGGGTCTTTAATCAGGGCGCAGCAACCAAAGTCCAGTGCATTTCCTCTTTAACCCTCCATCAGCACGTCCTCAGCCGCCCTCCCCTCCTCCCCTCCCCGGCAGCGCCTCCTTCCCACTGCGACCTGGGCTTCGGACCACGGGCTGACGGTGCTCCATAGCGCGGACCAGGGGTCCTTGGAGCAGGCCCAGGGAAATGGGGAACAATGGCACACTGTTCCCGTCTCCAAATAATCAGGCATCAGTTCAGGGAGTAAAAGAAAGATGATCTTCCGAAAGTAAGTACCAGGCAGAGCTGAGAAGGGGGCTTCTAAAGGCCTCACCGTCCGCTGTCGGGAGGGGCTGGCTCCCGGCTGTGCCTGTGTTTAGGGCCATAACCAAGTCCAGGTGCAAAGGTGAAAGACTGGCAGCTCAAAAAAGCAAAGAAATAAAGAATGAAGGCATTCCCGTCAACTGCTGAGGAGATATCCTCGACTTAGGTACATCAAAGCAGATGGCGCGCTGCGTGCACAGGACCCGGTGCGCCACAGCCTCGACTCCTGGGAACCTGCGCGCGCTCCACCCGCGCACACCCGCGTCCCCCTCTGTTGGAGCGACCCCGAGCAGGGCGGAACCGGGTGGAAGAAGCCTGGGGTTTGGAGGGAGACTGTTCACCAAATCCTTAAAAAATGTGTCTTGAACTTCGAGTGAATTATTTACCCAGACAATTAAATTAAAATAAAATAAGGGAAAATTCTATTTTAAATGTTCTTTTCAGATCAGCTGTTTTAAAAAGAAATTCTCAAATCAAAATGCATTGCATGTCCGCAGTACAGATCCAAGCAGTCTCAGGAAAAACAGCGCTCTCCAGGGCTCCAGGAGACAGGTCAGGGGCACCTGATGAAGCCAGCTGGAGGCAGGAGGAGAGGTGCCATGAACAGCTCCGGCTGAGCCCTGCGGGTTCTGCATATACTTGCCAAGAGGTGGTGCTACACAAAGCCTGGGGATAGAAGCTTGTTCCTGCCTTTCTGCCAGAACACTTCTTCCTTACCCAGATTGAAAGAGGTGAGAACGCCAGGTACAGAGTGTGCATTTTAACTTGCTATCCTTTGGGGAAAATCTTGGAGATGGTCATGTTAATACAAAAGTGGTTCTTTATTAAAAAAAAAAAAATTGCTAACATGAATCAAACTTTAGCCATGTGTCCTAATCCCCAGACCAGAGGCTGTGATTTCATCAGAGGACACGGGCCCCATCCGGGCAAAGTGGGTGGGTCTTACTCCGTCCCTGTGAAGGGACCAACTGGTCCTGATGGTGGCCCCTTGATCCTGCAAACAGTGGAGACAGGGCCAGCCAGTGAGCTTGGACATTCCCCAGCAAGGCATAGCCAAGGTTGGAAGAAACCAGGTTCATCTCAGTAAGGACCAGGCAGCTGGGAAGGAGAAGCTGGGAGAGGAAGAAGCTGGGGAAGGAGAAGCTGGGAGAAGGAGAAGCTGGGAGAGGGAGAAGCTGGAGAAGAAGAAGCTGGGATAGAAGAAGCTGGAGAAGAGGAGCTGGGAGAGGGAGAAGCTGGAGAACAGGAGCTGGGAGAGGGAGAAGCTGGAGAAGGAGAATCTGGGAGAGGGAGAAGCTGGAAAAGGAAAAGCTGGGATAGGGAGAAGCTGGAGAAGGAGAAGCTGGGATAGGGAGAAGCTGGAGAAGGAGAAGCTGGGATAGGGAGAAGCTGGAGAAGGAGAAGCTGGGATAGGGAGAAGCTGGAGAAGGAGAAGCTGGGATAGGGAGAAGCTGGAGAAGGAGAAGCTGGGATAGGGAGAAGCTGGAGAAGAGGAGCTGGGATAGGGAGAAGCTGGAGAAGGAGAAGCTGGGAAAGGGAGAAGGAGAAGCTGGAGAAGGAGAAGCTGGGATAGGGAGAAGCTGGAGAATAGGCGCTGGAAGAAAAGCTAGGAAAGAGAGGGGGAAAAAAGAACCACACAAGAGAACCTGAACCCCCTCTGCCAACAGGAGACACCAGTTCCTTATGTCATGGCCAGAGGGACTACAGCCTGTGCACATAGAGAGTTGGGATGGTAAACTATATGGAAAAGGAATAATACATAAATAATTATATAATAAATCACATATTCCTATATATTATATATTATGAAATACTACAAAAGTAAGTCATATGTGTGAATAATTATAACATAATGCATTTAATTATATATCTATTCATTTAATTATATATGTATTAATATATATTATATTGTAAATATGTAATATGCTCAATATATTGATAATGTATTATTTTAAAAAGATGTAATATATATTATTATAACATATTTAATTATATAATTATATCATATAATTTATTAATTACCAAAGTATAATAAATATATAAATTAATTTACTGATATAATTAGGGGTTTTATTCAAAGGAAAAGATATTCTTCACCATCCCTCATTTTAGGGACAAATTTGTAATGTCCCCGTCCGGCAGGTAAGACACTGGAGTTAGAGGAGAGAATGGCTGTTCATTGGAGTAACATTTACTCCATACAAATGAAATATACATAGAATAAAGATTTTAAGTATTTCCATATTTATATAATAAAAGTCTCATTTTTCTTTTTAATCTACTGGAAAGCTGTCACCATGGCTAATAGTTTTGCGACCTCTCATTTTGTGGGTAAGTTGTGGGAAATGCGTGCTCAAGGGTCGCTCTGTCCTAACCCTACAGACAGATGCTGCCACCCGGGTAGTAGGAGGAGAAGCCTCCCCTGGGAACTGGGCAGATGTGGGCTGGCCACTGTCACATGCAGGGCCAGCTGGTGCCAAGTCTGTGGACATCCTGGAATGATGGGCACATGGGGAACAGATGTGCCCATGGCAGGTCCTCTGGGCTTTCAACACCTTCACAGCAGGGCCCAGCCCTGAAATGGGCCAGGAACGCGGGTTTCAGAGCCAAGCAGACCCGGCCCCAGTCCGGGCTTGGACACTGCCTGCTTCCTGACCGAGGCAGCCCCCCACCCCAGCCCGCTCTCCAGGACAGAGAGTCACTGGGCAAGTTAGAGGTAACGGAAGGCGACAGCTCCAGCCAGAGCACCCCATATAGGTTCCCCACTCCCACTCCTGACCAAACTTCCCTCCCAGCTCTGCCACTGCCCAGGATGCCCAACAGGGTCAGACACTCCCTGGGGACTGTGAGAGGCCATGTCTACAGGGGGGCATTTATTCATTCATTCATACATTCATTCATTCATTCATTCCACAAACTTCTGGTAAGGACTTTCCATCCCAGGAAACAAGAGCACCTAGGGGCCAGGGTTTGGGCTTCGTCCTGTGATGAGGGTGACACTACATGACACAAACAGAGACAGTAAACGCAGTCACAGAACAGTGAGAGCCCTGGGAACAAAACCAGGCAAGGATCCCCGCTCACATGTGGAAGGCTGCAGAAATCCTCCAGGCCGTGGCACTGTGCTGCCTCCAACGGCCGGTCGTCCACTAAGAAGGGCTTCCCTCCCCTGAAGCAGCCTGGCCCAAGAACCAAGCTGGCCACGGGAGCAGGACAAGGCTTAGGGTGGCTTGCACTGGGCAGTGCTGCCAGCACTGCTGGACACACTGAGATTCTCTCATAGCTCCATGGAGCCAGAGTCCTGGGAGAAGACCCATAGGCTGGGTTTCCAGAAAAGGGGGGGTCCCTCCTTGGAAGCCCCCACAATGGTACACAAACATAAATAAGAGGGGCTAGAAAAGAGCAGACAAAGTAAGAATGTAAATGGCCACTGCAGGGAAAAGAGTCCATGTGCTCCAGGACACCAGGAGTGTCCAGCCCCAGGCCACACACAGATTATGTGCAGCCTGTTGACTTATCTGTGGTGTCAGATATCATGAAAAGTGGGCGGCGCCTGTGGCTCAGTCGGTAAGGCACCGGCCCCATATACCGAGGGTGGCGGGTTCAAACCCGGCCCCGGCCAAACTGCAACCAAAAAATAGCCGGGCGTTGTGGCAGGCGCCTGTCGTCCCAGCTACTCGGGAGGCTGAGGCAAGAGAATCGCTTAAGCCCAGGAGTTGGAGGTTGCTGTGAGCTGCGTGAGGCCATGGCACTCTACCGAGGGCCATAAAGTGAGACTCTGTCTCTACAAAAAAAAAAAAAAAGATATCATGAAAAGTGTGCACAGACCTGTTATCTGCTCATCAGCTTTTGTTGCAGTTTGCTCATTTACTGTATGGGGCAGACTCCTCTTCTCATGTGGCCCAGAGAAGCCCAAATGTTGGACACCCCTAGAGCCCCAAATGTCTGTGAATGTAACCTCATTTGGAAATCAGGTTTTTACAGATGTAATCAAGCTTGGATGAGGCTATCCTGGCCTGGGGTGGGCCTTGTATCCAAGGGACGATGTCCGTATAAGAACAACACAGGCGTGCAGAGATACAGAGGACGTGGCCATGACAATACAGGCAGTGGCAAGATGGCTCTCTCTACAAGCCAAGGACCCCAGGCCACCAAGACTGAGTCTGCAAGCCATGGAGGCCAAGCCGCAGCCACCAGAAGCTGAGGGGTAGGGCATGGAGGAGGAGGCATCTCTGCGTCTCTGCTGCCTGAATGTGTCCCACACGGCATTAGCCTGGGGCAAGGGGCATTGCAGGGGGCAGCACAGCTGAGTGATGAGCGCCCTGGCCAGATGCAGGTGGCAAAAGCTATGTGGGGAGGGGGCAGCACAGCTGAGACCAGGTGCAGAGACAGAGACAAGGGGAAGCTGAAGGAAGAATGGAGGCTGGGGGATGAGGGGAGACTAGGGTGCTGGAGGAGGCTGGGGGATCAGGGGAGCCTGGGAGATGAGGGGAGACTAGGACGCTGGGGGACGCTGGGGGAGGCTGGGGGATGAGGGGAGGCTGGGGGATGAGGGGAGGCTGGGGGATGAGGAGACACTAGGGGGTTGGGGAAGGCTGGGGGACAAGGGGAGGCTAAAGAGTGAGGGGAGGCTTCTCTGCCTATGGGCCCTGGAACCCTTCTGCTCTTTGCCCAAGGCCCAGTGCTGGACACTGAATGAATCAGTGTTAAATGAGTCCTCTGTCACAGGCCACCCATTTTGACTCTGTGGCCAAGCTTGAGAGCCAGGTGCACAGTGCAGCTTTCTCCTGAGCTACTCTTGACCAGAGTGGTTAGTGTGGGTTAAGGGGAACCTGCAGTTGGGTGCTGGAACAAAGGGGGCTATCACCACCTCTGAAGTCTCCCAAAAGTGCCAATTCTAATTTTTGCTCTGGAGAGCAGAAGAAACTTTCCTTTCTACATGTGTAGGACTGAATCCCTCAGACACAAAGATGTACCGGAATGGCGGCCCCCAGCTGCCCATCTGTCACCCGGCCTGTGAGTTTCACTAGCCTGGGGACGCACCCACACCTAAATCATGAAGGAGAGTGAGTGACCGTCCGGCAAGCCTCCCGGCAACCAGAGATAGTTTTAGGAGCCTGTCAGGAAATTTTGTGGCCCCAGGCTCATGGCGACTTTTCATTTCCAAGCCCGATATTGATTTTGGTATGAAGAAAATAATTTGCTATTGTTGCTTAAGGTGTCACAAGGGAGAGAAAAAAACCCTCCACGTTTCCTCTGCTAACAGATCTCAGCTCACATTTGCCTCTTGATTGCAGAGCACTTGGCTACTGGATGGAGGTGTTTACCACGTGAAGGTACCACTGTCTTTATGAGACATGGCACGCTAATCGAAAACACAAGTAAACTGAAAATTAAATTTAAAAGCCTATAATTTAGTATCTTCCTTGCCAGGAGTGATGGCTTTCATTTGTGTGTGGATGCAGCGCTGTTCAGGGTCAGTGTGACGGGGGCCGTTTGCAGGCCTTTCCGAGGGCTGATGGAGCTGATTAATTTCTTGGAACCAAGCTTTGTCTTCCCCAGCTCAGTGAACAACTTCATTTCAGCTGATGAGTTCAAACAGGGGTCAGAACAATCCTCATTTCTGACAATCCCATGAAATGGGAATTAATTTTATGAGTTAGTGCCACTACGCTTAAAACAAAGCTGGAAGTAGGTAGGGAAGTTAACATACGCAGCTTGGAGAGAATCTGTGTGCAGACACTCCATTGGATTCAAACCAGGGAAGATATTTGCATAACACAGTACTGGGGACCTGGGACAAGAGGGGTCCAAGACTCAGAAACACACTTGGGGCCTTCTACCTTTGCTAAACATCAGAGGTACTTCATCAAACTTTAGTTCTTAGGGTTTAACACTGTCCGTACCCTGCCCCGCCAGAAGGGGACAGAGAAGGGTTTGGTGGGAAGAATAAATTGTGGCCACAGCATTACATGAAATGTAAAACTCAAAAAGCAATCACATCTCATCACATATTGATCGAATGATATTAAAACAATCATGATTACAACAAAAAGTGTTAAAAATCCATCCGAGTATCTGTTGAGTCACCAGGTACTCAGGGCCCTCAAATACACGCGAGGCTCTGCTCTGGGCTGAACTGTGTCCTCCAAAATTCACCAGGCATTTGGAGCTGGGGTCTTTAAAGAGATGATGAAGTTGAAATGTAGTTCTTGAGTGGCTGTAATCCTCCATGTCTGGGGTCCTTACAAGGACAGAAAGAGAAAACGGGATACGGACATGCACAGAGGGGGGACCCCACGGGGACACAGAGAGATGATAACTTCCATGGCCAGGCCTCAGGAGGAGCAGCCCAGCTGGCACCCTGAACGTGGCTTCCAGCCTCCAGAACTGTGAGAGAACAGATTTCTGTTGTCTAAGTGCCCCCTGCCTTTGGGACTCTGTCAGTGGCAGCCTGAGCAGCCGATCAGGCTTCTTCCTTACAGAGAAGATGCCCTGAAGTCTTCCCTCGACCACTATTCTTGAAGAATAGAAACAAAACTCCCTCCAACATGTGAATTGGATCATCCCTGAGGACTTGCTCTCAGGGGCCGATTCAGTCTCTCACCCCAGAAGTAGGCCATCTCTGCAGGGTCCTGAGTGCTTATTTGCTGACACAGAAGCCAAGGGGTTAAAGGATTCCTCTGAAGCATATCCTGAGGTGTAATTCGAAGTATGTGAATTCTGAGCAATCAGCCCTAACCTCACTCAGCCTTCCAGTGTTCCTGAGTTACAAGCTTTCACTAGTCTGCGCCTGCTCCCAGCATCCCAGGGCTGGAGTGAGGACCCCAAATGAGATGGAGAGGCTGCATAGTTTTCCCAAGGGCACCTTCCTGGGAATGAGCAGGTGTGGGCCTGGCACCCCAACTCCCAGCCCTGTGACTCTACCGGCCTCAACATGCAGAAACCTGGCTGGATGTCACAGCAGGCAGGAAAGGACCCCAGGCAGCTTCACAGGTGGGCAGAGCCTGCCTGCAGATGTAGAGAAGGGAGAGGCAAACCCCTCCTCAGGTCCTCAGATGCCATCGGGAAGGAAGGGAGCTGCTCTGTCCCCAACTCTCACTCAGAAAAAGGCCTAGAAGGCAGGAGGGCATTCTGGGAGGAGGAAGAGGTGGTGATGTGCCCCGGGAGCTTGTGAAGACACGGGGAGCAGAGTCTGGCTCCTCCTACCCCAGCGGGGGAGACCCCCCGGGTGGAGGCTGCATCTCGCTGACCCTGTGAAATGGATCTCCAGATCAAATATGTGAGCACCTCTGGCCAGCCCAAAGTGAAAAACAGGGTCATTTTTTAAATAGCCGAGTCTGTAGGCAAGAATCCTTCCTGATTACTGCCTAGGGAGGGAGTTATAAAATAATTGGTGGAGGTCTCAGATTTTAAATCAGGAGCACGGCCTGTTGGAATGAATGACCGACTATGGGGTTAACTCGGTTAAAATACTTTTTTTTTTTTGTAGAGACAGAGTCTCACTTTATGGCCCTCGGTAGAGTACCGTGGCCTCACACAGCTCACAGCAACCTCCAACTCTCCAATTCCTGGGCTTAAGCGATTCTCTTGCCTCAGCCTCCGGAGTAGCTGGGACTACAGGCGCCTGCCACAATGCCCAGCTATTTTTTGGTTGCAGTTCAGCCGGGGCCGGGTTTGAACCCGCTACCCTCGGTATATGGGGCCGGCGCCTTACCGACTGAGCCACAGGCACCACCCAGGTTAAAATACTTTTGACAGCAAGGAAACAGACCTCAACCCTACCGGGAAGAAACCAGGAAGGGAGTTGAGGTGGGGGCAGTGAGAAACACAGCAGGGCAGCCCAGGCAGCACCCCCGTGAGCCCTATGGGTTCCAGTGCAGGAGGCCGGTCAGGGCGTGTCACTCATTCACACCCGAGGGCCCAGAGACCCTCCCTGTCCTCTGAGCGTGCATCCCGCAGTATCCCAGTGGTCCATCCTGGCCTGCTCCTCCACACCCGCAAGAGTTACTCAGAGGACCAGTGTGCTATGTTACTGCTGGGCTGTGGTGCAGGCAGCTGCGTTGATGTTTCAGACTTGAAGAAAAATTTTGGTAATAGAAACTGCCCACTCTGGAAATATGTGATTGCCCATTCTAGAAAATAAGAACTGCTTCTCTGGAGAATGGGGACTGCCCACTCACCAGGGCCACAGCACAGGGTAGGACAGCCCTGTTCACTTCTCAGCAATAATGTTGTGTGCAGGTGTTTGTGTGTGTGCATATGGGTGTACACACATCTGTGCGTGCCTGCATGGGTGTCCCCTGAATCACAAACTCACCTGGACGCAGACGGACCACAGCCTATAACTTAAAGATTAAAACTGGCAAATGTTTGCAAAGGTGCCCACACTTACACCTCCATTGGTCTTTTCCCTGTGGCCTGGAAGCCCATGTGTGGTGCACAAGAAAAGGGTGAAAATGGCCTGTCTTTGTAGTTAGTAACAAAATTTGAAGGTCAAAGGAGCTTCTTATGCTGAAACCAGAAGGACCATTCCCAGTGCTGCGATGCTGTATTTGCATTTCATAACACGCGCTGACCGTGTTCATGACCTAAGTTATTCCCTGTGGCATTTCCATTTTGATGTCTTCTAATTTATACGATAAACCCATAACCATCCGTCTAGATTATTAGGCAAACAGATAAAATAAATACTGAACACAGCACAGTGAGGGGACAGTACCAAGACCTGTCATTCCCTAGATAACCTGAGCCTGTCACTTCTGGCAGGGATGTGGGTGGGAGCCTCCTGCCCCAGGGCTCCAGCCGGCCAGGGCACAGTGCTTGGCTCTCCCCTCCTCCTCCGTCCTCTCCTTCCCTCTCGGCAATTCCAAGCCAATGCCTAGAGGAGAGGCGGCTCCCTGTCTGCTGAGACTGAGACTCAAGAGTCCGACCCAACATGGTTATAAAGGTCACTTTTCTTCAAGAGAAGAGTGCAGGCTGGATGGTTTCCAGCTCCGTTAATTGCATTCCACGGCACCACAGAACCTCGATGGCCGCGTCAATGGGGTATTGTGTCCCGTGCTCCACTAAGCAGCTTAAACAGCATCCCCAAGCCCCAGAATGGTTTGATTTCAGGGCAGGTAAAGTGATTCCTTCAGAGCATATTTCTTCATTGCCCTAGAAGGAATCTGGGGAGACAGGGAATAGCTTAGCACAAAGGCTCTGAGATACTCAAAAATTTAAAGAAAAAAAAAGAAAGGATAAGAAACATTTCTGCAAAAAGGTAACACAATCACCCTTTAATATCTAGGATCAACTAAGAAAATTATCCCAAATCCATGAACCCAAGCTCTAAATAAATAACAGGTGCGAAAGAAATGTTGTCACAGGGATAGAAGACTTGGCTGCACTCAGAAGCCTGGGCCCACTAGATGGTGCCTGCATCGCTTGGTCGCCACCGTAGATGCAGTGTCACTAGCACAAGAGGCAAGAGAGACAGAAACCCTGGTGAGTCACCTGTCATAGGATGGACCTGGAGCAAAGGGGGTCTGTCTTCACCGCCTGGAGTGGCTGCCTTGCATCCTGAGATTCCTCCCACTCCCAGCTTCTGCCTTAACTCTCAGTCCTTCCTTGCCATATCCCTGTTAACAGAGGAAACAACTGATTCTGATCAGGGCCACGTGCATATTGTACAGATGAGGAAACTGAGGCACGGGGGTTAGTGCCCATGAAGACTGCTGCTGGGATTGGATAGCAACTGTTATCCAAAAATCACGCCTTTAACCACTAAAGAATGATTTTCTCCCCTAAAAGCGCCATTTATTTTCTTTACCTGAAATGACCAGTAAGTGCACTTTGGGGTCAGAAGAGTAAGTCTTGGTGTCTGTGAAGGTGCTTGCTGTTTCTGAAGGCAGAAGGGACCAGAGTGAGGGTCGGGCTGAGGGGCTGAGCTGTCGGGGAGTGTGTGGAGGAGAACAAGTGATTCCGGGTGAAGCTCTTCCCTCCAGAGCAGTCTCCACATCATCTCCTTACACGCAAGCCCAGATACAGACCAGACCCACCTTCCCAGCCTGTATAATCAGGAGCAAAGTAAATTAAAAAGGGTTTTTCTTTTCTTTCCTTTTTTTTCTTTTTCTTTTTTTGCCCCCACAGGATCCACCTCCCAAAGTGAATACTTTTTGTGCCTATGCCCAGGGCCATTTCTGCCTGTGGGTGACAGTCAACTTATTCTAGCTCCGGGCCCATTTTATTTACATAATTGTTCTTTGGGCAAATTCCTCCACTTTTCTGCAGAAACCCAGGCTCTTTTATTAACATCATTCTCAAACTCCCACTTCCCTCCATGGTTCATATCCCTGAAAAATAATTATGAGCTTTGATATATAAGAAATCATTACCCACTGATTTAGATAATGAAATAATATAAACTACAGCAAGATGTTCTATGATTCCTACAGACTTCCTGCTGTCTCTAACATCATTTAATGATTTTTTGATTTTCGTTGGAAAGTTGAAAAAAAACTACTTCCCATGTGCAACACAGCAGAGACATCATTGATAAGCAGAAAGAAGACATTTTATCTTATTTTCTGTGTGGTAGTGAAGCAAATTTAAAAAGAGAAAAATCTTCAAAGCCACTCTGCAATCGTTGCATGTTTTAATGAGAATAAGGCTTCTTTGTGAGACAGCCGACCCTGTTAGCCAAGTTGGTCCATCAACTTTTGTTTCATGCAGCCAATCTGATTGTCTGTGGAGAAGCCCATCTCGTTTAACATCTTTTCATGGCCATATCCTACAATCAGAATATGTGTAAATAATAACCTGGAATTATATATCATGAAGAGAATAAAGTACCCATTAAATACCCTTGACATAACATGATATTATATGTTTGATGGATAAAAAGTGTTTCTCACATTTTTATCATATTTTCTTCTAATTGTAAAGATAATTCAGATTTATTGTAAAAAGTTGCCTAACCCTGAAATGTACAAGAAGAAAGTAAAAGTTATCCACTAACCTGTCAAAAGGGAAATCTTCCTGTCTACCTTCTTGGGTTCAGTGGTGAATTGAACTGACAAATGACAAATTAATAGCAGAAAAGGAATACAAATGTTTAATATCTTAAGTACAAAAGAACTCATGGAAAGGAAGTGAAATTCAAAGAAGTAGTTGGACTGGGGAGTTCATACACCATTTAACAAAGGAACGGGGTGTCTGGGCATCAAGAGATGATAAACCGTGGGGAAGTGATGAGGAAATACACAGCAGGCGCTGAGGAAGGGCGAGGGCCGTCTGATAAGGTTTGTTCGTGTGGTGAGAGCTGCTCCCCTCTACCTGGTGGGGGAGAGGCTGACAAACAGAGGGTTTGTTTCTTGCTTTTAGGCAGAACAGGTAAGAGAAGAGAACTCTTCCTGTTCTGTTGGTTCTCAATTGCCTTCAGCTCAAAATAACCCTCCTGCCACAAGGGCATGTTTGGCATTGCATTCTGACCCCTACCAGTCCTCAGGCCAACAGATGACCTCTCCTTGAAGAAAAACAGTGAACAGTGTCATTTCAGGCATGGTTGGCCAGTGTTCCCATTGTGACCATTCTTGTCATACTTTTAGTCAAGTGTACAAGTTAGCCGTTGCTGTGTAACAAATAACTCAAAAAAAAAAAAATCTTAGTGACCAGTAACGGGTAAACATTAAGTGATAAATTATTATTAATCTTTAGGTCAGCTGGGCAGTTCTTTCTTCTGTCTTAGCTGACCTCTCAGTGGGCAGCCTAGCCAAGCTCTGGGGATATTCCAGGATGACCACACTCATATGTCAGTTTGTTCTACAGAGCCTGAGCTGTGCTGTCTCTGCTCTGCTCTACATGGGATCCTCTCCTACAGCAGACCACCCTGGGCTTCCTCACAGAGTGGTCACACACAGCATGTGCCCAGGGTGCAAACCCTCTTCAAGCTTCTGCTGGAAGCATTTTGCTTTGTCCCCTTGGTCAAAACATGTTCCAGACCACCATTACTGTTGGAGACACTACCCAAGTTTGTGGATACAGAGAGGCACAGGTGAGTGGGAGCTGGATCATAACAATCGATCATAAAATTCTTTTACTAATTTTCCTACATTTGAAATCAACACAAGTCTCCCTACTGGCATGTCCTGCTGTATTCCCTTGGTGACTCCTGGGAGGCCACACCAGGGGACTCTGGCACGTGGTTCACAACCTTACTCTTCATCTGTATCCTGCCAGCATCCCAGGTGACTTCCAAATCCACAACCAGGTGAGCCTCACTGCACACGCAGCCAGCTTCACTGACCCACTTCTGTCCTCACCCCACGGGCTACTTCCCATCAGGAGTACCCCCTGCCAATCCAGACGAGTCCCAGGGTGACACTGTCACTCTCTCCTGGCCTGTTTGGTTGATTCATTTTCCTTCCCCATTTCCTCTATGTCACCACTCCCACATCCCATTTCCAGCATCTGTAAACCCTGCACTATCTCCTTTTCCCACACAGTGAAAATCTCTGAATTACAATCACTTCAGTGATTTTCATCCTCTGCTTCTTCACCTGCTGAAGAAGCTGGCCCGGTGCAGGCCGCCCGTCCTCACAAGGGCAGTGCAGCCCATCACCACGGCCTCCAGGCCTCATTCTCAGACCCCGTGAAGTGCTGCTGTGCCCCGAGAGAACTCAGCTATCAGGAGTGAATTCTTTCAACCTTCCAGTCCGTATCTAAACATATGTTTATCAAAATATGTATGTCTTTTTCCTCACTTCCTTCCTCTTCCTGCGAAAGCCCCAATCTTCACCTCTGGACGCTGGATGCTGCCCTCCGGGCTGCATGGTCAGCTTGGAGCTGTCCGCCTCCTCTCCCTGGCTTTCCACAGGTGTGCTCCATGGGTGTGACCTACGTGAGAGTCTTTGCTTGTTTCTGTTCTCTGCTCCATTACCTCAGCTTACAAACAACTCAACTGTGTTTTATCTTAAAAACAACAAAATCAAATATAGCAACAGAATCGGCTCCAACTCCATCTCTCTTTTTATAGCCAAATTCCTTAAAATCGCATATTCTTTTGTCTCCATTTTCTCACCCACCATTCATTTTTGAGTTTGATGCTTAGCACACAGACACATGAATATGAAGTGTGCTAATTTCTGGGTGCGCTTAACAGGTTGATGAACTTGCATCTTTGCATTTACCCCATTGCTATCACCCAGACCAGTAACAGGTACACAGTACCATTTCTCCCTTCTCTGCCCAAAAGTAGCCACTGTTTTGATCTTTATCTTAATAAATTAATTTTAACCTTTATCAAAAGGACTGGATAGTGTGTGACTTTTCGTATCTGCGTTTATTGTTAAGCGTACAGTCCCTGAGAGCAAGGCATGAAGTCACAGGCAGTTGTATTTTACTCATTTTATTATTGTGTAATATAACATTCTATGGATATACCACAAAATTTATACATTTTCCTGGACACTTTTTTTTTTTTTTTTGCTATTATGAACAAAGTTTTCAAGAGCATGCATGCTTATACATTTTTTTGTGGACAGATATGCTAATTCTCTTGAGTCTATACTTAGGAATGTAATTGCTTATTCATAGGGTAGAAGGATATTTAGTATATTTAAATGTTGCTAAACAGTTCTCCAGAATGGTTGAACAAACTTACCCAGTAAAGTTAGGAGAGGGGAATTCCATTTCCTCTGCGTCCCCGCCAACAGGAGGCATGAGCCATCTTTCTCATTTTATCAATCATGGTGTGTTTATAGTGGTGTCTTGTGATGACTTTCATTTGCATATCTTTGATGATCAATGATGCTGAATACATCCTCATATGACCATTGAGCTTTTGAAATCTTATTTTATGTGCCTATTGAAGGCATTTGCCCTTTTAAAATTTATGTTTCCTTTTTCTTTACTTTTTACAGAAGTTCTTTTTTTTTTTCTTTTTTGGCTAGGGCTGGGTTTGAACCCACCACCTCCAGCATATGGGGCCAGCGCCCTACCCTATTGAGCCACAGGCGCCCTTTACAGAAGTTCTTTTATATCCTGGTGTGAGTCCTGTGTCAGGCGGTTTGTTACGTACCTCTCCTCCCACTCTGTGGCTTATTTTTCAATCTCATAATGAAGTTTTTTGATAAACAGAAGTTCTTAACTTCTTTTCCTACAGAGCATCCTGCTGCCTTCTTTAGTTTTCTCGGGTGTGACTTTTAGTTTCGTGTGTGGGTCATGCAATACCTTCTCTCAGTCAATTCTTAAATATTTATTGTTCCTTAGTGCTAGGGTCAAGAGTCAGCAAAGTGAGATCCACAGGCCACCCTTAGCTGTTCAGAAGCTTTTTATTTATTCTTGGTGTTGCTGCAATTGCCAGGGGGTCTTCTTCATAGAATCTTTTCCCAGGAAAATTACTATTCAGCCATAAGAAAAGATGAAGACTTTACATCTTTTGTGTTTACCTGGATGGAATTGAAACACAGTCTCAGTAAAGTATCTAAAGAATGGAAAAAAAAAAAAATCCAACGTAGTCAATACGACTATGAAACCAATATGTAAACAACTGCATGCCCACACAAAAGATAAAACACAAATATAGTCTAAGAAGGGGGAGAGAGAGAGGGGAGAGGGGAGGGGAAGGGAGGTGATTGCCCAGATTGCACTGATGCACACAATGTGAGGGTGTCCAGCACACCCCTGGGGTGAAGGGCTCAACTACGATTTGAACTTTACCTTAGAAATGAAAACAATTTAACCTAAATATTTATACTCTCATATTAATTTGAAATAAAGAAAACAATGAAATAGAACATAAAACAGATCCATAGGCCAAACTGAACTTAGCCTGTTCTTCTGTTTGCTTGTGAGCAAAGAATAGCTTTTACTTAAAAATTTGTTTTAAAAAAGAGAGAGAAAAGAATGTGTAATAGACCTTATTTGGCCAGCAAAGCATATTTTATTTACTATCTAGCTCTTTACCAAAAAGTGTGCTGACCCTTGATAGTTTGTAAAAGCTGATTCTGGGCGGCGCCTGTGGCTCAGTTGGTAAGGTGCCGGCCCCATATACCGAGGGTGGCGGGTTCAAACCCTTCCCCAGCCAAACTGCAACCAAAAATAGCCGGGTTTTGTGGCGGGCGCCTGTAGTCCCAGCTACTCGGGAGGCTGAGGCAAGAGAATCGCGTAAGCCCAGGAGTTGGAGGTTGCTGTGAGCTGTGTGAGGCCACGGCACTCTACCCAGGGCCATAAAGTGAGACTCTGTCTCTACAAAAAAAAAAAGAAAGCTGGTTCTCCCATTGTTTGTTACTTGTATATAAAAACACAATTGTTTCTTATATTGACTTATATAAATCAGTGACTTCATAAAAAGCAATTGTTGATTATTTAAGGTTTTCTACAAATACAACCTCTCTAAAAATTAAGCAATTTTCTTTGCAATGTTTAAAACGTTTTGTTCTTGACTTATTGTATTGTGTTGGATCTCTAGAATGGTGTCAAATGGCAGGGATGAGAACTGACGTTCTTAGTCAATAATATTCAGGGTCAGGGAGAATTATCAGTGTTTCACCACTTAGGTACAGTGTCATAACAGGCTCTTTATGTGGCCTAATCTTTACTATATTAATATGCTTCTCTTCCATTTCTGCCTTGCTAAGTTTCTCTTATAAGCAGTATTGAATTTTTACCAGACGTTTGCCTATGTGCGTCTAATAAATGATTATGTGGATTTTCTCCTTTATTCCATAAATATGATGAATCACCTTGATTAATTTTTCAAGTGTTCAAGTAAACATACATTTCTTTAATAATTTTGGTCATAATACATTATCCATATTATATATTACTGATTCTGTCCACTAATATTTTATTCAGGGATTTTTACTATGTTTATAAGAGATACTGGTCTATAATTCTTGTTGTTGATTATAATGTTCTTATCAGATTATGGTTTTAGGATTACACCAGCTTTAGAAAATTAGCTTGAAATTATTTTATTTTCTCAATTTTTTAAAAAGAGTCTGGGTAAGATCAGTTCTATAACGTATTTAAATATTCAGATTAATTCACTAGTGACGTTCTCTGAGTCTGAAATTTTGTCATGGTCAGGTTTTTAATTATAGATTCAATATTGTAAATAGATATGAGATTTATCAGATTTTCGATTTATTCTTGTGTCAGTTTTGGTATGACATATTTTTTAAGGGAATTTATCAGTTTCAAAAAATGTTCATTTCAAATGTACTGACACAAGTTTTTATTATAGACTTATTATCTTTTTAGTGCTTTTAAGATCTATGATTATACATTATTTGTCTTTATATCTAAAGTGCAACTCTGAAAAACAATATATTATTGGATATTATATTTTTACTCAGCATGATGATCTTTGACATTTAAATGGATTGTGTAATTCATTTATATTTAGTGTAATTACTTATCATTTTGGATCTAAGTGTCCATCTGGATATTTGTTTTCAATGGGTTCTGTCTGTACTTCACTCTTTTATTCTTCTTTGACTTCTTTTAGTTTATTTCTTCATTGATTATTTAGTTATAATTTGAACCCATTCTTTTTGTACTTGCCTGAGAGATTACTATATGCATTTTTTACTTATTACTGTTTACCTTAAATAAATATGCTTGCTATTGAAATTTGAAAAAAGTCTTACAACAGTTTGAGTAATCTACTGTCTCCTGTTTTTGTTCTATTTCTGTCATATATTTTATAGCTTCATGTGTTATAAACTCCTCAGGTTACAATAGACTGTTTATGCTTTATACAGTTAACATTATTTCATGTGTTTATTCACTTATTTATCTTTTCTGATGCTCTGTGGTTCTTTCCGTACTTGCCTGCTTTCATGCAGAACCACTGTTGTAATATTTGCAATCGTACAAGTTTGCTGTAAACAAATTGGCAGACCCTTACCTCCAACTCTTTAAAACCTATTATCTTTTGGCTTCCATAATTTTTGTTTATAAATCAGCTGTAAGGCTAATTTTTGCTCCCTTGTATGCAATGTTTTCCCTTCTTTAGCTTCCTTTGGGATATCTTATTTTTGTTTTTAAGAAATTTTATGATGATTTGATTAGACATCGTTTTGTTTCATTGTGTTTTTTGTTGTTGTTGCTTTGAATTCAATGAGAGTTCACAGTGAGCAGATATCTTCTTTTATCAGTTTTACAAAATGCTCAGTCATTATCTGGCTAACTATTACTTCTTTCCTTCCTTCTCTTATGACATAGTTGTAATTCCGTGACATTATTTGACCTGATCTATACGGCATTTATTCTTCTTCTTCTTCCTCCCTCCCTGCTTTTCATTTGGACACTTTCTACTGACTTGCCTTTCAATTAACTCACGAATCCTTTATTTTTCTGTATCCTGTGAGGCTGAAGGTGTGAGTCACACACCTATTTCTTATTTACAAGGGAATGCGGGTAAGCAAACTAGCACAAAAGGACGTATTATCCAAACGTAGAAAGAGATCCACATGTTGGGGGATAAACCTAATGGCAGATGATATCCACTATGCATTTCCTATAATAAGGGTTACTTAATACAATATGCCTTCCTAAAGCCTATTTGCCACATCTGCAGTCTTTAGTTATATATTTTTGTAGCTTTTTTTCATGTTTTGTTAATAACATGTCATTAACCTATCAGTGTCTTTATTTTTCTCTTAAATATATTTCTAGAACTGCTCTAAATCATTTACTTCTTTCTTCTGGCATACAGTCTTCCTTTTGAATATTTATTTTCATTCTTTGAGCTAATTTTTGGATAGCTGATATTATTTGTATTTTTCTGAGATTATGAAAAGCTGTCTAAACTCATTGAATTTTTTTTTTTAATGTGCGCTACTCATTTACTTTTTGCTTAGGTTACTTTTCTTCCTTTACTTCTCCAGTTTTTAAGCTGGGTTCCTTTTTGTTTCTTTTGGAATTATTGCTTATTTATATGGTGCCAGTGATCTGTCAAGAAAAGAGTAGAGAAAGATAAGTGGAAGTTATCTGGAAAAGTATTCAGCTTCTAACAGGACTTACAGTCTCTTGACAACTCTAATACTTATTTTACCTAAGAAACACTATTCCCTCTAATTTCCAGATGTTCCCTGCAGAGTCCAGAGGACGTGAGTTATTCACATTGCCAGCAAGAGCTTGGCAATGTGAATACTCACATTGGTTATTCTGGTCTCTTCTGGTCTCGGTCCACTCACCCCTTCGAAGCCAGGACTCAGTAAGGAAGCCACAACGAAGATGATGGAAGTGGCGTATGAAGATCATTTCCTTCCTGGCAGCTGTCTGATAACATCACTTAGTGTTGAGCTGTATTGTTCTTCTGTGGTCTAACCACAACCCAAAACTCACTGATCTTTAAGAAGAAAAAAACATTTTTGGCGATAGTTGTCACATATGTACCATTTTTGAGAATTTTATGCATTTTCACAGGATTTAACACATTTTCTTCCTGGCTTATAGTTGGCTATTGTATAATTTCCTCTGTTTTATTAAAGATGGCATTTCTCTTTTAAAAAAAATAATTATTTCCCCTCTGTTTTGCTTCTCATAGGTTTTGATAGACGGGAGAAGTGTTGGCCAAGAAGCTTGTATTTTACTTTCACTTACAGATTCTTCAACAAACTGCCTTCAGTGCTGATTCTCAGCCCTCCACAGAAACTACTCTAGAAAAACACATGCACATAAACCATTCTATTCTTCCTGCTTGCTGAGAGAGACCACAAAGCTGCAAACTTGATTATGACATGAACATGCTTGCAATGTTAAGACATTTTCTGTGACAGAGAAGACACCCACGAAGGCTTTTTGGACTGACTGAGTTACAGGATAGTGTCAGGAAGCAGCCTGTTCATCCACCCAGCCATGGGCTTCCCTGGAGCATGCCCGAAGCTCTGCAGAGAGGCATGTCCATCTGTCCCTCTGCCCCCTTGAAGAGTATGTATGTGGGGAGGGGGGCTCAAGTGACACACTCCTGGTCTGCGTCACTACGTTTAAATGTTTTTCACAGATGCTAAAATCCTCACAGACAGCTCTGGGAATAGGCAGAGAATCCAGGAAGCAAGGTCAAAGAGAGAGGCAGGTGAAAGGGCAGAGAAGGAGGTTGGGGAGCGCTGAACCCCCATCCCACCCCCCCGTATGTCAGGGCTTCCTGACCCCTCCTGAGGGTCCCAGTTGTTCTCCCAAGACCCAGCTTGGGATGGAAACCACAAAACAGAGCTGGCATTTTAGGAATCCTCACGGAAAATCATAGCAGCACTTTCCCTTCACTTCCCATCACCCAGAATCAAGTTAGGTAAAAGATGAGCAAATAAATATTGTTGTCTGAAAGTAAAATACACTTGGAAACTTGAATGTGGGTGAACTCTGCGTGGGCAAAAGTGGTATTCCTCAGCCACGCCACCCAGAAGGAGAACTTGTACCTGTTTACACACTAGTGATCTGAAGGAAGGGTGAGCCTCTCAGAGGTTGTTTCCAGCCTTAAAGCTTGTTTTCTGGTAAAGGGGTTAGACATTTATTATCATATTAAAAAACATAGAGACACTGAGTGCTTCCCAGGACCCTATGAAAGCCCAAATCATTTTAAATTATTCAAAATTATTCATCTACTTTCTTATTTACCTTTCCTGTTCAGAACAGCCATGACTTCAGCATGACCCAGGAATAATGCTAAACAACAGTGAGCTACTTACCAAATTCCTAGAAATGTTTTCTTAAGAATTTTATCTAGGTAACTACTTTCCAGGTAATAACTTCTTGAGCATATAACAGATATAATTACTTTCTTTTATTTCCTAGCTAAGATATGAAAGCACCATCACATTTTGGTTTCAGTAGATGTGAGGCCATTCATGTTTCCTGCTATTCTTAGCTGGGCCTCAGCAGCTCAAGAGAAGTTTGAAATGGGTTTGGTGGTCTGTAGTATTTGGAGTGGGGGGTCAAGGTCTTCTAAAATCTACAGCACTTTTACAAGAAAAAATGAACATATTTGTACATCCCCAACTTGATTCTGAGAGGGACCCATAGGTGTCTAAGCAAGGACCTCTGTAGGCTGGGAAAGGGTGGGAGAAGGAAATAGGGCACAGGCACATCTTCCCCTTGTTTTTGGTGCGCCTTTGGGACCTACGTGGGGCATGTAATTGTAAAAACCACTGGACTGTAAATCTCTCGACTTGTCATGCCCTTTTTTCCTAATCCCACATAGTTTCACACAAAGCTATTCACACAAACCCCCTTGAGCCGCCCGCCCACACACACACTCTTCAAGAGGGAGGAAGGACAGACAGGAAACCATTACTTTGGGCTTTAACTCCTGGTCAGTGCCCAGGACAAGCTCAGCAGCCCCCGCATGCATCAGCCTCCTCGTCTGTAAGCCAGAGGCTCACACTTCCAAACTCACCTCTCCCAGGGCTGGTGAGTGAGAACAGGAGACTCCTGCGGGGGCTGAGCAGACCTGTGCGACCCAGTCCGTGGTGGTGCTGGTGGTGGCAATTTGCTAAATGCACATGACAGTGTTGTTGCCACTTAGACATCCACAGGACTGAGCCTCTTTTACTACCGCATCTTGCAGTGCTCTGAGTCCTTTCTCTTAAACTAGGTTGAACCCAGTTCTGTTGAATCTGGAGACCAGGAGCTGAACTCGTGAGCAGGGTTCATCTGCCACCCCTGGTTGGGTTGATTGGGAGCAGTTGATTTTTATATCAACTACATCTCAGAGCCTCCAGCCTACTTACCTGCCTCCTAGACCTGCATCTCCCTCGACCCCTGGAGGAGAACTTGTCTATTTTAGGAGCACGTCTTGAGTCCCTCCTGGGAACATGCAGGGAAAGGTCAGAAGAGGTCCCCTGAGTGCTGGGACAGGTGGCTGACACCCCGAGCACAGTGCTTCGTTAACACGGCCACTGTGCTTCATATGCAAAAGAAACCTGAAATCAAACACAAGAGCGTATGTTTAATTACACCTTTAAAAGAAAATGTAATTGTTACCCAATTGTCCCTTTCTAATGATTTTCTAAAAGACAATTAAAAATATATACTCCCATGAATAAAAAAGAACCCTATCATTTTAGCACATTATGGTTCATGTGTTCAAGAATAATTGAATCTCTGTCAATTATGATTCCAGTAAATGATGGGAACAATCCGTTCCTAGCCATGTGAATGGAAATCTAAAGCCAATGTGGTCAGATACCGCACAATTACTTTATCTAATAAATTTATGACTTTTTAATAGGCTCTTGCTGAAGCATTTTCTCCACCTAATTCATCACTCGGGGTGACCCACTTTCTGGGTGCTGGGATCGAGGACTCCCCGGAAGTGTGAATGCAGCCGCCCTCCTCTCCCCTGGACTGGCCCACCCTCGCCCCTCTGGCCCCCGCAGCCCAACCCCACCTTGGCCTGCTGGCGCCATCACTGCTATGTAGCCATCACGTGTACACCATCGCCTTGTCCCTCTTGGGCTCACTCTCCACTCCTAATGTAGATAACCTTCTGGTCAGTCCTTTCACCGCCAGGCCTGTAATCTTGACTCATCCACTGGGTGTGGTGCAGGGAAGAACCTCCATCTGGTGTTCTCCGTGTGGCCGGCCTCTTTTCCCGGAACCATCTGCTAAACGTCAAATTTACTCTCAGCTGATGTTCGTGCCCCCTTGGTCGTGGGCGTGGACGGGCCACCATGCTCTCTGCTCTCCACTGCTGCTCGCTGGCTTTTAGGTGGAGACTGTGCTGTTTTCGTTACTATGGATACGCACTTTTTAATTTCTTGAAGGGCCAGCCTGTTGTCTTCTGTTTTATAAGGTTCCCTTAGTTCTTCACGAAATGTTATTCTTCCTTTGAGTTTTATGTTTTGTGTCCGCCTGGAATGTTGATTGGGATTTCACTAGATTTATATTATGGATTCATTTTTGGAAAATTGGCATCTTTAAAGGTAAAACCATCCCAGCTAAGAGCACAGAATGTCCCCCCATTTGTCCATATCCATGGCTGTCTTGCACTAGAATGCTAAATGCTTCTCCACAGAACGGCCACATGCTCCTGGTACAAGGTGATTCCAGATACGGGGCAGTCTTTGTGGCTACTGTGTGTGATTTGTGTTTTCCAGGTGACCACAGCTGGTTCAGAGATGTTATAAGTTTCGTGTCTGACAGCATTTCCGGACTCCTGTTAATTCTGATAGTGCGTCTGATAATTCTGTGTCTGTTCTGCGTTCCCGTCATCTGCAAGTAACGACTGTTCCAGCTTCTCTCGTCTCGTCACCTGTGACACAGCCCCACAGGCATCCCCAGGGAATGCAGCACTGCCCTGCTCCTTCCGTGCCCTCCACACAGGCTGGATTAATTGGCAGGCACTTCCACAGGGATGAACTGGAGGCTTGGAGACAGCCTGAGACTTGTACACGATGGATCTGGCCACCTTCATTTCCTCGCTGTCTCCGCCTTACCTTCCCGGTCCTGCGTGTGTGCACCAGGCTCCCACAGGGTGAGTCCTCTGAGCCCTCCTGCTGCCGGAGAACATGCTCAGCACTGTGCCCAACCTGGCGCCTTCTGCATGCATGCTACCTGGGGCCACAGAGTTTCCCTTCACATGGGACCCTGAGACTCCCACAGACGTGCACAGGGGGCTCAATGTCATGGAAGAAGACCCAGTGGAGTATTATCTATGTCCCTTTATTTGTTGCCACGAGCCTCCGGAGAAAGCAGAAGGTCCAGTCACAGATTGGAGGGGAGGTCTCCCCCATCACACTGAGCCCCGAGAGGAGACAGTCAAACCCCAGAAACGGGGAAGAACGCAGAGGACAGCGAGGCTCAGAATCACACGTCTCTCCTTCCTTAGAGTCAGACCCCATTCCTCGCCACGCACATACACAAATGGGTCCTTGAAAACCAAGAAGAGCAGGGAAGATAAAGTACCCAGTGGGGGTCTGGGTGCGTCTCACTTCTCTGACTTCGCCGCACACGTGAAGGCTTTGCCAGGTGCAGCCTTCCAAGGCCTGAGAGAGGGTTGTGTTTATTTCTTCCCCAAACAATACTCACGATGTACTTAGATCGCTCAGACTCCCAAAGACCCAGATGTTGGAGATGGAGCCTTGACTTGTAGGAGCAGCACACAAGCACGGTCCGCCCACACAGCCGCCAGGGAGCATGGATGCCCTCCTGGGAGACAGGTCATTGTCAGGGCTCAGAGGGCCCCAGCACTTGCACCTGTCCTCAGGTGTGCTTCCAAAGCTCCACTGTTCTGAATGTGCCCCTCGAGGCTCTGAGGCTCCAAACACTTTGGATCTTCCAGGGTAATCACATCCAAAAACAGAAGGCAGTGGCCAAGGAGGCTGAGAGGCCAGGCACAGTGAAGGTGTCCTCCCAGCACCGGCCCTGCAGGCTCACACATGCAGGTTACTTTTCCATGCATTTAAGAACCATGACCGATTTTATAAAACATTCTGGGTGTTTTCAGCCTGCAGGGGTGCAGTCTGGTAGAGCACACCATGGCTTTCCCCTGCAGGTGTGCAGGCTCGTACAGCACACCACGGCTTTCCCCTGAGCCTGGTTCTCAAAGAAAAGGCACACAGTTGTGCCTCTGTGACCCTGCAAATAAAAGTGAAGATTTCTTCAGCCCGCTAGAGATGGATGGATTTCCCAGGAAGGCCCGTCTCTTCTGAGAGGAACATGGACACTGCTTCCCACACGCCCTTCCTCTCCAATGCCCAGTCCGGACGTCAGGCTTTTGCTCTCAGGAAACAGAAATGAGGGTCCTCAGAGGGCTGGAGGGTGAGGAGACTCTATCCTGGGAAAGCTGGGAACACTCGTGAGACCTGCAGGCTTCATCGTTTTCCAGGTTCTATCGCAGTCCTCCTGCCTCTGACTCCAAAACAAAAACAACTTCTTCTACAGGCCAAACAAAACTCAGTAAATTGGCTTCTTAGGCTCAGCTATCCTTGAGCAATCTCGGCCGAGACGCTACAAAGAGTCGCCTTGTGGGCTTTGGCTGGGCAGTGCGGGCTCTGATGTACCTCTGCAACCGCATAGCATTTGAACTTTCTGTCTCCCTGGGCACCGCAGAGAACCTTTGCGCCTGTTGCTCTTGAAGTAGAAGCAGAGCTCTTTGTGCATGTCTAACGCCGCACACCCTCTCCTTCCGGAGCTGGCAGGCGAGTCACGTCCGCGCCAGCACCCACGTAGAAGCTCAAAGGGGCTGCTTGTGTCTGCCAACACGTGTGGCAGCGTGGACATGTCCCCGTGACTTCCCTGCACTCTCTCCACACTCACAAAGGCAGCTGGCACAGAACGGCCTGGCAGTGCCACCTGGGAATACATTACCCACTGTCATTTTTGTTCAGAACCCGCCGTCTGGACTATTTCCCCTTTTGTGCGTCATCACACCTCAGTGCTGTGGCTGAGGAGTGTGTTTTGCCATGGGAGGAGCCTTGTGAGCTCTGACCTCCTGGCCAGTGCCTGGCAGTGCAGCTAAGGGCCTGGTCCAGGGCCGCACCTGCCACGGCTGACACAGGACAAGGAGCAAGCCCAGGGGTGAGGAATGTCATGTGTCACAGGGGCTGAGCACACCAGCACCACCCTTCTCCCTTCTGCAGAAGGCTGGCAAAGTGGTACAGGGCAGAGCGGGAGGTGGCTGTGAAGGGACAGTGTCCCTCCTCCTGGATCACAGCCCCTCTAGGTGTGGGAGGCAACAGTACCTGCTGGTGTCAGGCAGCTGCTGACAGCTGCTGGACAAGGGCCCTGTCCCCAGCCTCCAACCCGGTGATGGCTGCTGGGCCGATACGATCTCCATAACTCAATCACTGTCGGATTGTGCTCCACTGCCCGGGAGTGGGGGCCAGGCTCCTCCTTTCTGCCCTTCCAAAGGGAGGGGATAGTGAGCAGGAGGGATGTCAGGACCATTGGGACCACAGGTGTCCTCATGCCCACAGGCTTCCGTGCAGGGTCCCTGCTGTCCCTGCTGTGAGGTGGGTGTGATCACCTCCCACTCCACCCGCCTCCTCTGGTTCCTTGTCCATCTGCTCTGACTTGGTCTCACTTTATCGTGATGGGGCTGGTCAGGATGCTTCCTCCTTTGTCTGTGTCAGTATCACATGAGATAATCCAGGCACATCCCCAGGGCAGCACCAAACCCACGATAAACGCTCGTCAGAATCAAGCGTGGCACTTTATCAACAATGCGCTTGCATCAAAAAGAGGCAACATCAAAGGCTGGGCAGGGCCCGGCGCCGGTGTGTCAGCAGCACGGACACTGCAACCCTCAGGGGCCCCGGGCTCTTTGGGTGACTGTGCTGCAGACGGATCACAAGTAGATGGGATAAAGGGGACCCGGCCATCGGGGTGTCCAGCCTGCCACCCACAGGCTGCATGCTGACTTTGTTAGGTCGTTTTGCTTCTTGTGATGTCAGATATCTCAGAAAGGATGCATGGACCTTTTTTTTTTTTTTTTTTCTAATCAGTAATAAGCTTTTGTTAGTGTTTGTGTATTTAATGTGTGTCCCAAGACAACTCTTCTTCCAATACGCGACAGAGAAAATAAAAGGCTGGACACCCCTGTCACAAGTTGTCACTGTAACTTACTGGATGTTGTTTGTATACAGAAAAATTGAGGCTGATGCCCTAAATCTCTCTCTAGTGGGCAGTGGGAAGCTCACCTCTTTCCCAAACCTCTGGAATCACGGAATCTCAGTGCTGAGTGAGTGCCTGGAGGTTACTGACGCCATCCAGATGGAGTTTGGCGACAACTCATTCATCGGTACAGAGGAGACAGGCTGCGTTCTGGGGGTTGCTCACGCCAGTTATTCCTGTTAACGAGGAAAGGCTCTCTGTGCAGTCTTCCCGTACAAGAACACTACTGCCACCTCACCTCCTGTGCAGAGGGCCACCAACGAATGTCCTCAGCGGATGCTGGTGGGTGAAACCAGTTAGTTCCCAAGTCCCCAGGACTCCCCCTTTGCACATCTGTTTCCCCTACAGCATCTCTCTGAGCTGCTCACAGATATGCCCAACAATCAGTTTTTTGTCAGGTAGGAGGGGAGTCACCAGGTTCAAGGCACATCTTTAGCTGTGATGCCACGTGGACTTTCCAGTCTAGAAGCCATTCAGCGGGATTCATGCACCAGGGGTCTGCAGCCTGGACACACACAGGTCCTGCTCCAGGGGTCTGCAGCCTGGACACACACAGGTCCCGCTCCAGGGGTCTGCAGCCTGGACACACACAGGTCCCGCTCCAGGGGTCTGCAGCCTGGACACACACAGGTCCCGCTCCAGGGGTCTGCAGCCTGGACACACGCAGGTCCCGCTCCAGGGGTCTGCAGCCTGGGCACACGCAGGTCCCGCACCTCCTCCTTTTTAGGTGGTGGCGCAGGTCTCAGCGGCTCTGCCTTTGGAGTAGACAGTGGTCAGGCTGCGCCTCCCATCTCTGTGCCACATGGAGCAGTATTTAGCCTCCTCTGCCCAATGCTGCCCACACTGAGCAGGGCAACAAAAACAGCTGGAAAAGACATTTGGAGGTCTGGCAGCCCTTCCTGTGGGTTCTGAAAAGGTGATGTGGTCCCTGGTACAAAATGGCATGAGTTCAAGCACAAAAGACATTGAGAGGGACCTTCCTCTCCACCAAGGCCCCACCCAGAGGCCACCCAGACCTCTAGCCACGCAGAGAGAGTCAGGCCCCCGGGGCCCTGTCTCTCCTCACTGGGCATTGTGTCCTCATGTGTCCTGAGAATGGGGTGCTTCCTTCTCCCATTGAGGGGACTGTCAGACGGTCTGCCACCCTCCCTGCCCTGCCTCCACTCCCCCAGCCACAGAGAAGAGAAACCACTGCCCTGTCCTGCAGGAACTCAGTTCTCTGCTCCCCGGGAGGCTTAATGAAGACAGTGCCCAGCACAGCTGGTGGAGGAGGAGGAAAGAGCCCAGTCCTGGCTCTGCCTTGGGGACACTGCTAGTTCCTCCTGGAGGGCTGTGCACAGGTCGTGTGCTGTTTGTGGGTAGGGGGAGGTGAGGAGCACTGGGTCTCTTGGGCCCTGGACATTCAGTGACCTCTGCATGCACAGCCCTCTCAGAGCCTCTGTGCTCAGTTGCCCCATGGGGGATACAACACCCCACTTCAGGTTCACCCTAGTCGACGGTCAGCACCTGTGTCTGCTCCATTCTGTGTAAGGTGGAGGTGAAATTTGAGAGCTGAGACCCCTGGAGTGAAATCTGGGGTCTGTCCCTGTCAGCCATGAGATTCGGGCACATCTTTTCCTGAGATGAACACTGGAGGGCTTCAGCAGTGCTGAGCAGGAGGGGAGGTGCTGCGGGGGGGTCACAGTGACTGGAACCTGGGGATCTCTTTTCCACCTACTGCATGCACAAGGCACCAGGCTCCACTCCCCAGTGTCCTGCAGGGCTAAAAGATCAGCCTCCGGCCACGTTCCTGTGCCTCCTGCATCCCCCATGGAAGCTGCCTGGCCTGCGGGAGGAAGGAGAGAGGCTGGAAGGGCTTTTCCAGGGCGGCGGCCCTGGAGTGACTTCCCTGAGGAGACACGTGGCGGAGGGAGGGCACACCAGCACAGAGCTGGGGCCCACGGGCGATTCCCAGGGCAGCAGGGCAGGGGCAGGCACAGGGGCCACGAGCTCGGCCGTGGGGGAAGCCCGAACCTACACGAGCCATGTGGGGTTGGAACATCTCCCTATAGAATCAATGTCCATTGCCTGGAGAGCCTTAGATATGATGAGAGTCCTGAGGAAGTACTGTCAAGGAAGTGATTTCACCGAATGTGGAAATGATAGTTGGTATTTCATTTCCTTGGGAGATTTTATCATACTATCCAGAAAACATTCTAGGATTATAAAACTCCCCATAATGCTTTGAAGCCCCCCATCGGGGGTGTGTGCACAGTAATCTGGGAGCCGGGAGATTCTGCTGCAGACGTCTACCCAAGCCTCAGAGTTCTAGATGCTGACTGCACTCTATGAAACATTCATTCATGATTTTCTTAATATCTTATTGATTTCCCCCCTCCAAAGGCCAGGGGTTAAAAAACTCCATAAAAACGTCCTGGCAATTTATTGCTGTCCCTTTAAAGCATCACAGGACTCTGACAGCTATTTGCCATTTCCCATTGTCTTACTTGAGGTTGCAGTTCAAAATGATGAATTCACCTTTTCTATGAACTTTATGTGAACTTATTTTCAAATTTAATATATAGAGAAATGACCACACAGAATAAAGCTGTGTGTGGTTGGGAACAGCCGTCCAGGCTGAGTGTGGGATCTGGACCATGCTTGGCACCCCAGGACCCCATGGGAGGGACCACGCAGGGTGATGCTATTCACTAATCCCGGCAGAGTAGACATCACCTCACGAGTCCCAGCAACACACTTTGATAAAAGAATAAATAACAAACTGTTATCCATGTTCTCACAGTGGGGTTTTTCTGGGGCTTTGGTTGGTTTGGTTTTGGCAATGGAAGCTGGAGCTACCAGGCTTGGGGTCACTGTGGGCAAGGCCATCCGGGCACCAACCTGGAGCTCTCAGCTCTGTGGACAGACCTTCCACCCACACCGCCTGCTAATTTTATACCGAGCCACATGAAATGGGGCAACTACTGCCTCGTAAGCTGAATGTTTCATTCACTTTCAACCTGGAAGGAATTTATCAGAAAGTTGGGAGCAGAAAATCATGAACCAGGAGGGTAAAAATGGAAACCATTTTGTAATTTCAGGGAAACATTTGTTACTGTAAGTGCCATAATGAACAGGTGAAAAACTAAATGTCTTTTTAATTACGTTATTTAGCTTGAATAGGCACAGACTTGAGAGTTTTAATTAACCTGACCAGGAAAGTAAATAATCTCAAATTACAATTCCTTGGAGCTTTACTGTGCAGAGTCCAGCCCGAGGGGTGTGCACAGTGGTGGCCATGATGGCCCAGGACCTCCCACGGCAAAATGGGCAGGTCACCGGTAGGTAAGGGCTTAGTGCTGGTCAGGAGAGAAGTGGCCTGGATTCTTTGCTTTTTTTTTTTTTCTTTTCAAATCTTCAAATCAGTCTTCAACCGAGCAAGTCCCAGGGGAGCGTAGAGATAAGAAAATTGCCTGTCTAAAAATAGCACATCCCTGAAGCGCACAGGTTCGGACTGGAGTCTCCTCTTCTCTGTTTCAAGTAGATACTTGGACAAATCTTTTTGCCCTCAAGTTTCAATTTAGCGCTATCAACCAGGGCATCTGAGAACAAGCCTCACCCTCTCATTCAGAAATCTAATATTTTAAGATAATCTGTTACTCAGCAAAATGAGGGAAACCCAGAGCCACGGACACAGTGCCCTGGAACTGCCCGAGCCACTCAGGGTGTCTGCCAGATGGCCGAGGTGCATTTATTTAATTTTCTCTCAAGGAAAAATGCTATAGCTCTGGGTATTTTGTGACGGGGCATTTGCTCAATCTCCTCTTCGTGGAAAGAGTCACCAGAAGGCATTATGATCTGAAATATTACGTTTGTTTTAGTAAATACACCAAAATTTCCAAATGGAAGTTACTCAGACACTAATTTTTGACAAACAGTGTGTACTCTTCCCACCACAACCGAAATGGCATTGTTATCTCAGTAACCTGGTGGTAAATATGATTTCCTTTTGCGGGAAAGCCTGGTGTGGCTTGCATAGACCTGGCGGTTCTTATCAGCATGTGAGCGGCATGTCACCCCACGGCTTCAGCGCCTGCACGTACACTCACCCCTGGGGAGAGGACGGCCCCACTGCAGCTCTCAGCTGCCCTGAGGATGGTCCGACAGCAGACAGGGAGGTGCAGCCGTGTGTGTGTCCCCGCCACAGGGTCTGCCCAGCCCTGATTCCAGAACTCAGATTTTCACCTTTTCAAAACTTACAAGGAGGACACATCAGGGCCTCTTTGTGGGGGTGACACATCTCTGTGAGGAGCACTTCCCGGCAGGACCATCCCTGGCCTTCAGGCTGCACCTGGGGTGAGCTGGTGCTGGGAAAGAGCTGCCAACAGCCTGCTGGGGGCTGTCACTGCTGCGGG
Organism: Nycticebus coucang; assembly: GCF_027406575.1. Lineage (NCBI taxonomy): Eukaryota > Metazoa > Chordata > Mammalia > Primates > Lorisidae > Nycticebus > Nycticebus coucang. The sequence goes on from NC_069780.1 coordinate 194,175,855, forward strand.
CCTTTCCAGAAAGAGGCTCAGGGTGAAAGGTCTCTGCCCCTCACTCAACACATTCACCTAAGGGAGCCTGCTGTCTCCTCCCAACCCACACTGACCGTTGGCCCCTGACACTGCTGGGGGAAGGCCGCTAGGCAGCACAGGTGCTGCGAATCCCTAAGGGGGTCAGTGGGTGGAGATGCCTTCACACTAAACTCTCAGGAGACTTTTGTGTATTTACCACCCTTCTAATTCCGAAGTGGTGTCACAATCTTGCCTTACATGAGTGAATTTTTTTCAGCCTGAGTTTACAGATAGGGAGACAAATGCCTCAACAGATGAGTTGATAAGCAGAAAAGGATGTCAGAGGCCCAGTGACAACAGGATTCAACTCTAAATGCGGGCCTGCTTTAAAGTCATATTTCCTCAGTCTCACAGAGGGTTTAGTTTGACAATTAAAAAATTCACTTTCACTCAACTTTGATACGCATTGATTTCATGTATAACAGAGGTCTCTTTCTTTGAAGAATCACTTAAAAAGATACAGAGATCTCTGGATTATGAAAACACTTAAAAGCACTACCAGGTAGGTGTTTGAGTGCACTGGTGAATACTATGTGGTTGGAAACTCACAAGTAATCTTGTCTTTACTAAGAATTTGCTAATGACAATTTAAAAGGTTGAGTATTCAGAAAAATGTGAAAAAACGGTACATTAAATACCATTCACAAATGATTATGTAGTTGCAGCTCCCAAGTAAAATTATCACCTTCTGGGACCGTAATAAAATGTTTGTTAATTCACGCTTTCAAAAATATTGGGGAACACTGGTTTATCTTCTATTTATTAGGTTCAGCATTTGCCGTCAGCATGAGAGTGAGATCTTTTCACGTCCAGGATCAAACCACGTCTCTTTACCTCTGTCTCTTTCTCCCCCACTCCTTCACCTCATTTGTTCCTTGCCGTTTCTCTCACTGTTTTTTTTTTTTTCAACCCGTGGTAAGACATTCAGTTGAATTGTGTCCCCCAAATTCCAGGCCCCTCTGGAACCTCAAAACGCACATGTAACCAGGTCCAAGTGATGCTGTGGTTTGAATGTGCCCCCAAACTTGCTGTGCAGGAGACTTAGTCCCCAGTGGGGCAATCCTGAAAGGGGGGCCTGGGAGAGGAGATTCCTGGACTGCTGGTCAGTGTGTTACCCATCAACCCTGGGCACCCAGACCAGAGCTCCTTCCTCTGTTCCTTGAGGAAATCCTCTCAGTTGGGAAGCTGTCAAACAGAAAAGTGCCAGGCCTTGAATTTTTTTTGGAAAGCATGAAACTTTCAATTACAGCTCTGTGTCATAAAAAAACCTGTACCCTCAAAAGCTTCACCACAAAGGCAGCGGTGATTGTCTTTGAAAAAGCTATGGTTTCGGGCGGCGCCTGTGGCTCAGTGAGTAGGGCGCCGGCCCCATATGCCGAGGGTGGCGGGTTCAAACCCAGCCCTGGCCAAACTGCAACAAAAAAATAGCCGGGCGTTGTGGCGGGCGCCTGTAGTCCCAGCTGCTCGGGAGGCTGAGGCAAGAGAATCGCGTAAGCCCAAGAGTTAGAGGTTGCTGTGAGCCGTGTAACGCCACGGCACTCTACCCGAGGGCGGTACAGTGAGACTCTGTCTCTACAAAAAAAAAAAAAAAAAAAGCTATGGTTTCGTTGATTGTTTTATAGTGCACCTGCAGCAGTTAGATGGATGCTGTCCACCCTCAGACACAACACGAACATCAGTGTGTTCACGACTCCATTAACTCCAGAATATCGTGAAACAAACTTACTTCCTCGTCAAAGAGCAAATAATCACCTCAGCCCTCTCAGCGCTTGCAATACCAACGGTGCTTTAAAATTTGGAAATGGCCATCTCAGTAAGCATACGGAGCATCATTGAATTACTTTTATTTTTATAAGTAGAAATTGAGATATTTTTCTGGTTTTGCTAGTAACTATAAGTAGTTTTAGTATTTATGAAGTTTAAGCAGTTACAATCAACTTTTAATTTTTCCTGAGTTAGGGTCCTCCACTATATTCTAAATTTTCCTTTTCATAATTCCTTTATTGGTCTTAAGATTCTGTCCCTAACACCCTGTGCATTGTGTATGCACCCTATGTGAGTATTGTGTCTGATACATCTCGAATTTATTTAAAGAACTAGAATTAGGCACTGTTCGAGATTTTTTTTTTTTTTTTTTGAGACAGACTCTCACTTTGTTGCCCTTGGTAGAGTGCTGTGGTGTCATAGCTCACCGCAACCTCAAACTCTGGGGCTCAAGCAATTCTCTTGCCTCAACCTCCCAAGTAGCTGGGACCACAAGCACCTAACACAAGGCCCAGCTATTTTTAGAGATGGGGTCTCGCTCTGGCTCAGGCTGGTCTCAAAGCTATGAGCTCAGGCAATCCACCCGCCTTAGCCTCCCAGAGTGCTGGGATTACAGGCATGAGCCACCGCAACCAACCTCTGTTCAAGATTTTTTTTTTTAATATTTAGACATTATTTTATGTATGTACTATCAAATATAAGTCTGTACAATATATAAATATAGCAGTTCCCTCTTAATTTCAGTTTCAGTTACCTCTGTCAACCACAGTCTGAGAGAACGGCGTATGCAAGGTACATGGGCATTTTTTTCAGAACATACTATAATTATAAGGTCTTTTGAAAGAGAGGAAGAGACCATCTTCACATAAGTGATTTTACAGTATATTATAATTGTTCTAATTTATTATTGTCTACTTGCTTCTATTATTGTCTACTTGTTTATTATTGTTCTACTTTATTATTAGTTATGATTGTCGATCTTGTACTGTGTGTCTAATTTATAAATTAAAACTTCATCATAGCTATGTATATATAGGTAAAAACAGTACATACAAGATATAACACCTAGGTAATGTGGCACAAGATTTTTTTTACTTCACACCCTTTTCTTTCCAAACCAGTCCCTGATGTCAATATTATCAATGCAGATTCAATTATCTGGAGCAGACACTTTCCACAGAGCTTTGTCTGTTTGCAAACAAACTCCTGTGATGGCTGAGAGGGCTGGGCCTGCTCTCAACGTAGGAGGTGGCAGCCAGCCCTGGAGAAGCCTGACCGAGGTGCAGCAAGGAGCTTCCCAGTGGTGGATTCTCCCCAGGCCTGTGACGTGATGTCAGAGAGGCTGGGTGCTGACCCCTGCCCAGGTGGGGGCTCCCTTGCTTCCCTGAGGGCCTCCCAGGGTGCCAGACGGGGTGTCCACTCCCATTGCTGGCGTGGCTATGGTTAGTTTTATAGGGAACTAAGGGGAAGAAACTTGGACCAGTGTGGGTCATGCTTCTTACCTGTCCCTGGAGCCTGCTGTCTGCCCAGCCTGGGCACACTCAGAGGAAGGCCACACTGCCTGCTCTTTGTACACGCCAGGGACCCTGCCCTTCCACAGCTTGTGGATTTGAAGGAGAGACCAGGGCAGAGTTCCTGAGGGAATGGGGAATGTGCCTGACAACCCATTCGCACCATGAATCAGACCAATCTCATATACATATATATTAATTTGCTAATAGGTAAATGTGTTTTCTAATTAAGTATAAAAACTAAATATAGTATTGATTAATATATATGATTAAGTAAATCTACAGATAGTATTCAAATTTTTGATAACAAGAAAATTAAATTTGTTGTGGTTAGTCTTTTTCATGGAGCTAGAAAAGTCCCTTGCCAGGTCATAGCCGAATAAATTTTGTTTGATTTCAGATCTTCCAGAAAGGTTTGCATTAGTGAGCAGATGTTGGTAATGTTCATCACCACAGTTCTTCCAGGAACACACGGTGTCACAATAATGAGATTGCTGTCATGAGGAACAAGGGATTTAGGACAGAATACCAAGAATATGTTTCCTTTCCAAATGTCATAAAAGTAGCAGGTGAGACCTACTATAAAATCATAACACGGAGGTTGTTAGATGAAAGGAGAGATAGAAGGGGGCCGGCAGAATGTCCCTCCCCCATCAAAAAAAATGAGAGATTCTTTCACCAACTAATGTGGCAGAACACAAGATCAAGAAATCACAGGCCAAAATGCAGACAAGATTCCTGCACAGATGTTCAGTGATTCCAGAGATCACCCAAATTCAGAGCAAAAATAAACTCCAAGAAATGGAAAAGGAGCAGGAGAGACAGCAGCCATCTGGGAAGGTGGCCGCATCCGGGGACAGGCTCAGTGACCTGAGGACCTCTTCTGCCATGGTAGGACAAAGTTCAGGCCCCCAGCCCCCTCACATGGGGCGATGTGACCGGTATCTCCCAGAGATAACGCAGCAGGAGAGCTCGGGGCTGTGGGTCAGGTGGCACGGCAGTGAGGGATGGAGGGCTCCCACCCCAGACTTCAGCTCTCAGGCAAACCTCACGCCATGGCAGGGAAAGATGAAATGGGCCTCTGATGCTGAAATGGGCGTCCACAGGGGCGCCTCCCCACGGTTGTGGGAAAACTGTCACAGACACAAATAGAAACATACAACCCAAGACTCACGAACCTTAGAAAGGATGAAACGGAAGCCTCCCTCTCAGCAACGGGGGAGCCAACAGCAGAGGACACAGGCTGTGCAGAGTGAAAATCATTTTCAACTTAGAACAATTTATCGAACAAGATAAACCTTTAAGTTTGAAGATGAAATAAAAATTGTCAAACATGTTAAATAGCAAACTCAGAAAAGTTACCCCCAGGAAAAAAAATTCCTCGAGGATGTCCTCAAGCAAAGCTAAAAGGAAATCTTCAGAAAACAATGTGAGATTTAAGAAACTATGTGAACAAAGAAATTAGCAAAACTCATCTTTAAATGCCAAACATCTTCCAGTCATAACAAGATAATTCTGATAGAAACACACAAGTATTATTTCAGATGGTTTTAACACTCGAGTTTAGTGAAGAGGGAGAGGGTTGATCTCAGGCAGGAACAGCAAACACAGCCAAGGTAGGTATGTACCAGAAAAGGGAGGCTTAAACGGCACATTTAAAATGGTTTGCTCAAGTTAATTAAATATGTTACAAGTTTAAGAGAACTGCCAATATAAAATAAAGCAATTAAAATACGTCTGAGTTTTAACTAATTTACCAATAACAATGGTGAATCAGTTAAACTCAACTATTTTAAGAAAAAGTACAAGAGTTGATGTCTCACCTATGTTCTGCCTAAGGAAGTTAGTGATACATGTGTGTCACTGTGTAATAAATCTTCCCAAAACTTAGTGGCTTAGAGACGGGCATGTTACGCACAGTTCCAGAGTCAGGGACCTGAGCGTGGCTGAGCTGAGTGAGTGGTCTGGCTTCATCTCCCCCTGGTCAGGTTGAAGTGCTCTGCGTCCCCTCTGGCTGAGGGCAGGACCCAGCTCCTCACATGTTGTAGGAACTAAGGGCCTCACTCTCCTCTGGTGTTGGCTGGAAACCCCCTGGGTTGTCTACCAAGCAGCTCACAAAGGCAGCTGGCTCCGTCAGAGGGTGACGCCAGGAAGGCCGGCAGAGTGAGCGGACCCCAGAGTGGCCACTGTCTCTGCATGGCCTCACCACAGCAGGGGCTATCCATCACTTTAGCCTGACCTCGGTCCTTAGGGGCAGGTCATGGGAACAGCCCATGATCAAAGACTTGGACACCAGAGAGTGGAGCTCATTTCTACACGTGTAAAGAGCTGCCTACAATAAGTGACTCGAATATGACACACACAAGAAGACAACGGTCTAGCAGGAAATTATGGGAGAGCCGTCAAGGCACCCAGAATTCCAGCCACACTCAGTTAAGAGGAGCTAGTAGGCCTGATTACTATGTGTAAAAGAGAGAGTCCAGCAAGAAGTTATAAGTAAGTAACATTTATTCATCTAACAACAAAATTTGGAAGTAGATAAAGCAAAGGTTTATAGAAATATAAAGAGAAAAATGTGAACATTCTTTCGTCAGATAAAGTATTTCTCAGACAAGTAAGGACACAATTTGAGTAGTGAGTCTGATCTGAGTACAATTCCTGGTGTTTGTGTACAATAAGCAGAGTGCGATATGTGCTTTTGAAACATGAAACGATGTAAAAACTTTATAGGAATTAAAAAGGTCCTTAAGAATCAGTGCCGTTCCCCAATAAAAATCATTACACCAATAGCTAAAGAAAAGCTGAATGCTGGGAAATTTAAAAGTAATTTATTAACTACTTAAATCTACTAACTCATAGCTTAAAAAGGAAAGAAAACCTTAAAAAAAAAAAAGATGTATAGAGTATAGGAATGCTAAGAAACACATTACTTTCATACATTCCTGCTGGGGTTGTGAATTGTTGGATTTTTGACAATTTGGACATGGTTCAGTCCAAACATTTGATTCTTGGGAATCTATGGCAAATAATTAAAATCACCAATATTTAAGACATTTTCTAAAGAATGTATGTATTTGTTTTATTCAAAGTACCAAAACACTAGAAATAAGATGAACACCCACAGATAAAATTGGAGAACAGATGGTGACTCTAGCCGACTGTGGGGGGTGGTGGCTGCTCCCCGAGTGTCCGGGGCCGTGTGGGTGAGCAGGGCAGGAGCAGCAGTGCCTGTGAGATGGTGCCCTCCATGGTCAGGCCAGGAAGGAGCAGAGGACCACGCCCTGCCTGTGCACCTCTAATGCATGGGGACACTCTGTTGTCACCAGGGGAGGCCAGGGGAGGGGGCGCCTTGGAATTCTCGGTAGAATTTTCAAGAAGGGCCTCTTTGGGAAGAGCAAAGTTTCTTCTGAAATGTTTGTCTCAAAATTAATCCAACAACTTACTAGAATGTTTGATAAAATACTAAAAGGCGAATAAGATGAAAAAGTGAAAAAACTTATCAATGATTTTACCTTCAAAGCTCCACTGTGGCCTCCCTCGGTCCCTCTCTCCCTCCCTCCCTCCCTCCGTTCCTCCCTCCCTCCGTCCCTCTCTCCCTCCCTCCCTCCCTCCGTCCCTCCCTCCCTCTGTCCCTCTCTCCCTCCCTCCATCCCTCTGTACCTTCCTCCCTCCCTCCGTCCCTCCCTCCCTCCATCCCTCTCTCCTTCTCTCCCTGCATCCCTCTGTCCCTCCCTCCCTCCCTCCATCCCTCTCTCCCTCTCTCCCTCCGTCCCTCCCTCCCTCCGTCCCTCTCTCCCTGCATCCCTCTGTCCCTCCCTCCCTCCCTCCATCCCTCTGTCCCTCTCTCCCTCCCTCCCTCCGTCCATCCCTCTGTTCCTCTCTCCCTCCCTCCCTTCGTCCATCCCTCCATCCCTCTCTCCCTCTTTCCCTCCCTTCCTTCTCTTTTTCTCCTTCTGTTCTTTCCCAGCTCTGTTGTTTTCTTCTTTCCTTCATTCTCTGGGCCCCTGGAGGGGATGGAAGGATGCGTCATTCTCTCACTTCAAACTGTGGTCTTCATTCCACCTACATGTGTGTTTTTAACTTTGTTCCATTTAGAGCACAGTGATCTATTTCCTGTACACTTTCGAGCAACATTAGGAACAGAAGGTGTGCATATAGGAGACAGAGGAAACAGGTCCAGAGGGTGGTGAGGACAGAGGGTGCAAGAAGGCCCAGATCACGCGAGGGCAGTGCTGGGTTTTCTGCAGGTGGGCCTGGTCACTCCATCTGCAGGGACTGGTCCTCCCCAGGCCCATGGCACTGAGTCCAGGTGCGTGTTGTCCCACCTACAGACTCCCTGTCCTCAGGAAAGTGGCTGCTTGTGCCCTCAAGTCCCTCAGGTCCTTCTGAAAGCTCCCCGAGGCCCTGGGTACACAAGAAGCACGTTGCCGTGGGAGTCTTGCGTGATTCCTGGTTTTCTGGTCCTCTGTGTCCACCTAGCATAGTTCACAGGGACTCTCTGCTTCAGTCTGAGAAGTCGTGATAACTACGTCTTCTCCTCCCAAGAATGGCCAGGAAACTGGAAACAAACTCTTACAGACATTGAGGACATCTGTCCCCTGGAGACCAGAATTCTTGAGCAAAATAGTAATAGGACTGAGTTCAGGCCCTAAAGCATTTGGACAGAAACATTGATTAGGATGGTCCACCTAACAGCACTCCTCCCCTACCCAGTACTATTTTGAGTTATTTGGGGAAAGAAATTATACCTAAAACATATTTGCATTGTCATTGAGCTCGTCCTCCCCCACAATCCATTTTGGCACACAGTTAAATTAATTACAGGATTCTGTTCATTTCCTTTCTGTTTAAGTTTCTAGTCTCAGAAATCATTAACTTCTCATTTGAAATACAATTTAAGAAATAGAAATTATCTATTATGTTGGGTTATACATGTCTCTTCCAAAATGCTCGAATAAGAGAATACATTATAATATAATAGCTTAATCTCTAAATGCTAGTCTCTCAAAATTCTGAGGTAGGTTATCAAGAATTTAAATAGTGTTCCAGTAGCCTAAAGTTACACCCTTGGGGGAAGCCCCAAATGGCCCTGAATTGCTGTAAAATGACCCTCTGGGCTGGTAGGCAGGGGGTGTGCTGGTCTGTTTTTCTTAAAGCCCAGGAGGTCGGGAAGAGCCGCCACTCTTGCCCTGTTCCTCTGGTACATGGCGGGTTGCAGCTAGCTACTCAGGTAGAGAAACCCTAGGGCTCCTGATCCAGCCAAGAGTGTAGGATTTGAAATAGTATTCTGAGAAGGAGAAATGACAAATCTTCATTTGGTTCCTTTCCATCCTCTGTCCACACAAGGCTCAGAACCTCCCATGCATGTAGCCATCCGGCCTGGAGCTCCCTCCGGGAGCAGTGGGAGGGCTGGGGCCACTGCACTTGCCATGTTGCCCGTGTGAACTCAAGCTCCTCTGCTCCGGCAGAAGGTTGGTCCTCTGCTGGCCCATGTTCACTGTCCTCAGCATCTACAAGGCCATTGTACCCTGCCTTGGGGCCTGTGCTTCTCTCCAGGTGTTACTGACAAGCTCTTAGGACTGTGGCTGTGCTGATTTACAAACACTTTTTTCCACTTTCAAAAGTATGTTGATGTTATCAGTTGAATTATGTCCCCCTTCAAATGATAAGTTCAAGTGCAAGGAGACACCTGCAACTGTGACCTTCCTGGGAATGAGTGTCTTTGCAGGTGCAACCCAGTTAAGGGGGTGTCAACGGTGTGGGCCTTGATCCTCCTAAGAAGGCATAGACATGGGTGGAGCAGACCACCAGGTGACAGAGACAGAGATTGGAGGGTCACAACCTCGAACCAAGGCTGCCCACTGGCCAGAACCCTGGAAGCAGGATAAGGTCCACCCAGAACTCCAAAGAGCCTGTGACTCGCCAAGCCCCTGGTTTCCGATGTCCGCTCTGTTTCTTCTGCTTTACGTGTCCCTCCCCCTCCCCCTGGTGTGTGGGTGTTACAGCAGCCCTGGCCAGCTAATGGAACTGCGTAGAAAAGTATAGACACAGTTTTTCAAAAGCTCAAAGGAAATTCTACTTATCTGTAATTACATCGAAGGATTTTCTGGATACAAACTAACTATAATTTTGACGTCCTTCCTGGAATCTCTTGCCTTTATATAACTCCACATGACTCAAATTCCTCCTCATCCCCCTTTGGGTACGAAACAAAACTCAGGAACTGTTCCTTGTGCAGAAGTGACGGTCCTCACCTTGCCCATCTTCTTCCTGGGCAGATATTAGAGAGTTCACGTACATCACACCTGTGAAGGGCAGAGGCCGGGGTGGGCCAAGCCCCTGCTCCGAGCTGGCCAGGCCTGCTCCTGGCTCAGAAGGGGACATTCCTGAGCCGGTTCTCCCACCAGGCAGATCCAGTCCAGGGAAGACGGTGGTGGACGCAGCCTTCCTGAGGCGCAGCTCGAGGTGAGTGCCCCAGCCCAGGGCTCTTAGGCTGGGCTGGCTTTTACTGTCTGCATATTTATTTCACCTCTTAAATGAAATCCAATTTGAGGCTATTAATATTAATGCACTGAGATAATTCTGATGATGAATTAATAAAACACTTGGCCCCTGAATGTGCCGTTTGCTCACACATTTAATGACGCTCTTAACTGGGAAGGGAAGAGGCTGGAGCCTGGAAGCGCCACTCGGAGCCTGAAAATGAGAACCCACTTCATTGTTTTCAGCTGCCGCTTTAATGACAATCAATAGAATTGATCTGGGAGTAGAAGAACAGTTACTCAATTGCTACCATGTGCTACAGTCGCTACTTAGATCTCTCCAGCATCATCTGAATACGGTATTTCAACAAGGTCCTGAATTTACCCATAAATTTCATGCTAACTGAGTTTTTCTTCCCCACATGGTTTTGATATAATAACGCCTTCTTGTAATGACAAGACAGAATAGTCCTGTCTGGGGACGGTGAAGACAGCACTGTCAGAAAACCAGGAACCATTCCCGCAGCTCCCTCAGAGTCACTGGCAAAGCCGACATTCTCCTTGGCCCATGCACCTCCAAAGACAATTCCAGGCTGTGGTGTTTTATTGTTCAGATGAAGATAATTTTCCATTCACACTCTGCTGGATTAGCTATTGAAAAGACAATTTAACTCCAATTAACTAGATTTAGTATTAAACTTAAACTAATGCACTTTCACTGCAACAGTCATTCAGCAAATCTTTGTTAAAGTCCTCTAATTAGGCCATTTTCTCAGTTGATTAAAAACTACATCAACAATCTATTGTTCTTGGAACACCTCCCAAACACAAACACATCCCTGTCCAATAAGCAGCCCAGGATTCTAAGCTCTCGGAAGAGACGATTACCCATTTTATCAGGAATGAAAATTTAAGATCTTTCATTGAAGCTGTCAGTATAAAAAGCCAGCTCACAAGAGGAACGAAAAGAAATGGGACCTATCAAGATTGGAATGAATTGTAAAACTGGAATCACCACGTGATGCAGTGGTAGTGATAAAGGGAAAATATCCCCTGGTCTTATTCTTCAACTTGCAAAACAGGCATGTTTAAAAGCCCATTTAAATTTTTAGGAGAGCCAGCACGGTAAGACAAACTCCATCTAGAGCTAGTTGCTCACTACCATTTACAAGGTGCTCAGAGCATTTATTCTTCCACTAATTGGGAAGGAGCCATCACTTAGGACCAGTGCAGGGTCTGTGCTGTTCTCTCAGCACTCAGAGGACTTGGAGGGCTCACTTGATTCTTCTCCACTGCCAAACAAAAGGAAGTGATTTTTCATCGCTGGTGAGCAGTGCAGGTTCAGGAAAGTTAGCCCAGCGGCCTGGGGCTCAGCATCCTCGGGGTCAGGGAGTGGCTCTGGCCTCTTCCTGCTGGGAAGACCTTCAGGAGACTGTTTTTCTCCTGTGTGTGAAGCCATAGCCCCACGTTCATCTGAAATGGTAGCTTCAAGAGAGCCCTTCCAGTGAGTACTTTAAAATTAACAAATCTAACATCATAGAAAATACGCTTCTAAAAATATGTTCTGGGTAATTGCCTAACACGGGACATGGCTACACACATATGTGCAGTGTGTACATGTATGTACTTTACACACTTCCATGTATAAGGTGTATACGTACTACATTATCTATACTTTAGCAATTATAAAATGTAATCACAATGCTATCAGGGTTTATTAGTCATTTAAAATCGGTAAGCCATGCTTTCAGTTATTATAATATGACACTTTTTTGTCTCTTTACAAATGTAGCCTCAGTAAAAGTCTAGAAAATCAGACCTGATGTGAAACCCTGAAAGAATTCATACGCCAGCAGTGTTACGACAGGTGTCTGTCAGACGGGCTCTGAGCTGCCAGATGTCAGGAAGCTCAGCTATTTACAGAAAGAGCCACGGAGAGGCCTCCACCCTCTGGTCACAATTAGATTTCAACCACCAGACCAAATTTCTTACTTGAAAATAGCCAACACTGGCAACATGGTTGATTTTCACTGCAAATTCTAATTACTTCCACCCATGCAAAGCATTTTAGAAATTAAAAAAATAATGACAGTAGCATGAATGGACTTCGTGGTCAGGCTCTGGCTTAAAAACAAAGCAACAACGGTTTACCGGGACTTGACCCCAGCGCCTTGCACAGCAGCATCCTCAGGATTTAAGGAAATAGCCCTGCAGGCCAGTTGGAGCCAGATGAAATTCGGGACCCAGAGAGCAGCTATCACTGGGAACCTGACACACACGTGGGCGAGCCCGGTCCCTGCATCTCATCTGACCTGCTGGGAGCGCATGGAGCTGGCAACCCCCTGACACCACAGTGCAAATAGCTCCTTCTTTCCATGAGGGCTTTTTTGGAAAAGGTGTGGCATAAACATATGAATAAATAAAATGAAGTATAATGAAGGAGATAAAATAAAGGTATTTTCCACCCACTCCCACCGTCCAATGTGGCTCTGTGGATCATATTTATGCTGTAGACATGAAGATAATCAAGTGAAAAATGAAAAACAATTTTGTATTTTAAATTCATGGGCCTGGAGGATAATATATCACTTTTCTCCTCCCGCTCAGCACAGTGAATTGTCTGTAACCTATTTGGCTCCTTTTCTGTATCACTGCAGCTAAATCTTAGGCAACACCTTTAGTCTTAACCAAATCTCTCATTTCAAAAGTGCAGCTGCGCAGCCAGCACGTCATTTCAGGGGGAAGCAGCCGCCCTGTTTTTCTGGGCACAGATAATGAAATGGAGAAAGCAGGCCAGCCCAGCATCCTCCCGGCACTTTGCTGCCTTGGTGGGTATAAAATGCTCTCCCGACACTCTGAGGTGATGGGAATGACAGGGGATCGTGTCTAAATCAGCTAAGCTTAATGTGATGCCAAAGCCTTTGGCTAAACATAGATTGACTTAATTCTTTCAATAATGACTTTGGTCCGGAGTGCTTCTCCACCACAAGAGGGAGAAACCCAACAGAACAGAGAAAATCTCCTCACCCGGGTTATCTCCACTCCGCTGCAGGCAAAACCTAGAAATATTTTTTTAATCGAGATTCTCCACAGCGGCCCTTTCCAAATGCCAGTATCCATCACCGCTGACTGGATCAATAGCTGTGTTTTGGCCCCAGTCCCCTGCGAGAGATGGCATGCCATCAGTGACAGACAAATATCACAGTTAAGCAAAGTATCCAGCCAGACCTAGTAACATTTTTATTGATTTTTGTTGTGCAAATAATGTCTTTTTGGGCTGAATAAATGGCTTTGAGCCAAACAGTCATTGTTTATGATTCCAAAATGCAATAAAGGGACAGGAAATATATTATATCCAATGTCTCAAGGCGCACAACATAATCACCCTTTGGTAGTAAAAAACTACCCGTCTGAAACCAAGACTGCATATTTATCCATGCTTAAAGGTGCCTGTAGGACTTGCAAATCTTACTCAAAATGTCCTGTTAGGAAACAGATGGCGTTGCCCTTTAACCTATCGAATAACTACTAGGAAACCGAGCAAAAAAATAAGCACTATATTACTTCAATCAATACAAAGAAAACAGTTTAGTATACTCCCCTCAAATGAAATATCAAAGTTGCCAAAACAGCGTCCATTCACTTTGAAAGAAAACACATCAAAAAACTCCCCAACTTTATCAAATGCTATAAAACCAGAAATATTTTAGAAAGGTTTTTCAACTGTACTCATTCAAAATAATCATGAACTTGTTTCCTGAGGTAGCTAAGCAGAAAGTCAGCCATTAAAGGTTTGGCTCCAACCAAGGTCAGCCTTTTGTGTGTGTTCATTTGGCATCCTCATCCTTGCTCTAGGTAGATCGAATTTTCAAAGGGTTATTGAATTGGGCACTACTTACATTTCTTTATAAAATGCAAAGTTGCTGTTTGCATTCAGATGCTGGCAAAAGCTACAGGAGTATAAGTTATTTCATGCTTGTACACACCACAGATCCAGCAGTCTATGGTCCGCACTGGGTTTGTACGCAGGCAATGCCTCCAGGAATAACTAGGATTGGGTGTAATTAGACTTGGCTCTTGAAAGTTCTGCAGAAGTGAGCGAGAACCCCAAACTGTGGACCCTTCAACCGCCTATTTTCTGCCTTGGTCAGGAAGATGGAAAAACATAAACTCAGCTTCACCCATGTCTTTCTCGTATCACCCGGTTTCTGAGTCTACCATGCTGAGATTGATTCTTATATTGGATATTATAATTTGATAGATATTTTCTCCTTCAGAAGCCTAAAAATTATTTAGTGAATAAACAACCTAATTATTTATATACTACTCTGACTTAACATTCTACTTCTTCCATTATTTTTCATTAACTTAAGCACTTTATTTATTTTTTATTAAATCATAGCTGTGTACATTAATGCATTTAGGGGGCACAATGTGCTGGTTTTATATACAATTTGAAATACCTACAACAAACTAGTGAACATAGCTTCACCACACTTTCTTAATTATTGTGTTAAGACGTTTATACTCTACACTTAACTAGATTTAACATGTACCCTTGTAAAATGCACCATAGGTGTGGTCCCACCAATCACCCTCCCTCCACCCACGCTCCTCCCTCCCCAGCCCAATGTACTCAGGAAAGGAAGGAAAATTATCCAATGTACTCAGCTCTACTATGAAACCAATATATAACCAACCCCACTTCCGTAGGAAAGCTATAACCCAACTACAGCCCAAGATGAAAGGGGAAGAGGAGAGGAGCATTTTATTTTTTAAAGAACATTTCTTGTATTATCAAACTAAGCTCAATGCAAAAAACAGTAACTCAGAAAATATTTTTTTACAGTAACCTAAAATTTTACCATCAGATCATTTCAAATTACTTTATTATTTTCTTATAATTACACATGCACACATTTTCCAAAATGTTTCCATGTATGTATGTATGTATGTGTACACACACACACGCATACAAGTATGATATACACACCGAAATGTGTTTTCACATGTCCATGAATATAAACACATACGTCTTCCAGGAAGATGAGGCTGTTGTGGGGTCCTCCAGGCTGGCCGTGCCTCACACTGCTCCCCCTCCAGTTTTACCAGCTCTGAGCATTTGTATTCTTTTGAATCCTAGCCAATTTGACAGATAAAATTGTCACCTAAAGATTTGAAGTTTCCTTTTATTCTAATGAATCTAAATATTTCAATGCTAGTCCATTTCTTCATCTTCTGAAAACAGCTACTAATATAATTTCCACATTTTAGGATGATTTTCCCCTTATCATAAGATTTCTCAGCCTTCCAATGGAAGAATATGAGCCCTGGTCTGATGGCTGGTCTACAAGTTGTTCCAGTTTTCTGTTTGACTTTTAATGTGATCAGTGGGGTTTTTGTTTTAAATACTGTGATCTCCGATTTCAACATGTTGAATTGACTGGACCACTGGGCACCCAGATTAAAGTCATTCTTACGTGGGTCTGGGAGGTGCTGCATGTGAGTTGAGCATTTGAACATTGCAGGTGAAGTGAGCTGGGAAGAGTGCCCTCCCCAGTGTGGCTGGGCATCCCCCAGGCCACTGAGGGCCTGAGCAGGGCAGAAGGCAGAGGTGGAGGGACTGTCACTTCTCCCTGCCACACTGCTGAGTGGGGACGTCTCATCCAGCCCTCTCCTGCCCCCAGGCTGCCATTTACACCACCAGGTCTTGGTTTCCAGGCCTTCTGACTGGTCTGGGCGTCCAGCACTGACTTCTCTGGGTGTCCAGCTTGTAGGCATAGATCATAGACCTCGGCCCCCAGGACTGTGTGCACCTGTTCTTCATGATCCGTCTCCACCACCCTTCCCAGCGTATCCGGCTCACTCTGCTTCTCCAGAGCACGCCAGTGAAAACACCGGATGGCTTTTTTTCTTTTAATTTTCTATAATCAGCTCTATTAGTCTTTTAGGGTTTCTGACCTGTGACCAGTTCCTCATCTCCCTTTTTTTATTTCACTCCCAGCCCCAGAGGACTTGCGAGGAGCGCGGCAGAGACCCGGTTCCGTGTCTCCTTGCTATTTAACACCGACCCTTTCCCGGACCACTTGAAATGCTTCACGCGTTGCTTATTAACCGTTTCCTCATAGTTTAGGGGGTTTCTTCTAATTCTACTTCTTTTGGTTCCTACATCTGTCTCTTGAGCTATCACAGGGGTGTAGTGTGGTGTAAAATCTGGAAGTTCAGAATTCTTAGCATTCTTATAAAGTATTTGAACTGTAATATCCATCCAGTCATTTAGATAAACCTAAGCATTTTGATTGGAATCTCAGAATATTTATAAAGTAACTCAGGGGGAGTTAATATTCATTTTTTTCCAGGAATATGGCATTTCTCTATTAAAATCTTCTTTCATGCTGTGACATTTTCTTATTCAACACCATTTACATTTCTATCACATTTGTCTCTTTGCACGTTTTTAGTTTCGTTGTTCAGGGGATGAAGTTCTTTTCATAATACTTTCTATCCTGTTCTTGGTTGACACAGAACTGTTCTTGGTTGTTGCTTAATGTAATAAGATCCCTCACTCCCTTGTTATGTAAATAAACACTTTGCTAAACTTCCTCAAAGGGTGAATGAAGAGTTTTCATTGGCTTGAGAGTTTTCTAGGTGAATACTCATTTTCTGAAAATTAAATAGATCTTGTCTCTTGTTTTCAGATATTTTAACTGGTTTTATACTGATGACTAGAAGGCCCAGAGCAAAGTTCTATGGCAACAATTTATCAGTTGAGTGGTCTTTACTGGACAGCAATAATTTTTTTGTTTACTCCTAAGAGGCTAGAGGCTGGTTTGTGCTGAGGATAAAAAGACTCTTTCAAACCTGTTTCTCCTTTGGAGGTGCCACGTGAAAACAGCAATGCTGGACACACACATCTGAAAACAGCAGCCGGAGAAAGACACCCACAGAGCTTAGCACACCTCTTTCCAGAATTCATCGAGTGATATTTTTATATTAGCATCCATCATAATAGTCATTTTCCTTATTCAAAAATGAATAAATACGCATCACAAATTTATAAAATTGGTGTCAATCAAGTGTGCAGGCTGCTTTTGAACTATTCATACTCAGGAAACTGTATGGTTAACACAAAAATCTCCACTGACACAAATGAGGTGGCCGGCCCACATCTGATTTCTCATCTATATACTCAGACTTTACACCCGGAACCCAGTGCCTTGGATACCCTTTTTCTGTTGTCACTTTAGGACTTTTAACACATGAGATTTGCAAGTTCAATGCTTTTTTCCCGTCTGCAATGAGCAGTCACCAAGGAGCAGCGCCAGGGGGGTTCCCAGTGTTTTCCTCCCTATAACTCTGGTTTCCCTTATTTCACGTTCGTGGCCACAACCAGTACCCGGCACAGTCGCTGCTCTAGCTGGAGAAACAAGGAGGCACGCAGCATCAGGAGCACAGCCTTCCACGGCAGCCCTTTTTATGCCGGCCCTATTAATTTGGAAGGAAACCTTCATTTTACCCTATTGTAAGTCCCCTCCTCTGCCCTTCACACAGAGTCAGTCTTCCTATAAACACTACAAATGTCCTAAAAGGGAAAGAAAATGTGTAACTGATAAAGGTGAGGAATTTATAGACTCTCCTTTTTTTTTTCTTTGAGACAGAGTCTCACTATGTCTCCCTCAGTAGAGTGCTGTGGTGTCACAGCTCACAGCAACCTCAAACTCTTGCACTCAAGTGATTCTTTTGCCTCAGCCTCCCAAGTAGCTGGGACTATAGGTACCCACCACAACACCCAACTATTTTTTTGTTGCACTTGTCATTGTTGTTTGGCAGGCCCGGGCTGGGTTTAACCCCACTACCCTCGGTATATGTGGCCAGTGTCATAACCACTGTGCTACAGATGCTGCCCGAATTTATAGACTCTTATTAAGTCCTTGTTTATGAGGTTTTTTCACCCCAGTCATATTTAGAAAAGAGCATACCTGGAAGTGTTTATCCTCTCTAAAAACAATGCTTTATTTTAAAATGGATAAAAACATAGTTTACACTTTCTTAAGTTTTAATACTATTTGCATGTTGGAGAGGTTATAACTACTAGGAACCTACCCCTGGTACATAAAAACATAGGTCGGCCTGTGTGTGAGTGTCTGGTTCACCACCTCACAGAAGTGGGGATGGCTCACAGGCTCTTCATCTGGTAAAAGAATGAACAGAATGTGGGGGATCCATCCATACCACAGAACACCCTCCCAGCAGTAAGGGGGCCTGGACCGCAGAACACCCGCCGTCAGTAAGGGGGCCTGGACTGTCAGTCAACACCGTGGGTAAGCTGGAAAAGATGATACTGAGTGCAAGAAGCCAGTCAAAAAGTCACATTGTGATTCCACATGAAATGCTCAGAAAAGGCAGGTCCCCAGGGAGAAAGAATAGATGCATGTTTGCCAGGGCTGGGAAGGGACATTTGGTGTCCTTGGGTGGTACTGGAAAAATTCCCAAAGTGGATTGTGGTGTTGGTCTCATAATCCTGAAAATTCACTAGAAATTATTCACTTGGACACTTAAGATGGGTGAATTTTATGGTATGTTAATTATACCCCAATAAAGTTGTTTTATGAAGAATAATGCCTCTTAGTTTCTGTATCAACAAATATTAATTGAGGGCCAACATTCTGAAAAGTGTTCATGTGGCCGTTTCCCACATCCTCTTTCCCTGTATGAAGGTGGTGGCCCGTGAGGCCAGCAGACAGGGGTGAGATTTGAGACCTCGGTGCATCATCGTGGACAACCTGCCACAGGCTAGGTTAAACCCCTTTCCTGGTCTGTGACGCAGGGACAGTGACTGTCATACACACAGCCTCTTCATCTGCAGATGGGTACAGGCAGGTGTCTGGCCATGGCACGGCTTCCAAGTCAGCAAAACTAACACTTTGTTGAGACGTAGCAGGGTCCGGACAGGGCAGTGGAGTGGTGAGACCGCCAGTGGTCCGGAGCTGCCAGCCTGCACCAAGGTGTCCCAGTGCCACCACTCACCCAGCCCATCACTAGGGCCCCACCTGGCCACCCCATCTGAAACCTGACCCTGAAAACCTCAGGAGTTGTTGCGATACTCAAATGTAATGACACATGAAAATAGTGACTGCAGGCTCTGGCACCTAGTCGGTGCTCCATTAATGTTGGTTGAAAAAGAAAAACGCAGGCGGCCTCCTGCAGTAGCAGACAAAGCACTGAGCTGGTGCTCGTCATAGGAGAAACACACGCCTGAACACAGCCTCCGCCAGGAGCCGTGCTGCCGTCCATGACTGGCCTCCGTCCGCGCCTGCCCACTGTGGAC
This sequence comes from Nycticebus coucang, assembly GCF_027406575.1. NCBI lineage: Eukaryota > Metazoa > Chordata > Mammalia > Primates > Lorisidae > Nycticebus > Nycticebus coucang. The sequence continues at coordinate 194,195,000 of NC_069780.1, forward strand.
AGCTGATGGTCCAAGGACCTCAGTGAGATGGCACCTTCAGTTCACCAGCGTGCACCCCACCTCTGACACTGTCTCTCTCTTTCATACACAAATGCACACAACTTCATGCGGAGTAAAATACCAAAATCAGTAAGAAAATTCAAGAGGCCTTATATTCTGCATGTATTTATTGGGTGGTTGAAATCTCTCCTAATTGCATGGAATTTAGTGAAAACGAATGCTTAGATGAGGGCTCACACGCAAGCCCAATTGAGAGGTCCTGGGCCATCCCAATAGGAGAGGTTTGCCCCTTGCCTCTGGGACAGAGAGCCCCTCAGCAAGTCAGCCAGTTGTTTTCCAAGGGAGCCGGGCTGCCTGCTGGGGTGTGGAATACAGAAGCCTGCTTACGTGGCACATGGCGAGCCTGGGCTATCCTGGGGCCGACCTTCCCAAGGACTGCACGTGACACTCAGCACTAGCAGACCCAAGCCTCACGGTATCACAGACACCACGGGAGTCCCACAGAACACCCCCCACTGTGCACAGCAGGACGTGACTGGGAAGTGGGAGCAGCAGATAGCCCAGGATGGGGGTGGAGACACTGTGACCCTCGGCCAGCTCCCACAACCTGGCTCGGCCGCTGAGACCCTGGGAAGGACTGACAGCACCAAGGAGAACTGCGCGCCTGCAAAGTGGTGATTGCACAGTCCCCCTTGGTCTGATTTTGCCAGCATTTGTCGTCATCTTTGACGAGTTCCTTAATCATCTTTAGCTCCAGGTTGCCCATTTTTTAAATCGCAATAATAACTCGATCAATCCCAAAGGATCGTTATAAGAAACTAAAAGCGGTGGATACACAGAGTGCCTGGGGCGAGAGCCCGGTGCCTGGACATTTGTCTCCTCCCCCACCTTCCTTTTCTCTCCTCTCCAAGGTGATCCCTGTGTCTCGATGCAGGCTGGGAAGCCCAGAGTGCCCACAACTCATAGACAAAACTCATGCAAGGATGACATTGCACTGACCAAGAGCAATGTTTCACAGCCTTCGATTTTTAAAAACACCTTGACTTGCCCCACCACAAATATCTCTTATCTACAAAGCAGCATCATGCCACAGCACGAGGGGGGCACAGGAAGTGGGGGGAATCCACAGGGGAGCAACGGACCTGTCAGGGGAGGAAGGGACCCTCCTTGGAGGCACCGTCATCATACATCACACAGCACCATCCCTGTGATGAAGAAGGAGCTTCCCTCGAGCTGCGTTCACCTTCTCTCAGGGCCAAGCACCCCAGGCATCTCAGCAAGGCTCTGACATCCAAATCCAGAGCAGGCACCAGACTTGGTGTCCAAATAGGCCAACATTGTGAGCAGCTTTGCCAAAACCAAAAACAAGAGCTCCATTGTTTCGTTTTGTCCTTTCAAAAATGTTTGAAGGTTTTGGGTGGATAATAATGATTTTTTGTCTTTTTGTGAGGCTGAGAGGTTTATGTTCATTAGCCACAACAAGGCTATTTAAGTCTATCACTGTGATTCTCAGAGCACATTCTCCGTTCTCCATAATTGCAAAGTTGGGGCAGAACAAATCAGAAACAGATTTTCAGAGCTGGTCAAGGTCATGAATGGACATCCGTGGAGAGAGCTGGTTCCTGAAGTAGTGCTGATGCTGGGCTTGGGGATACAGGGACACCCTAGTGGGTCTGGGGCAGCTCTCATACAATACTACTACATTCATAAGTTTCTCATAAAACTTGGTAAGCGTGAAAGTGAAATGGAGACATTTTAGTCCAAGTTAATGAGGATGATGCCATGAAAAAACCAGCAGTGTATGGATTAAAGGTTTTTCTGAGAAGAGAGAAAACATCACTGATGAAGGGAGGTCAGGGAGGCCAGTGATGAGCAGAAATAATATGCTGCAAAAGTTAGTTGAACTGGGGGCAAAATCACTGCTGACTGTGAGGAGCATGGCAGACCAAGTAAACATTAATTGAGAAACAGCTAGGAATCGTCACTGAAAATCTTGGCCAACAACTCATGGCTCTTGCATCACCACAGTGCACCAGCTCACATGGCACTGTCTGTGAGGGAGTTTATAGCCAGTAAACAAATAACTGATCTGGCCCCAAGTGACCTTTTTCTCTACCAGAAGAAAAAGGAAATATTTAAAGGAAGACAGTTAATGACATTCAGGACACACAAGGTAATAGGAAGACAGCTTTGATGGCCATTCCAGAAATAGAGTTCTAAAATTGCTTTGAAGGGTGGATGAGGTGCCCCACAAATAGCTTCCCAAGGGTGACGGTGGTGGTGTTCAGCAAAAAGGTATGTAGAACTTTTCTAGGATGGGTTCACAGTTCAGGAACTTAATTGTCGAGCCTCATATATTTGGTCTTTTCCCCATTTTTTAAATTGAGTTATTTGCCTTTTTATTATTGAGCATAAGAGCTCCTTCATATTGTAGATTCAAGCTCCTTGTCACAAGTAATGATTCGCAAACATTTTCTCTCACTCTGTTGATGGCCTTTTTATTTTCTCAGTAGTGTCCTTCCAAGCACAGACATGGTTAATTTTGATCATGTTCATCCACTTTTATCTTTAATTGATCATGCTTTTGGGGCCACATGTGACCACCCATTGTCAAATTCAAGGTTATGAAGATTCATTTACCTCCATGCTTTCTTCTAAGAATTTTCTTATATTAGTTGTTCTATTTGAGTTAATTTGTAATTAATTTGTAATTAACTCAAATGGTTAATTTTGGTGTGAGGTAAAAGTCCATCTTCACTTGTTTGCACATGTTGAATAAACTATTCTCTCCCCACTGAACCGTCCTGGCTCCCTTGTCCACAGTCGGCTGATGCAGAGGTTTGTTTCTGGACCACCTGTTTGTGGCTTTACAAATCTATTCTACACAGGGCCACACTGTCTTGGCTACTGTTGCTTCTAGCAAGTGTTGAAATTGGAAATTGTAGTCGTCCTTTTTTTTCCTTTTTAAAAGATGTTTTGGCTATCGTAATTTTCTTACACATTCCAGGTGAATTTTAGAATCAGCTTATCCATGTCTACCAAGGTGTCATCTGGGATAACGGCAGAGAATCCACTGAACCTGCAGACCGATTTGGGGAGTCCTGACATTTTAACAATAACGACAGAACATTCTCCTAGGTAAGGTATCTCAAAAACAAAAGCAAGCAGCCCAAGGACTCAGCACTATGTTGAAACAAACAGGTGAACAACTACAGGCCCACACATGAAAAAAGTAGTTAAATTCAGGAAGGGGAGGGAGTGAAGTACCCACCTAACGGAGATAATGTGGGGTGCACAGCACACTTCCTGGGTGAAGGACTCAACTGCGACTCGTGACTCGGACCTTACAAATACAAATCATGTAACCCAATTGTACATGTCCTCATATTAATCTGAAATTTTAAAAAATAATAAATGAAAACAATACCACACTAATGCTTTCAATCCATAAATATGGAATGTTTTCCCATATTCTTTAGACCTTTAATTTATTTCAACAATAGTATAAGTTTTACATTTCTTTGGCTAACTTTATTCCCTACTATTTTTATTTGTTTTAAATAGAATTGTTTTCATACTTTTAATTTTGTATGTTTAATGAAAGTGTATAGAATTTCTGTATATTGAAATTGTATCCTGCAGCTTGCTGAACTTATTTACTACAATTATGAGTTTATAAAGAATACAAATTTACTTCTCACTGTCCTGGAGGTGGGAAAACCTAGATCAGGCCCAGACAAGTTTTGTTGTCTGGTGAGGGAGGGCTCATTCTCAGGCTCTCAGAGCTGCCCCTCCAGAGGGAGAAAAGCAGTGTCCTCCAAAGTGCAAGACGCAGGGGCAAAAGGAGCCACCTCCTTCCGCGAAGCCCTTTCTCAGAACACCTAATCCTGGTCACCAGAGAGGCACACCCACCCCTAGTCACAACTAACAGGCTCTGACTGATAACTATCACAAAGTTTCAACACATGAATTTGGAGGAGATAAGTTCAAACCACAGAAGTTACTATGTTTCAACTTAGCAGACATGGTCTACAAAGGGTCCGTCCCTGTCTCCCATCAGCTAAGAACTAAAACAAAACTAAGCATTTAGAAGTTGTCCCAGCCCTGTGATAGAGCAACTTCTACCTGCTGAGTGTGATGGGACCAACCAGCCCCCATGTCAGGAGCACCACACAAGAGTGTGGGCACCTGAGAGAAGGTGCTGGCTGGCTGATCCAGATGACCTGGTTCCTGCAAAGACGCCCTCCAGCCAGTGCCACCTCCTGGGAGCTGAGGCTGAGCCCACCTGCTGGGATAAGACATCTGCTCCCTCCACCCTCTGAGTAACCTGCTGCAGGGAGTTTTTTGTTTCTCAAAGAAATAAGACATCAGCTTTGTAAGTAAGGCATCTCTTTTCACCCTGGGAAATTCATAAAACCCTGTTCCTGTTTTTCCTAGGAGGTTTTTTTGCCCATTGTGACATATAATAGGTTGAAGCAGGTTACAGCAGGTGATGTCACCCTGCACACCTGAATCTTTGGGGGTAAGCCAGGGGAGCCACAGATTCACAAACAGGAAGAAAATGCTATACCGTTCAGTGTAACTCACATCAGCTGAAAAAAGAGGAGCCAAGATGGGCACTTAATAGCCAAAGTGCTGAAGGAATCCCTTGAAATAAAGGAAGCATCTGATTATCTTAAAAAGCATATTCAGAAGGTCTAGAATTTCTTTTTTTCTTTTTATTAACCAATTGGTCTAAATACAAAATTTGAATAGCTCTTTAGCAAACAAAATTCATTCTGTCTTGACATTTTCTTTTGAAAATTGGGTTTAAAAATAGATCAAATTAAACAAATTTCAAGCTAATATTTAAGATTCTGGGTAATGAATCCAATACACATGACTTTCTAATTCATTACAGCAGCATATGAGACGCTCTCCTATTATACTGAGTATGTAACAGTAGAAGTCTTAGAATTAGTAGTTGTGTCAGAGTCTCATAAGACGCCTTCACTATTTCTGGGATAGTTCAGTGCTTCAAATACACCGTCTTCCTCCCCTGCCATTCTCTGGGTTTTCTTTTCAGAAGCAGAGGGGAAGAACACACCCACTAACACATTTAAATGCCTTCAATAGTAATCTTTATGGAAGATTGTTAAGATGCTTATACATCAAACACTGCTCTGACCGTAGGACTCCCCATTTAACCATTTCTTCCCCTGGCTCCCCACTGCAGGTATCACCAGTGATGACTTTTCCAGACACCTCCATCCTTGCCAGGCCTGCACCTGCAGCCCCCTGGCCCTGGGCTCCCCAGGCCTCTGCCAGCCTCACATCTCATCTGCAGCAGACCCCTCTCTTTCCTGCAGGCAGGTCCTCTCTGCTACCATTTGGCAAAAAAATACCTGTCTGCTGTGGGCAGGCTCCCAGGAGCCACCTTGGAGTGAGGTGTAGCGCCTTGGAGCCTGGAATGCTGGGCCCTGTCTCTGGCTGCTGCCATGCACAGGGGAGATGGCCAGAGAGAAAGTTACATCAGCAAAATACCATTGATGTCTGCTCATTGGATCAGACTTTTTACAGAATAGGCAAAAATATGACTACCATAGGCAAAGAATTGTGGGGACCCCATGCTGACATCTCACCATCCCTATGCACAGGCTGACATCTCCCTCATCCAGCGGCACAATCTTCAACATCCTGCAGGCAGTCACCGTATGTCACCATTGCTGCCAGACTGTCTAAGAGAGTCAGCTGTGAGAGTTCCAATGCATGGGTGCTGGACTCTGCTGTGCGCAGAACACATCCAGCTAGAGAAGAGGCCAGGGTGAGCTCTCTGACAGCTCCAGCACTTAGCCACAGAGCAGCGGTACCTAGACACCACCGCACAGTAGACTGGCCACCGTTTATTCTGCACAGCCCCATGGTGGGTGCCGCTATTGTGTCCACTCTGCAGAAGAGACCGAGGGATCATCGGGGCCACCTGCTGCGGCCAATACCTGTGAGGGACATGATCCAGTAACCTGGACGTGTCCTCTCCAGGAGCCCCTGCGCTGGAGAGAACAGTTTGGCTGAGGACGTCTCCCTGGGTCAGAGGCCTTTGGGGGACACTCAGCATTCTTAGGGAGGAACTTTCACAGAAAAGGGGTGTTTTCAGGGCCAGAAAGGGGGAAGGCACCATTGGTTTTTGCAAACCCACCATGGAATTCCACTAAATAATGTGTCCGGTTTACTGGACTGTCCTCCAGAGATTCCTATAAAAAACATTCCTTCCGCCTAGAGGGTTTTTGTGCCAGAGGAATCTGGTAGAGACACACACTTTGCATAACAAAGCCTGCTCACCTGCATGGTCTAGTATACAGAGGCCTGCTGTGACTGGGCACAGGAGCCTCCCAGGAGACAAGAGGAACTTTATTCTGTCTTGAACTGTTGTACAGATGTGGGGAATACACAGCATACTGAGCAGGGATCCCCTATGTGGGAGCAGTGATCCACGTGGATGCCTGGGTCTGAGGGCCCAGAGTCCCAGAGCCCTGGGGGCAGCCACCGTTGGGGTCAAGGGAGGGGAGCTAAAACCCAGCCTAACACAGAAGGGTCATTTTTAAGATTATTTTTATGTGCAAATCCCAAAGGAATGTCGCAGTTGCATTATGTCACTGAAAATGACCCACAGGAGAAATTTCACTTTCTCAAACTCAGTTTTCCAAAAGCTCTGTTTTTAATAATGAAGGGACCTGTTCCCGGACACTCCTCACGGCTTGGATGTGAACAAACTGTATAGATGTTATCAGCACAAACGGTGCCTCCTACCCACAGTATGGCCTCCGCTCTTACTCTGCGCCTTTCATTAAAAGTTTGCTTCAAACACAACCTTCTCGTGGTCACTCTCCCTCTACTTCTGGTGCAAGGCAAGATTAAACCTGTCCTGAGTGCTACAGAGTCAACTTGTTAATTCATTTCATTTCTAAATGACCTTTACTCACACACTGTAAAGCCAGGGGAGAAAGCCACTGTGCTGGGTTTATCTCCTCCTAAATTAAGATAGCGGTTTAAATGGAAAATGTAATTTAAATCCTTCTCGGCTTGGGAATCTTCCCTCTGCCCCCGCAGCATGGCTTCAGACAGCCCTGCACACGGCTGAATGCTGAGGACCAGCCCCTCAGCAGATAGAGACAGATCATCCCACGACATAGGTTAAAAGGAACCTGTTACTATGACAACAGATGGGGCCGATAACAAAATGAACAGCCACTTTTGATCTTCAAAAAATTCCTTTTCCTTTGCTCTCTCTCCTGTTATCTGGACCACTCCATCAACACCTTACAGATAACACAGTCGAAAACCCAATTGACCTTCAAGAAAACCCAGACAGGTTGGAAAATGTATGGAAAGGTCAGCATCCCGGTGTGAGGGCGTCTGATGATGTGCGCCCGTGTACACAGAAACACACACGTCCATTTCTTGGGGAAGCAACAGGGTAAGGTTCAAAGGGAACTACAAAAGTGCTTAACACATGTACTTAACAGTAAGGAAAATCATTGCTGAGAATTGAAATAGTAAGAGGCATTCAAAGCTAAAAGATTCGGCTGTCAGAATTCATTGTCACCATATTTCAGGCTTAGTAAGTATAGAAAAATTTGAGGGCAACTGACGAGTGACGCACTCGTGTAACTGAGAGGTACACTGGTGCAGATCGCCTCACTCATTCCCCAAGAGTCACAGCCAAGTTGGCCAAAAGGCACATGCTATAGAACAGAAACGGAAAGCTCCAACACTTTATAAGCTTTTTTTCATTCTGTTTCATCTCAGAGAAATTGAACCCAAATATAACCACACCACAAACGTCCTCATAGAATTTATATTCCGCATGTTCAGACTGTCTGAGCTCTCTGTTCATGCTGCGAATGTTTCTTCGAAAGCCAGATGAACGGTTTCTGTGTTTCAGCTCTTGTGAGTTTACCTTTTAACATCATATTGACAAAGAGGCTTTGCTGTGAGAAACATAACGTCTGAAGTTGTTTGCCAAGAAATGAAGGCGGTTCGCATTGTTGAGGCTGTAAGGTCTGCTTCTTACCTGTGACAGTCTCATGCCTGGACCGCGGGCAGATTGCAGGACAGAGCTGCGGGGTAAGCAGGGATTTGTTCTCAAGCTTATGAAGCCTCCTTTCACACCTGACGCTAATTCAAGCTTCCCCGTAAACAGTAGAAAAGAGACCCTTCAGAGAGGGCCACCTGGTTCCACAATAAAAGGTGCTCCCCCCGGGTTGTGCCACAATGAGCTAGAATTCCACTCCAGCTCAGGCTGGAGAGGATTTATCCCCATTTCATTAAAGAGAGAGAGAGAGAGAGAGAGGAGAAAGAAACACTCTGAATCATACCTTTGAGTCAAAAGTTAAAAAGAAAATACATCCTTTCCCCATTGGCTTCCAAAATTATTTCCAAAATGAAATAATTTTGAGTAAATAATTTTGAAATAATTTTGCACGAAGGCAGAGATCAAAGGGTGAATTTAAATTGGCTTCAGTGACAATCACTTGCTCTAGTCAGGGCCAAATACACACACAAAAACTGGGACTTCCTACACGCTTAATTTTAAAAGGGGCAACATGTTTAAATTTAACTAGAATAGAGAAAATTAGCATGTATGATTTTTTAAGTGACCCAATCATTCATAATGCTCATAAAAATAAAAAGATTATGTGCGATGCTTTTGATGTATAGATGCTGAAAGAAAATTCTGAGGACTTTTCTGACATAATTTTACATATAAAATATCCTAAGGATGCCAAAATAAAACCGTTAGAACTGATGAAGGAATTCAGCGAGGTGGCCCATACAAAATCCACTTACAAAGATCAGTGGTGTTTCCACACTAACAACATGAACTATGTGAAAGAAGTGAAGAAAATAACTTCCTGTACATCAGAATCCAAAAATAAACCATTAGGAGTAATTTTAACCAAGGAAGTAAAAGTTCTATATACTGTCAAAAATGTCAAAACATTCATGAAAGAAATTGAAAATGATACAAATAAGTGGAAAGATAGCCTATGTTCATGCATTAGAAGAAATTCCAAAGCAAGCTATACATACATTGCAATGTTTATCAAAATGCCAATGTCATTCTTCACAGAAATAGAAAAAATATTCTAAAATTTGTAAAGAACCACAAGAGACCCCAAATAGTCTAAGCAATCCTGAGCAAAAAGAACACAGCCAAAGGTCACACTACTGAATTTCAGACTATGTTGCAAAGCACTGGTAATCAAAACACTATGGTCTTGGCATAAAAGCGAGCACATTAACTAATGGAATAGGACAGACAGCCCAGAACTGAGCCCACATAGTCACAGTCAATTAATTTTCAACAAAGTTGCCAAGAACACATCCTGGAGAAAGGACAGTCTCTTTAATGAATGGTGTTGAGGAAACTGGACATCCATATGCACAGAATGAAAACAAACCCTTATCTCAACCCTTACACAAGAAAAATCCAAAATGAATTCAGGGCTTGAACAGAATCCTCGAAACTGTAAAGCCTCCAGTAGAAAACATAGAGGAAAACTCCACGAGGTTGATCTAGCACAGGGCGTTCTTGGGTACGACCCCAGAGCCCAGGAGACAGAAGCCAGCAGAGCCCAGGTGGGATTGCACCTGACTAAAAGGCTTCTGCCAGCTGAAGGAAATGGTCACTTTAATAGTAAGTGAACATGTTGTAAATGTCCATTTATAAGCATGTTTTACAAACATAGTCAGTACACAGAATGAGCTTAGGTGGTGATTAAGTAGCTTTGATGGAACTTACTCTGTAGAAACCACCCAAGCTGGAGGCTGTGGCCCACTTGGGAGGACAGAGGGGGAGGGGTGAGGCTGAGCCGAGCACAGAGCACCGGCCTGCAGCGGCCTTTTTTTTTTTTTTTTACAGGTATTGTGTCCCTTATATCCCACCATGGTTCAATGGGGTAACTTTTATTTCTATTTTCAAATGAGGGAATCTAAACGTCGAGGATCAACTGTTGCTCTAGATCATTCCAGCTGTCAGAGTGGCCCTGGATTCAGGTTTGCAAACGTCCAGGCAGAGGTGATGGTGACTTTGTCCTGCCTCTCTTCCACATCTTTGTTCACTTTTTGTTTTCATTGAAGGTGTGATTTAAATGCACATTAGACGCCTGTGAAAGATAACTCTTCCTCCTGCCCAGCGCCTGCCCAGTGCCTCCCCAGCACGTGCACACGAGCCCAGACAGTGCCAACCCCCTGGGGTTGGCTCCAAGACTGTGGGGCAGAAGACGTCAACAAATAGACCCAGAGAAGGAGATTCTAAAAGTGTCATTGTTGGCAGGTGGAAGGCCACCGTTGTCACATAGAATTAATTCTTCATCTCTTTCATAATGAATATGACTTCTGTGGTTTTCATGACTCATCATGTTATTTTCTCTTTTCTATGTTTTTCATCGCTCTGACATCCAAAAGATCACATTTTTTTCCCAGTATTCCACCCTCTCTTTTACAAAAATAATTGATGATTAGTAGAAATTTGAGATGAAGTGGCATAAAAGTAAATAGAAAATCAATAGACCAAATTAAACTACCATTCTAGTTCATTCTATAATTTAGTGTAAGAAATAGTCATTATTTAGTTATAAGAAATATAAGAAATCCTGGTACAACGCTATGGGAGGTAAGAATGAGCACAACTCAGCTCCTCCCCTTCTCTCTGGAAGGGTGACATCAGCTGCAAGGGAGGGTAATAGGAAGAGGACCGTGCTGGGGCAGTCCAGGGACAAGGACGCTACCCCAAGTTCTGGGGCCAGAAAAGACTTTGCAATTGAAAATAGCACTTGAAATATTACACTTTATAGTCAAAATAAAAAAAATTAAAAATAGCCAGAATGGTGATCTCTCATCCTGGTCTGACCTGCTGGCTAGTGCAGGCCGCTCCACCTGGCTCCAACTTTGCCTTAGGACAGAGACAGGTGAGCATGTGGGAGTGTGTGGCCAAAGCCCTTCCTGGCTCTTACTTTCTGCTGGTGCATTCTCCTGTGGTCTCCAGCCCGCCCGCCCTGCGCCACACACAGGTGGCATCCCTGCCCTGTCCCTGCCTGGTCTTCTCACTCCCTGCAGCAGGAAACGACTCAGCATCTGCTTCTCACAGAGACCACACCCTCCCTGTCCCTGCCAGGGCCTGGTCATCCTGACACTCCAAGCTCCCTGTCCCCGCCAGGGCCCGGTCATCCTGACACTCCAAGCTCCCTGTCCCCACCAGGGCCTGGTCATCATGACACTCCAAGCTCCCTGTCCCCGCCAGGGCCTGATCATCCTGACACTCTGAGCTCCCTGTCCCCGCCAGGGCCTGGTCATCCTGACACTGCAAGCTCCCTGTCCCCGCCAGGGCCTGGTCATCCTGCCACTCTGAGCTCCCTGTCCCCGCCAGGGCCTGGTCATCCTGACACTCTGAGCTCCCTGTCCCCGCCAGGGCCTGGTCATCCTGACACTCTGAGCTCCCTGTCCCCGCCAGGGCCTGGTCATCCTGACACTCTGAGCTCCCTGTCCCCGCCAGGGCCTGGTCATCCTGCCACTCTGAGCTCCCTGTCCCCGCCAGGGCCTGGTCATCCTGCCACTCTGAGCTCCCTGTCCCCGCCAGGGCCTGGTCATCCTGACACTCTGAGCTCCCTGTCCCCGCCAGGGCCTGGTCATCCTGACACTCTGAGCTCCCTGTCCCCGCCAGGGCCTGGTCATCCTGCCACTCTGAGCTCCCTGTCCCCGCCAGGGCCTGGTCATCCTGACACTCTGAGCTCCCTGTCCCCACCAGGGCCTGGTCATCCTGACACTCTGAGCTCCGAGCTTCCTGACTTTCCTCTCTTCCTTCTATTTTTCCGACACGCACTCAGTAGCCTGACTTTGCACCAGGGATACACAAATGCTTGGCTGGGACTGTACTGTGGGTCTCAGCGATGTCATACCACCTGGCAGCCCGTGCGGGGCACTCAGACACCCATCCCATGTGCACGTGTGCTCACCCCTGCCTCCTCATGGAGGAAAAGTAGAAAGGCATGGTCAGAGAGCTGCAGCACATCCCCACTGAGGGATATTCTGGGAAGAGCCAGACAGTCCTGCATGAGGGATAAAATGAGCTCCTGAGACCCACTGCTCGTGAGAAGCAAATCACGGAAGAGAACCTGACCTCTGCTCGCTGGTGTGACCACAGCAGTTTGGGACCGTCTGCTTACTTCTCCCACAGAAAAGCCTCACATGGGACAAACCCACCCAGGCCAGTGGCCTTCCCTCAACCTGCAGCCCTGCCTGCCTGGCAGCTCCTCCCCTCAGACCCCTCCTCTTCCTGGCAGCTGGCCCTGATCACACCTGGGAAGAGGAGCTCCTTCCCTGGAATGTCCTGTCTGGACACAGCTCACCGGGGAGGTCCTCGGGGAACGGGACCGTCTTCCTGTCCTCTGAGCCCCTGCAGCTGCAGCCAGAGCCTTCACATCTGCAGCATTCTAAGAACATGTGTGGCCCCAGTCCCACCAGAGCCTCGCCAGGCCCTCGGGCCTGCTCTGGGAATGCCCAGCTGACTTTGGCATTCTGGTTGCTCGAAACATTTCCCTCTGCTTCCTGCCTGGAACCTGGGGCTCTTGGGGGCAGCCCTCATTTCCAGCCCCTGGCTGAGCCAAGGCAGGGCAGCTCAGGTGTCCCTGGTGACAAAGGCTGGCTCCTGCCCTTCCCACCAGCCTGGTTTCCTTGTGACTCTATCAGAGTTCTGAGAGAAGCCGGCCTGAATTCAGCTTGTCAGACGACTCTATTTCCTCAAAACTACAGAAAATAAAAGACAGTCAGCAGTAAGGGATGGAGTCTCACTTCTCGACCAAGGCTCAGGGGGACACCAAAAAAGGCACAAGGAAAGTGGGCATGAGACGAGGGGAGCCAGATGCCACGTTAGGGTGGGGAGTCACGGGACATGGAATTGGGAGGCGCAGATAGGATGGATGGTGCTGCCCACTCCACACATCTGCCCTGGGGTCCTGAGGATGCAGCCATCAGCTCATTTAAGGCTCTGGCATCCTGTCTCAGCCACGGGAACAAGATGGCATGGTGACATCTCAGCAGGAGCACCTCAGCCATGCCTCTAAGTAGAGGTTAGTGTGATTTGCGGGGAGCATCAGGCTCAATGGAATTGATTTCAACTCCATCAGGGGCAGAAATTTGAGGCTTGGCTCATATTTGATCATCTTCATATTCTAAAAATGCCTATACAGCAACTTTATTTTTTTTGGAAGAAATATTTATAATGCTGTTTATTACATAATAGAATATTTGAGACAGTACTCCATTTGTAGGACAACTAAATGGCCACTGGAATTTGTCTCAGATGTTTAGACATCCCTGGGCATGATACAGTCACGCATCATTTAATGACAGGCCAGGTCCTGAGAAGCGAGTCCTCAGGCCGTGTCCCCATTGAGCAGACACCACGGGGTGCACCTCAGGCACCCACACCCCTTGGCTGCATGGCTCAGCCTGATGCTCCCGGCCACACACCTGTGCAGTGTGTCACTGTACTGGACACGGCAAGCCGCTGGGACACAGTGGTCCATATCCATATATCTAAATTTAGAAAAGGTACAGCAAAAATGTGGCCTTACCATCCAGTGGGACCGCTGTCCTCTATACAGTCTGTTGTTTACTCAAATGACATTATGAGGCACATATAAAAGCAGTTTTCCCATTACTAACACTCCAATACATAGATGTCATTACTGCCTCGGCATTTCACGAAAGACTCTCATTTTAAAGAATCATCCAGGAGGCAGCCTCTTCCTCCCAGGCTTCCTGGAACACCGTCAGACTGCACTCCCAGACTTCAGGAGGGTCACAGGCTGTCCTGTGTGAACACTGGAAGAAAAACTGAAGCTCAAAAAGTATAAAAACACAAAACTAAGTAGAAATTACTTCCTAGCACAGGAAATGCAAGAACGTTCTTTCTAGGCACTAAGTGTGGATTTGTATTTCATTCTTGTTGGAACGTTGAGAAGTACCATTTTGGATTTAAGTGATATTTAGTTGGCAAAAAGAAAAACAGATTTTGTTCTTTGTTGGGACTGATGTGTTTGTCCTGGAAACGGAAGAGGTGGTTTTGCTGATCACAGGGAGTTTTCTATATGTGTCAACACAGAACCCTTAGTGAATAGCGGGGACTCCGGGTAACCGCATCTCAACCGTTCTCGTCTGACCTTGAACCAGCCTCCCGGCTCTCACTGAATCTCATCTTTAGGGACTCACAGCTTGGCTGTCTCTTCCCAGAAGGCAAATGGGAATTAGCAAATTATGTTACAGAGAGCCCAAGTTTTCTACCTGAAGGTCTTTGAAGCATAGAGTTTAAATAGTGATAATTATGGAAAATACTTGTAATACTTTCCTTTTTTGTTCTATTTTTTCCCTCAGGTAATCGCAATAGAAAAAAATCTTTTAAATGACTAGTATACAGTGTCTAACAGAGGAAAAAGTTTCTAAGTATCTACAAATAACAGGCTGAGCAGTTTAAAAAATTAAATGTGTGAAATAAATTGAAGAAATCAAATAAAAATGCTTTATTATGCTTATGGGCAACTTTACATGCAAAGCTTTAATTCCATGCACAATATAATAATACAAAATGTTTAATTTACTGCATCAAATCAATCACCAGCAAAGAAAAATTGTGTGAAAGCAGCCTTTGGAGCAGAGAAACAGGCAGTTGATGTTGCCAGATGAAGGAGTTTGCACTCACAGTGAAAAATAAGGAGGCAAAACTCTGCAGGGAGCAGAGGCAGGGAAAGGAGTCTTCCAGGGGAGCTGTGTCATTTAATATTTATGTTTAAAAGCAAATTAAGGACTGTTTAAAGGATGTTTGCATTAAGAGATTGGATTTGCTTTAATTATTTGGTTATTTGTTGTTCCTATATAGCATTTATTAATCAAATGAAAAAACAGCTTTTAGTAGATTTCATTTCTTTTAAAAAATAGCTCACTGAATTATTAAATGGTAACATTCTCCTTGAGCCCTGAGCATCCAGCCCAGTCCTTGCCTGGGCCACCTTCCTCTGTTGTTTGCCGAGATGATTTCAGGTTCCGGAATCCGAGGGGCCATCCTCACTTGGCACAGCTCTTCTGTTGCTATCTCTGAATGTTCCCTCAACAACGTCCTCTAGGCCTCATGGACACCCCAGCAGATTCCCTCGCTGTGCCAACTGGCATCTGAAACTGATGAACCTTAGCCCTTGCCCACTGCCCGGCCTCCAGGACAAAGTGCTCCCATTTCTGGACATGGTGGAGGGGACATTCCATCATGAAAAACAGGCACCCTGGCAACCTAAAGACAAAGATGGGGGCGCAAACTGCCCACAGGTGCCAGTAAGCTTCGCCCGTTGTCCAGTGCCCCGACTTCCAAGCACCAGCTTTCTGCCCTGGCCAGGGTCCCAGGGGCTGTGGGGAGCCATCTGTGTGTGTCAATCGGCCCTAGCATATTTGGTATAAATGGCCAGTTCAGCCACACCCCACACCCACACCCCGCCCTGGGCCTGGCTATGACCCAAAGCCCCAATCACCTGGCTTTGTGGCTCCAGCCCTCCTCCTGGACTCAGGGTCCATCCCCAAGCTCCTTGCTGTGAAACTCCACTGCTAGACCATGTCCACTCAAGGACCCACCACCGCCAACGCCCCTGAGGGGAGCACAGAGCCTGCCTCCTTGAAACTGCACCCTCAAAGTCCTGAAATCCCACTCTGCCTGTGAGTCCCCTAGTCTGGGGTGTGTAACATGTGGCTCCCTTTCCAGGAGCTCTGAAGCCGCGACCAGAGCAGGCCCTAGAGACCCGGTCACTAACCAGCCTCTGCAGGTGGGTGCTGAGATGCAGGCTCAGCCGTCTGGACACTTCCCAGACTATTGTTTTCTACAAAGGCAGAAAATAAAGTACCGTGTCCCTCAGCATCTATGGGTAGTGGTTCCAGACACCCCCAGGAACCAAAATCTGCAGCAGCTCACATCCCAGACACAAAACGGTGCAGTATTTGGCTGGCTCATGCTCGCCCTCCCCTAGATTAGCCCATTTTAACGCCATGTCAGGGCTGTCTAACTAGTTGTCACACTGCAGTTTTGTTTGTCTTATTTTTTATTGATATTCTCCATGTTTTCCCCCAAATATTTCTGTCACTATCTGAACCTTGACTGTGCTTTGGACATACTAACTCCGCCAGCCACAGCCCAGCCTCTCCTGATGCCTCAAGACGGCCTTCTAGCTCAGCACCAATGCGTAGCCAACCTCTTGGTTGCTTGTTTAACTCACCTGCCTGAATCATTACCCACTCCACATTTCTTTCTTTTGTTCCTGAGTTGCCATGTCCAACGGCCCACTCAAACCAAAAGAGACCCAATTCATCTCATTACCCTGATACAGAACGCTGTCAGCAGAGAGGAAACATGCTTCTCTGGCCGCAGCATTTTTCTTAGTGGATACCTGCTGACCTCTCTGGATTTCATCTTTCTTTTGAGATAAGCTCCAGAACTTTGCTAGCCCACAGGAGCTGACTCTCCCCAGTGACAAAGGAAGGAAAGAAGTGATATGTGTGGTGTGTTTACACTGTCTTGGTGCCGTCCAGAAGTCTTGTGATAACATCATCCATCTCCTTTGGTCCTTACCACAAGCCTCGCCGTTGAGGGGTTAGTATTCCTCCATTGCAGCGTGAGCATGTTGGAGATGACTTGTCAGAAGGCGTCAGCTGATTAGGGATGGAAGTGGCTGTGATCTCAGAGAATCTGGCAAATATCCATTTATTTGTAACCCCTGTGCCACGGTGCCCCCTGGAGTAGGTCCTAGTGTGACTTTGACACCACCCACCACCATTTTCCCAGGCCTTCTGCCCTTGAGCTCTCTGTCCCTTCAGCAGCCACTTGGACACTCCCATGACAGCCTGGGAGCACTAACTCTGTGCCACCCATGATGAGATGTTGATGTGGTTTGGATGGTTGGCCCCTCCAAATCATGTGTTGAAATTTGATCCCGGTGTTGGAGGTGGAGTTTGGATTGTGGGAGTGGATCCCTCACATACGGCTTGGTGCCCTCCCTGTAATAGTAAGTGACTTCTCACTTTATTAGTTCATGTGAGAGCTGGTTGTTTGGGAAGCTGGCCCCCTTCCTCTCTTCTCCTCTCACCATGGGACACGCCTGCCCCTTCACCTTTCGCTCTGCATGGAAGCTCCCTGAAGCCTCATGGAGCAGGTGTGGGGGTGTGACGACCACCTTCCTTCTCATGCAGCCCATAAACCTCTTTCCTTTATAAATTACTCAGTTTCAAGTATTTTCTTTGTAGCTACCCAAAACAGGCTAACACACAGGTGAGGCAGGAAGTGAGCACTGGTGAGTAAACAAATAAAGTGAACAGCCATAACAAACAGATGCTCCAAAGCTCCCCCTTCGTAAATGTGTGATCCTTCTCCTCTGTTCGTCCCAAGAGCACGGTCAAGCTATTCTTTCCATTCTGTGTAGGGTCTTGTTTGCTCAACTTCTTGGTTTTACTTTCATTTCATTTCATACTTATTATGCACACTATGTGCAATTATGGTATTTTACCCATTTTATTTATTGAACCCACTCATTTCAGTGGCACTGTTAACTGCAGTACTGAAAACACCCTCTCAAAATGTAATGGCCAACTTTTTCTTGTCAAGTTCAATAGCTTTCCCATTTCACACTCTGCTTCCCTGTGTCTCTTTCTGTATCCCTAGTTGACCTTCCCTGCCAACTTTACAGGGCCTTCGCCAAAACTGGAGAACCAAGTCCTGCTTGGAAATCCACTCTCCCCCTTCAGGGACCCTGGCACCTGCCTGCTCTGTGTCAGCTCTGCTCAGCCCACTGGGAGCCCCTCTGCTCGCTCTGGGCCAGAGTTCCTCAGGGTTCCCAATGCCCTGGCCTGGGAAGACTGTGGTCATCTTTCTATGTCACTATTGTTTTTTGCTGTTCCTCTGTTAGAACATAAACTTTTTGAAAGTAAACTCTAAAATGCTTTATAAATGTTGATTTGTTGGATGGATAGGGTAGATGGGTGGGTGGACGGGTAGGTGGATGAGTGTTTGTTAGGTGGCTGGATGGAAAGGTGGATGGGCAGATACAGGAATAGAAATCTGGGTGGGTGCGACAGATGTGTGAGGGGTAGACAAATGTATCAGGGGCTGGATGGATGAATGGATGGGTCAGTGGATGGACGGGTGAGCGGATGGAAAGATGGATGGTGGCTGGATAATTAGGAACAGAAACTGCTCCATGTTTTAATTCTCTCTCATCTACAGAGAAAAACTGCAACACAATTTAAATGCTTTCTTCTTTGCAGTGATATTCCCAACACCTCTTCCTCCCTAATCCCCTAAGCTGGCCCCCATTCATTTTCCAACCAACTTCTCAAGACTTTCCTTATGAAACCTATTTCCCAGTCATTTGCCATACGGTTTTCCTGAAATTTATTTGTTGGCTAGAGTTTACAATGATCCCATGCAGGCCATCTCCTCTAGCCCAGCTCGACGTTTCAAAGGCCCTTGATGAGTCCCCTCTTCTACCCAAGTGTGGCCCTTATACAAATCACCCCTTTGAATGTGCTAGGGCCAGCATGGGGCTGGGGCCACACACACACCTGCAAATCCCCCTTTCCCCACCTACGTGGAGTGGTGCTCATGTAGGTCTCACACCTCACCCCGAAGACCCCCACCCTTCCCCACCCACGTGGAGGGGTGCTCACACAGGTCAGCACACTGCACCCCGAGGACGCCCACCCTTCCCCACCCACGTGGAGGGGTGCTCACACAGGTCAGCACACTGCACCCCGAGGACACCCACCCTTCCCCACCCACGTGGAGTGGAGCTCACGCAGGTCAGCACACTGCACCCCGAGGACACCCACCCTTCCCCACCCACGTGGAGCGGAGCTCACGCAGGTCAGCACACTGCACCCCGAGGACGCCCACCCTTCCCCACCCACGTGGAGCGGAGCTCATGCAGGTCAGCACTCTGGCCATTCAGGGCTTGGGCTCTAGGTCTGCAACCTCATGGCGAGTGAGGGCATCTGTTGCAGCCAATCATCTGGGGATCATGCTTTCAGAGTAAAAGTCTCTTCACGTGACTTGATGACTTGGTTACACTTCCCAGGAAATGGTGCAGAACAAGGAAATCAGTCTGCGGAGATGAGCATCCCAGACACACGATAACTGCTGTTTCTTTCTTCCCCAGCTGGGCCAGATTGGTCCCTTTGCTGCCCAGTTTCAACCTGCTGCCTCCTGCCACAGTGGAGGGCAGGCAGCCCTGGGATCCCCTCGCCTGTGTTTCAGGGAAACCCACAAGCACATTTTAAAGAAGGAATGCATGCTGTTAACTCTTATTGACATTAACACTTTCCTTTTTAGCAGAACAAAAACTGTTTGGTGAGCATCATACTCTATGTCAATAACAGGAAGGGAAATAAATGTTAAAACATGCTAAATAATTGCCCAACAGGTACTTGTGCTAATGACCTCAAACTTCTACTATGCTAATTTTTCTCCACACTTTTAATTACTGATCAATAATACTTTGCCGTTGACATTTAAAAATGCTGAACCACATGTAGGAGCACAGACTGAGAGAAAATCTACAATGTGAGACTGAATTTGCGGAATCAATAAACTTTGCCATTTAACAAATAGTAGCATGTAAACAGCCACCAAGATTAGCCAGCGTGAAGGGCTGAGCCTGCAGGACTTCATTATTGGTTGGTAACAGGGTGCTGCACCGCCCAGACGGAACCCTCTGCTGGGAACCGGGGCCTAGAAAGGAGCCGTCTGGACCAACCTCTTCAATTAGTGAAGGAGGCAGGATCCCTGCTCAGAAGAGCCAGGATTTTGATAGATTGAAGGAAAAGGCATTTCCAGACATAGGCATTCTGCCTATTAAAAGGAATTCCTTCATAAAAGTCAAAGGGCCTGCCCAACAAATGTAACTGATAGAATAATAAAGGCACTCAGTAAAGATAGGTGAATTTACGCCCATCCTCTCGTGAGTGTATCAACATTACGCCATCGCTCATTTGGGACGCAGGAGTGAGGGCAATGAAACTCCCATCCACCTTGCAGACAGAGAGCGGGAAGCCTGGCTCTCCACGCAGGCGGCAGGAAGGGCGGTTTCTGTGGGGCACCGTGGAGCGCATGAGCAACCTTTATTTTTATTATTATTAGCAGTGGTAGTAAATCTAGACCTCAAACATCTCAAGCCTATGATTACTGAAATGCCAGTGTCCATGGCAGAGGCGCAGGGTCCCTCTGTACCTGAGCATGGGCTTCCCCACAGTGGCCGGTCAGTGGGTGCAGGACAGCAGAGGCCAGCTGGGAATGTCCTCAGTGCCACCCCGACACCTGGCCACTCTCAGAGCATCTCCAGCCAGTGTAGGGGAAACCGATGTGAGACGGAGCTCAGCCTCAGTGCTGCTCACGAGGCCGTCACACCTTGACCCAGGAGGTCTGACCGCCCCAAGCTACCAGGACCTGTTGTGTTTCTTTTCTAACATTCTGAGTGCTCCAAACAGACACTTTTGATGGTCCCAGAGGTCAGGAGCCCAGGGCTGGCACCTCCTACCTACAGGGAGGGGCCCTGTCCCGCCTCTCCAGGCCCCCGAGCTGCACAGTCCCTGGTGTGGTCCTGCTCATGGGGCCATGCCTTCCCCGTGCTCAGCATCTCTCTCCTCTTCCTACAAAGGCACCGTCACATTAGGACCTCATCTTAATTTGATTCTGCCCTCTATTTAAACATGTCCATGTCTGGGCTTCCTGTTCAGAACTGGCCAGTCATGTGACCATGCATCACTCAGGCCTTCTCTCAGGAAAACTGCACCGTCAAAATAATCTGAAAATAGTATCCTTGAAAGTCGTCAGAACCAAACTGGGGTGACATGTGTCAACTCCCACAAAGCAGGGTGGAAGGCCCAGGGGGAGGGGTGCTCCCTCACCATCGCCTGACAACAGCAGGGTTTGCAAAAGACCAGCGAGACCCCAGCCTTACACGGAGGCCACGTCAACTTCACACAATAAACACATCTGCCAGGTCATCAGCCCAGCAACCGCCTGCCCAGCTGTGGGCTGATGCCGCCCTTGCTATAGGTCTTTGCAGCCAAAGGCAATTATCTCAGAACAACCCGTGTAATGTTCCGAATTTTACCTGTAAAACCCCTGCCTTCCTTAGCCTCCCTGAATTGCTGGGACATGCGAATTCTGTGCTGCGACGCTCACTTCTGGTTAAGCTCATCATCACTGGAGAACTTTTCTCTGCTTGTTTTTTAGTTTGACATATCCAAAATGTTAAAACGGCTATTAGAAATAAACAGATCTTTAAATAATCAAATTTCATGAGTAATTTTAATTTTAAGTGAGGGAGTTACATTTGCTGCAAGAACAGAAATAACACCAGCTGAGCTGCTGAGAGACGAGTCTCCTCTGCCGTCACTGGCTGGGGCCGTTGCTGTTCACCCAGGCCTCCTGGATGCCATCAGCCACACCGGCCTAGGATTTGCCCTTGGGCCTAGCAGCCAGCTCCATGTCACTGCTGGAGGCTGCTCTCGAGCTTCCAGAACCTTCTGTGCCTGAGCTGACAGTGCCTGGCCATTGACAGTGCATGTGCTTCAGGGGCAGCCCATAACTACCTGTCAAGGGTGGGACTGTGACTGCCCAACTCCCTCACTCCTCACCCACCATGCAATGACTCTGGGGTCACTACAGCTCCCAGGAGCACTGACCATCACCTCTATAAGTTTTGGTGGATGCCACAGCCTGCCCAGGCCTCCCAACCCATTGCCCACACCTCTGCCCCAGCAGGGAGCTACCGGAGACTCCTCCTGATGCAAACTGCTCATCAGGCTGGCTTCTGGAGAACCTGCCCAAGACAAAAGCAGGCTGTCTTTGATGGCTCTAGTGCTTCAAAACCTCTGAGGAGGAGACAGCCAGGCATGAGGTTCTTGCAACAAGAGCAACTGACTGCTGAGATGGCCCGGGACACCTGCAGCCTCTGGGGCTCCACTAGGATCCCAGCACTGCCCGGGTGCACTTGTGCTCAGTTCCTGGCATGATAGTTATTTGCACACACGGACTCTGCTCCCTCTGTGTGAAGCGCTGTGTGTACCAGCCCTGCCTTCACTCTGGAGCATCCCACGCAGCATGGACGGTGAGTGCTGACCTCAGCTTCCTGTCCCTTCAGTAGCAGCTTTGGTTAGGACCCGTATACCACAGCTCCCATCTCTCACAGACATGGAATTTCATACTTGAAAATCATATTGCCCAAGATAAAATCTTATCTTAAAATTTAAAAAAAATTTACAATGTTCCAATCATGATCTTCACTAAAGAAAATAATACTTAATAAATGAGAAAAGTATTAAGCCATTAAATGCTACATAAAGTTAGTTTAAGGGTAAAAGTTGTTCAATAAATTTCCCTTCAAAACTAAATATGAACTCAGCTAAAATCACCAAATCAAATACAAATCCAATCAAATGCTCTGAGAAAAGTTATTGAATTTTGACAAGAGTATGACCCAAGTCATACTGTATTCCGCACTGTCAAGGTGAAACTCAGATGTGCTGGAGCTCCATGTGCAGACTGGACACTGTGTGGTCACTGACGGGACACAAAGGCCACTGCCTGAGATGCATCTGCAGTGGCCACTCGCCCCAGAGGGGCTCCCTTGGAATCTCAGTCTCAGGATTAACGGCGACTGCTTCCTGGGGAAATCACGCATTGGTCTACGTTTGTTTCTCATTTCTTTATAAGTATTTGTACGAAAACAAAGAGTGAATTAAGCGCCTAGAATGATTTCCCAGGATCTTTACAAAGCCATTCATTCCGTGGCTGGCATTCCCAGAGCCGGGACGCCGTGAGCCACGAGGCTGATTTGCTTTCTCTCCATCTGCCAGGGCTCACTCTTCCACAGCCCCCAAATCTCAACATGTTTTAGAAAGTTAATTATTAAATACTCTCAAGAGGCACAAGTACATTACACTATCTCCTCCCCCATCTACCGCACATTTAACTACCTTTGATCTTATCTAATAGTAGATACAGAACTGAAATAATCACCATTTAAATATATTAGGTTGTTTGACATAGGTACTACACACAGGGAAAATCAATACTGATTATACAGTCGCCACCTACAATGTAAATGGCACACCGCAAAGTCTTTACAGGCTTGATAACATCACAAGAATCCCAACCAGAGTCAATAGCTATTAGTTTTTAAAAGTGACCACTTGAACTTGTGAATGTAGGTGTGTGCCCTAGGGCCAGGCTGCCCAGGGGTGCAGGATCTTAAATGAAGTTCAAAGAAATAAAGAGAAAGTTTAAGAAACACATCTTAGTGGTAGTCAAGATGCCTGAACTTTTGAAAACTTAAGTATCTTCAAGTTCTGTTTGTGTTAAACTAATACTAACCCTTTGCATTTTGATGGATTTTAGAGAGATTTGGCCAGCTAAGGAGGCCATTTACAATTGAAATTAAATCCTTGTTCCCCAAACGCTTTCCACAACACAGAAAATTCAAGCTTTTCTTTGATTGCTTTTTTATTTATTTATTTATTTATTTATTTTTGTTGTTGGGGATTCATTGAGGGTACAATAAGCCAGTTACACTGATTGCAATTGTTAGGTAAAGTCCCTCTTGCAATCATGTCTTGCCCCAAAAAGTGTGACACACACTAAGGCCCCACCCTCCTCCCTCCATCCCTCTTTCTGCTTCCCCCCCCATAACCTTAATTGACATTAATTGTCCTCATATCAAGATTGAGTACATAGTAAAGCATCACAAAAATGGAGAAGCTTTTCTTTGATTTCTAACAGGATTCCTGGAAGCTGAGTTTTGGTTCTCAGAGCAAATACGCTTCCCGTCAGCTGGCTGGGAGGACAGAAGTCACAGGAACAAGTCTATTTTGTATTATTTTCTCCAAGGCCATAGAGTCCTGACATTCTCATAAATGAATTTTCACCACTGAGCCATTTGGGAAAGAAAATATTTTTCACTCAGTAAAAAATCGTCAAGAGTTCCTGAGACCCAGAGACCTGTCTCGACGCCTGAAAGTTGATAAACGTCAAGGTCTCTTGGCCAATAATGAAAAGTTAAGAAATGGATTCTGTGAAATGTAAGCCATTATCAACTTTCGAGATTGTTCTCAGGCTGAAGAGGAGCCGCAATGATCAATTTGTTCTGTGTCCTCAAAGTCGAGGCCCGAAACGCAAGCAGGGGCCCCACTGACATATTGGTCCCTCTTCCCTGTCCAAGCTGCTCCAGGGGGCCAGCCTGTGTGACATTCATCAAGACAGCCAGGAATGTGTATTCCCTCTGCTGAGAGCTGTGGGAAGAGGCATTTTGAAAAAGTCAGGTCATCTCTCTGCGTCCCTGGTGCTAGCAGCGGGCAAGCCTCAAGCCTGAGCACCTGCTGTGGGAGGGAGAGGACAGCCAGGAAGCACAGAAGGTTGGCAGTCTTGTGAAATTGGAAGTGCTTTGAAGGAACCCAGCCGTCTCTCTGTCACCTCATCCCCTGCCCCGCCAGTGGGGCTGTCGAATTTACTGCTCACGCCTTCCTTTGTAATCAGGGGATTCCGCAATTCATCACCTTCCCCACCCTCATCATTCCATCAATGGTCTTAAAGGGAAAGGAAATTACTTGTCCTCACTGCCTGCACTCGACACTTTTATGGGTCATTTGTAATGAAGCTGTTCCTCGGCATTAATGGAGACCTTGATTCCGGCCAGTGTGAATAATTGTCAGAAGGTGATTCATTAAATATTCACCACTCCTCTATAAAATTGATCAACATAGTACATTACAGTGCTCCAAAAGTTATTTTATTTCTTCATTCTACTTCCAATTCTATGCATTTAAACAAGCTTTAAACTGGAGCCATATAATTTACTGCATATTAATTATACATATATACTGAATAAAGTAAGAAAAAGTGTGTGACACCTTTTTAACTCCATAAAAACACACTACCATTACTTTAACAGCAGTGAGTCCTGTCTGGAGAAAAGAGCTGTACACAGTTGCTTCCTGTCTGTATGTAGGACAGCTCACTTCAGGAGCAGGCTGTAATTTCCACAAACTCTGCACTTTATTGGAAATGAATTTCCCAGGCAAAATGCACCATAGTATTACCAAGTTCAGCTGAGGGGTACATGTTTGACTTTTAAAACATTAATATGTGAGACATGTTAGTGGACTTGGCCGAGCCATCTCTTAACACCTGAAGCCAACAGTTGGAGCAGGAAGGGGGCTGGGGAGAGGGTCGCTGGCCTGGGAATGTCCCTGAGCTCAAAGCCGGAGCTGCCATCACTGTCGTGAGTCTGTGGTTTGTCTGACTCTGTGTTTGGGAAGTCTCAATAAATAGATGCAAAATCTTCTTAGGAATCTTCTGGGGAAAGTGGTCCTTACTGTCATCTCCCCCCTGCACTGGGTGGAGACCGTGACAGAGAAACAAGAAACTCCCAGTCCCAACCCATTAAGAGGCGTCTGTGAGTGTCTGTGAGCAAAGTGAACCTGACTGACTAGGAATACATGGGGCACAGGGATTGTGTTAAAAATCTCTGAAAATCAACGAAGGAATTTATGAAAAATACAAACATATAACCTGCCTTTTTGCAGGCCGTGTTCCTGCTCTTGTACCAGGAGTGACGTAGGCATCCTTCAGACCAAGGCCAGACGGAGCCTGTCGAATGCAGGTGGAAAAGGCCGCACTACACTGACACGGCCAGTGTGTCCATGGTCACAGTGCCACCAAGCCTTTCCAAACAGCCCCAAACAGTTCCCGGAACAGCGACAGGTCTATGCACCCCTCGGGCTCCCACTGCGGGCAGATGATCCCAAACCGAACCCAGCACAGTCTGGGACCTGTTGTCACAGTCTGCGCCGAGTCCACCCGCAAAGTGCCTGCAGTCCTTGGGGGCGACTCTGAATGCAGATTACTGATTTCATTGAAGTAGCCAATCATCCACTTTTTTTTCCCAAACTGTTAAAATGTCATTGAGTGACTATCACAGAAAAAAAATGATGAGCAAAAAATAATATTTCAACTTGAACAAACTTGCTATTTGTAGACCTGATCACATGGGCCTGCTACAGCCGACATGATTTCAGCAGCGGCTGCAGGAATGAACCCCACAAAGGGACTGAGTTTAATCATCCAATCCCGGACCGTATTGATTTTGGGACTACTTGCAATGACTATATAAATAAGCCATTTCTTTGCAACTGTATCTGCAGTCGGTCATGAACCCAAAACCTTCACAACCTGGTCCAAAGTGAATTATGCCCTGCAGAAATAAATTAATAAAACTAACACAGCCGGCCTTCTCCTCCAACTTATTTTCACGTTTCAAGAGCTTAAAAATATAAAATCAATAATCATTTAGTCATAAGGGTAAATGAAGCGACATAACATCAAAGTATCCCCTTTAGCCATTCAAGTCATCCTGGGTAATTTATCTCATCAAAAGGCAGTGGTAATAATCCTTTCCACTCGGAGACAAGCTGCCACGCAGCTGCTGTATTATCCTAGAGTAAACAAGTTGGGAGAAAATATTAAAAATCAATATCTGTTTCCTTCTCTCAGACCAGCTGGCATCCATCATAAATCCGCCCTGTAAGGAGCTCTCACGGCTGGGCACCCGGGTGAGAAACTCCCCTGGACCAACAACGTAAGGTGGAGATCGGCTCACTGGGGAAGGACAGAAGGATTTCTCTAAAAACGCAGTGTTTTGCAATTGCAAAAATTTGCTGAAATTATAATTACAGGCAAACAAATCTATGCTAGCCATAGGGCACACAAAGGAAGCAGTTACTAGCACTGTGAAATAAAAACCTAACCAGCTTCCACAGGCTGCCGGGGACTCCAGGCACGCGGTCTGCTCGCCCCGCCTTTCCTGCATTCATTCATTCAGGTAGCCTGGTAACGTCCAGACATGAAACCCAATGTCAACCCTCCATTGTCACATGTCACATTCTCCCCCAGGATGCCCACAGGAAGTTCTTGCTAGGCCTTGTCTGAACACACCTGACCATGTAGAAAGAACTGTGACTCTGCACTGCCCCGGGGAGGGAGAAGCTGCACCATCCTGGGTGTGGCATCCTTGGAGACAGATCCCAAGGCCAGGCCCCCTGGACGTGTCAGGAGGAGCCAGAAGCCACATCCAGGAGATGAACCATACAGGAATAAGACATATCACAAAAATGTCCAAAAAGACACCTGCACTCCGAAGGTCCGCCTGCTTCAGCACATAGCCTGGATGTTATCATCTCTGAAATGGAAAGTTCTTACTGTTCTCAGTGAAGCTCTTAGCTTTACCTGCTGTCAATGTTATCAGGGCACACACACCACACACACACACACACACACACACACACATACACACACGGTCGCGCAGGCGCAAGGAATTAGGCACTTTGAAAAACACAAAGCGCCTCAGCTGCAGCAACTTCTCGGGGGCACTGGGTCCAGCCTCCAGGATTTAGTGGCCGTAGCCCTCTGCCATAAAGCACTTCTGAACTCAGCCTCCCTGTACTCACCTGTACTTTAATCTCAGTACCACCCCAGCTCCAAATTCCCTGACTATGCTAGCCACATGCACATGATTGTTTCATGAACGAGATCCCCATGTGCTTGAATAACCCTTTGTATCTATCTTGGAGGATATCTTACCTTATTTCAGCTTATGGAGCAATCTCATATTTCACTTTTCTTTTATATTTCAGATTAATCATAAGGGTACAAACAATTAGGTTTCATTGTTTGCATCTGTTAGGTGGAGTCCACGTTGCAGTTGAACCTTCACCCAGGAGGTGTGCCCTGTACCTCTGCACTGTGCCCGGTAGGGGGTAGCACACCAGATTCCAGATCCCCCCCCCTTTCATGTTTTACTTTCAATAATACCCCATTCCCCTGAAAATAAGACATCCTCCGAAAATAAGACCTACTCACAGGAAAGATAAGACGTCCCCTGAAAATAAGACCTAGCGCATCTTTGGGAGCACACCTTAAAATAAGACACTGTCTTATTTTCTGGGAAACGGGGTAGTATCATTCTTTTTCTGGGTCCCGTCAGTGAAACCCCCATGACCCCAGTCATTCTGGTCTTTCAGTGTGCAGCCCCAAATCCAGCAGCTGGCTCAGGTGTTATCCGAGACAAGGGCCCCTTCTCCTGGCTCAGATGCAGACACCAGGCTTTTAAATGAAGATGAGGGCAGCCTCAGAGTGTGTCAGGATCCTCACTGCTGACCTGGTGGGAATATACAGTTCATCAGAAGCCCCCGATCATCTTCACACACATTCCTGTCTGGGGGGTCAATATTCATTGTCTGACATCCTGAAGTTTTTATTGTAGGCTTTGTTTTAGCTTAGGGGTCCGCCCTTCCTTTCCCCCAACAAGTGTCATGTCAGTCTTCCCTGCTGTAGCTTAACAAAACCTCCATGTGCATCTTTATTCTCAGTCACAATGTATTTGCCATTACCCCTGGGTATAGGGCCATGCCGAGGGGAGTGGAGGAAGACATTCTCCTACTACCCAGAGCCACATGGCTAGAGGGGCACGACCTGGGAACACCAAGGCCAGGAGAGCAGGGACACTGTCACCAGCCTGTCAGGAGACCTGCTTCCTGCCTCTGCACAAGGCAGCATTCAGAGTTAGCAGCAGAGCAGAGAGGAAACCACCACTTTGCACAATGCCAGAAAATAACAGAGATTCTTCTTATTCCACAGACAATCCGATATTGAAAAAAATCACAAATCACACCAAGAGCCTAAAACAACATGTTCTTGCTAGAAAGATTTAATCAGATGGTGGTGTTTCAGTTCATTCTCTCTTGGAGAATGTCCTTCAATTAGATGCTAAGTGCTGGTAGTAGAATAATATTTGCAAAATTACTCCATTCTTTGAATATAACTTATTTTCATAGAAAGGACTAACTGAGCTCTGGTTATCTGCTTAGTTCAGCACACAAAGTATAAACATTTGGATTGTAATGAATTGGAGTATCAATCCTCAAAAGTATCACTTTTGCTGGTGCCTAAAACTATATCAAATCACACAGTGCATTTCAAATAGGACTCTTTGGAAGAAAGTTACCCAGGAGACAAGACCACTGAGCTCCACCCCAAATCCTGAGCCACAGCTTCTTGTCCCGAGCCCATAGTGAAGGTGGGCTTACACCTGGGTCACCGGGGTCCCATCGCAAGGTGCTGTCCTGTGGGGCTGGGGCTGTCATTCCTGAACCCCACAGAGCCCCCAGCTGGCTGCGCCTCCTCCTCCACAAACACACTTCTCAGTGGGGACTAAGAAAGTGAACTCTTTAAATCTCTAAGGTTGTTAAGAGACTGATACTTAAATGTTTGAAAATTATCATCTCCATCAGATAAATTATTCTTTTTAACGAGATACGCCAAGAGGTGCAAAATATTACTTTTGTAAAGAGAAACAGGACAATGTCACATGTATACATGACTTCTTTCCTGGAAATATAATTTCTTGTAAGTATTATTTATTAGTGAACATTCAGTATAGAAAGGATAGTTACTCTGGCTAACAGCAATTACTAACTTGCATTTAACAATTGAATACCCAACAAGGGACATTTCTATGTACTAGATAGCATTTTTCCATTTATACTAAAAGTAATATTGAATGCAACTTAATAAATATCTTCATCACAGAGTTTATTAAATTAGAGCTATAGTTTATTTCTCTATAAAGTTTGATGGGAAAAAAATTTTCAGCTTAATACTTCTGAGGAATATAGACTAAATAAATTCACCACGCTTTGTAGTTCCAACTGCACTTGGAATCTATTTTCCCAGGAAGCAGTACAGAAAGGAACCTGGTGCCTCTTCCTGGCCCACAAGTTTCAGGAGAAATCTGTGATCTCATGTAAATTCCTGTCCTGCAGAGGTTGACTCAATTGCTTCCTAAAGCAGATTTGAAATCTCGTATAAAGCAGACAAATTATAAGAATAATATATATTGCTAAAACAACCCAGAAGAAATAATACATATAAATTAAGTTATATGTTTTAAAAAATTGATTCAGTGATCAAATACCAGCACTCCCAGTGTCCTCATAGTTGTGGTCACCGTCCTCTCCTCCCCAGTTCAGATGCTGCATCTGCCAGAGTTGGAGAAGCTTTGCCTTATAACCTGGCATCCCCATTGAATTCACATATATTCTGGCACAAAAGAGGGAAAGTATTACTCATAGCTTTATACCTTTCTCTCTCTGGGCAATTCAGTATGCATTTTACAAAATATATAGTTGTTATTATAAACAAATTCGTGTCGATGTTTTTTTCATTTAGGTCATTGATTTGTAATTAGGCACAATAGTCTATGTTGTCTTTACTCACTCAACACCTAATAAAAAATCAAATAGAAACCAAAGAACCAAATAGAACTTCTAGAGGTAAAACAGTCAATATATGAAATAAGAAAAGAAAACCACTAACTGGACTTAGCAAATTAAATGCCATGGAAAGTGTCATTGGAAGGCAGAGGAAAAGTGGAGAGCACAGTCAACCAAAGAAGAAAAAGAAAACAATTGCACTAAAGTAAAATGTATTAAATTAGCATGTTAATTATTTTGTGTAAGTTATATGCATTTAAACAAATAGAAATTTCTGAGACAAATTATTTAGACAGCTACATAATTTTTAAATTAAATAAAAACATCTTTTGATCTGAAGATCCCAGGCCTGGGGCTCTGTCTCATAAAAATAAGATTAAGTAAGGATATATGTAAATGAATGTTGGTTGCAGGATTATTGAAAGCAGAAAACATGGAATGATGCAGTGCTCTTCATTAAGGACGTGGGCGAATGAATTGTGATATTCTGCTTTCATGCCATGGAATAGAATACAGCCATCAAAAGAAATTATACAGAGCTACGTGGTGCAGAGGAAGAAGTCAGGGGGGTTAAAGATCTGATGATATGTTGCATCAAAAAGAAGCACAGAGAGGGGAAAATGACCCTTGGGACCTGTGGGAAATGCATGTATCGCACAATTCATATAAATACATTTGGAGTCCCCCAAAGAGGGGAAGCATTAGAAACGTAGTTGAATAAATTATAGCCAGTATTTTTTCAGACTGATGAAAACTATGAATACTCAGATGGAAGAAATTCACCAAAGACCAGTCAGATAAATACAAGAAAAGAAAAAAACAATACAGCTAGGGGCGAGGGGGTGGAGAATCATTGTGTGTGGGGTGACCAATGTAGCAATGATCACAGACTTCTTGTGAGAAACAATAAAAGCCAAGAGATTGGCCTCTTTCCCTACCTGCACTGGCAGTAGAGGCCCATTCACTGTCCTGGGTGAACATATCTTGCTCTATAAGCCCATATGTTACTCTTATTCTGCAAACCTATCTTTTTCTTTCTCAACAAACTTTGTCTCATGCTTGCCTTAAAGAAAAAGCCCATTTAAAAAAAAAAAATTATAAAGTGTTCCAAAGAATAAAAAGTCAACCTATAATTCTATATCTAAGAAAATATTTCAAAAATAAGCAAAATAATTTTTTAGATAAGCAAATTTGAGATAATTTATCATTAGTAAACATGTACAATAATTTAATATTAATACAAAGAAACTTCATGCTGAAGTTAAACAATACAAGTTGAGAATGTGGATTTATAAAAAGAAATAAAAGCTCCAAAATGTTAAATTTGTGCATATATTAATGTATTTCTCACCATTGAAAACTATTTTAAAAGATAATTGATCATTTAAAACAATAAGTAACAATATAATATGAGGTTTACATCAGATGTATAAATAAAATACATAACAGTGTGAAATGGAATCAGACTCTTATAGGAGTCTTACATTAAATATGTAAAGATATATAATTTAAAGGCACATTTCACTGAAGTAAAATTACGTACTGTAAATTCTGTGGACCACTAAAAATACATAACATTAAGAAGTACAACTAGTAAGCCTATATAATAGAAATAAAGTCAAATAATCCCCCCCAAATCCAATCTAATAAAAGATACCCAAAAGAAGAACAAAGCAAAAAGTAACAATATTGGACACACGTCCATATGTTTGACTTAAATCAAACCATAATAATTGTTACATTAAATATAAATGGTATAAAAACATTAATTAAAAAACAGAGATTATCAGACTTGACAGAAAAACATCTAACTACATCCTGTCAATAAAAAATAAGCTTCAAATATAAAAACAGAGCTAGGCTAAAATAAAATGATACGAAAGAGTATACACTGCAAAACTAATCA
Organism: Nycticebus coucang; assembly: GCF_027406575.1. NCBI lineage: Eukaryota > Metazoa > Chordata > Mammalia > Primates > Lorisidae > Nycticebus > Nycticebus coucang. The sequence continues at coordinate 194,227,296 of NC_069780.1, forward strand.
TAAGAAAGCTGCAGTGACGATCTTTGTATTAGACAAAGTAGACTTCAGGACTCTATAAGAAAGTTACATTGAAAGACATTTTATAATAATAAAAGAGTTAAGCAAGAAGCTGATTAGCAATCTTAAATTTGTATGCTATTAATAGTGTGTGTTAAAATGTATGGCAAATCTTAAATGTATAACAATCTTCAGTTTGTATGCTTCCAATAGTGCGTGTGTTAAAATGTATGAGGCAAAAAACTCAGGAGAAGTAGACGTGTCCAGAAGCACCTCTGGTGATATCATGCTCCTCTCTCAGAAACTGACATGAAGAGTGGGCAGAAAACCAGTAAGGACACAGAAGACCCAGCCAGACCATGGGCAAACCAGAATAAGTTAACCTTTATCAAACATTCACCTCACAAGAGCGGAATCCAGACCTTCTCCAGTGAACCTGGAACCTTCCCAAATATAACCACATAATAGGCCATGAAATAAGTTTCAATAAATGTAAGAGAACTGAAGTTTTACAGAATATATTCTCTGAAATGATGACATCAAATTAGAAATAAATAATGAGAATTTATTTATGAAAGTCTTAAGTATCTGAAAATAGAGCAAAAATATGTTTGCACATCCCAATGAGTCAAAGAAGAGTGACAGGACACAGAGAGAAATTAGAAAATAGTTCAAACTAAATGAAAAGAAAAACTGAAAATGTAACATATAAAACTTTGCAGGCTCTAGATAAATCATTGTTAAAACAAAGTTTAAAGCATGAGATGCTTATAGAAGGAAATAAGAAAAATCTAAATTCAATAGTCCAAGCCTCTACCATAAAGATATCAAAGTAAACCCAAAATAATAGGAGAAGAACAATGTAGAGGAGAAATTGCTCCGTAAAAATAGGGAACTAACAAGGAAAAAAATCAATGAAGTCAAAATGTCTTTCTTTGAAAATACCAGTTAAATTCATATACCTCTAGTTTACTAACCAAGAAAAAGGGTTAAAGAAAGATGTAAATTACTAATATCGAGACTCAATTAGGGCACATCACTACAAATACTAGAAATAATAAAAAGATAGTAAGGATAGATTATAAAAATCTTCATGCAAATATATTCTGTGGGAGTCAGGCATTTCTGGAAGGCTTGTTAACCAGAGTCCAAGTTCCTCAAACCCCTTGAGGCTTAGCAATAGCCTGGGGGTCTATACAGGATGTCTGGCAGGCTCAGAACTAGGTTTCTAGGGGTCCTGGTGACCACAGTTTAGGATCCTGGGTCCCCCTTTTCAGGTGCTGCAAGCAGCCTGGTTGTTATCAGTGGCTGAGAACAGAATGCCTAGCAACCAAAGATTACTGTTGCCAGTGTCCTGCCCAGGCATAGACAGAAACCACTGAAGGCAAGTTTATCCCCACATGTAACGTGTGAATTGTACTCACATGGTGAGCCTGCATAATTTTCCCTTCCTTTGTTTTCCTTCTTCTGATTGTTAATGATTACTTGAGGCACCTTGCTTTGAATAACTTGAATTAAGTTTATGCATTATACTGTCAGCTTGATGTATGATGTTTGACTGACTAAAGAGACCTATGGGAGAACGGCCTGGTGCTGCCCTTGAGATGCTGCTGGCTTCCTGTCCACCTCTCCCATACTCCCACCGGTTATTTCCCTGAGATAACTGAGTCTGAGGTTTTTTGCATCAACTGCCCTCAGGGCAGGTGCTGCCAAAGATTGTGGGGACCTGGGTCCCTGGATCCCCACAATATTCAACCATTTAGACATAATGGAGAAGTTTTTGAAAGACAGCAGAATTACGAAAGAATAGAAAATAGTTCTGTATCTATCTAAAAATTAAATTTATAATTGAAAAGCTTCCCACAAAAAAATTCCAGGCTTATATGACTTTAGTAGTAAATCTTATCAATAATTTCAGGAATGAATAATAAATTTTTTTTTTAATAAAATAGATGTGGAAAGTACTTTCATTTTTTAAGGCCATAACTATCTTGATACCAGGTTACCAAAATTAGATAAAAGTATTATAAGGAAAGAAAACTACAGACCAATACCCATCATGAAAAATGAAAATTCCTTTACAAAATATTAGCAAATGAAATTTCACAATAAAAACAAAATATTTTATGACTGAATGAAGTTTACCCCCCAAATTTAAGGTGAAATTAACGTTCAAAAAATCAATCAACGTAAGTAACTACATTAATGAAATAAAGAAGAAAAGTTAGATTACCTCAACAGACAAAGGGAGAGTATTCATTCAAAACTGTTCATGTTTAAAAACATTAACAAACTAAAGGAAAAAGAGGGCAACTTCAAATTAATAAAGGCCATCTACAGTTAACCTGCAATTAACAGCACACTTACTGGTTAAAAACCAAATGCTTTCCTCCCTATGATCAGGAAGCAGGCAATGTGTTTGGTTCCTACCACTTCTGGTCAACAATGTATTAGAAAAATTGTCTTGTGCAATAAGGCAAGAACAGAGAAAACAAAAATCATATGAAAAAAATGCAATTTTCTTCATTTGTATGTAACAATTTTATGTATAAAAAACAATATTTGTATGTAGAAAATTCTGTGTGTAGAAAAATTCTAATAAATTTACAAAAGACACTATAATTAAATGAATTTAGAAAGTTCATATAATAAAAAATAAATATATAATAATTGATTACATTACTCAGTGCTACCAATGATCAATTGGAAAACCAGTTTTTAAATGTCCATTATGAATGACATCCCAATATTAATCACATGCAATAAAAGTATCAGAGGTATGTGCCAAACCTATACAATAAGACTATGGACTATCACTGAGGAAAACAAAAGAATCTTCAGATTACACCTGTTGTGCATCTTACAAGGTACATGTGAAACTTAGTAAATGTAGAATACGTCTTAACGCAATAACTAAGAAAATGCCAGGAAGGCTATGTCAACCAGTGTGATGAAAATGTGTCCAACAGTGTAAATAAAACCAGTGTATGGTGCCCCATGATCGCATTAATGTACACAGCTATGATTTAATAATAAAAAAAAGAAAAAAAAAGAATCTTCAAGAAAGGGCAAGCTAGCACATGCTTGTTGATCAAATGACTCAATATTGCTATAATGTCAATTTTTTCCCAATTAACTGAAAGATTGATTGTAACCAAAATCAAAATCCCTACTAAAGGTATTTTAGTAGAAAACAACAAGCTGATTCTGAAACTTATATGAAAATACTGCAGATCTGTATTAGACAAAACAGTTACAAAACACCAGAGATGAAGGAATTACACTGGCTGATTTCAGCATTTGTGACGAGAGATAGTCAGTGTAGTATCAGCTTTAAAAGTAGACAAATGGATCGATGGAACAAAATTAATAACTGAGACAAAGATGCAGTCTTAGGTGTCCAACTGATTTTCTATAAAGATGGCCAGTCGAGATAATGGAGAAACAATGATTATTTAAATAAACACAGTAGAACCTCTGTAAGTTGACACCCCCTCCCCCAGGGACTGAACAAACCAGTCAGTGTACGGAGGCGGTCAACATAAGGAGCTAGGCCCACTGTACTGACACACATGTGGTTCGTGTCTGGTCTAGGAAATCAGGTCAACTTAGGGAGGTGGTCAATGCAGGAATGTGGTCAACTATGGGGCTCTGCTGTAGTACTAGGTCAACTGGATGTCAATGTTTAGAAAAACAAAACTAACAAGCAAAACTCACATGTCAAACAAAAAGAAAACAGTTTAAATAGTCATAAACATATTCCATATTCCTAACTAAAAAACTGTAAACTATAAACTTTCCAGAAGAAGTAATTGAAGCAAATCTTTGTCACATAGAGGCAGGCAAAGATTACCTATAAAAATATGCCAAAAGCAGAAATCTGATGTGAGAAAAAACTGATAAATTAAACTTCAATAAAATTAAAAATTGTGCCATAGATAAAGGAAATACCCACAATACCTGTATCAGACCAAAGATCTGTATGCAAAATATATACAATATGCAAAGAATTCTTAAAGTCAATAATGAAGTGTATAAACAACGAAATTTTTAAATGTCATAATATTTCAATATGCCATTTAGAAATAACATATCTTGATATTATCAATGGGATGTTATCAGAGTTATCAGATGTTTTCCATGCCAGCAGAGAAATGCAAATCAAAATCTCAAGAAGATAACAGCACGAATCCACTAGAATAGCTAAAATTAAAAGCTAAAAAATACCACAATTTGGTATGAATGTGGAGCAACTACAACTCTCACACGTCAGTGGTAGAAACATAAAATGGTACAATCCAGGGAGGAAGCAGGTGGGAAGGTTCTTAGAAAGTTGAGCACACACTTACCAAATGGCCTATGTTTGTACTTCTCGGTATTTGCCTATGAGAAATGAAAACATATTCCACACAAAGACTGGTACATGAAGGCCCATAGCACGTGCAGCCCTCTAAACAATCACGTTTAAAATTATGTCCTATGAATTATGCTTGGAAAAATTATATTTTTAAATATAATTAGATAGAGGTTGGAAAGTAGCTAAGAAAACATGATCTATTTAAAACAGTGAAATTTATGAGAAAAGGACCGAATAGGAAAATAAGATATCTAGGAAAAAATTATGTGGCAGAAAAGAAATGCAAAACGTATCAGTACTTGCAATAAAGTGAGTGAACTCTGCTCATGTAGTAAAAGAGAGAATCTTATAAACTGGGTTTTATAAACCCAATTATATATCAATAGAAGAAAGACACCAAAACACAAATTTATATAAGGGTGGAGAAGGGTGGGACGGGAAAAGATACCAGTCATATGCTTATAAAAAACTAGCAAGTGGAGTTATTGATGTGGAATAAATTATAAGAGATTTCAGAGTGAAAACAATAAAGGTGGTAAGACTGGACGCCTGTGTGGTGGAACGGAAATGCACCACCACGATATTGTAGACATCACATTTTTGCACATAACAATATAGCTTAAAACCATGCAAGATAAATAAATAAAGTAGAAAATTCTCAGTTATAGTAAAAGGCATTAACTTCAATCTCAGAAACTAATAGATTAAATAGAAAAAAGGTAGAAAAGCTGAGTACCATGCTTGGCCTCATATGCTTGGCCTACTTTGTCTTTCATTGTTAAAACTGAAGAATTCAAGCATACACCTTCGTTTTGAATAGTCAACAGGGCAGATGACTGGTTTCCAAGCCCACTCACCTAACCCTTGGCAGGCCTCGCCCTCGCCATGTAGACCTGTTGACAAGGTGGCCCCTTGAACCGGATCACTAGTCTATGGGAATTTGTGGCAGCTAATTGCCCTCACGCCATGATCTGAGGAGCTGATGAGAGAAAGCTCAGCCAAAACAGAAACCATAGTCATGTAAAACCTACTCTCAGAAATGACATCTCATTATTTCTTCCATACTCTGTTCATCAGAGGTGAGGCAGTGACAGTGAGGTCCACACTCATGTGTACACGTCTATGCACCTACAGGTACATGTTGATAGGCATGCACATGTATACACAGGCCTTACCTGTCTGCAGGTGCACACACATGTGTATTCAAGCTTTACCTGTCTGCAGGTGCACACACATGTGTATTCAAGCTTGGCCTATCTGCAGGTGCACACACATGTATACACAGGCCTTGCCTGTCTGCAGGTGCACACACATGGGTATTCAAGCTTGGCCTATCTGCAGGTGCACACACATGTGTATTCAGATCTATTTCAGTGTTTCAGGCTATATTAACCCTATCCCTTAAATAGCTTGAGATGAAGTCATCCTGGGTTATCCATATGACTCCCAAATCCAGTGACAGTTGTCCTTTTAAGAGACAAAAGAGAACACGGGAGCAGAGGAGGTCACATCAAAGTGGAGTGGAGTGGAGTGATGCAGCCATGAGCCATGGAATGCCAAGAATTGCCAGCAGCCCCATTCACCAGGGCAGGCAGGAGCCAGATGGGCCCAGTGCCCCCAGAGAAAGCCAGCCCTGCCAACACCTGGATCTGAAATTTGAGACTTCTGGCATCCTGAACTACAGTGAAAACACTGCTATTTTAAGTCAGCAAACGAATGATAATTTGTTACAGCAGTCATGGTAACCTTAACTTTATCAATAACCTAGAAATTGCTCCTAGGACGGAACAATATACTCAATTGTTACGTAAATTAGGTATCAAACTCCGATCATTTTGTTTAGGTTTGGTTCACCTGTGAAAGACACAACGACAGAACAGCAGTGGCTGAAGGACCCAACCTCCCTCCCAAGCAAATCTGGGGATGAGTTTTGAGACCCTGATGGCTGCATTGGGCTTGGGTGCCTTCACCTTCAGGTGACAGCACCTCCCCGGGTATCCAGGCTGGTATTGGTGCTGCTTCCAGGATGAATGTGCTCCCGGGAAGGTCTGTGTGCTGCCCACTCTAAGAGCAAGGCCCTGACCCCCTGCTCACATCCTACTGGCCAGTAGTCACATGACCGCTCGTCTACCTGTTGGAAATCTGGCAACCGTAATCTTTATTCAAGGTGGCCGTGGGGTCCACTGAAAGTCCTGGGGCCCATTACTGCAGGGCCTCAGTAGAGTCCATTGCCCTAGTATGTTTCAAAGTGGGGTGATTTTGGCTTTGGGGGCAGGATAATTTGTTTTGTGATAGGGGACCCAGCTGCGCGGGCACCAGTATTGTGACACTTTGAAACCACCTGCTAGAGAGGACCACTGGTCTGCAATAGGTGGGCCGTTACTGGAGGGCAGGCCCAGGTGAGCTTGGTGAGTCAGAGGAGTGGGTCACTGGTCCAAGTCACATGACTCCATTCATCAAGCCTCAGGACTTACGGAAATTCCCTGCTAGTAAGTGGAGAAGTAGTTTCCAGTTTAAGTCACTGCAGATGTGCAGTAATGGATGTCCTCATGTACGACATCAGGGTATTTCTACACTTTAGATTTCCAGGAACACAATTGCTGTGTCAGAGATTATGAAGATTTCAGATTTTGATAAATGTTTAGAAATGGCCTCCAAAAACACTTGCCCTATTTACACAGGAGCCAGAAATGGATGGTTTCTGTGTTACCTTTATTTTCACAAACACATCCGCACTTATTCGTGGAATAGTTCAAGCTCTGCCTCTGCTTTTGCTGATGTTTAATTTCCACATAGTGGCGTTGAGGTTGTTTTGTTAATTAATGATACTGTGGTAGCTTCACTATTTTTTATTTCAAAAATTGTGGTGTAATTTTATAAGTTAAATGTATCTTTTTAATGATAGTCTATGTATTTTACAAACATTTAGTTTTTGGTTCTGAAAATTTGTGTGTGAATACACATTCCAGTCACATAGAAGGTATTAGTCAAGAGCTGGTACAAGAGTCCCTCTTAAAGAAGAAATGTCTTTGTCAGCACAAAACCTTCTTAAGAAATGGAAGATTGACGGTTTGGTTGTTGGCAGAAACCGGCACGTAAAAACCATGGTTACGCTGCTCTTTGTGACATGGGAGGGGAGTTGGGAGGAGAGACACATGGGGCCAGGCTGGAGAAAAGGGAACCACCATTCCATGGACAGGCCCCTGCATCTCCAGACCAGGGAGCTGCAGAGACAGCTCCATGGAGCCTGGAGAGCAGGTGTCTGTGCTGCCCAGACCAGGACCACGGTGCTGAGGGGGTGGGGGCCAGTGTCAGGGCTGAGCAGCCCCAGGGCCTCAGGAACTGGCCTTTCTCTGGAATGATTGGGAGTCCCATCCCCTGGTGGAGATGTGGTGTGGAAACAGGTCAGACCAGTTGTGCTGGGGAGCACCTCTCACCTGCATTTGAAGTGTGTGGACCCAGAGCACATTCCAGTGGTTGCAGGCAAGGGCTGCAGGGCAGGAGCCGGGGCCAGTGAGCAGCCCAGGCCATTGCAGGAGGAGGCCACCAAAACATACACACACACAAAACGTTAACATTCTGGGCAAATCTGGCGGGGGCTATCATGGGCTGAATTGTGCCCTTCGGAAATTCGTGTGTTGATGTACTAACCCTCAGTGCCTCTGAATGTGATTGTACTTGGAGACAGCCCCTGTAAGAGGTAATTAGGTTAAAACAGACCCTCAGGGTAGGCCTTAATGCAATGTGACTGGTGTCTTCAGAGAGATTAGGCAAGAGAGGAAAACAGCAAGCCCAGGAGGGAGACTGGGACAGAGCACACCCTCCCCGCCAGCCACCAGAGTGAGAGGGACCAAAAGCCTGCCCTTTAGCAGGGGACACAGCCCCGGGCCAGAGACAATTGAGATCTGAGTGTGGCAGCATGAGACCCTGGAAATGTTGATGGGAAGGAGGGTCCCAGAGCTCAGGGGTGCTGAGGAGAAGACAACTGAGCACTTCAAGTCCCACAAGGCTGACATACTCTGATGCCACTTCCTCAGGGCCACCCCCCATCCACTCTTCCCTTAAGCTGAGTCACTGTTGCTCTAGGTCCCTGTGAGCAAATGGTACCCTGGTTCCACTGAGTCCACTTGCCCAGTCCAGCTGCTGCAGGAAGCCACAGTAGGTGCTCTCCTGTGGGTGATGCACTCTGAGCCCCTGGGTCTGTGTTTCCCATGTGCACAGAGGACTGAGCAGCACCAGTCCCAAAGGAAGCACCTGCTTCCCAGGTAATAAGTTCCACCTTCTGTGGAGACAGGTCATGGCAGTGGTGATTCAGACAAGGATTAGCCCAGGTCATAGTGGGACTAAGTCCAGTGGCAGGCAATTTCCCAATAAGGGAAGACACAGACATGGGAAGAAAGCTGAGTAGACTCAGGGGCAGATTTGGAAAAATGGGGCAATAAGCTGGGAGATGGCATCTGGGGCCCCCAGGAGCTGGAAGAGGAGGGAGAAGCTTCCCCTGGAGCCTCTGAGGCTGCACAGCCCCACCTACATCTTGACATTGAACTTCTGGCCTCCAGAACTGTGAACAATGAATTTCTGTTGTTTTAAACCTCCCCATTTGTGGTCATTTTTACATCATCTACAAGAACCTAATACCACCACGGGGAATCCATGTTCTGCTCCCGTAAGACTCTGAGATCTGCCCCCACACTCCCTGGGGAGAACTCTGGTACCCCCAGGTCTCCAGGAATTTCTCTCACTGCATCTAGCTTCCCGAAAAAGTCACCTTTCTGAAACTTCATCTTTGCTCCTTGAAGGAGTCAGGTTGAGTCCAGCAGGGATGCAGAGTAGCTACACTTAAGAGATAAGAAAGGCCCTCAACTTCAACAACTCAGGGTTCAATTGACAACTTGTTTACAATTCACTGTGGCCCTGCCCTGAGGACAGGACAGTCACAAGCCCTGGGGGCTTTCTCCAGGTCAGCTAATTCCAGCTGACCCTTGTCCGAGGTCCCAGCTGTGAGGCCCTATCCTTCTGCTCCTTCTGCTGCAGGCTGGATCTGGCATCCTGGTGGTGACTTACTCAGGGACAGAGGGAACAGAGAACTTTGCTTCTGTGTATGTGATGAGCCAGGCTCAAGGGAGTGTGCTTCCTGCCCACCTGCTCTTCCTCACGAATGCTATCTGAATGCAGCAGTAAACTAGCATCTGCTGCCATCCTCTTCAGAAGAGGGCAGTGAAACACGTACAACGTGACGACACTGTCCCTCCAAAGAAGGAAAGAATCCCTTCTCCGAAAACAGAAAGTAGAGGAAACCCGCAGAGGAGATGCACCCATCCAGAACCCTTCACGTAGCTCTCGATTTAAATGCACTGAGTACATTTATGAGTTGCTTCTATAGGTCACTAGTTTTTGCTTTTTATTTAATTTATTTACTTTATTTTATTTTTATTTATTTATTTATTTATTTTTAATTAACAGCCTTCTAAGGAATGCACTTTAGGCCATTTTTTTTTTTTTTAAGCTGGATTTTTTTTTTTTTTTTTATTGTTGGGGATTCATTGAGGGTACAATAAGCCAGGTTACACTGATTGCAATTGTTAGGTAAAGTCCCTCTTGCAATCATGTCTTGCCCCCATAAAGTGTGAGACACACCAAGGCCCCACCCACCTCCCTCCTTCCCTCTTTCTGCTTCCCCCCCCATAACCATAATTGTCATTAATTGTCCTCATATCAAAATTGAGTACATAGGATTCATGCTTCTCCATTCTTGTGATGCTTTACTAAGAATAATGTCTTCCACGTCCATCCAGGTTAATACGAAGGATGTAAAGTCTCCATTTTTTTAATGGCTGAATAGTATTCCATGGTATACATATACCACAGCTTGTTAATCCATTCCTGGGTTGGTGGGCATTTAGGCTGTTTCCACATTTTGGCGATTGTAAATTGAGCTGCAAGAAACAGTCTAGTACAAGTGTCCTTATGATAAAAGGATTTCTTTCCTTCTGGGTAGATGCCCAGTAATGGGATTGCAGGATCAAATGGGAGGTCTAGCTTGAGTGCTTTGAGGTTTCTCCATACTTCCTTCCAGAAAGGTTGTACTAGTTTGCAGTCCCACCAGCAGTGTAAAAGTGTTCCCTTCTCTCCACATCCACGCCAGCATCTGCAGTTTTGAGATTTTGTGATGTGGACCATTCTCACTGGGGTTAGATGATATCTCAGGGTTGTTTTGATTTGCATTTCTCTAATATATAGAGATGATGAACATTTTTTCATGTGTTTGTTAGCCATTTGTCTGTCGTCTTTAGAGAAAGTTCTATTCATGTCTCTTGCCCATTGATATATGGGATTGTTGGCTTTTTTCATGTGGATTAATTTGAGTTCTCTATAGATCCTAGTTATCAAGCTTGTGTCTGATTGAAAATATGCAAATATCCTTTCCCATTGTGTAGGTTGTCTCTGTGCTTTGGTTATTGTCTCCTTAGCTGTACAGAAGCTTTTCAGTTTAATGAAGTCCCATTTGTTTATTTTTGTTGTTGTTGCAATTGCCATGGCAGTCTTCTTCATTAAGTCTTTCCCCAGGCCAATATCTTCCAGTGTTTTTCCTATGATTTCTTGGAGGATTTTTATTGTTTCATGCCTTAAATTTAAGTCCTTTATCCATCTTGAGTCAATTTTTGTGAGTGGGGAAAGGTGTGGGTCCAGTTTCAGTCTTTTACATGTAGACATCCAGTTCTCCCAACACCATTTATTGAATAGGGAGTCTTTCCCCCAAGGTATGTTCTTATTTGGTTTATCAAAGATTAGGTGGTTGTAAGATGTTAGTTTCATTTCTTGGTTTTCAATTCGATTCCAAGTGTCTGTGTCTCTGTTTTTGTGCCACTACCATGCTGTCTTGAGCACTATGGCTTTGTAGTACAGACTAAAATCTGGTATGCTGATGCCCCCAGCTTTATTTTTGTTACTAAGAACTGCCTTAGCTATACGGGGTTTTTTCCGGTTCCATGCAAAATGCAGAATCATTTTTTCCAAATCTTGAAAGTACGATGTTGGTATTTTGATAGGAATGGCATTGAATAGGTAGATTGCTTTGGGAAGTATAGACATTTTAACAATGTTGATTCTTCCCATCCATGAGCATGGTATGTTCTTCTATTTGTTAATATCCTCTGCTATTTCCTTTCTGAGGATTTCATTGTTTTCTTTATAGAGGTCCTTCACCTCCTTCATTAGGTATACTCCTAGGTATTTCATTTTCTTTGAAACTATGGTGAAGGGAGTTGTGTCCTTAATTAGCTTCTCATCTTGACTGTTATTGGTGTACACAAAGGCTATTGACTTGTGGACATTGATTTTATATCCTGAAACATTACTGTGTTTTTTGATAACTTCTAGGAGTCTTGTGGTTGAGTCTTTGGGGTTCTCTAATTATAAGATCATGTCGTCAGCAAAGAGGGAGAGTTTGACCTCCTCTGCTCCCATTTGGATTCCCTTTATTTCCTTGTCTTGCCTAATTGTATTGGCTAGAACTTCCAGCACTACATTGAATAGTAAAGGTGACAGAGGACAACCTTGTCTGGTTCCAGTTCTAAGAGGAAAAGCTTTCAGTTTTACTCCATTCAGTAAAATATTGGCTGTGGGTTTGTCATAGATAGCTTCAATCAGTTTTAGAAATGTGCCACCTATGCCTATACTCTTCAGTGTTCTAATTAGAAAAGGATGCTGGATTTTATCAAATGCTTTTTCTGCATCTATTGAGAGGATCATGTGATCTTTATTTTTGCCTCTGTTAATATGGTGGATAACGTTTATAGACTTGCGTATGTTAAACCAGCCTTGCATCCCTGGGATGAAACCTACTTGATCATGATGAATGACTTTTTTGATGATAAGCTGTAATCTATTGGCTAGGATTTTGTTGAGAATTTTTGCGTCTATATTCATGAGTGAGATTGGTCTGAAATTCTCCTTTTTGTTTGGGTCTTTTCCTGGTTTTGGTATCAGGGTGATGTTTGCTTCATAGAATGTGTTGGGGAAGATTCCTTCTTCCTCAATTTTTTGGAATAATTTCTGCAGTACAGGAATAAGCTCTTCCTTGAAGGTTTGATAGAATTCTGGAGTGAAGCCATCTGGACCAGGGCATTTTTTGGTTGGAAGATTTTTTATTGTTTCTTTGATCTCAGTGCTTGAAATTGGTCTGTTCAGGAGCTCTATTTCTTCCTGGCTGAGTCTAGGGAGAGGGTGTGATTCCAAATATTGATCCATTTCTTTTACATTGTCAAATTTCTGGATATAGAGTTTCTGGTAGTATTAAGAGATGATCTCTTGTATCTCTGTGGAATCAGTTGTTATTTCCCCTTTATCATATCTGATTGAGGTTACAAGAGATTTTACTTTTCCATTTTTAGTTAGTCTGGCCAATGGTTTATATATTTTATTTATTTTTTCAAAAAACCATCTCCTTGTTTCATTAATTTTCTGAATGATTCTTTTGTTTTCAATTTCATTGATCTCTGATTTGATTTTGGATATTTCTTTTCTTCTACTGAGTTTAGGCTTAGATTGTTCTTCTTTTTCCAATTCCATAAGATCTCTTGTGAGATTGTTGATGTGCTCTCTTTCTGTTTTTCGAATGTAGGCATCTAAAGCGATGAATTTTCCTCTCAAAACTGCTTTTGCAGTATCCCACAGGTTTTGGTAGCTTGTGTCTTCATTGTTGTTATGCTCAAGGAAGTTAATGATTTCCTGCTTTATTTCTTCCTTCACCCATCTGTTATTCAACAGAAGATTGTTTAATTTCCATGCTTTTGGGTGGGGTCGAGCATTTTTGTTAGAGTTGAGTTCCACCTTTAGTGCCTTATGGTCTGAAAAGATACAAGGTAAAATTTCAATTCTTTTGATTCTGTTGATATTTGTTTGTGTCCCAGGATATGATCAATTTTGGAGAATGTTCCATGGGGTGATGAGAAGAATGTATATTCTTTATCTTTGTGGTGGAGTGTTCTATATGCGTCTATCAAGCACAGTTGTTCTAGGGTCTCATTTAAATCTCTTATATCCTTGTTTAATTTCTGTTTAGAGGATCTGTCCAGCTCTGTAAGAGGAGTGTTAAGGTCCCCTGTTATTATGGTATTATCAGATATCATATTGCTCAGACTGAGTAAGGTCTGTTTCAAGAATCTGGGAGCATTTAAATTGGGTGCATAGATATTTAGAATTGAAATGTCTTCTTGTTGTATTTTTCCCTTGACCAATATAAAGTGACCATCTTTGTCTTTTTTGACTTTAGTTGCTTTAAATCCACATGTATCTGAAAATAAGATTGCAACTCCTCTTTTCTTCTGAATTGCATTTGCCTGAAAATTTGTCTTCCAACCTTTGACTCGGAGCTTTAATTTGTCTTTTGAAGCCAGGTGTGTTTCTTGCAGACAGCAGATGGATGGCTTGTGTTTTTTAATCCACTCAACCAATCTATGTCTCTTCAGTGGGGAATTCAAGCCATTAACATTTATTGAGATAATTGATAAGTGTGGTAGTATTTTATTCGTCTTATTTTGTGAGAGTCCATTGCTTAGTTTTATCTTTTGCATCAGTGTGGAGGTTAGGTTCTGTCCTTTAATTTCTGAGTTCTTACTTTGCTGCTGATCCATTGTGGTGGTCAGTGTGCAGAACAGGTTGAAGTATTTCCTGTAGAGCTGGTCTTGTTGTGGCGAATTTCCTCAATGTTTGTATATCCATAAATGATTTGATTTCTCTGTCAATTTTGAAGCCTAGCTTAGCAGGGTACAGAATTCTGAGCTGGAAATTGTTCTGTTTAAGTAGATTAAAGGTAGATGACCATTGTCTCCTTGCTTGGAAAGTTTCATTAGAGAAGTCTGCGGTCACTCTGATGGATTTGCCCCTGTAGGTCAACTGGTGCTTACTCCTGGCAGCTTGCAGAATCTTTTCTTTTGTCTTGACTTTGGACAGGTTCATCACAATGTGTCTTGGAGAAGCTCGGTTAGAGTTGAGGCGACCCGGGGTCCGATATCCCTCTGAAAGCAGTGTGTCAGAATCTTTGGTGATATTTGGGAAATTTTCTTTTATAATATTCTCTAGTATGGCTTCCATTCCTCTGGGGCATTCTTCTTCCCCTTCTGGAATTCCTATAACTCGTATGTTGGAACGCTTCATAAAGTCCCATAATTCTGACAGTGAACGTTCTGCTTTCTCTCTCTTCTTTTCTGCCTCTTTTACTATCTGTGTTATCTCAAAAACTTTATCTTCTACCTCTGAAATTCTTTCTTCTGCATGGTCTAACCTGTTGCTGATACTTTCCATTGCATCTTTAAGTTCCCTGATTGACTGTTTCATTTCCTTCAGCTCTGCTATGTCCTTCTTATATTCTTCATATCGTTCATCTCTTATTTGATTCTGTTTTTGAATTTCCTTTTGGTTATTTTCCACTTTATTAGCAGTTTCCTTCATTGTTTCTATCATTTCTTTCATTGTTTTCAACATGTGTATTCTAAATTCCCTTTCTGTCATTCCTAACATTTCTGTATAGGTGGAATCCTCTGCAGTAGCTACCTCATGGTCCCTTGGTGGGGTTGTTCTGGACTGGTTCTTCATGTTGCCTGGAGTTTTCTGCTGATTCTTCCTCATGAGTGATTTCTTTTATCTGTTTCCTTGCCCTAATTTTCCTTTCACTTCCTCTTGCTCTTTTAAGTTCTCGTGCCTGTGGACTAAGGTTTACAGGACCAGAAGGGTGAGAAGGTTGAAGAGCAAAAAAGGGATGAAAGAAAGGAGGACCGAGTGATAAGCAAAAAAAAAAGAAAAATAGAGAAAGGAGAGGGGGTGGGTAAAAGGAATATTGACAAAAAGAAGAGAGGCACAGAAAGAGGGAGACAGAGCAATATAGGTGTACAATAGGGTACTTTGATACAACCTTAAAAAACAAACCACCTTCTGGGGGTGCCCAGTTGGGTGGTTCCCTTGAGGTCAGCAGCTCTTTGCTAACCTGATCAGACACAGTACCCCACCTCCACCAAGTAGAGAGGAAAGACAAAAATGCTATAAATCAAACCAAAACAAGCAAACAGAAAACTTTACGGGATAAAATTGGCTGGAAAAACCAAATAATAGCAGTAGAAACACTAACAAAAATGAAGTTCTAATTATTGAAATAGGCAGCAATGGGAAATTATAATTAAACTAGAAAAATTGAGAAAGAAAAAGGATCTGTATGGAAAAGGTTGAACTTAAAAAACAAAACAACAATCAACAACATCAAAATAAACAAAAAAAACAACCAAACCAAAAAGAAAAAAAGAACACAACCAAAAACAAAGCAGTATGTATATGTTATTGAATATTGTCTGGGCAACATGTGGTCTTCTGGGGTATGAGATGTTAATCACAGTTCTGATACAACTGGAGGCTGCTAGTTTCTCAAACCCCAGCAAGTAGACACCCTAAATCTCTCTTCAGCCCACTTAAAAGGCACTTTGAGCTTGTTCACTTGTTGAGCAGAAGCTTTCCCAGGGACGTGCTTGTCGCTGGAATCACTGCTGAAGTGGCTATCCACTTACCCTGTGTGCCAAAACTGGTCTCCCTCTGCCCCAGAGGGTTAGGGCTGCAAGGAGGCTCAGACCCCGCCCTGAGGCTACTTGGTCACTGGGTTACCAGCTCCCACCCAATTCCAGCTCTGCGACCCTGAGGGTGGAGTTGGCCGGGGCAGATAGCTCACAATGGCTGCCTGTGACCCAGAGCCAAACACTATTAGCTCCGTCTGGCTCAGTGGCTCAGACTGTGGCCCTAGACAAAGGCCAAAGTTCTCCGCACTCCCGCTCAGGCTCTCCCCAAGGCAGTTCAGCTGAGTGCCAAGTCCAAAGACACCAAAACAGTTCACAGGTAAGGCCTTTCTGGTTTGCAGTCTCGCTGCTACTGAACTTACAGTTGTGGGCGGGTTTAGACGGATTGAACACACGTGACCACTTGCCGGTTTTCCACTGTTTTAGTCCTCCTCTTGGGGTCCAGAAGTCTCTCGCTGACTCCCTGTATCCTCTTAGGGGTGATGATAGGCAGATCCCACCAGCCAGAGATGCCTGGAGTCCTATCTCCCCAGACTCACGGTGCCCAGATGCAAGGAAGCTGTTACTCGGCTGCCATCTTGCTCCGCCTCACTTTAGGCCAATTTTATAGATGAACTTTAGTTCAAAGAGGCTGGGTCATCTGCCCAAGGTCATTGTAACACTGACCCATTGCTCGGTAACAAATCATCCCAAAACTTAGTGGGATTGGTCAACACATTTTATTGTTTCTTGTGATTCTGTAGGCTGACTGACCAAGGGGCTCATAAAGGGTCTCTCACTGGACTGCATCCACCTGGAACTCAGTTGAATGTTCCGGTGTCCTCTCACCCTCAGGCCCTCTCTACATGGGTGTCCACCATGCCCTGCTCTGGCCTGAACTTCCTAATCACATGACAGCTGGTCTCTAAGAGAGTGGCAGGAGGCTCTAAGTTACCCTCACGCCCAGTAGCAGAAGTCCATGAAGGCCAAGTCTGCTGTGCTCTGCTGGTTCAGTAGGCATAAGGCCATCATGGGGCAAAGGAGAGAGGGAGCAGCCTGTACCTTCTGATGTTGGGACATGTGCAAATGTGAAAGGGTTTGCCAGCAGCCACATTAAAGATCATGTATTGTAGATGGACAACGGAATGTGGAAGAACCACTCCATGGGCATTAGCCTCAAAAACACAAGGCCTGAGCCATTAAACCATACCTTCCTTTCTACCAAAGGAATGGCAAAATCCAGGCTTTTTTTTTTTTTCTTGAGATGAAAGAGCTTATTATATAGGGTACCCCCAGGCTCCCTCTTCTGGTAAGACACCCCAAGGATGGTGAGGGGCTGAGAAGAAGGGTGGTAGCTGCACCCAGACATTCATTTGGTGGAGTTGGGCAAGGCAGGACTCTAGGACTGGTAAGTGTCCAGGGGCCTTGTGGGATGCCCCCCGTTCCACAGTTGGAAGTTCCACCTGAAGTAAAGAAGAAGAGAGAAGGCTATGTTCTGCTTCAAGAGAATAATTGGTTGTCCTGGGGAAGATGCTTCAGGTTTCAACTTTCAGGGTTTTATTTAAAAAACTTCTGAACCAGGTCTGGATGCCTGTTCCAAGTCCCTTCCAAATGAGGAAGGCTAAAGGGACATCAAATTCTGGCCACCTGTAAGAGAGCTAGAAAAGAGCAGCTTGTCCACCCCACCCCAACTCAGCCATGGTGCACAGGTGGGAGAGGCCAAGGAACACAGGAAACAGCATCTCCAACACACACAGACAAAGCACTGGAAATAGCCAGGATCACAAGTCAGCAAAAATTTTAAACTATAGAGTCAGACATAGAAAGTCTTCAGATATTGAGACAACAGCTTGTAGGAGTAACAGAACAGAAGATAAATATGTCAGCTACATGAGAAAACAAACGCAGAATATAATAGAAGAATAAGAGGGCATAAAAAATGGACCAGGTGGACTCAGAACAGAAACAAATAGAGGCTAGTAATGACTAAAATTAAGACCCTGATGGTGGCTGTACTTAACAACTACATATTGTATAATTCAAAAAAGCTAGAAGAGCTGAAATGTTTCCAACACAAGGATACTATACATGTTTGAGGTGATAACTACCCTGAATGCCCTGGCTTGATCATTACACATCGTATGCATATATAAAGTATCATATAACCCCCACAGAAATGTACAATCACTATATGTCAGTAAAAAGTTATAAAAAATTTTTTAAATGAGTTCAGTCAGTGGCTTACACAGTATATGTGACAAATAAAAAGAATGCCTGAAATAGAGACCTAAAAGGTAATATCCCTAACTGAGTGTGGAAAGAGAGGAAGGAAATATGGCAGAGTGGTGGAGACATGTAAGATAAAAAGGAAAGTTCTAGAACATATCTCCTTAAACTTGCAAAAAATATCAAGGATAACATGAGAGGTAAGGCAATATTTGAAAAGATAATGGCTAAACTGTTATTCCTGAGTGAAAATAGATACGATTTCTCAGAATCAGGAAGGCTAATGAATTCAATATTTTCCTTTTAAATTTATACCTGGAAACATCATAATAAAGCTTAAAAGTAGCATACGAGAAGATCTGAAAGTAATCATGGAGAAAAGATCAATTACCTGCAAAGGTGTGAGGATAGATGGACAGCCGATTCCTCATGAGTGATAATGGGGGTGGAAAACACTAGAACAGGTTTTCAAGGACTTAGAGGAAAAAAAAATCATTAATCCAGATCATACACCTAGTGATATTTCTAGAAAAACAGCAAAAAGATGACAGACCAATAAAAGTTCACTAAATGAACTCCTAAAAACTACAAACTACTCTCCAGAAAGGAAGAAAAGTATCCCATAAAGAATATCTAACATGAAAGAAAAAAGTGAGATTAAATTATAAAGAAAAAAGAGAAACCTGCAGTAACTTTAGTCATTCACTATGTAAAACAGCAAGAAAAATATGTTTTGTGTGTATTTTTAAAAACCTAAAATATATAATGTATATTTTATCCTATGTAGGCTTATATTTAATATATATCACATAAATAAGGAGGGTTTAATCACTCTCAGACTTCTAAAATCATTATACTGCATATTCATTTAATTAATTTATACTGCATTAAGTTAAATGTGCATGTCTTAATATAATAACTATTATAAAAATCAAAATCAACTGTGTAATTCCAAACAACAAGTATAAAAGAAAAATAATTGATTCTATATATGGCAAGAAAGGTGAAAATATATAGATAATTGATACAAATATCTAGCTAAAAATGGTATAATAAAAAATTCAAACTGTAAAGATTTGTATCATTGCATACAAATAGCCCAACTGTTCTGGTTAAATGTCAAGTCTGTAAAATAGAATTATTAAACAATTCAAAATAAATAGTTCATGTAATGACAATGGAAAGTATTGAAAGTAAAATGTAAGAAAAAATTACAAATTCTAACTAAAGGTAGGTTAGAAAATCATAGTAAGGTAAGAAATTAAATCAGTTGAAAGTAAAATGTAAGTAAATCAAAGGAAAGTAAAATGTAAGAAAAAATTACAAATTCTAACTAAAGGTAGGTTAGAAAATCATAGTAAGATAAGAAATTAAATCAGTAATTGAAAACACATTCTCACAAAAGAAATGCTAGAAAAAAACTGTTCTCACACTATTTCTATGAAATATTTAAGGAACAGAATGTGTGGGTCTTCCAGAGACAGGTAAAAGAGAACTGTTCTAATTTATTTTAAGCAATGAAGTACATGAGCTAATATCCCTAAAGAAAATATTTGAAAAATTTATAAATATGTAATCAAATTAAATATTAAAATGTCCCCTAAAAGATAAAATATTGTGACCAAATTGTCTTTATTCTATAATATAAAGATAGTTTAATATGAGTTAACTTATTTACACTGTACACTCATTAACAGGTTAAAGAAGAAAAGTCTTTAATTACTTCAATAGACACAGAGAAAGGATGGGTGAAATCCAGGCAATGCAGGTATCACACAGGTGGTGGTTTCTTCCTGTTACAAAGGTCCCAAGTACAACATTAACAATGGTGGAGTCTGGGTGGAGGGGTATATGGAACTCGATGATTTTTAGAATTTTTCTGTTAATCTAAAATTATCTTAAAATAAAAAGTCATTCAAAAAATAATCAGAAAGAAAATTATTTCCAGTCTTTAATTCTAAAATTTTGTTAAGTAGCAGTAAAATTCTAGGAAAAATATAAATAAAAAGTGGTCTTCCTAAAAGCCTAACAGAGGAAAATAAGGTGTCAGAAAGAAAGAGGAACAAACTCACTGCACACAGTTGGCCCACCGAAGAGAAAACTCACAAGGCAACTACCTCCTTTGTTTTGTTTAATTAAAATGCCTGTGGCCTAACTTGTTATCTCTAGGACTTAGTTTTCTCAGCCTTGAAGAGCTCTGAGCAGATGGTAGAGGTGCAAGCTCCCCACTTTAACCCCCTGCCTCAGTTCTCACCAGCACCAGGTTCCAGGGACTCAGATAAGCCAGAGAAAACATCTGCAACAGATTCACTGCTTTTGTTATCAGTTTGCTTAAGCAGAGGGGGAAAGAAGTCACGTGCTCCCTTTAAAACACCAGCCCCTTCCCCTCACCTGCCTGGTATTTTCACTCCTTTCTTCCTGGGCTATGGACACTCCCCCCTTTTGTCTCTTCCCCTCCCTACCCCCATCCCTTCCTTCCTTCCTCTCTTTTTTCTTTCTTTTTTTCTTTTCCTTTCTTTTCTTCCTTCCTTTCTTTTCTTTCGAAAATAAACTTTGCATTTCTTTATATTCTAATCACTGTATGAGAATTCTTTCTCCAACTTGCCATGAGCTGGTAAATTTCCACCTTAATAATAAATACATTTTCAGATTTTAAAACGCTTCAAATTTATGTCTGGTGATTTCTATCTCAAAAAGCTGGGGAAGAATGTGCTCCAACATGGGCTACTGGGCTGAAGTCTCTGGATTTTGAGAGATGTGGAGGGAATCACATAGGTTGAAGGACATTGGCCCCGGATCTGCAGCAGGGTGCGGACCCCAGTCTTGGCCAGAGCAAGTTAGGAGATGGAATGGATGGGATACCTGATGCATTTGGTGACTGAGGAGAGAGGCAGTTGGCAGAGTTTAGACTTAGGTTGAAATTAACTATAGGTGTAAAAAAGCTAAGCAAATGAAAAAACAAAACAACCACTAACTTAGAACATATTGTAGGCTCACCTACAAATGATGTGATAGTCACATCTACATAACCATAATAATAGAACACTAAATATTCATCTAAGCAAAGATACATTATGAATATGTCAGGAAGTGGGTACGTAAAGAAAGACAAGGACTGAAGGGCCTTACTCTGTCCTTTGATGACCAAAAGCAATAGATGTGCACATGGGGAGCACGTCCAGACACCAGAGACAGACTGTGGCTGCCTCACCCTGGGATTGAATGGAGAGGAAGTGAGATTGTCAGGGAACTCCATGAGTCTTTAAACGTGAAGACATATAACTTTGGCAAAACAAAATCAGAAAAGGAGACAAACTGAATAAGACCCACACAATATGGGAAATTTATTAGGAAAAAAGGTTATCATTTCAAGCAAGTAATTGTAGAAGGAATGAATTAGAAGCTTGGGAAAATTGGTTATATATTTAATAACTGTTACACCATTAAAAATAAATTCTAAATGAATAAAAAATGTTACTTTAAAATTCCAAAAGTTATAAGAGAAATATGTATTTTTTATTCCAGGTTCTTAGAAAAAAAAGTTTTTAGTCAACCAGAAGATCACAACACTTAAATCACGAACAAAGTATGATGTCAAAAATCAAGAATTTATTTAAGCTAAAAAAGGTTTTAAACTGATATGGAAGATCAAAACATGAGGAAAATAGTCTCGATTTCTTTAGATGTAAAAGGCTTAATATAATAAAATGTGAAGATCACTCACTAATGGCACATTAAAAATTGAGTAGACAATTGGTATATGTATATCATGGAATATTATGCAGCCTTAAAGAAAGATGGAGACTTTACCTCTTTCATGTTCACATGGATGGAGCTGGAACCTATTCTTCTTAGCAAAATTTCTCAAGAATGGAAGAAAAAGTATCCAATGTACTCAGCCCTACTGTGAAACTAATTTATAGCTTTCAATTATAGTCCAAGAATATGGGGACAGGGGAAAGGGAGGGGAGGGAGGGGAGAAGATGGGTTGGAGGGAGAATGATTGGGTGCATCTTACAAGGCTACATGTGAAACTTACTAAATGTAGAATATAAATGTCTTAACACAATAACTAAGAAAATGCCAGGAAGGCTATGTTAACCAGTGTGATGAAAATATTTCAAATTGTATATAAATCCAGCACATGTACCCCATGACTGCATTAATGTACACAGCTATGATTTAATTTAAAAAAACTGAGTAGACAAGAATAAAGGATCTGAGGAAGTGATTCACAGAAGCAGAAAAACAACTGATGAAATCAATATGTGAAGTGATGCCCAGCCTCAAATGTAACAGAAAGAAAGCAGAATAAATAAAATATTGCCTATCATCCCTCAGACTGGGAAAGATAAAAATGATCGATAACATTTAGTTTGACAAGCATTTTGTAACCAGGTCCTATAATGTAAATAGGAGCTCCTTAGTGAGTAATTTAAACATTAATTTATAATTCCAGTAAAAATGTAAGTATATACTCTATTAATTGAGGTATTATTTACATACATTAAAGAGCCCAGGTATGGAGTGTAAAATTTGGTAGTATTTACAAGTAAGTATATTCATGTAATCACAACCCACTCTAGCACATAAAATATTTCAATCTTCCCATAAAATGCTCTCTGTTCCTTCTTAGTCCTCCCTGCCTTCAGTCAGGCAACCTCTAGAGGCATTGGTTAGAAGTGATCAGTTGGCTCTAGAGCAGGTCCACAAGGCCATATAAACGGAACCGTACAAGATACTCTTTTCGGCAGCTATTTTCTTCCATTCCCCACAACGCATTCGGGACTTGTCCCCGCTGTGGATAGTTCCTTC
Source organism: Nycticebus coucang (assembly GCF_027406575.1). NCBI lineage: Eukaryota > Metazoa > Chordata > Mammalia > Primates > Lorisidae > Nycticebus > Nycticebus coucang. The sequence goes on from NC_069780.1 coordinate 194,250,228, forward strand.
CATATCACTTTGTATGTTAATATCTATCAATAGACCACTTAAACCACATTTAATAGCCAACAATTAAATTGATAGTGTGAACCTGACAGAGCCAATCCCTCAAGATGAATCCAGTGGATATCTGGGCTTAAATTTACAACAGAGCCAAACAGATATTTGCTGACTAGAGGCGACACACTGATGAGCTCCCAGAAAACACACCTCGGATTACCTGTGGTTCTTTCATAGCTAACTGCGCTTTTTCACATCTCTGAACCCACCAACAGGCTGCAGGTGCATCAACCAAGCAGAGCTCAGCTGCATTGGCCAATCAAAGCTCAGCTACAACCGTGGTGCAGAACTCAACTCGCATCAACCAATCAGAACGAAGCAAGGTTGAGTCACTCATTTTGTATAAATGCGCCACATTGGGAACCCCCAAATGTTGTTCCCTCGAAAAAAGTATTTGCTCCTAAATTCCTTTTCAGAGATGTTTTATTCACAATAAACATTTGGGTTGTTTCCAGTTTGATGCTGTTGTAACAGGCTACCTTAAACATTTGGGCTTAAACCTTTTGCAAGACCTTGTTTTCATTTCTCTTGAGTAAATACCTAGGAGAAGAACCTTTTGAACAAGTGGTAAGCGTATCTTAAATTTTAAACTAACCAAACAGTGCTCCAAAGTGCTAGCATAATTTCACTAGCCTAATAGAATCTCAGTTGCTCCAAAAACTGTTACCTTCACTCTTTTTTTTTTTTTTATTTTAAACATTTTGATGGGTGTGCTTCAGAATCTCATTGAGGTTTAGATTTGGGCTTCCCTTATGACTGATGATGTTAACCATTTTTTTTTTTAATGCTCTTAAACAATTTATATACCTTCTTTTGAGAAGTATCTATGCAAGACTTTTGAAATTGTTTAATTAAGCTTGTTGTCTAATTAAGGTGTAAAATGGGTTTATATATGCAAATCTCTTATACATTATACAATATAATATTATTATACAATGGTATTTTTTTATTATTAAATCATAGCTGTGTACATTAATGCGATCATGGGGCACGGTACACTGGTTTTATAGACCGTTTGACACATTTTCATCACACTGGTTAACATAGCCTTCCTGGCATTTTCTTATTGTGTTAAGACATTTATATTCTACATTTACTAAGTTTGACATGTACCCTTGTAAGATGCACCGCAGGTATAATCCCACCAATCACCCTCCCTCTGCCCATCCTCCCCCTTTCCTCCTTCCCCCTATTCTTAGGTTATAACTGGGTTATAGCTTTCATATGAAAGCCATAAATTAGTTTCATAGTAGGGCTGAGTACATTGGATACTTTTTCTTCCATTCTTGAGATACTTCACTAAGAAGAATGTTTCAGCTCCATCCATGAAAACATGAAAGAGGTAAAGTCTCCATCTTTCTTTAAGGCTGCATAATATTCCATGGTGTACATATACCACAATTTATTAGTCCAATACAATGTATATGACTGTCATATTATAACTATGTGCAAACTATGCCATACATTATGCTTTATTATCCTATGTAATAATTTATATATACATAGACACCCTAAACCTTGTCTTTTCACTTTATTATCTTTGTCTTCTAAACAGAATTTTTTGAAGTCCATTTTATCCCTTTATTTTTTATGGATAGTCTTGTTTTTGTACTATCTACAAAATATTTTTAAACTTCAAACTTGTGAAGCTTTACTCCTGTGTTTTTTCTGTTTTCCTTTTTCCTTTTAGGTCTAAGATCCATTTCAAAATAATTACATATAGAAAGTGAGTTAGGAGACATGATTAATTGATCTTTTTCTGATGGAGATTGAGTGGTTCTAGCACCAGGGCACTGATGTCAAGAATTAACTGATGCCTATCTGTGAATTTCCTTTTGGTCTCTTCATTCTGTCCCATCGAGCTATGTGTATCTTGTCACTAATATTAAACTGTCTTCATTACTATAACTTTGCAGTCAGGTAGCATAAGCTCTCTAGGTTGGTTCTTTCTTTAAACTTTTCTGACTATTTTTGCCCTTTGCCTTTCCACATAAATTTCAGAATTACATTCTTAATTTATACAAAAAATCCAGTTAAGATTTTGATTGGCATTTCATTGAATCTACATATCAATCTGGGAAGAATGGGTATCTTAAAAAATGAACTCTTTTTCTTTACACGCCTTAAATATTTTATTGTAATTTCTAACATAAACATACATTCATTCACTAAACTTCTGATATTCAAGGTAGTCTTTGACTTTTTAAGTTTGGATTCCTCCAAATGGAGTTCTTGAAAAATCCAGGCCAATTCTGTGTACCAGTACATCACCTATGATCTCTAGTTTTCTTTACTGAAATCCAGGTGCAGAATCCTTCTAGATTTTATACTAGAATTCATCTCCCAAGGTCTTTAATATATTACTTTCATTTAATTAGCTGCAATTTGGGTTATGGCCACTCAATTTCATTGAACTTTCCTGAAGCTTTAAAACTATTTTCCACAAAATTATAACTCTTTCTGTTCTCTCTGAAATTTGACGGGTTTGTATGTTTTATTATCTGACGTATTATAACAACAAAGAGAACTGGAAGACACCCGTGGAAACAGGAATACATACGCATTCCACAGAGGAGTGTCCTCGCTGCAAATCTTCAACATGCTGATGGATACCAATACGCACGCTTATAAAGGGAATGGAGAAGATTCGGTATTAAGTTAGTCAGACAGGCATCAGTAAGACAGCTTCTGTTATCCTGAAATCAGTGGAAATATCTTACATCTCTAAATATAATGCAAGTTCTAGCCTTTTTTTTTGGAACAGAGTCTTACTATGTCACCCTCGGTAGAGTGCAGTGGCATCACAGCTCACAGCAACCTCAAACTCTTTTGGGCTTAAGTGATTCTCTTGCCTCAGTCACCCAAGTAGTTGGGACTACAGGTGCCTGCCACAATGCCCAGCTATTTTTTTGTTGTAGTTGTCATTGATGTTTAGCTGGCCCGGGCCAGGCTGAAACCCACCACCCTTGGTGCATGTGGTCAGCGCCATAACCGCTGTGCTACAGGCGCCACCCAAGTTCTAGCCTTCATAATGATAACAACTAACATTGGGCAATGGTTTATAGGTCTCTATAATTTTTACAACAACTCTTGCTGTAAGGTGAATAACTGCATAAGGAAGCAGAAACTGAGCTTCAGGCTCTGTGCCTGCAGTTGTCCACGTAGGGCTTTCCACATTGTATGCAATTTATTTCTATATGTTTAATATTTTTGACAGTACTGTAATTTTGACAGTATTGTAATGAAATTTAAAAATTAAAATGTTTTTACTCCTTTATCACACAGCTAAGATCTCCAGTGCAATGTTGAACGGAGTGGACATCCTTACCTTGCTCCTGATCCTAAAAAGCGCTTGAAATAATATTTCAGAATTCAGGTGTTAGCTTTAGATGTTTTGCTGATGTCCTTTGTTAGATCGATATTTCATTCTGCTCAGTTTTCTGAGTGTACTTAATAAAGAAGTTGTAAATTTTGTCAAATGCTTCTTTTGCACCTGTTGAAATAATTACGTTTTTGCTCTTTTATTTTGTTCATATGGTAAATGATATGGATTGATTTTCCAAAGTTAATTTAATCTTAAAGTCCTGGGATAAACCCCATTTGTGCATAATGTGTTATCAATTGGTATGTTGCTGAGTTTGTTTCACTAATATGAAACACATAACACATTTGTTTATGGTGTATGTTAAGAGTCAAAGTTCATTTTTCCCCATATGGTATCAATGATTGAAGACACATACACCATAATGTGTCATCAATTGGTATGTTGCTGAGCTTGTTTCACTAATATGACAATTCTCGTTTCTACGTTCATGAGTAATATTGGTTTGTGAAATGATAATTTAACATGACCAAGTAGAGTTAATCTCAGTAATGCAAGGTTGGTTTAACACTAGAAAATCAGTGAATGTACCACATGGTGGTAATCGAATTAAATAGAAAAAACATGTTTCTCTGTAGTTGCAGAAAATAATTTCAAAATATGTACAGCCTTATTCATGATAAAAACTCTCAGCAATCTAGGAATAGAGGAAAACTTTTTCATCTGACTAAGGACCCCTTCAAAAGACTCATAGGTAGCATTATAACTAGTGAAGAAAGACTGAACTTCTTAATTAGGATAAGACAAGGCAAGGAACATTGGAAGTTACAACTGATACAGGAAATATAGAAAATGAAATTCCCAAACAAATTGAAAAAGGAAAAATGATTCACAGAGGACACAATAATTTAGGTAGAATTTCTTAATCTATAGAAAAGTGAATCTAACTAATTACTGAAATTAGCAAGGCTATAGAACATAAAGTCAATGTATAAAAGTCAAGTGCAGTTCTACACATTCACAACACGTAACTTGAAAGTATTTTTGCAAAAATGCATTTCCATTTAAATGAATAAATAAATAAATAAAATACTTAGGAAAAACTTTATTAAATGGGTTAAAATCTATACATTTTGTTAAAGCCACAAAACATTCCTGAAAAAAAATTTTTTTTTTAACCTGAATAAAAGTTACTGTATGTTTAGGTACTGAGTTAATATTTTTAAGAGGGCATTTCTTCACAAACTGATCTGTACTGTCAATTAAATTCCAATCAAATCCCTGCAGGCATTCTGTATAAGTCAAGAAGCTAATTCAAAACTTAGATGTAGATCAAAGGACTGAGAACTTCCAAAGCAACTTTTAAAAATGATGATGATAATAATAATAATACAAGATGGGAGGAATTATACTCCATGATTTCAGACTTACTCCAAAGAAGTAACAAACAGAAAACCATCTGATGTTGGTCTAAGGAGAGATATAAACGTCAAGGGCACAGCATTGAGAGGGTGGAAATAGACTCATGCTCAAATGGCCAATAGATTTTTTGGCAAAGGTGCCAAAATAATTCCATGAGAAAATACAGTCTTCAATAATTGATACCATATGGGGAAAAATGAACTTTGACTCTTAACATACACCATAAGCAAAATTTTCCCAAATGAATAGTAATAGATTAAAATGGTAACAGTTAAGCCATAAAAAAATTCTAAAACTCATGTAGGAGAAAATGTTTGTGACCTTAGATGAGGCAGATACTTCTTAAAGGGAAATGGGCACACACCCACAGACACACACACACCACAAAGCCAAAAAATATTCTTACAGATTGTGGAGTTTTTAAAAATTGAATATTTTATTTATTGAAAAACTCTATTAGTAAAGTTAAAAGTTTGCAAAGGCAAACCATAGATTGAGAGAAAATATTTGCAGAACATGTACCTGCAAAGGGACCGTGGCCATCATCTGTAAAATCTCTTATAAGGGAGTAGGTAGAAGGAAAGCGACACATTTTCTAAATGGCTGAAAGAGTTGAACAGATGCTCAAGGACAAAGTTACACCCACAGCCAACAGGCACCTGAAAAGATGATCCACATCAGTGTCGTTTGGAAAATTTTAAATTAAATCACAAAGAGATACATTGTTCGGAAATGTACCTGTGGGACTTCAATTCATGGAGGTGGTGACACAGAAAGGCTGATGACATCTCAAGAGGAATTTATTACCTACATTCCTGAGGAAATAGCTCAAACCCGCCAGGCAGGGCTGCAGAAGCAGTTGAAGCCTGGAGGTCACAGCCTGCACTGGGCTTTCCATGGTAAAGACATGGACATTTCAGGGTTGAGCAGTGAATAATCCCAGGCTGTAGGGATGGTTGCCAGCTGGTCCTGGTCTCTGGCCCTAGGATGATTGAGGGCAGAGGAAATACTGGCATGGGGAGTGAGAGTTAGACAAAGGGGAGGCTGGCAGCACAGGACTGGGATTTGTCGGGTTACAAGTGAAGGATGTGCCCTCGGCCAAGCCTTTGCTGGCTCTAAGAACAGACTAGGCCTGGGAGGGACAGGCTGCCCTCAGGTCTGTAATGCCTCTAAGTGTTAGTATCAAGTTTATAGAAAATAAGAAAATCCAGGTAATCTAACCGGACTTGTGGGGAATGGATGGCAGACAAAGCAATATAGAATCAGTGAGGACACAGAGGGGACATCACGCTGACTAGGATGACGAGAGCTGAAAAGGCTGACAGTGTCCAGCAAAGGGGCGAGTGGGGAGCAGCTACAGCCCTCACGTTGTGCTGGGGAAGATGCCAAGTGTGCAGCCACTTTGGACATCAATTTGATAACTTCTTTAAAACTTAAATATACACTTATATGTCAAATATAAATATATGACCCAGCAATTCCACATCTAGGGATCTACCCAAGATAAATGAAAACTTGTCTACATAAAGACTTGTACACATTTTTCAGCATTTTTTTCAGAATAGCCTTTAAAATGGATAAACTATGGCCTGAACTGTGACTCACACCTGTAATCCCAGCACTTTGACAAGTCAAAGAATTCTAGATCCGTCAGGGAAATATAGCAAGACCTTGTCTCTGCACACACACACACACACATACACGTGAGGAAACAACACAACAGCCCATCTCCTGGTGAGTGGGTGATAAAGTAAGGCACATCCCGGCAGGGAATCTTAGCAACACAGAGGAAGGAGCTCGTGAGCTACTAGTTCAGACAACACCGCGTGTGAATCAGGCCCACTGGAAGAGCCTGTCTGGTCCTCTGTACATGATCTCTTGAAAACGGAAGAGCTGGACACAGAGCAGATTGTCGGTCACCTGGGTGAAAGGCAGAAATTGATTCGAGGAGTGTGTGGGTGGTGCCAAAACTCGCCAAGCTGCACACTTATGGTCAGTGAGTTCAACTGTATGTGAATAATCTCTCCAGAAGGCTACTAAAATACTACCATGAGATGTCATTTTTCACATATCTGATTGGAAAAATCCCAAATTTCTTTAAGCAGCCTATATCAGTTAGCCTGGGAAGAAACGTGTAGTCTCTTACACCAATATTTGGACTACAAAATAGAATGGAAATTTGGCGTCCCTAGAAAAAAAATCAGACAATTGTTCACCCTGTGGGCCTGCAATGCCGAAGCTGCGCTTCTACACAGAGTGACAGGTGAGGAAGGTCACGGGTAACAGTGCAGTGTTGATGAGAGCAACAGATTACAAACTGTGCAAATGTCTTACAGAGGGATCTGTCTGGGTAACTACAGCGCACCCCTAAAGTGAACGTCATTAAAACAGTTTTGAACAAGTGAGGAAAATGTCTGTAAACTAAGGTGAAGGATCTCCAGGACTTATTATTCAGAAAACTGCCAAGGTGTAGCTGAGTCTATATGATAGAGTATCTTTTATCTGAGAAAAAATGGGAAGAATTTGTTAATTTTCGTGCATGCATACATGTGTGTGCTTACGTTTGCAAAGAGAAATACCAGGAATCTTTCTGGAAAGAAGGGAAAGGAGTGGAGAGACCGCAGGCCAGTGGATGGAAAGAAGGAAGGGGCCAGAAATTTTCTGAGCACACTGTTTAGGGCTTTTAAATTATTAAAAATTATTAAATTATTTTGCAAAAATACGAGCAAGTCAAAAAGAGGAAACACACTGTAATTGAATATAGATAGAAACAAACCTACCTGTACAAAAAGGGACATTTTCAATTTAGTCCGAACACAGTGCTTTGAATATAAATCCCAACTGTGATATTTTCTAGATACAAAAAGTTTTGCAAAGATTAAAAAATAATTATGTTCAGTGAATTCATTGTTAGTAGTAATGTCAACATTATAAATTTGAAATTTCTATATGTATATATTTGAATGTGCTAATGATGAAAACAGGTCTCTGCATCCATGGGAAGCAATATAAATAAAATCACTAAGTTAGCTGTGAATTAGAAGTGCATATGTGTCCTGCCTTGAATATAACTGATAGCCCATCTTAATACCCATATCTAGATGTAACAGTTAATTCTGAATATTTTTCTCAGAGAATCATATAACATCCTAGAAAAGTCAGAGGTTTCAAAAGACAACAAACATAAAAAACTCTCTTCTTCTCATCCCATTACAGTATTCACCCAATTCAATATTTCGTATGTGAATTTTTTAAATTACCAAATACATGTTCATTGTAAAAAAAAAAAAAGTCAAAATGGAAAGAATTGATTAAATGTGAATATTTTGCCTTTCATCCTATAGGCCTCATTCCTCATAAAAATATATTTAGAGGTCTGTTCATAGCTTTACAAATCCTTCTGTACACAATAACTGTGCTTTTAAAGCAAAAATTCTGCCAAATTACTTATCCTAGAATCTCTTCACTGTCTTCTCTGCTTGGCCTCCCTTAAGTTAAAAGAACAGGGAGGACGTTTCTTGTGAGAGTGGCCCATAACCGCTGCGTGTAGCTGGTGGCTTTGCCTTCCTCTTTGCATGGAAGCCTCCTTGGAGCTGTGACACTATGTGGCTCCTGGCTTCACACTTCAGAAGTATACGCCCGGCTCTTACCACTTGTTTCCCTTTGAGTCATTAAAAGGAGCATATCTTACATCAGGGGACCTTACATCTTCCTCAGCCCTGGTGCCACATTTATCCCTTGACGGGCTATGAACATGAAATTGTTTTAGCAGTTTTAAGGACCACGCATCCTCATATACATTTTAGAATAAACTTCTCTTTGTCTACAAAAAACTTGCTGGGATATAACTTACTTTTTAAGTAAGATTTCTATAACTCTTTCTCACTCTAAAATTTTTTTACTGAAAATATTATCAGAGTTTAGTTTGCTTTTGTTAAAGTTTCTTTTTTCCCAAATGTCATTGTGCGTTCATTTATTCATTCAACTATCGATAGCCTGCTGTTTGCCAGGAACCACACAGTTCATTTGGAATAAATAGTAAAAATGCAGGCTCACTTTCCTCCGGGAGTGCAAAGTTTTGGGCTTATTGAAAATTCACGCATTTATTTTAAAAACTAAATGGTATTTTAAACGTGCATACACTCATCTATTGGGCCCTAAAATTTAAGATCCACAGTTGATCTTGCTTTATGCTTGGGAGCCCAGGCTGCAGGAGTGGTAAGATGTACCTGGACCAGGTGAGGGCAGCCAGGGTGAGGTCTAGAGACACTGCCCGGGGGGGGGGTGTGTGTGTGCAAGCATTTGCCCCTCCTTTCCCTCTTTCATGACCCCCTGCACCCGGAGGGGGGCAGTGAGTAACCCAGAGCAGCCACCTGCTCCTGCACTCACTCCATCCAAGTTTGTCCAGTGCCCACAACATGACACATGTGGAGTCTGGCTTGGCACTGTAGTCAGGGAACCATCATGCCAGCAGCTCGTGGGCCTTTGCTTCTCCCAGGGGAGAGGTAAATGAGGACCTCACAGGAGGAAGCAGCCCATAGGGCCTGTGCTGGGAGGGAGTCTGGCTGCAGGCAGCGAGGGCATGGGTCAGGGTGCCCAGAGCAGACAGCCAGGCATCATGTGGAAGGGTGTCAGCCACCTCAGCAAAGGAAAGCCTTTAGAAATGTGTTGGTTCCCAGGAAATAGCCCTTTTATGCTACCTGGTCTGAAACAGGTTGAAGGCAGAATAAATGATGGAGACCATTATAGCCACTGATTGACCAAGAACAGCAGTCCTCTTCCACTGTGCAGACTCTGAACCCTTTCTCTGTACTGAAAAGCAAGGGCAGGCTGCCGGCTTCTGGAAGGAGCTTAAGGGCCAGAAAGGCCCTGAGTTCTACTCTGGAGTGAGCAGAGGTGAGGAAGGGGAAAGACCTGCCAGGAGCCTGGAATCTTGCTGCGTAACAAAAGCTTCCCTGCCTCTTTTCTCCTCTCCCCATCCTCCCTCAGCCTCCTCCTGCCTCTCCCGTGCCTCCTCTAGACCCCCCGCCTTTCTTCTCCCCCTCACTTGCCTCCCTCAGCCTCTGCATGCTCAGAACAGTCAGAAAGACATGCTCGCACGACCACCCATGCCGCAGGTAAACTGCATGTCCAATATGTCTAACCGTTGTTAAGGGGGGGAAGGAGACAAGAAAAAGGAGACTAAGGATTAAAAATGATGTAAGAAAATCTTGTAAGAAAGCTACTTTTGTAATAAATAGCCTTCAATTAGCACATTACACTCTCTTTCTCAAAAGTAGCACTTACTTTTCAGCTTTAATGTCTAATCGTGCAGGAGAAGTGTAGATCATTGTAATCTCCCATAACCACCATTCTGAGCTACTGGCTGTTAACATTTTGCTGCATCTAATGCCGATATACATTTTAGAAATAAAACATACCAATAAAGCTTATCACCACCCTCCTTCAAAGATATTCAGGCCTGAAACAGAGAGGTAGCTTTTGTCCCCATGTTTTTACACCCCCCCATCCCTGTTAAAATATCGCTGTTGGTTTTTTAACTTTCATCATCAGCATATTCTTTCCATACCTCCTACCCACCAGCTTCGCACTTTTATTCCTGCTGGTACAAGTGGAGTGACTTCATTCACTGCCATCCCCAGGGGAACATTCTGTTCTGTGAAATACGCTGCTAATTCCTTCCTCAGCCCTGCAGTGATCGCCATTTAGGGGGTTCTAGACTTGCACTATTGTGAACAATACTTAGAGGATTCCCTTGTGCTGGGTGAGAAGGACCAGACACCTCCAGCACTTTCAGATGCTGCCAAATGTCTCCCAAATCTCTTCCTAGCAATTTAGACCACAGTGCAATGAGGGAGCCTTGGGCCGTCTGCACACTCCAGGCCTTCTCTGGAGCTACCCAAAGGGTCTGAGTGGCAGGGATCCCCTCTCACCTGATCTAGGGTTCCCCCACACCGGGGACACTGAGCCCTTAGACTGTCCTCTTTGTGGGGGGGGTGTTCACATCCTGGACCCATTTCTGTACTGGCACGCCTTCACCCATCCACAGAGTCCTCCAGTTCTGCATAAGTCTCTGCTGCACAAGCATTTTCTTCCTGCTGCTGCCAGCAGCTTATGTTGTGTCTAACAAAAGATTTCTAAATTCAACACCATCAAATTTCTCCACTGTTTTCTTTCTTCATTCCCTGGGGCGTTTGAAAAGAAAACAAACAGGCTGTGGTGGCTCATGCCTGTAATCCTAGCATTTGGGAAGCTGAGGTGGGTGGATCGCCTGAGCTCATGAGTTCAACACCAGCCTGAACCAGAGCAAGACCTGGTTGAAAGAAAAAAAAAAGCTGGGCATTGTGGTGGGAGCCTGTAGTCTGAGGCAAGAGAATTGCTTGAGCCCAAGAGTATGAGGTTGCTGTGAGCTATGATGCCGCAGCACTCTACCAAGGAAAAACAAAGTGAGACTCTGTCAAAAAATAATAATAATAAAATAAATTAGACAAAGAAAAGAAAACAAACAAACAAACAACAACAACAACAAAACCCTGAAAAACCTCCGCCACCCCTGTCTACACGATCCAGGGGGGGAAGGTGCCAGGGGAGCTTGGAGAGGGGAAGGGTTAACGTGTGGTGACCACATGCTGCCCAGCCACTGGTCAGGGGCAAAGTTCCAGGACACACAGATCAACATGGAGTTGGCAAAACAACGTTTAACACGGCCTCAGACAAATCCTCTTCACTGCCTCGCTTGTTTGAAGAAAGTAATTGTGAAAAGACTGGAGGAAATCTTTCAACGCTTGTAGTGTCGTCTTGCAAGCGAGGAGTCCTGCGTGCTCTGGCCGGAGGGAGTGACCCCTGCGGCCGCCGCGGCCTCCCAGGCACGCCGACTGTGCACCCGGACAGGCCAGCCGCGAGGTGCGTTCTGCTGTTTAAAGGGAGGAATGCAAAGCCACAGGAAGCTGCCCGAGGGATGGAGGAGGAGGAGGAGCTACGTTCTTTCAAAGCTGTCTTGGAGAAACACTTAAAAACACAAACCTGACAGCCCCACTTGCCCACAACAGCTTCCGAGAGTGGCGCGGGCGTGCGTCCCCACGCGGGGCTGTGGCCGGCTGGTGTGCACGGTTAGGGGCGACAGGCCTGGCTGGCTAGCAGTCCAGGCTTCCGAACCGTCCCCTGATGAAGCACAGCCGTCAGGTCCCCCCACTGATCCGAAGCGGACATCCTTCCACCGGATCCCTTAAAGGCACTCAGGCCGGTCCGCTCGCCTCCCTCCTTCTCCTGTGCTCCCGGGCTCCAGAGCTTTCTGCACAGCTCCTCCCTCAGGGGCCCGAAAGGGGACCCCAGGCCAGGGCCCCAAAGCCTCGCTGGTGGGGGTGAGAGGGCTGCCTGGTGGGGCGAGGTGGAGAGAGAGGCGAGCAGGAGCGCGGGGTGCGGGAGGGGGGGTGCAGAGGGGAAAACGAGCTGTGCCTGAGGGCATGGAGAGGGGATGAGGCCTGAAAGGGGAGTTTTGAGCTGCTGAAAAATGAAGAAATTAGGGTTTTCCAGCCCCTGAGCCTGAGAGAAACTTCAGGAAGCACGATGGCAGCGGAGCATCAATCAGAGGCTGGCGAGTTTTGCTGTCACTATAGGACACCGGGCAGGAGTCTGGAGCTGAAAACAGGACAGTTGGGTGAGGAAGAGCAGGTCAACCAAATTCTCCCTTCCTAGAACACAGAAAGAAAAAGAAAGGCCACCCGCTGGGTACAGAGCCAGGTGTGGGGCACTCAGGAGCGCGCTCCTCCCGCGCTCCTCCCCAGGCTGCTGGTTTCCTGCCTCCTAAAGTCCCTCCTCCCCCTTTGCCCAGGGCTGCCCAGGCCTTGAGGCCATTTGTAAAACTCTAGAAGACCCCTGCTCATCCCAGGACAGAAGCACCAGGAGCCTCTGGGATTCTCTTTGCTGGCGTTTTCCAGGGAGAGGTCTCAGCAGCAGACGTAGGATGAGAGCCTGGAGACAGGGTTGCCTGTGAAATCCAGTCCCCGCATCTAGACTCCTGAGAGCTATAAACGAAGTTCGAGAGACATTTACGCTTCATTTTTTATTTAAATTGTGTACAGTTTATAAGGAAGCATTTCTTTAAAGAAAAAAAAAAAAAGGAAAGAAAATCGGACAGCCAAGCTTCTCAGCTCCCCACCCCTCCCTTTTTCTCGCTGCACTGCTCTCCACAAACAGGCCAGGGGCCCTGGATGGAGGGGGGTCTTGGTTGTGGCTACAATAGGAATATAATTGGCACACTGACGCTACCTACAGTGACTGTTACTTCACCAAAGGGAACCCCTGTCAAATGTGCATATTCAATCTTAATCGCAAAAAAAAAATACACACCCCAAAGGGTAGCTGTCTTTCCACCAACTCTTCCACACACAGCAGGTCCCGAGTAATGACACAGAATAAGATGGTCAGGAGCCCCGAAGGGTTTATTGAAGTGCCCTGACATTGCTTTCCTTCTTCCCTGAATTAACAACGCGGGAAGAGGTGGGTCACTCGAGGAGCGGTGGCATCCGTCGCCGGTCGGTGGCGCGGGGGCCAGCGCCTGGGCCACCGAGCGGGGACAGAGGCCGCAGGCGGGCCCACAGCGCCCCCTCGCAGCGCGCTCGCGCGACTCGGGCCTGCGTCGCCTGGCCCGCCCGGGGACCCACCGGCCCCCCCGGGAGGCGACCCTTTCTGCAAGCTCCTCGGCCTTCTCCGCCCGCCGCCTTCGGAGAAGACCCTGGAACCCGAGCGCGCGTGTCTGCGCTTCCCTGCGCTCAGCCCCCAGGAGAACCGGGTTCTCTGAGCCAGGCGTGTCCACGCCGGCTGCTTCTACGTGCTTAGGCCGCTGTGAGCACGAGAAACAAAAAGAAGACGGTCTCTCTCGCTCGCTCTCTGCACACCTGGGCGAAGGGGGAGGCTCCACTGCGACACTCCAGCTGCACGCGGCCTGGGTAACTGCTCCAATAACCGCTGTCAGGGCAGCTGCTGGGTGTCCGCCGCTCGCCTCGGCTGTCTTTCTAGCTCCGATGGCAACCGAAAATCAGCAGAAGCGAAGTGCCCGGCCACGACCAGGCGACTCCGCGAGCACACGCAGCGCTTTCTGCCTTTGAGCGGAGCACCCGGGCCCAGCTCTCCGGACACTGCGCCGGCTCCCTGCCGGGCCTCCGCCCTCCGCGGGGAGCAAACCCGGAACGTTGCGCAGGGCAGCCACACTTGCAGGGTGTTTTCCTGATTTTTTTTTTTTTTCCAGAAGACCAAGTCAACTTTAACCTAAGAAAAGGAAAAGTGATTTTTTTTAAAGAAATCAGGGAGCTTTAAAGCAAACTGGAGTTTTATACATTTCAATAACAATGAAGAGCGTGAGTTTTAATGTCTCTGCGTAGGCATTTTAATTTGCTACAGTCACTACCAATAAAAACGGCGTGTAGTACGACTGGATTGTTTTAATAGTGCAAGGTAGACGGCTTTTATTAGTACCAGGCAGCGGCAGCGTGGAAAATTTAGATTTCAGTGGGGGAGTGTAACTGCTGCGGGCGGTGGCCATCTTCAAACCCGCAGGCTGAGCCCGGAGCCGGAGAGTCCCCTGCCAGGGGCACCGCCAAGTGCACTTGTCCGGTTGTGCATTTAATGGGCATCAGCACTGACTGCATCCAGAGCCAGGGTCCGGCTCCAACCTGGGGACTTTTTGTAGTAACTCCCTGTTTTCTCCAGTGCCCCTGGCGGAGGTCAGACGGGAGAAAGGGGTAGAAAGGCCTCAAATGCTGATGACCCCACAGCAGGAAGGGTCTTCAGAAATGCAAATACTGGGGACGTTCTTCCGAGTTGGAAGAATTAGATGTGATTTTTTTCACTTAGGCTAATCTGATGGGAGGTGAACCGAAAGAGGCGTCTGTTTCCTATCCAGTGTGTAGGCGCCTCCTGTATGCCTCTTCCCGGAGGAACTCCCCGGCAGGAAAACCAAAACATGTTCCAGACACTGCGACTTGCCCGTCAGGCCACTTGGGTTCTCTCTCCTTCTCTCTCTCTCTGCTCCTCCCTCTTTCAACTCCATAAGAACTGATGTAAAATATCTGCCTTGAACTGCATTAGTCTGCCCCACGTGGGGTCTCACAGCAACCCCGAGTGTGTGTGCAGGGACATGGTGGTTATGGTGTGTGTGTCTCTACTGAGATGGTCCGAGATACCGTACAGTGCAGAGGATGGAGGTGTGGTTTTCGGGGTAGCTGGGAAGGGCGGGGTACCACGCCTGGGAGCACTTACCAGGAGCCGCACTCCAGCGGTCAAGGAGTGGTGAAGCCCAACGCTGGTTTCCTGACCTGGGGAAAAACAAACGCAGCCTGGCTGGCCTTTGCATGCCTTTTGCTTCCCCAGCAGGCTGGTGGCCCAGCCATGCTTTCCCCAGCCCCAGCGAGAGGCCGAGAGGCCGCAGAAGCGCTGAGCATTCTGAATCCACGGGCCGCCCCACGGCTGGGGGGCAAGGGTGCAAGCTGCAGGTCTGAGCTGCTGCCCAGCGCCCAGCCCAGAGCTCCCCCACCTCCACTGCACCCACTCGAGATGGTTTCCAGGAAGAGACGTATGTTCGGTGGGTGCTCCCACCTGGCCAACACACACCTGTGGCCTTTCCAAGGCCCGAGCGCCCCCCATGGGTGACCCTCTTCCGCTGTCCCTGGGTGAGGGAGCAGTGGAGGAGCAGGCTGAGAGTGGGGTGGGGGGTGGAGGGTGTGGGGCCTGAGGGACCGTCGCTAAGCACCCCACCTTAGTGAGGCATCTCCTGAGCCACACGTTACCTGAGCTACCGACGGCCCTGGTGCCACCAGCCCGCTGCCCTCTGGTCTCTTTTCCCGAGGTGACGGAGAGGTTTCATGTCCTGCCAGAGGCGGTTTCTCCGGTAACGGTCATCTCCCAGAGTGTTCGGTCAATATAAATCCGAAAGGAGACAACTTATTAAAACAAAATAAAATAAAACTCTATTACGGGATGGGGGAAGGTGGCATCAAACCGAGTGAAGCGCGCGTTGTGTGCCAAGACGTTCCCAACAGTGAAAACTCCTAACAGTTCAGGGTCCAGGGTCTCTATTGCGGACTTAGAGGAGAAAGCTCACCTCAGGGCCTTCCTGGCAGCTCGAGGCCAAGGCGCCCCGGATCCGGGTCCATGCTCGGCAGAGTGGGACGGCAGGCTCAGGCGGCCCGATGCGAGGTCACGCGGGGAGCCTCCGGCCAAGAGGCAGAGCAGATGAGGAAGGTGGAGGGCAGAGTCCCGCACCTCTCCCCAAGGACGACCCAGGCCTCCAGGGCCACCACTCTGCCCCCTCCCTGTTTCCCTGTGACTCCTAAGCTCAGTCATCCAGGCTGGCCTGCCTCCCAGGGTGGAGAAGAGACTCCGGCAGTGCGTAACCCCTAGTGGACCGGGCCTGGCCCTACTACGGACGGCGTCTGCCTAGTCCGCGCCAGCGCAGCGGGGGTGGGGGGCGGAGCAGTAGGGGCTGAAGACAGGCGGGGGGGGCGAAGAAAGTGGTAGGGGCGAGGTGGGGGAGCCGGCCGGAGCCGGTTGGGGGACATAGCTAGGAGTAAGCGCGAGTGGGAGGGGGTGTGCGCCGGGGCACGCGGCTCGGCCTGCTTAGGCTGCAGGGCCGCGGGCCGCGGGCCGCGGACTGGGGCTGGAGCTGCGAGAGAGGTGGCTGCGCCACAAAAGCCTTCGCGTCCCTCCCTCGCTCCCGCCTCCATCTCCCCGCCCTCCCTTCTCCTCCACTCGCCGCTGCCGCCCCTCCCCCGGCCTCGGCCTGGCCGCTGGAGCGGGCGGAGCAGGGGAGGGGCGGGCACACGAATATGCAGATGAGCGCATGACGGACAGCTTGGTGTTCCAATGTCCCTCGGAAACTCGAGCGCTCCTTCCTCAACTCCTCACTCCCGACTCCAGACTCCCCCAAACCCCGACCGCCGGCCTGGCGCGCGGCTGCGCCCACCGGCTCCGCGCTGCCGCCGCCGCCGCCGCCGCCGCCGCCACCGCCCCGCCGTTCTCCCGGCCCGCGGGCCGCCCAGGCTAGTACCCGGGCCGGCCTGCCTCGGCCCGCGGCCCGGGTGCCCGCCGCTGCGCCGCGCCCCGGCCGGGCGTGGATGGAGGGCGCCGCGCGCCCTGCCCGCTGCTCGCCGTGACGCGGGCCCCGCGCCCCGCGCCCACCATGTCCTACCCGCAGGGCTACCTATACCAAGCGCCCGGCTCGCTGGCGCTCTACTCGTGCCCGGCGTACGGCGCGTCGGCGCTGGCGGCGCCGCGCAGTGAGGAGCTGGCGCGCTCTGCATCGGGCTCTGCTTTCAGCCCCTACCCGGGCTCGGCGGCCTTCACGGCACAGGCAGCCACCGGCTTCGGCAGCCCGCTGCAGTACTCCGCCGACGCTGCCGCCGCGGCGGCCGGCTTTCCGTCCTACATGGTAACCGTGCACGGGGCGGGGCGCGGGACACCGGGACGTGGGGACCCTGGTCGGAGCGCGGGCCGAGTGGGGTGGAGATCGGTGAGCCCGAACCGCGGCGAATGTGGCGCTGGCGGTGGCTCTGGAGTCGCCGGCTGGGTCTGCTGCGCCGCAGGCGGAACAAGGGGCCAGGGTGGCGGGCTGCGCAGTCAGCAGGGGAAGTCCCTGAGCCCGGGGCGGGCCCCTTTGGCTTGCTGGATAATTTTCTACCAAACCCGGGATAGTGAAACTCCGCCGGGGATGGCGACTGTCGTGGGTTGTCCTTGGTTAAGGCATCACAGCCAGCAGAGGGTCCAGATCGGGCCGAAGGCTCGCCCTCGTGGGCTTGGGGCAAGACGGAGCGTGGACACTGGGGCCTCTGGGGTAGTTCGAATTTGTTTTCTGGGGCTTGGGGCAGCGGGTCACGAGTTAGGGGAGGGAACGGAGCATCCGGCTGAGGCTCCGGAGTATAGCCCTAGGCACCCTGCTCTCGGCCTTAATCTGTCCTGCCGACTTTGCTTTCGAAAAAAACGTGTCTGCGGTGTCTGACCCTCTAACTGCCGCCCCAGTACTGGCGTTGAGAGCTGCCCTTGTTCTCCGGCATGAGGCTCTCACGCCTGGCGTTGTCCAGCTGGGCCCGGCCTGCGCTGCTCCTAAGCACGTTAGTGGCGATTGAGGCCATGTCGGGGGATCGTGGCCACTGCTGGTCGCGGTGGAATTTCAGGGCAGCGACTGAGGAGCAGTGACCGAAGTGAAGGCTGCAAATGTCTCCAATTTAAACGTTAAAGGATGAATTAAAATGCTAATTACCGCGTATTTGAAGAATTCGAAACGGTGACTGGCTTCTGAGTTGCAAATTGGATTTGCTGAGCTTTAGAACAGTGAATGGCGGAGTGGGGGCTCCAGGGTGTTTTTTTAACTATATAAGGGCGGGGACGAGGGAGGTCGGGGAAGCCGCGGCCCTTGAAGCATCCAGAGAAATTTAGATTATCAAGAAACTACCTGTAGGCCTGCGTGCACACACGTGCGAGTTTGTGTTCATCTGTGCGCGCCTCTCTGGGACGTTTAGGGGAAGACATGTCATTTTAGAAAAAGTGAAATAGAAAATGTCACTTTAGAAAATCGAGAATAAAACTGAAGTACATGTTGTCATCAACAGCTAGCCCTAAATCACGTTTCCCTGTTCCCTCTCTTTTGCTGCGGGAAGCGCGGCTTGAAAGCCGGCGGAGACTCCCAGTGGGAAAGGCGGCGGCCGGGCGGCGGAGGGTCGCCACCTGCCTCGGCCCCGCGCGCCCCACTCACGGGCTGTTGTCAATTTCAGGGCGCCCCGTACGACGCGCACACCACCGGGATGACCGGCGCCATCAGCTACCACCCTTACGGCAGCGCGGCCTACCCGTACCAGCTCAACGACCCGGCGTACCGCAAGAACGCCACTCGAGACGCCACGGCCACGCTCAAGGCCTGGCTCAACGAGCACCGCAAGAACCCCTACCCCACCAAGGGCGAGAAGATCATGCTGGCCATCATCACCAAGATGACCCTCACGCAGGTGTCCACCTGGTTCGCCAACGCGCGCCGACGCCTCAAGAAGGAGAACAAGATGACGTGGGCCCCGAGAAACAAAAGCGAGGACGAGGACGAGGACGAGGGCGACACCGCGAGGAGCAAGGAGCAGAGCCCGGACAAGGCGCAGGAGGGCAACGAGACCTCGGCGGAGGACGAAGGTGAGCGGCCTGGCCGGCGCGGGGTCTCCGGGAACTTCCCTGGCGGGCAGGGCTCAGGGCTGAGGTCAGGGAGCTCCGCCCCGCACCTCAGGTCTGCACCCCCAGGCCCAGAGCCCACCAGCACTCGGGGGTCCGTGGGATTAGGGTGAGTGATTCCTGGGGCCTCCCCAGAAGTCAGGCTCTCCCTAACAAGTCTGGGGATGGGGCGAGGGATCAGCGGGGGATGGCAAGTGCCATCCACCGACCGCGTCCGCGCCTCCCAGGGATCAGCCTGCACGTGGACTCGCTCACGGACCACTCGTGCTCAGCCGAGTCGGACGGGGAGAAGCTGCCGTGCCGCCCCGGGGACCCCCTGTGCGAATCGGGCTCGGAGTGCAAGGACAGATACGACCTGGAGGACGACGAGGACGACGAGGAGGACGGCGAGCGGGGCCTGGCGCCGCCCAAGCCGGTGACCTCGTCTCCGCTCACTGGCGTGGAGGCGCCGCTCCTGAGCCCCCAGCCCGAGGCCGCGCCACGCGGTGGCGGCGGCTGTAAGACGCCCCTGGGCAGCCGGACGTCGCCGGGCGCGCCGCCGCCCGCCAGCAAGCCCAAGCTGTGGTCGCTGGCCGAGATCGCCACCTCGGACCTCAAGCAGCCGAGCTTGGGCCCGGGCTGCGGGCCTCCGGGGCTGCCTGTGGCCGCCGCGCCCACCTCGTCGGGGGCTCCGCCCGGAGGCTCACCCTACCCCGCCTCGCCGCTGCTCGGCCGCCACCTCTATTACACGTCTCCCTTCTATGGCAACTACACAAACTACGGGAACTTGAACGCAGCGCTGCAGAGCCAGGGGCTCCTGCGGTACAACTCGGCGGCCGCGGCCCCCAGCGAGGCGCTGCACGCGGCGCCCAAGGCGGCCAGCGACGCGGGCAAGGCGGGCGCGCACCCGCTGGAGGCCCACTACCGGCCCCCGGGCGGCGGCTACGAGCCCAAGAAAGGTAGGCTGCGCGGGGTCCCGCGGGGCGGGGGAGAGCTCCTGGGATACTCGGGGCAGGCCCGGGAAACCGAGACGCGTGGAGGAGCTCAGGAAAGGGATCCGGCTCCTCCCTGTGCAGAGTGAGCGGCTGCGGCCTCTCACGCTGGAGGGCGAAGCCGGAGAGGGCGGCGCCCTCCCTTCTGGCTTGCCCCGTTATTGTTTACCTTTTGTTCGATTTACTATTAGTTTTACTGTTATTAGTATCATGGCTGTTTTTGAAGAGTTTTGCAAAACACAAACAGCCCGGAAATGCAGGTGACAGCTTGTCTCCCGGCTGGTGGAACGAGGCTGGGGTTCCTTTGGTGTCTCTTTGCTAAGCGGAGGCGCAGCTGGGTCCTCTTTTCTGCCTTGGGATAGAAGGAAACAAAATGTTCCCAGTCGCTCTCGGAGGCATTCTGTCTGCAAAAGGGAAAATAAGAGCCGGTTTTCATTTCTCAAGGCTTTTCTCTGTCTCCTCTGTTAGTAATGCAGCCTGCCTGATAAGGAGTTTAAAGGGGAAAAGAACGAGAATTGGGGCCGTTACCAAAATGTGTCTCAGACAGTGGTGGCAGAGCCAGTCAGGTTTCTGAACGGGGTGGTGGGTGCATGCGGTCTGCCCTGGGAGGCAGCGGCTGGGGGTCGGGTTCTCACTAACTGCCCCCTCCCCTCACAGATGCCAGTGAGGGCTGCACCGTGGTTGGCGGGGGCGTCCAGCCCTACCTATAGAGGGGCCAGCACAGCCATGCAAGTAAGTGGGCACCTGGTGCTCTCAGACCCGCAGCTCGGCACTGACTGCACTGTAGGCGTGCTTAATCTGTTTTTCTTGCTTCTGCCATGAGGTTGGAAGATAGATCATTTCAGTCTTCTTTGGTGTTATTATTATTTTTTTTTCTTCTTGAAGGGGGAGAGTATCTGTTCTGTTTCATAGATTCCCTATCTGGTTCGAGTTCTGCTTTCAAGAGTCTTTCCTTTAACTGGAATACATATTACAACACTGCTGTTCTTTTCTCTTTGAAAAAATAGATTATTAAAATGTGAGCATTTGAATGCAATTTGGAACCAATTTTCCTATGCTAGACACATATTAGACACTGGCTTTGGTGAGTTAGTGCAACTGAAACTTAAGGCATCTAAAACCTTGTAGATGATGTTCGTAGGGTAAGACTGAAGAGAGTCTTGCAGTGCTAGTCCTGTATCAGCCCTGCCCACCCACAGGTCCACATGGACCAGACAGGACTCTGAAGTTCTCCTGGCTCACAGCAGTTACTCAAAAAATGTTGTTTTGCAAGTAGACAAAATTACTAATCACAGATCTTCAAGATGGGAGAGGTGGAACCATTTCAGGTCCTTTCATTATAATGTGGTGGTGTCAGTGTGGAACTGAAGGATTGGGAATGATTTGGTTTTTTCCTTGGTCCACAGGTAGGTGTCACAATTGCTTTGGAAAAAAAAAAAAAAAGACAGCAGGCCATTCTCTCTTCCCAAGCTCATAAATATACAGATACAAAAACCAGATCTCCAAATCCGGACCACATCTTGTGCCACTGTAAACAAGAAGCACCCACCCAGCACTGTCTACCCACAGACTCTAGCACTGGCAATCAGACAGACTGTCTTTGGACATACATGAACTTGTTGGCGTAGTGTAGCTCCCCCCCATGTATGTGTGACTCTTGGAAACAATCTGTTTTTCTCAGGATATCTTGAATTGATCACTTCATTGCCACGGTATATATTCTATAGGTGTGATAGGATTTACTGTAAAGTTTATTTGTAAAAGATGTACACAGTAGAAATAAAACGTGATTGAAGAACTTGAGTACTTCAGAAGTGGAAACAAATTTGATATTTATTTTTATAATGATATAAAGCTTCTAGTAATTTATGCAAGTTGTATTGCAATTGAATCTAAACTTTTTGTAAATAAATTCTGCCTGGTTTTTATTTGAACATTGCTGGTTATACAATCTTTGTTGGTTGTTTAACATGGATTCTTTACTAATTTATATCTTAAATTGTAAATAAAAACAGACTAGTCTACAATAATATGGTGTTTGGGGCTCATTTGTCCTAGAAGAGAGATTTGGGTATGGAGCCCCAGGGGATGCTAACTTCTGGGTGATCTGACCTCCCCTTCTTAATGAAAAGCTGTGTGAAATAAACTCTCTTTTCTTATGCTTATTTAAAAAAGAGGCAAATGAAAGAGAAATGCACAGTAGAGAGATATCTGTGGTTCTAGATTATTTATATACAAATGTATTGCAAGAAAATTAAGATTTTTTTGTGCTCTGATATGCAAATTACTTGTTAGTGTAAATTTTTAAAACTAAGCAAAATAAAATGATCTGACACCCCTATGCATTTTATATTTATTTCTCATGCTGGTTTATTGAACCTCCTCCATAAGCTAAACTAGAGAATAATATTGATAATGCAGAGTTGTCTCCCTTAATAAAGTACTGATGGAAATAACTGTTTTTTTTTAAAGCTGAATTAACCAAATTGGCATTGTTATTCAGACTATTGAACAATCTCTTACCTCTCCTTTTTATATAACTCACATTAAACACAAGGTGAAGATCAAGGGGCGGAATCTAATTCCCTTCCAGTGGCTGTTACCTTTACCCTGGGGGGAAAGAAACATTTAAACAACCTGAGACTATGGCCTCTTTATTGTGTAACTCACTTTCTAATTATAGGACAAGTCTAAAATTTGTAGTCAAGTAACATACTCCTTTTGATTAGTATCATAAAAGCAAAGCAGCAAAACTGTCATTTTAATTTTCAGCAAAATTATAAGGATATTCATATAATATAATTTCAGAAAAGAAATGAACAATCATTTATTTCCTTTCCAAAGATAAATTGAGTGAATATAACTTACGGTTATAAAACAAGAATAATAGCTTCTTAGATTGCCCTTTAATCAATCATACACTTATTTTTCAAGAGGTTCATCTATTTTATTCCATGATTAATAATGTTGCAGTGTGAGCGCATTATTGGATCCCAGTGGGGGAGGTCTCCAATGCTTTTAGCTGCTTTGGAATGGTCAGTTGGGGTTCATTATGGGCTGATATTGAACAATTTATAAAATCTTGTCTAAACATCTGCCAGCTCCGATAGACTGATGTGTCTGAGGATGGGAAATTGCTGGACCAGTTGATATTGACAAACGGATCTCTCTCCAGTAGCTTTTGTGCCATAGAAATTAGTGGCCTCTTGCTGGGGTCTTGTTAGAAAGGGTATTTGAAAGTAATCTTAGATACTTGGGGCCAAGCCAGGAGACTGTTAACTGGACACAGAACCAGGCCCGTGGGGAGGAGCTATTGTGGTGGACCTACATTTGGGTTTTCTGTTACTTCTCATGCATTTTGTTGGTTTTAAACACTTAAGTATTTGGAGGTCAGACACAAAGTCAGTCTCTGGGGTGGAGACTATTTTTCTCTCTTGCCTGCCTCCCCTAGTAATACATATGGAAATTTTGGAGGCTGAGCTGTATGCTGGGGAGAGGAAAGATTTTTCACACGGTAAGACCTGCCACTCTGTGGCAGTGTGTCTGGAAGCAAAGAAACTCTGAGTCTGGAGGAACACGAGGGAGCTTGGAGGATGTTTGTGTGTTTTGATTTTAGACATAAAACCTTCATAGAATTTCCATAAAGATAATGATTTTTCCCCTCTAGGAAGCATTTTATATTGCAATATCATGGTCCTCAGTACTTTGCTTTTATTAACATTAACCACATTTCCTAAATCAGCAGGGAATTAAATGCCCATGGCAGCAATATATCTCTGTTATATGTAACATGCTAACTTGAATATTTTGAAGACTTCAGCGAAAAGTATGAAAGTTAACAATATATAACAAAGTAAACACTGAAAGACCATGCACTCTAATGAAGATACAACATTTAAAGCAATATGTCTCTTAGGGAGGTGCGAAGCCGGGGAGAAGAAGATCCCAGCTCGTTCCTGTGTTCAGGAACTGACGCCTGGGTGGAAGCTGCCCGTCTTTGGGGGTGGGGGGGGGTGTTTTACCTGCACATGGATCCCAGTTTCCTCGCCCTGCCCCCCACCCCCACCCCATCCTAGTCTCTTGGAGGAACTGCGCATTTCAATTGGGAAATCTCAAAGCAGCTCAGGAGATTAGCCAAGGCTAAGGAGGTTTCTTTGATGTTTATATGCCCAACAAATTATCAAAGATTTCCATAACTTACCCACCCTGTCTCCTGATCTGAATTTCTTTCTGCAGAACTAAGAACAGAAAACCTGCAGGTGTTTAGAGGGATCTTTGTAAAGAAACGCAGAGCAATTTATGAGCGCCTCTCGGGGCAGGTCACGGGGAAAGGTCACCCAGGAAGAAACCAAGGAGCGAGGAAGACTTTCTTCTCCGGCCACCGAGGCAGCTAATCCGGGTCTGAGTTTTATTTTTGTTTTAGAAACTTGTTAATACAACATTACGTAGCCAGCCGAGAGAGAGAGTCCATCTTTGCAGTGGTTGGCCGAGGTCGGGGACCCGGAGCGCTGCGCCTGGGGCGTCTGGGCCTTAGCTCCGACTGCGCCGCGGTCCGAACGCTCCCGGCGCCTCCGCCCAGCGCCCGCGCGACCAGGCCGGGACAGCGCCCCTGCCCTCCGCGGCCCGGGGCTGCGTTAGGGCTGATTTATTGGAATTCGTGCTTTAATCTCAGGTGGGCCCCGGGGACCGAGCGCTGTGGCGAGCACCAGGGGCGTCTGCCCGGTGGCGGGTGCGGGCGCTGCCTTCCGCGCCCGTCAAATGTCAACATTTGTTCCCAATAAAAGAGTTATTGTTTCTGCAAAAGCTGCCCAGCAACTGCCTTTGAAACTTGGATAGAACTCCATCCACCTTTGTCTGAGGCCAGGCAGGAGGGGCGGGCGAGAGGGAGAGGCAGGGGGCTGGGGGCGGCCCCGCCTGGCTGAGCACAGCCTGAAATCCTGGGGTGCCCTCGCCCGCACCCCTCCCCGGCCGCCGCGGAGGTTCTGAAGGTGGGGCAGTGCCGGGGGCCAGGGGTGTCTCCTGGAGGCCCTTTCCAATGCCAGCGTTTATCAGTTATCTGCAGATTCCAGGAGTGCGGACTCCTGCGACGAAGCGCAGAGATGAAATAGCCGCCCTGCCAGCTCCGGCGCGCTTTCGGGTCATTTACAATTGCATTGAAATATTCATTAAAGAGGCTAAAAGTAAAGTAGAGTATTGTTTTTTAAAAGATACAGAATACATGTACATTAGACTACCACTATTAGAGCCCAATTAATTAGATAACAATTTGAAAAAAAAAAAATCATTCCAAACCAATTTATGGTCCTAACAGAGACAAGCATTTTCAAACTTAAATAGCACACTGAATTATTAGAAAATTTCCTCTAAGTAACTTATACAATAATTATCACTATATAATTTACTTTAGTGCATTGAAAATCCCAAGGAAAACATTCATTTAAACTACACATTAAAGATAGAAATCCGTCAATTAAATATGTGTTTTTAAACTGCTTTTACAAAAATAGCATTTTAAATATTTTTAAAATGTGTTAAATCAAGGGGCTATCTTGGGAACAATACACAACTGTCTGTGATATGTGGATATTATGATTAACATCATTTGAATTTCTACAAATCGCAAGGGGGACATGTCCCTTTGATGTATTTTCAAACCTTTATGCAAGTGACAAATCCCTACAGATATTTTAAAGGCTAATTATAAGGAGAAGTAATCTATGACAATATAATTTTCCAGTTGCTGAATATTAGTTTCTATTGGCCATAGTGAAAGCACTCCCTAGCCCTCCCCTTTGCCTTGGCTAGAAGGCTGTGAATCTCCCCGCACTGGACGATGTGCACTTGGGTCTCAGCCAGTGATGGGTAGAAGAAAAACCACTTCTTAGTCCAGTTTCAGGGAACAGTCAGTCCACTTGTATGTTTCACTCTGTCCCTTCACCTGCCTGCTCTGCTAAAGGAGGAACACAGTCTATGCTGCCACCTCTGCCCTCCCCACCCTCCTAGCAGAGAATAGGGATGCGTGAGGGCAGAGTGTTCTCCCTCTTTCTAAGAAAGATAAAAATTGAAGACATAATTTAGGAGGTAATACAATAAAAAAGGATGAGTTGTGAAATATCTGTTGTCTGTTCTTTTGCAATCCCAGGTAAAAGGAAAGAGGAAGACTGTTGTTTATTTCTTTAAAACTGTCCTCAAGACAACAAAGAAAAGTCTTTATAAAAGGTGTCCCAATTTTACTTTGTTCCATATGGAGCTAAAAACAAATTAAATCTAATATTCTTAAAGAATTGACTGTGAGGTTTGGGGCTGCCTCCAGTGCCGAGAGTGCCAGCAGAAGGGACGGAAGGCAGTGCCACACAAGCACTCCCACTTTTGTGGGGAGATAAATTGACAATTTATTGTGTGTAACTCCTGATCAATTATTAATCGTTAGTGTCAACAACAGGGTTATAATTACCTTCGGTTATTTTGAAGAATATTTGTCTTTTCATTTCTCTGATCCCGTAATTAGTTAATGCTCTTGAGTAATAAATTCGAGGATGAGCTGATCAGACCCAACCTCCCCTGCCTGTCATCTTGGTGAACTTTAAGGGAAAACACTTATATTCATCTTGGGTCCTCAAAAATGCCCTCCTCTGCTCCATTTCACCAGTGGCCACCTTCTGTGTTCTGCCATACATGATGATTCCACAGGAAAAGGGTGAAATGAGAAACAAACCGAGCACAGCTGGAGTGAATACAGCCATCACAGCTGGCTGCCTGCTCCCAGGAGTATCTCTTCGAGGCCGGGAAGGTGAAGTTCTTGCCTCTTGTCTCCAAGATGAAGAGAAAGGGCAAATCTCAGAGCTTAACTCCTGACACCTTCTTACTGGGGTAAGGGGGGCTGGGAAAGAATATTTGTTTTTAGGCCTTGATGGTTCTAGCCCCACAGGGCCAACTTGGCCTGCACAACAGATGGGCGATGTGATTCACCTAGCGCGGGTTCGAGTCCCTACCTACCCTGTTTTCCCCAACTGCCTTCCAGTAAGGGAGTGGGGGTGAGGGCAGGGGTGGGGTGGGCCTTGACCCTTAAAGGATAGCAGGAAAATTACCAGGCTAGGTGGGCATGGTTAGGCGTTACTGGGAGGTGGGAGAGGGAGGGGAGAGGCTGTCTGAGTCTTGGTGTCCCCGCTGCAGCCCTGTCGCCAGAGAAGCCCTCCACCTCACTGAGCGCCAGCGGCCCTGGAGGCCCTGGACCCGTGGGCTTGGTGCTCCGTGCGCCTTCTTCGGATCTTCCCTCCAGCCCATGGCCTTCCCTCCAGCGCCTGCTTTCCAGGAGGACTCTTAGGGGAAGAGTTTCCTTCAGGTCTCTGAACTCCCAGCTCGGTCCACCCGTCCCGAACACGCGTGTTTTGCCGACCAACTACCATCATTTTCTCCAGGGAACCGGATTCTTCCGCTTGCTCCGGCCTCCCGACGATCCTGGGGATGGACCCTTTTCTGCTGCCCCACAGCGCAACGCTGCTGTCCCTGGGGCGCTTAACTGGTCACAGGAAGGCCCTGAAAGGCAACGAACGACCAGGCCCCAGGGGTGAGCTGAGCAGCAGGTCAAGGAGGGCTGGACACGGAATGAGCCCAGACCGAGGCGCACCTGCAGGGACCGCGGGGTGGCAGGCAGGGACGCGAAGCCGGGCGTCAGCAGGCCAAGCAGGATGCGCCCCACGCCAGGACTGGGGTGCGTGCGGCCTGAGGTCCTGCCACCAGCTGATGTTCTCCTCACCTTTTTAGGACCCTGGTTTTCTCTAGAGGAGGCGAGATCCCACCCTTCCAAACCTCAGAAGATGCCATGGCCAGGCTCCCTCCCGGGACGCACAGCCACACACGCGGCTGAGAACCCCCAGACCCTGCCCCGCTCCTGGCTCGCCCCACTCTGTAGCCCCTCATCAAGGGTCCCCCAGCTGCTCTCCTGAGCATCCCAGGCAGAGCTCTGTAAGGGCTCCTCCCACCCAGACCCCACTTGGGAGACTCCCCAGCAAGGCTCCCCCTACAGCCCGGACCTGGCCTCTTCCCACCCCATGGCCATGCCCTGTACCCATCCCCTGCGCCCAGCTCGGTCGGTCAGCCTGGCACTTGTGGGGACAGGCTCAGCCGCCTGGCGCTGGGAGGGGTTAGCTGGGAACCAGAGGCCCCGCGAGCACCGCAAACCGAAAGCGCTGTCGCCGTGGAGCTAAGGGCTGCTCCCGCGAGGTTGGCGCAGGAGTTGTCTACCTCCGCCTGTCCGGAGCCTGCAGTCTCCGGCCTCCGAGCTCCGGCCTTTAGCTCTCTGTCGCCGTTTTTTCTTCTTTGATTTCTTCCCTGCTGGCGCTGCTTTTCTGCCGCTCCAAAGTACAGAGCGACACTCCCCTGGAAGCTGCCGAGGACGCCACAGCCGGCTCGGCACCCGCCTTGGATCCTCGTCCAGGGCGGCGCTCGCTGGGCCTGCCGCGGGGCGGAAGAGCCACGGCCGCCCAGACCCCAGGAGGAACCAGGTGCGCGGGGCGACACTGTCTGGGACCCAGACCCGTACAAACCCTGGCCAAAAGGAGGGGGCCATCGGGAGGGCCCTGGAATGGGCTTTGGGCTGCCGGGCAGGCCCCAGGACCCTGTCCCCTTTGTGGAATTTATGACTAGAAGTCAGAATTGTACAGGCCGGAGAGCGCGATTGAGTTACCTTGACAGCAGCACCCCAATCCCACGCTCCTCCATAAGAGCCCCGCTGAAAGGCTTCCTGGAGGTGGTGTCAGGCCCAAGTGGACTCAGCAGCTACAATGGAAGCTCCAGGTGCCCTGGATCCCCTCCTGTGACAGCCCCACCTGGCAGGCTGGAGGGTCAGAGGCTCTTGAGCCTCAGTCTACCCCCTCCTCCCTCTCAAAGGCCTCAGTGGCCAGAAGGAGTTTGTGGCCGTCCTCCTCTAGTGGGCGGTCTTTGGAGAGGGGTCTCTAAGAGCCCCATAGCATAGGTGGCTGGAGCCAGGGTCACTGGAGGACTGGGACTTACTGAGGCCTAGGTGGAGGGGGGGAGGCCCCCGGGGTGGAGAGGAGATAGGAGTAAGATCTGGGAGGGGTGGGTCTTGTAGAGGATCTGGGGACATGTGGCCTGGGCCTCAACCCCATCATCCTGGCAATCAGACACCCAGGTAAGAGAACACTGCAGGTCTGCACAGCAGGGAGAGGGTACCCTGGGACTATCCTGCAGAGCCCGGGGGTTGGAGGCCAGAGACGTGGGGTCTGGAGGACAAGTGGGCCCCAGGTGGGGTGGGCTGGCAGCACAGGCCCCTCCAGTGCCCAAGAGTGATGTTAGTTTATTTAAATAGGGGTCCATGGCGGCTCCAGGGTTATTCTCTTTGACTCTCAAGCAGTGGAAAACAATTTGTTTTATAATGATTGTGTGGTACTCAGCCCTCAAATAAAAGTGTTCTTTGCGGTAATGGGCCCAGACATAAACAACAGTTACTGAGAGGAGCAGCCTACTTCCTCCAAGAGGGCTGGGAGCGGGAGGGGAGAGGAGGCAGACAGCATGTTTACAATTTCTGTGCAACTGGACAGTTTTATAAAAGAAGGGGCTGCGCTAAGCCTGTGCTGGGAAAGAAGATGAATAGACCTTGCCAGGAGATAGAGCCTCAAACAAGTTACGTTCTCAACAACTTTCTCCTTCTCCGACTCCGTCTTTAAGTGGAAGCAGACACTGTACTCAGGTGCTCCTGTGCTTGCTGCCTCCTCTGCACAAGCAGGAGGCCACCCTCCGCATGTAGGCTGGGGGCCACAGAGGTGCTCCCAGACCAGGAGCGTCCCTAGTCTGGCTGTTACTCTAAGGCCAGGAAAAGCCACCCATGGCTGCCTCTGAAATGGGTAAAGAACAATGATGGCCCTCCCTCCTGTCAGTGTTAGGAATCCTGGGATCTGGGCTGCTGCCTGTAGGGACTGGCAGCCTCAGCAGAGCACTGACTGCAGTAGGCCCTGAGGCAGAGGCCTCTTTGGCCTGGTCCACACTCCTGTCTACGGAACAGGCAGGGATCTGCTCTGGAGGCTGCTACTGCTAGGGAGAGGAGGGGTGACACTCAGGACACTCACTGAGCGGCCCCAGTGACCTGCCCACCAAGCCCAGGCTCTCCAGTGTGCCCCAGGCTCCAGCAAAGGGGCTCCCCACCTTTCCATGCCCTTCTGAGTGAAGCTGCAGGTATAGAAACCAACGTGGGCAGGGTGTCACTTTTCCCTCCCGTTCCCTGCCGGATTCCCTGCAGATTCTCTGAACACTGAGCCCTCCCCTTTCTTGCCAACCTGCATATGCTGCTGGCCAGCGTGGAGGAGGCTTCTGACTCGACTGGAGAAATACTGTAAATGAGGCAGGTAGTTTTCATGCTCACTTTCCAGTTTCTACTCATGTGGGTATTAAAGGGACCAGAAGCTGCCCCTGAAGCTGCCATGCAGTGCAAGCTGCTCCTGAAGCTGCCGTGCAGTGCCGGCCTCCAGGGCTTCAGGGCTTGTGCTAGCTGTTGGGTTAGGCTGACCCTGGTGACACTGCGGCCTGCTGGTCGTGTCTGCCCCCAGGGAACGAGGCCCAGGTGCTGTGGTTCTGAACACTGACCACAGGAATGAGCCCAGGCCGAGGTGCGCCTGCAGGGATCACGGGGTATGCAGCCCGTAGACTGCTTACTGCAACACCCACTGTCCTCAACCTCAGAAAACACAGCCGCGCATGAGAAAAGCATGAAACGCGTACACAGCGTGGTTTGCACGGACCGGCGTGTCAGAGGGGACCGGGTTCAGTCATTATCACGCATGTCTGGTGTTCTGTTCTAGGTATGGTAATGTTTGGATACCTAATGAGGTAGAGGCAGCATAATTTATAAATTATATATTTCTGCTTCCAATTCTTTTTGTTTTTTTTTTTTCAGCAGAGTCAG
This sequence comes from Nycticebus coucang, assembly GCF_027406575.1. Classification (NCBI taxonomy): domain Eukaryota; kingdom Metazoa; phylum Chordata; class Mammalia; order Primates; family Lorisidae; genus Nycticebus; species Nycticebus coucang. The sequence continues at coordinate 194,281,117 of NC_069780.1, forward strand.
TTCAGGGCTGTGGACTGACTAACAATAATAGTGATCAAAACAATTAAAGACTTGTGTTCAAAGCATACATTTAAATATATTAGCATCAAAAACCATACAGTAAGCAAAATATAAGAAATAAAAACAATTAAATTGTGATTTTTCAGAAAAATATTTTTTTCTAAACTATCCATATTTATTTATTAAGATTTAAAGGAAAGATGCACATTATAGCTTACAGATATCAAAAATTTAAATAAAAACTTAAAAAATAAAGCTGAATTGGTTTCATTTTTTAAATTTAACCTCTGAGATAGTAGCAAGGGGCAGGTAGTGGGAAGAGCTCATGTTCAGACAATCCTGTGGGTGAACTCTGGGCCGGCAGACCCCATGTTTCCCATCTGTATATGGCCAGGACGAGTCACCACTGAAGTATGGAAGATTAAATGCCCAGGTGTGGCCCAGAGGCCTGGGGGAGTCTGAGGGGGTGGTTTTAGGGACACCAGGGGCATGGGTGGATGGGAGGGTCTGTCTAGTGGTAGGCAGGGAAGGAGGCAGTGCTATGTGGGAGGGGGTGTTCCATTTCCCACCCCAGCTTAGCCTGGGTGAAGCACGACTGGACTTAGAAGTACCTGATGCTATAGGTAAGTGTTCCGAGTGCTGAGTTCAAATCTCAGACAACTGCCAGAGACCACAATTGCTCATGAGCATCTTATCACTGTTTCACCCTGGACGTGGTGAGGCAAAAGGCTTCTTGGACACCAGCTACTCAGTTTCCTTCAAACTTTATACCCAGGACTCCAGATTCTGCTCACATCATAGAGAAAATAGTTTTAGCACATACACACATTGCTCAACTTTTTAAAAATAGACTCTTTTTTGAGATAAGTTTTAGGTTTACAGAAACCAGCGTAATTAAAACAAGGTGTCCCCAGATACCCCTTCTTTCCCCCATTACTGGCTGCTTGCATTCCTTTGGTGCAGTTGTCACAGTGATGAGCCAGGGTCACCCAGTGTTACTAACCGGAGTCCATGGTCACGTTGGGATTCACCCTTTGTGTTGTACATCCCTTGGGGGTTGACTTTACATATCACGAAAATAGATCCCTTCCTGACTTCAGAAGTAAGTCCTCCATATCTGAGAAAAATGGCAAATACAATAAAAATATAATACAACAAAAGATGAATGACATATAAATATTCAAACGTAAATACCTAGACATGTAAATAACAGAGTTGCTGACCACAACACAGGGGGCCCATCCACACTCACATTTCAGACGGGCCATGCACACTCATGAGTGTGTCCTGCTCAATGCTTTGGACACACGTACTCCAAAAAGTTTTGTTTGTTATCTGAAATTGCTAGCTCTGGCAAACTTAATACTGATGAAACACATTAAAATACTTGTGAAGTGGGACTTTTTTTCATAGATGTCTTGGAGCTTGGAGGTGCAGGAGGGAGACCTTGGGGCAAGATGCACACACCTCAACTAACATCAAGGAATTCTCATAGGTGGGGATGGAGGTGCAATGAGCCATTTGTTCAGCCAGAATCACCCTGTGCTAAGAGAAGAAATAGACAGACCTCCTCTCAGCATGGAGACCACAATAATTCTTTCAGTATTCCTCTCTTTTCTTGTAGACAGTCAGAGCAGGAGGCTGTGTAGACAATCAGAGCAGGAGGCTGTGTAGGCAATCAGAGCAGGGGGCTGCGTAGGCAGAGCAGGAAGCTTGTGTTGGATGGCTGTGGGGCCCCACATGGATAACTGTCTCCTGGGGCTTTCTGTGGACAGTCAGCTGCACACCTGTGTGCACAGAAAAGGAGGCCTATTTTGGATGGTCATAGGGTCCCTGTGTGGACAGCTGCCTTGTTCCGGATCCCAGGAACCCTTGCCTGGAAGGTAGAACTCAGAATATGAGGGGGATACTCACAGCATCACTCCCAACCTCAGCACTCTACACTATTCTGACTGGGCATGCCCTGTTCTTTTCCTTCGTAAGAAACCCGCAAAATGTCCTCAGAATTATTTGTGCCCTCTTTCTATGAAACAGCCTCAAATACTTTTTAGCTAAGTCTCAATTAGATACAGATAATTAGAATTTATTTTAAAAACGTGTCCTTTTTCAATATTTGTTCAATGATAACAAGGTCTGGAAACACAATCAGCTGAATACGTATCTGCAGACCAGAGGGCTGGGAAGCACCAGCAGAGAGTGGGAGAGGAGGAGAAATAAGGGCGCTGGGAGCCGTCTGTTCCCCTACGGGCAGCCCCTCGCAGCTAATTAACTAGGTAGAGGGGCAGTGGCAGGCTTGCTTCACTGAGACAGCCAGCAAACCCTCTGTGAGAGGGACTAGAACCTTGCTAGGTACCTGTACGAAGGGAACAAATTTAATTACGGCTTCCTTGAACTTGGGGGCCTTTTATTGCCATGGAATAAGTGATGGCCTGTTAGCAACACCATCAGTGAAGTTCAAGATTCCATTTACAAGTATTCCATGTATGTTATGTCAAAGATTTAAAAGTGCATGGAACAGTGTGTGTGCACTCATATATATGTGTATACATGTGTGGCATGCACATGTCTGCATGTGTATACATGTTGTGCACAGGTCTGCATGTGTGCACTCGTGTGTACACATGTATATGTGGTGCACATGTCTGTGTGTGCACGTTGGTGTGCACGTCTGTGTGTGTGCACTCGTGTGTACACATGTATATGTGGTGCACATGTCTGTATGTGCATGTTGGTGTGCACATGTCTCTGTGTGTGTGCACTCATGTGTACACATGTATATGTGGTACACGTCTGTGTGTGCACATGTCTCTGTGTGTGTACTCGTGTGTACACATATATGTGGTGCATGTCTGTGTGTGCACATTGGTGTGCACATGCCTCTGTGTGTGTGCACTCGTGTGTACACATGTATGTGTGGTGCATATGTCTGTATGTGCATGTTGGTGTGCACATGTCTCTGTGTGTGCACTCATGTGTACACATGTATATGTGGTGCACATGTCTGTGTGTGCATGTTGTGTGTGCACATGTCTCTGTGTGCACTTGTGTGTACACATATATATGTGGTGCACATGTCTGCGTGTGTGTATGTGCTGGTGTGCATGTCTGCGTGTGTGTGTACATGTGTGTATGCATGTATATGTGTGGGGCACACAGGAATGAACATGAGTCTGCCTCATGAGCACACACAGGCTTCCCTAGAAGGCCTGTATCCATTCCAGGCCTTCTCCCCAGCTCTTGCTACCTGGCACACTGACATTCTGGCATTCAGACCAGGTAGGAGGCTCAGAGAAGAAAAAGACCCTTGTCCCATAAACATTCTGGTGCCAGTGTATTTGTGGTAAAATGATTTTTGTTCATCTGGGTAGATACCTAGTAAGGGAATTGCGGGATCAAATAGCAGGTCAACTTTTGGTTCCTTGAGAATTCTCTATACTTCTTTCCAAAAAGGCTGTATTAATTTACAATCCCACCAACAGTGTAGAAGTGTTCCCTTCTCTCCACATCCACGCTAACACCTACAGTTTTGGGAGTTTGTGATGTGGACTAATCTTACTGGAGTTAGATGATATCTCAAAGTGGTTTTGATTTGCATTTTCCTGATGATTAAAGATGATGAATATTTTTTTATGTGTTTGTAGGCCATTGGCCTGTCATCTTCAGAGAAGCTTCTGTTCAAGTTTCTTGCCTGTGAAGAAATGTTTTTTTGTTTGTTTGTTTTTTATTGATGACTTTGAGTCCTCTGTAGATGCTAGTTGTCAAACCTTTGTCAGAATCATAACCTTCAAAAATCTTCTCTCATTCTGAAGGCTGTCTTTTTGCTTTACTTGCAGTGCTCTATTCATAATTGCCAAGTCATGGAAGCAGCCCAAATGCTGATAAGCCCATAAATGGATTAACAAACTGTGGTACATGTATACCATGGAATACTATGCAGCTATAAAAAGAAGGAGACTTTACATCTTTGTTTACATGGATGGAGCTGGAATATAGTCTTCTTAGTAAAGTATCACAAGAATGGAGAAAAAGTATCCAATGTACTCAGTACTATTATGAAAGCAATGTAAAATCACTTACACATTAATACAACTGATAAAACTCAAAGGTAGTCCAGAGGAGGGAGGGGAGACAAGGGGGAGGGGAGGGCGAAGTTTGGTAGGATCTCATTGTGTCCCTATTGTACACAAGGCAAGGGTACGTTTCAAAACAACTAAGAGTATATTACAAATGACTTACCACAAAAAATAAGTAAGTGAGGTGATGGTTATGTTGACCAGTTTGATGTCAGCCTTCCACTTTGCATATCAAATCAACACATTGTACCCATAAATGTATACAGTTATGATTTAATAAAAATCAAGTTAAAAAAATAAAAATTAAATAAAAACTGCTTCTAAATATTGAAACAAAGGAGAGATAAAAAATATTGAATAAAAAAGATACTTGTGCTGTTCTAAACCATTTTTATTAATACTAACTGCTGTTAATTTTGATGAGTGGCCCGGGCAGGAAGCTAGATGGGCAAATGCATTTAAAAATGCCTCTCAATCCGATGTTTTGTTTCTTTAATTAGTGGCTGTGTCATTACTTGCACCACTACTGAGGTAATGTTGTGTGGGCCTGGAAAAGGACTGAGGGACTCATGAAATGTTTCAGGGTAGGGGTGGAGTGGTTCTGTTTGGGATGTGAAGGATGGTAAATTCATCAGGGGACTGAGCTGGTCTTCTGCTCCAGAGCCGCGATGGGCCTCTGCGCAGGGGAGGAGCCCCAGACCCAGACTGGGTCAGTTGGCAGCCGCCAGGGGCAGTGGGGATCATATGGGCACAGCCACCCTCCTCGGGTCATGGATTTTTGACCCAAAGTAAGTCTAATAACTAAAAAGCTCATATGTCCCATGACTCGGGTCAAGTGCCAGTGAATTCCAGACATCTGGGAGGGCTGGAGAAGTCCTGGCGTCCTTCAGCATTTGGAAGAGAAGTTGGGTGCCTCCTGGAGCTCGCCCTGGGGAGGGGCCTTGGCCTGAGTTGCTTTAATCGAATTTTATTCATACCTGGGTTGACACAAACCATTGAGGGATTAGCTAGGGGTTAGCAGGAGGTTGTTTCCATTGCAAGCTCAGTCACCATATCTCATTTAAATGGTCAGAAACACCCAAGTCTCCCTGGCTTGACGTTATTTTCTTCTTATTTCGCACAGGAGGGTGCTGGAGCTCCCAGTGACTTGGCACAGGACTCAGCAGTCTCTGAAGGTGGCTGCAGTGCTTGCTTGGTGCTGACCCTGTGCACCATGTCCAAGGTTCCCTCGTCACACCTTCACAACACTCCAGATGGCAGTGACTGTTGTCTCCCCTTTGCAGGTGAGCAAACTGAGGCTTCCCACATGGCCACATCAGCCAAGGGTAAGGAATGGGCCCGGGATTGCTCTCTGGCCAGACACAGACTCCACGTTCCCACAGGAGCCCACTAAGTCTTCACTCAGAGCCTCCCCTGTCACCTGGTTTCCCGGTGCCTGTGACATGTGCTCTTGGCAGCCTTCACCCCTGTTCTTAGTTCTAGGCAGGTGAATCCAAGGATGTAAAGCAGAGGATGGACCAGAGCCAGCAGCCCCACCCAGGCTGTGGACGGGCCATGTCTCAATCTCCCACTCTCACATTTGAGAGTTGTCTTAGTAAATGCTCGCTAGGACTCTCAGATTTATATAAAAATACGGCAAAATATAATGGACATAGACTACTGCATATGCAGGATGGATCTTATCTCCACAGATGGGATGGTGGAATGTCCTTCCTGATTAAGTAGAGCCGCTACCATATGCTGTTTTCCTTAAATTATTTCCGGGCAAATTTACAAGGAATGCATATTAGTATTTACAAAAACATACAAATTGCACTATTCCAAACAACTGCCATGCAAAAACGTAGTGATAACAGTGCTGGTGAGCTTCCTGGTCTGCATTAGCTACCAGACCAGTGTGGGCCACCACCATTTGCTGGGCACGGAGGCCACCAGGACGTGACGGATGCCCTTTGGGCTTCGCCTGGGCTCAGCAGATGTGCTTTAGGAAATGCCTCTCTCTTAGTTCTTCCTGAATCTGAAGCTAAAACCCCAGCCTTGGTTTCTTCTATAGATCTTTCTTTTGGAGATCTAGTCTTTTGATTTTATAAACCTGTTACATCTATTATCTGTGTCTGTTTATATCTACACCTATTTCCCTCCTCCATGGAGTTTATATCTCTGGGCATGAGTGAAAGTCTGAGGGGAGATGAAATACACAGCTGAGCTTTCCACAGACCTTCCCCTCACCCCTTCCACCTGTGTCGGCCTCCGGCGACTCAGTGGGGCAAGTCCCAGCCAGACTTTGGTGAGCTGGAGGACGACCCAGAGGAGCATGCCCTTCACACGTCTCTGGCTTCCCTAGCCCAGTGTTAGTTCAAGTTGCCTTAAATCCCATACACAATGTCTTTGCCTGTTAGTTGCACATACACACGTGTGTGAACACACACACACACACACACACACACTGCAAGGCTTCCCCAATTGCACACATAGGCAATTCACCCCAAATTCTTTCTTGCCAGCACTGTCTGATTTTGGAGTGGGAATCACACGTGCATTACCTTAAACAAGCCCTGTCAAGTTGACCATGCACTTCAGGAATATTTTGGGACTGTCAGTCACCACCAGTCAGCAGTATGGCATGTTCTTTCCAGCTCCGGGTGTGTGGAGAGAGTTGCGAGGCCCCTGTGGGACTTGGGATGCCTCCCTCCCTTCAGCCTTCTCTACCAAGAGCGTTGGGAGCTGATGAGCCATTTTCCAGCTGCAGTAGACACACATCTCCAGTGTTCCAGTACAGATGGAGTCTTCAATTTAGGACAAATATAAAAAAGGTGTAGCTTGAAGATAAGCAAGTGGCTTCTGGAGGAGTGAGGTGAGGGTGAGTGTTCTGATTGATGTGTCCCCTGGTCAACCCTGGACATGTGACCTCATTGTCCTGTTCACTGGCCTCTCCATGTAGCTTGTTCTTGCAAAGCTGGACATCTTGCTGGAATGTTCCAGGCCTCTGGGACAGTCCTCTGACCATCAGCTGATTGTCAGGGAGCTTTCCTATAGGGCCAACTTCTCAGCTGGAGTCCAGCATCACAGGGAAGGGTGTGTCCATCACCCGGCCGTGTGGCTGCACTCTGGGTGTGGGGCCCAGCTGCTGTATATTCTGAAGGAAAAATTGGTAGACCTAGTATTTCAAAAGCTCACATGGAACGTGTATTTACTAAGCAGGCTGTAATCTGAGAAGGTGTGAGTATGCAAGAAGAGCAGGGCGGCCGTGTGGTGTGCTCACGTGGCAGCCGCGAGAGGAGGTCGGACGCTGAAAATGGCTCTGTCATGTCCAGGGGAAACCAGCACATGCTCCCCAGGAGGACTCCTGCTGGTGGGACCAGAAGGACACCGTGGTTTGGTCTTGGCTTCCACATCAAAGCTGGGCCCACGAGTGCCAGAGTGTGTCCCTAGACTGGGCAGGACGTGTGAATTCTAACCGGAGCGCCACAAGGATGTGGAACTTGAAGGTGGACGGTGGCCTGCCATTTTCACTGGATTCACGTACCTACATCTCCTCTTTGTGTGTTTCAGTCTGTAACAAGAGGAATGTGATTCCAGGCTGCTGAGACTTTTACCCAGATGGTTCAAGACACTTCACAAAAGCCAACTCATGGATGTCCCGACCTGAGGGGGCCGGCAAGCAGAATTGAAATGCTGTTCACATGTTCCAAAGTCTGAACCTGAGACAATGTGACTTCTCTGAGGCCATCGTGGCTGCCACAAAGCTGGGGGGAGCTCGTGGCCCAGAGGGGCTGCCCCACCTGCAGTCCACAATGGCGCAGAGTTGCCATCTTGCTGCGAGCTCTAAGCCCAAATCCCAGCTCTCTTACTCCTTGAGAATTTTCTCCCTTTTGCCAGATGGCAGCACGTTCATGATGCTGTTGTGAAGAGTCCCCTGCAGTCAGGGGGATGACTTGCCACCTCTGACTGCTCACTTGTTGAGTTACGCTGGAGAAAGTTGCACTTTCCTCATGGAAAAACTATTTCTGGCCTTGGGAGTCACAGGATATATTGACAGGTATTTAAAAATGCCTCTCCTGCGATAGCGGGATGATGGCAGCAAGGCAAGTTGAGTTTCAGTTTCATAAATCCAGGGTGAAAGCTCTTTGTGGGAAACGCCATCAGATGCCCCGTTTGTATGAGAAAAGCCAGTGTTGTTATCCCAACTCTCCCTGAGAGTACAGGCTATGATTCTGTTTGACCAGCAGTGTTCAAAATTTATGGCAGTAACTCCTCACAACCAGTTCACTAATGATGAAAATGACCTTGACCTTCCAGGCCCTGTGCAGGGTGAGCTATAGGAGGGCTGGCTGCAGGCCCCAGCACCTTCCAGAGTCTTCTGATGTCTGTTGTGCTGACCCTTGGGGGTCTATTTCCAGAAAATACTTCCTGTGGCTTTTTTTTTTTCAATTCAATTTCATCAAAACATGTTTACTAAGACTTTGTGTGTTTTCACTTCTGGATGAGCTTAAAAACCAGTTAAATCATATTCTTTCTATTTTATTTATTTATTGAGACAGAGTCTCACTTTGTCACCCTCGATAGAGTCCCGTGGCATCATAGCTTACAGCAAGCTCAAACTTTTGGGCTCAAGATATCCTCTTGTCTCAGCCTCCTGTGGTGGGACTACAGGTGCCCACCACAACACCTGGCTATTTTTTAGAGATGCATTCTTGCTGTTGCTCAAGCTGGTATCCAACACCTGAGCTCAAGCAGTCCGCCCACCCTTGTCTCCCAGAGTGCTGGGATTACAGGCTAGAGCCACCATGCCCGGCTTAAATCACATTCTGTACCCATAAAACACAGTTTCTCTCTTAACTCTGAGGCCTGGGAGATCAAACAAGGATTTGCAGATGGTTCCAGGTGGAGGGGGACTCTTCTGGCTGGACCTGGGGCAGGGCAAGAGCCTGTGCGGTGGGTGTGTGGCAGCCTCCTCCCCACCGAGAAGTTCTGCAGGGAGAAGTCCTGATGTGAAGCATCATCGACCTCTGAGTCAGTCTAATAAACGTTCTCAGACACCTGTGAGAAGCGACTCTGTGATCAGACACGCTGTCCTCAGCCCTTCCTCTCCCACGTAGGCTTAGCGAGGACCTGGCCTTCCAGGATGGCCTTCCTTCAGGAAACCCACCAAGGAATATTAGTCTTTTTCTATTTAATCACCAAATCTGAACAATGACAAATTCTCTTCAGTAAGTCACTCAGAAATTCTGGCCAGCTGTTTCCTGCCACTTGGCTGAGGACAAAGTGGAGAAAGATGAGCCCTCCCGTCCCCAGGACTCTTGGTGGGTTCTAGGCAGCTCTGTGGTGTGATCACATGTTCATCACTTGGTTCCTAAACTGGACTCGGAGTCCAGGAGAAGTCCTCTCACTGTGGGCTTCACATCCGACTTGCTTTAATGCACGTGACATGCTGGAAGTCCTGGAGATCGCACATCGGTTCAGGCTAAGTCCCTGTGTTGTCACAGGAGTCACTGAACTTGGAGCAGCAGCAGAGACACCAGGGGTTCCCAGTCCTTCTGCAACAGATGGGTCACCTCCACGCCCTGTGCCTGAGAGAGGTTGTCATTCCATCTCTGTCACTTCAGAGGTGAAGAAGACGTCTCCTCAAGAAATGTCGCTGTAGATAGGCTCACCCTCGAGGGGTGGTGATCCTGAGACCCCAAGTTTTCCAGCCGCCACCGGTCATGGTTGAAGAGGGGGTTCTCCTGTTCAGTATGTCGACTGCTCGCAGGACACGTATAGTATCCCGGGTGCTCACGGGCACCAGAGGTCACCTCAGCCCAGGGACCCCACCCCCCTGGGGAGGGAATGTCCCGGCATGACTGGCCCTGGGGTCACGGTCTACAAATCAACTTCACTGTCCCCAGGCAAACTCCTTTCTACAAGTGCTGTGCACTGAGGTTAATGGCCCCTCTGTGTAGCCATCAGGGAGAATCGCGCTGCTATACGGGCCTTGGCTTTGTGTTTCTGTTTTCATTGGGATGAATCCCCGCCATGTCCCAACATTTCAGTGCCCAGCCAGGTGCCTTCTGTGTGAAACACCGTTTCCCTTCAGCCTGGTCACGTCTCTTAATTAGGAGGCTCGGGTTTAAATGAAGCGAGAAGCCCGTCCATGACCCAGGGTTCGTAGATTCTCTGATCCCCTCTGACAAGGACTGTGCTGGGGGAGAGACCACTGGCTTGTCTTTCCATGTTTGTCTATATCTTAAATGACTTGTAATGAGGGTTGACAACTGAAAATTCGATGGGAGGCACCAGTGACCAGTGCGTGGACATGGAGGGCTCTGGTGGTCTCAGCACCCAGCTGGGTAGGGGCAGTGAGGACCACCCCATAGGCAAGTCCTGGGCTGCCCTCCACCTGAGGATGCACAGATGCTCCTCTCCCAGGGAGGCAGCTCTTCTCCTGATCACATGGCCCCTTGGCACCTGGCACCCAGCTCCTCCCAGGGGACCCCTCATCAGTTGAAGGCGCAAGGCCTTCCCCGGGGCAGGTCTGCCCTCCTAACAGGGCACATGCCCTCCTTCCAGGCTCCAGTTTTTTCAGTCAGTGGTACCAGAGGAGGGAGGACGGCGAGGCAGCCCCCCACATGGCCACTTGGCGAGCTGTGTGTGGTGGCTCGTCACCTGATGATCCCTGTGGCCCTCAGGAAATGGGACTGCGTGAGGACTGTCTTCTCATGCGCCAGCCCAGAGCCAGCCCCAGGACGTGGTACTCTCTCAGTGTGCTGACTGGCCAGGCCTGGCCCTGGTGGCGCTTGTGGAGCAGGGGCATAGCCACACCTGAAACACAGGGACCTCCAGAGCTCACTGGGAGAGGGGGAGGCAGCAATTCAGGATCCAGGGGGCAAAACCAGCCAACCAATGTCCACCCCAGCCTTGTGGGCCACCTCCACGCACTTGTCCCCACACCCACCTGCTATAGATGCAGAGTCACACCGGATTTCTCATAGCCACAGTCCCGGTGTTAACTGCGGGCTCTTCTGCAGCTGTGACCACTAGAAACCAAAGCATCCATGGCAGAAAACAGCGTATAACTAAGGAGACAAGTGATGTGTGGTTTCTTCCTTCCTTCCAAACCATGGTGAGGACGCAGCTTGTTAATATCAAAATGATGCAGGGAATTTTCTGTCTTAGGAATTTTATCAAAGCTCCTGGCTAGGGAGCATGCTGGCTTTAGGCTTACCTGCTTCTTAAAATTCTTCCCAGTACAATGAAGCTCCAGCTCTGGGTAGGAATGTAGATATTTACAGTGTCTTTCTGGGTATTGGTCATCTATAGGACACTCCTTCAGGCTGGAGCAGAGGAGATGTCACAGCTAACAGTGAAATCACCAGGGTGCTGGTCATTACTTTCAACCAGGTCTCTTCAGGCGTGAGGAACAGGTGGTTTTTCTCAGGGACACTGGCATGTGCATTGGAGCACTGGGACATGCAGGGCCTGCCTGAGTGGGGTGTGCTGACCCTGCCCCTAACTGGCCAGGAGCTCCCAGCACATCTGGGGCCGCCCCTCTGCCTTGTGGGCAAGACACAGGGCGAGGCTACTGCGGGTGCCTGACGTTTGCTGGGCTTGATGACGTCCCAAGCGCCCCCTCGGCTCTGTCTGACTCATCAGAGTCACTGGTTGTTCTGCTTAGTACGTGCAATTTGGTATAAGTTAGAAAATATCATGCCTTCTATTTTTAAATGTACCAGTGGGGATATTTAAGTTCTTGTGTCTCTGTATGGTGATTGGACATTTAAAATTCTAACGTGAAGTTTGTAATTCATTTTATAAATGTGTGTAATGGGATTCTAAATAGAAAAAAATTAATTTTCCTTCTAAAATATATATCTAATTTTTTTGCACTGACAAATAATATGAAACTCTATGCAATCACATAGTAATTATAGTCTAAATTAATCACGTGACAGGCTAGCGATATTAAAACATTACTTTCCTTCTGAATTTGTGTTGTGCCCTGCAGAGCAAGGAAGCCGACACCCCTGGGGATCTCTCTCCTCCTCTGCTGGTCAGCCTCAGGGACCTTTGTTTCCTGATATACAAGTGGAATGCCTTTCTACCCTGATCCTTCCTTCCTATTGCAAATGAACTAAAAAGAAACACTTTGGATTAATTTAAAAAATACTTGGGGAAAGAATTTTTCTAAATGTTTTAAAAATAATGGAACAATCAAAATCCAGCCCTTGAAATGGTCATCACTTAAAAGATGTCCCATCAGTGGCTGCAGATTCTCCAGGGAGACATGAGGGGGATGAAGGGAACTTCGGAGCCAAAAATCTTCCCAGAGACCAGTGGTCTCCAACTCCCATTGTGGAGATAGAATCATGAAGAATATGATTCTAGAACCACATCGATGGTCTGCAGCAGGCTTTCCTAAAGTGCGGGAGAAGTAAAACACTGAGCATGTGTGAAATGGTCCACTGCGTCACCAGAGGGGCGGTCCCCAAGACTAAGGGATGAGGGCTGTAGGGGTCCACGGAGGTCTGTGGGGCCGTGGGGGTTTCAGCCTGACACGGGGGTTTCGTGGGCTGGGGGAGCAGAGCGCCACCAGGGACAGCCTCAGCCGGCTGAGCAGCTGGAGGCCAGCTCCGCCCAGCCCTTCCGGCTCCCTCCCTGCTTCCTGGAGGGCTGGAGAAGCTTCACCTTCATTTCCCCAGAACTTCTTACAACCTGAGCTTGGCTCCATGTGCCCTCTGAGGTGATGAGATGAAATGGAAAATCACTGTGGGTATGGGGGGAGGGTTTTGAGAAAACTGTTCTTCCTTGATTGCAGTCAGAACAAAACAAAACAAAACGGGCTTTCCTAATTTCACTTCCTTGTCCTTCCTCCCCGCAGGCTGCGGTGGGAGTAGGTGCTTCTTAGAAGGGTGGCAGCTGGTTTGTACCTGTGTCATCAGGTCTGAGGCTGCAGAGCTTCCGCCCGGAGGGTGAGCCGCCCACAGACACAGAGGCCCCCACCCTGGACAGAGTCAGTCGGTGCTCCCAGCAGACAATGTGACATGTCTCCCTCTCGATTGGAAGTCTCGGGGCAGAGCACCTGCTCTTCTGCTGAGAGAGGCCTGAGAGGACATCAGTGAGAGTCACCAGCAGCCACAGCAGAGAGACTGTGCATTCTGGAGAGTGGCTGGAATTTTGTATATTCAGCACGGGATTAACGAGGGGCGTGTTTGTCAACTAAGCACACTCTCGCACACTGCATAGGTGTTGCACAAATATTTTTGAGCAAATGAATGAGCTGTTCTCCAACTTCTTTTGTATCACTCTGATCACGTCTCTGTTTTGTGAAGTCCATGGTGAGGCCCACAGAGCAGGACCTGCTGTGCCCACGAGCCTTTAATATGTACCCCAACGCCAGCGTTTCTATAAAGGTGGCTTTGGAGCATGGTAGGGGTAATAGGTAGTGACATGTGGGCATGACATTCTGGGTTCATTTTCTTGCACTCTGACCTTCGCCCCTACCCAGTGATTCAGCAGTGATGCCGACGTCTGTCCATCCTGCCATCATCATAGGGAAGCTGTAGGGCAGCGATTCTCAACCTTCCTAATGCTGCGACTCTTTAATACAGTTCCTCATGTTGTGGTGAGCCCCAACCATAAAACTATTTTTGTTGCTACATCATAACTGTAATTTTGCTACTGTTATGAATCATAATGTAAATATCTGATATGCAGGAGACCCCCCAAAGGGCTCGTGACCCACAGGTTGAGAACCGCTGGTGGAGAAAGAGCAAGGGGGCATTTCTTTTCTATATTTTAGCTCTTTGGTTTAAAATTCACAGTCAATACTTGTCTATTGAAACTGGCAGAAAAGAGCCCTGTTTCCCTGTAAGTTTTGGGTCCCTCTGAAGCCACTCTGGCTGCTGGGGCTGAGTGTGAGGGTGGGAGGGAGTGTGACTTTGTCGCTTCAGCTGTCCTCAGTCACATCCAGGCAGCCCTGTCTCCGTTGGGATATTAAGAGTTTTTTGGGGTGTCTGCCTCCTCCCCACCCCAATGGCTGTCCTCTCAGCTCTGTGCCGGCACCTGTGACCTTGAGTCTCCCACCCACACACCCTCCCCTCCGCAGTCCAGGCTGCTCCCACACGCGTTCTCACCTGTGCTCTGGGCTCTGAGCACACCTGACTTTTGACATCCCACCAGCCCTGGAGAGCTGGCGAGCCCAGACTCAGGGACCCTGGGGCTGCCTGCAAGTCCAGGGAGAATGTGGGCATGTGGGGGCCTGCAAACCTCAGGGCACCCTTCCCTTCTCCAGAGGGAAAGACCCTCGGCCTGTGCCCAGGGTCTTCTCTGGGCACCTCTGTCCTGGCCTCAGCAGGTGCTGGCCCTCTGCTTCAGGGGAGACCCCAAAACTCAGGGCACCCCTTTCCCTCTCCACGTCTAGTAGGCTGCTTTGATAAAATGCTGTTTTAAAAGTCAAAGCCGAGCTGTGACTTCCTGACATTCAGCTTTATCGGTCCTTCCCCCAAAGCAGTGGCAGATTTAGGGAGACATCAACCTTTATCCAGGTAAGAATTAAAGGGAATTGAAAATACATTGGGCCAAAAAAAGAAAAAAGAGATACATTTGAAAATACTTTACAGACTGTGATTCTTCTAGTGAAGATAGCAGACGGACTGAGCAGGTCTGAACACAGAGGCTGGAGAAGATGAAGCTGTTCCTGAATTCTGAGGTCTTCCCTGGAAATGCCTGGACGCAGAGACCCGAGGTGCCTAGACGATGCTCTGTCTCTTTATACCAACATACAATTTGCCCATCTATGCACTTCCACACAGAGGCCCAAAGTTACACACGTTTATACACCTCACTGATAGTCCCTCGAGGAAGAGGCTGTGCTTGTTTGTGAGGAGCCCCGTAAACAGCTGCACCAAGGGCCACGCTGGCAGGCAGACAAAAGGCCATCTATCCTTTCTTAGAAACAGTTACAGAGGCTAGTTAGCTAACTGATTAATTTAACATTTCCTTTTTTCAGGTAACAGTTTATTCATTCAACACCAACTACAAGTGGATTATTGTGTAAGGCGTATTTCCCTTTATGACCAAGTGGGAAAGTCAAGTTGAAATAGTACAGCATGTCAACATTAAACATAAAACCTTTAGAATGACTAATTGTTAATTCTAAAGTGGAAGATATTTTGAGGGTGGTTTAAGGAAGCTATTGGATTTCATAGTATAAAATAATGAGTGAGGAATAAAAAAAACCCTGAAGAAATGTTTCCAGAGTTCAAGACTTAAACCCTTTAAAATCATTTTTTAAAGATAAAATTTTACTTTATGGAAATCATAAGCTGTTACTACAAACCCAGTTCAACCTACTGCATATAAAAAGCCATCACCTTGCCTCAAGGTAAGAAAATAAAGTTTACTGCTATTGAATCATACTAAAATATTCATCTGTCAGTATTTTGTCAACCATGGTTTTGATGGCATTTAAATTGAATTTAATATAAATTTAAAGGCATCTCCATTTGATGTAATGAATAATGTGGGTCCACCATCAACTTCAATTTTAATATCGTAAATGTAAGTTCCAGCTGCCTTGATGCATTTATAGTTGGAAGTTAACTCGTTATAATACATCTTTAAAGATACTTTGTTATTTTATACGTGCAAATAACACTGAAGCCAGCGGTGGAATCCCAAGTTTAATACCATGCTCTTAAATAGGTTCCATGAGCAGTTCGGCCCCCAGCCGTCCTCCTCAGCCTGTGGAGGGCTCCCTGGCTGAGCCGCACCTCTGAAAATGCTTATTTTAAATATGCTGACGGCACTGGGCTTGTGCACCCTCCTCTAAATATTTTATGCCTGAATAATGAGAGGAAATCATGGTGTTCTCTCTCTCTCTCTCTTTTTTTTTGCATAATAGTTTCTTTCCTATTTTGCTGTTTAAAAAATGGCTGGTTAAATACAGTGACAATTTTCTAAAGTAGGAGTGCATGGTTGATTTCTCTGGGGACTGGTCTAGGAGCAGTGGAACCCGTGTGCTGTGGAGATGGTTTCTGTGTGTTGTGCACATCTGTGCCCTAAGCTTTCAGAGAGAATCACGCACAGCAGTCAGAGGTGGGTCCCTAAGGGTGTCTTGAAATCAGACAAGCTGCTGATGTCACTGAACCACAGGGACAATGTCCCCACCAGGTCGTCATAAAAGATGTAACTGGGAATCAACCAGACAGGTAGAGATACACCTGGTCAGGCGACAGTTGTATGGATGTGGACTTCAGCCCGTGGGTGGCTCCAAATCAGGACAGTGGTGGTGTTCACCACACAACAAGCCCTCCGAGGGCAGCTCTGGTGAGAGCTTAGGTGTCCCGAAGCACAGACAAGGGTTGATGTGGGTGGTTCTCCATGAGCGATAAGAAGGCTGAGCAGAAGTTGTGTCCCTGACACAAGAGAGGAGGTGACACCTGGGGGTGGACGTGGGAGGTGGCCTGCGCTCAGTGAGCACTGATGGGAAGGTGGGAGCACCCCTACACTGGTGGGCAGGAGAGAGGACCTGGAGTCACCCTGGGACTGGGCTCCGGGACCCTTGCCATCTGTGCCGGTGGCTGCTGGTTTCGATGGTGACGACCCTCAAATTTGGAGCTGTAGGCACTGGTGCTGTTCAGCAGGGAGCTGGCGTATGGTTTGCAGATCAAGGGAGGAGTCTGTCTGGCCCACAGTGCAAGTCACCAGGTGTGTTGGTGAGCAAGACCGTGGTGGCTACAGTTTCCTCGGACAGAAGGAGTCGGCTGGAGCATGAGGACGGAAGAAACACATCACACCTACAAGGGGGGCTTGGGCTGAAAAAACAGTGACCAAGAAACGGGAGGTCATTAGCAGTAGAACCCGTGTGACATGTGCTGCTGGACCCAGGGCAGGCCCCTGGACACGGGGTCAGACGCAGAAGCTGCGGAGGCCAATTGTGCACATTGGGCTGTCCGAGGTCTTTGTGAGGCCGTCCCAGGACGTTTCTCTTCAGTGGTCAGCAGGAGCCCCGGGTTGCAGCTAGTCCTGACGCAGGCCAGGCTCTGACAAGGAGGCCAGTCACGGAGGAGCAGGGTGGGAAGGGTGGCCAAGGCCGGGCACCCATTCCAAGACCCAGGCCTGCGTTTGGCCGCGGCAGGTGGTACCCATGGCCTGAGCTGTGTTGGATGCTTTGGGGCAACAAGCCAGGAGGCAGCAGGGCCCCCACTGGGCCTCAATGGGCTGGTCTCTGCCTTGGAAAAGGTTGACGCCTCCTGAAGAAAGGAAGGTGGCCCCTACCTTTGGCACTCAGATAGGATGGAGGCTTCCAGCTAAAAGGTGAGGGACACGGTATGTCAAATGCTTGTCAGTAATCTCCAGAGTGTGCATGTCCCTGTGGCTGCTCTCGGGGCTGGGACGCTGAGCTGACCCGTGACCACTGCTCTGTACATCACAAACTCAACACACAGGGGGAGCACAGACTGTGCAGGCACCAACTTCCTTCTTGAGAAAAGGGTTATACAAAATGTTGTGAATTGATAGTTTATTTTTTCTCCTAGCTTTAGTTTTAGGTTATTTTTTATTTTATTTTTTTGAGGCCTACATTCACCTATCAGATGGCAAAAGAAAAGTGTTGACATTTGAAACTGAACATATATGATACAAATCTTCAAAAGAATGCCATTGAAACTTAGAATTTGTTTTCTTTGTAATTCTCTAACAGTTTTGTTTCTACAAGGAGAGTATCTGAGATCTCACAGAGATACACAGAACCCTGGGACCTGCTGAAGTGTCCCACCCTGTGCTCTGGGGAGTGGTGGGGCCACCCGTCTGGGTCTGAGTATCCGCTGCTACTGTACCCCGAGTCCTGCCAGGTCCCCTGACCAGCGCGTTCACTGTCTGGGGCGAGTGGGATCCAGCCCAGGCCACACAGCACAGTTGCCCCCTGCAGAGGGCAGGGCAGGCCGCGTGGGGGTCCTTCCCCTGCCAGTGACTGCTGTGTTCCTCTCCGGGGCGTCCACCCTGGACATAGGTGTGCAGAGAACAGTGAGTCAGCTCTGGTTAGTCTGCCCCTCGGTGGAGTAGGGGCCTTCAGCCCATTTATCTGCATGCCCGAGCAGGGACTACACCCCCAGGGCCAGTGGGGAGCTCACTATGTCACAGGGTCTTGGCACCAACAGTGAAGAGGCCCGGGGCCAAGGCATCTCCTGAGTTCTCCTCTCTGTCCATCTTTCTTTCCCTCAGGGCATCATGGAGGAAAACTAACTTTTCCCTGAAAGATGGCACAGATGGAGGTTCCGGGAGGCTGTGCCCATGCCTTGCCCTCAGCCAGTGCCAACCTTGGTACCTGGAGCCTGGTGGACGCCGCAGTCCCCACCACTGCCCATGAGGAAGGTGCAGGCTCAGTGGCCAGGATAGCGACAGTGTGAACACGGCTCTGCAGACCTTTACCTGGGAAGTGGGCTGAATGGTGACAATGCACCAACCTGGGGGTGGGAAGCAGCAGGTCCCGTTGGCCCCGGAATTGGGAAAGGTGCCAAGTATGGACACAGGTGTCTGAGAGGAGCCCAGTGGGCTCAGCTGGAGAAAGAGGGAGCTTGGCTTTCTTGGTTTTCCTCCAGTGACCCTACACCCCTCTCCATTCTGGAGCTAGAAGGGTCAGGGTGAGAGGAGCTATGACCTGTGAGCACTCTGGGGACCTCAGACAGGCTGAGCCCCAGTGAGGAGCCTGATCACACCCTAAGGACCTAGCAGGCACCTCCCTCCATGGGCAGAAGGTGATGGTACCCTGACCTCCAGGGAGGCTCTCTGCAGGCTGCGGGGCTGGGTGGTGAGAGGACAGTGGCAGAGGCCATGTGCAGAGCCTGATGGAGCTGGAAGACCACGGTGGGGCAGCAGCTCCACTCAGGGGAGGAGAGGTCCCCACTGTGATCCCTGGGATCCTGCTGGGCCCACTCAGCACTGGAGCCTCCACCAGGGATGGAGTGCAGCCTGTCACTTCAGCACACCCCACAGCAGGGGGCCGGGCAGGACCTCTCTGAGGTCCCTGCTGCCACCTGCCACTTCACATACAGGTGCCCCCACTGCCCACCCCACCTGTACCTGGAATTTGGTGGTAAAAATTTGAATAGATTTCATCACTAATATTTTTCTTTTCCAACATGTCTATTTTTAAAAATACACCAATTTTTGTTTTATAACCTTTTTTAATTTCTTGCAAATTTGATTTTTATTTTATTTGCTTGAGGATATAGTATGTCCTTACTTAGTTCAATGCTCCCAAACGATTGCTGATTTTGCTATATCCTCCTTGCTAGCCTTCTCTTTAGGGCATCTGGAATCGTTTTTCCAAACCCTGAGCAGGAACTCCTGTGACCTCCGTGCCAGCTCAGTGTGCTCTGGTGTGGGGCAGCTCCCGGGCTTCCTCCTGCCCCTCCCCCCTCCCCCGCCATGCTGTGGAGGCTATCCTGTCCGGCCTCCCTGCCCAACAGCTCAGGTCCTGCCCAGCATTCTGCAGGCCCTTGTGTCAGGTGTGAACGTGTGGCAAGCTGGGTCTGGGCAAAAGCTGGCAACTAAGAGAGCAGAATGGAGCGGGGCAGCTGGTTCTCAGAATCAGAGTCCAGCTTACCTGAGGCCTGGGCATCCCGAGCTGAGGATTCTCGACCCTGGACCAGCTGTGGCCCTGATGCTGTGGGCCTGTGGCCAGCCCTGCGTAAAGCAAGGTCCCTGCCCCATTTCCCAGCCATACACATTCTCCTTGCTTTCTTTTTTTTATTTTTGCTTTTTAATTTTTTTAAATTTTATTAAATCATAGCTGTGTACATTAATGTCATCATGGGGCACCATACACTAGTTTCATAGACGATTTGACACATTTTCATCACACTGGTTAACATAGTCTTCCTGGCATTTTCTTAGTTATTGTGCTAAGACATTTACATTTCACATTTACTAAGTTTCACATGTACCCTTGTAAGATGCACCACAGGTGTAATCCCACCAATCACCCTCCCTCTGCCCACCTCCCCCCTCCCTCCCCTCCCTTTCCCCCTTTCCCCTATTCTTAGGTTGTAACTGGGTTATAGCGTTCCCTATTCATAATTGCTAAATCATGGAAAAAGCCCAAGTGCCCATCGATCCACGAATGGATTAATAAATTGTGGTATATGTACACCATGGAATATTATGCAGCCTTAAAGAAAGATGGAGACTTTACCTCTTTCATGTTTACATGGATGGAGCTGGAACATAGTCTTCTTAGTAAAGTATCTCAAGAATGGAAGAAAAAATATCCAATGTACTCAGCCCTACTATGAAACTAATTTACGGCTTTCATATGAAGGCTATAACCCAGTCTCCTTGCTTTCATGGCTGTCTGGGCTTTAAAATAAATCAACAGTCTTTATCCACCTTGTCCATGTGTTTGGAGGGGCAGGGGGAAGATTTGATATTTATGCCACTGATCACCATCGCCATCAGGTCTAAGTGATTAATTTAAATCATTAAAAATTGCCTTTAGGAACATTTAGGGGGATATAAGGCTAACACAGAAAAATCAGACACCTTCCTATATACCCACTGCATCCCTGAGAAGACATGAGGAAACAATCTCATTTGTAAAAGCAACAAAAAACATAACATTCTTATGAATAAACTCAATAAGCAATTCCCAAACCTATGTGGAGAAACTTTTAAACACTTTCCACAGGCCCCAGGCAGACCTACCTCTGTGGACAGCATTCCTTGACGCTAGGAAGATGCAAAACCAGGGAAGTGTCAGTGCAGCAGGTCAATACAAATGCCGTCAAATGCAGCGAGTGTTTCCTTCACTGCGACGCAGAAGATCCTACAGTTTATATGGGTGGAAAGGCAATCCCTACAAAGACCAGCAAGAGGGAAGGAGAAATGCCTGGCCTACCAGACCTAAAAATAAGCTATAAAATCTCTAAAATTATGTGATTTTAGCACACCACGGACACACAGGCAAGTGTGATAGAGGAGAAATACCAGAAATAGACCCAGAGAGACTTGACCATGGTAAGGTAAAGGTGGAGTCTCAGCTGGCACAGGGGTCGCGCCTGTAATCCCAGCACTCTGGGCAGCTGAGGCGGGTGGATCACCTGAGCTCAGGAGTTGGAGACCAGCCTGAGCAAGAGTGAGACCCTGTCTCTACTAAAACTAGCCAGGCATGTGTCAGGAGCCTGTAGTCCCAGCTACGGAGAGGCTGAGGCAAAAAGATTGCTTGAGGCCAGGAGTCTGAGGTTGCTGTGAATTATGACACCACAGCACTCTACCCAGGGTAAAAGAGTCAGATTCTGTCCCAAGAAAAACAGGGATCGTAATTGTACTAGAACACATAGATAACTTTCTGATCTGAATAGTGAAAATTTTCTAATTATGATTCAAATAAAGACACAATAAAATAAAAAAGTAAAAATTCAATAATATGTAAATGTTTTTATACTCCTTCCCCAAATCCCCAACATCATCAAAATAATGGCTACATATAACAACTCTTATCATAGCTTATAAAATCCATAATTTATAAGAATATTTAAATAACCAAGGGAAAAAAGACCAAAACACTCCTTAGAAAAATTGACAAATATCAGAAAAAGACATTTTTCTGATAAATATCAGAAAACACCTAAGCTGTCTTAACCACATAAAGTAGATGCCCAGTGTCGGGGCTGCCGACAGAAATGCTCTTTCTGGTGTGGAAGTGGCAGCAGCTCGAGGGTCCTCGTAGGCAACCCCCTCCAGCTGACCCCTTTCTCCAGGGATTGTCCTCTGGACCTCTGAAGCAAATGTGATTATTATGTGATTTTAGCACACCAAGGACACACAGACAAGTGTGTGTTTAGATTAGACACACACAGACAAGTGTGTGTTTAGATTAGACACACACAGGCATCCCTCACAGGGTCAACGCTTGGAAGTCGAGGATGCAATGGGTGTCACGGTGCCCCAGAACGTGTGCACGTCCTAACCCCCAGAACCTGTGAATGTCATCCTACTTGGCAAAAGGGTCTTTGCAGAAGTGATCTAGTTAAGGATCTGAGGTGAGGAGCTGATCTGGATTCCCTGGCTGGGCCCTACATGCCATGAGAAGTGTGTTTACAGAGTGAGACGGGGGAGAGCTCAGACACACCCAGGGAGGGACCACATGAGTACTGAGGCAGCCACACATGGGGATCCCCTGCAGCCACCTGGCAGAGGCAGGAAGGTTCTCCCCTCCTAACCTTGGGAGGGGGTATGGGTCTGCCCACACCTTGAGGCCCGACTCCTGACCCCCGACACTGGGATAGAATTGCAGCCTAGGACACCTGTAACCACCTGCATCTGGCAATGGTGGCCGGGTGGGTGCAGCCCCTCATGGCTTTGCAGTCACAGGAGGCCGTGCAGAACGTGCCTAGAGGTGGAGCCAGCAGGATACGTTCACCACGTGTGTGTATAAAATATACAAGAATTGTATCTTGTGTTAGGGAGTTAAAATGATTTTCTTTACCTCCTCCTCGTGTCAGGGAGGAGGTGAAGGATGAATGCAGATGTCTTCTTACCTCAGCAAAATGAGCCCAGAGAGGACATCCTCGGGCAGATGGTGACAAGGGTGACCCCAGAGGAGAGGGTATGAGAGGCCCTGGACTCGCCCTGGGGAGAGCCAGTGTTGAGTTTTGCAGTGTGAAAATGTTTGACATGGTCACGCATACAACTAAAGTTTTTAAAAGATTAAATGCAATCCTAACACTGAACACCAACACCAGCAGCTGGATTGGAGCTGATATAATGAGAGGAGACAAAGTGACCAGTGGGGGACTGATGTGTTGGGCTCGGGACATGCGCAAGGCCATCCACAAGTTCCCAAGAAACGTCTGATCAACGTCTAACACGTGGACCAATGCGCATCACACAGAAAAGACCAACGACATACGTGGTCAAATAACATCTCAACACTGTTCCGGGGTGGGGGGGGGCTTGTCTGTGGTGACTGGGCTCAGCTACATAGCTGGAGGCCGTGGATTGGGAGGACAGTGAAGGGTCGGCCTACAGCACATGACTCTGATGGTTCAGGCCGATTTCAGTAAGAGCACGCCTTTTAAAAAAAAAATTCAGAGAACAAATTTTTTTATAAAAATAAAATATTCACAAAAAACAAATATTGAGAAAAAATAAGCCTTTTTTTAATTGAAAATGATGACATAGGTTGACAGAGAAGGGAGAGAACAGAATTTAGACTAAGAATTGAAGCTGTCCCTACAGAGGAAGCTAGGGTGTCTTTGTTAAAAAGCGTATCAAAAATAAAACAAAAGAAAAAAATTGTTTTTGCTTTAGAAAAGGAAATTTAAAATGCTTAGCATACCCTAGGAAAAAAATAGTGCTTAAAATTTTTGTTATTTTTAACCACCGAGATGTAAGAAAAAGTTTCTGTATTGGAGCAGGGCTTTGGCTAAGGCAGCTGAAAGCCTCCAGGACCTGATGCCAGACACACGGGAAGAATAAGCTCTACACCCTGAGGATGGAGAAGGGGACGAGGGGTTAGACCCAGAGTGAACAGGGCGGCCTCCAGAGTCACGCTGGGCACGTCCAGAAGACGCTGGGCAGGGCAGCTGACCACAGGGCAGAGCTTGGCTCTGTAGAGGAAGGTGTTTGAGTCTCAAATCTCAAATACATCAGGAAAAACCACAATTTTGGAAGGCGGTAAAAATATACAAGAATTTTATCTTGTGTTGGGGGTTAGAATGATTTTCGACTTTTATAATAAAAATATTAATTAATAAATTTCTAAACTTAATCATGCAAAGAATTGAAAGCAGGGTTAATATGTACTGCAGAGTACTAGAAACAAGCAAGTAAACCAAACATGGTCCAGAGAGAAAAGAGACAGAAAATATCAGACATTTTCTGAAAGGCAAAAATAAGTGACAGAAGGCCAAACGTGTAATTTTTTATAAGAGTAAGTAAAGGAACACGAACCCAAATCACACACACCATGAGCCTAATTGTATTAGAAATGCACTCAGGGAGAGAAGACTCACATGGGGTACCCAAAACACGAAAATCATGTGCTGGTCAAATCACAATGATCATCATATTTTTTCAGTTTTATTAATGATGAATGAACACATGTGTAGCCATAAACTTACCAAGTACTTAACCAAGCCTGAAATATTTGTATATATGCACAGTTATGAAAACTATAGGAAGACATTTTTGGTTAGGTTTTCTCATAAATTTTGTTTTAATAATTTTGTGAGTGACAGATGGGTAGTGGACAATTCTTGACCATCAGGGTCATGCGCTGTAGGCTGACCCTTCACTGTCCTCCAAGTCCATGGCCTCCTGGAAGATTCCTCCCTGGTAGAGTACGCTGGGGGTGCTGCAGCCACAGGTCAGAGGGACGCAGGATGGTGCCAACCCACCTGCCCTGGAAAGCATGGCATCATTCTGTGTCCCCAAAGGTGTGGCAGCACAAAGGGAGACCTGGTGTCCCTCAGAGATGCTGCCCTATCTGAATGGGCAGGATTCGGGGTTCCCAGCCCTGAGTCAGAGGGTTCCTGTTCCAGGGAGCTGGGTCTTTTAGCCTGTGGCCACCACAAACTACCCTCTGGGTGGACGACAGCATCCTTCATCTCTTTTGAAGACTTGTTTGTGGATGTTAACATCCTTTAAAGTTGCTTAGCTTTTTGGCCAGGAGATAAGGTATATCTGTGTATAAATCCTGAAACTGGGAGTAAGATGGAGAAGATGGGGCTGTGGGGCAGTGCTTGGAGTCTCCCAGGGAAACCCCAGTGTACACTCAGTCCTGGAACTCAGCTGACCTCTGTCTGAGAAGGACAGCCTGGCACTCTGTGTGTGAGGCTGTTGTGGTACAGTCAGTCAGTCATCAAACACTCACACAGTGCACCCTTGAGAGGGGCTGAGGTTGCAGGGAGGATGTAAGGGTGCCCTGTCCTGTGAGCTCTTGCCCTGGGCCTCCAGGATGGGGCTGGCAGGTCACAGAGAGGATCACACAGATTCCCGTCTCAAAAGAGGACTTTCCTTCAAGCTGTAAGTCACCTGAGAGAGGCGGTTTTCTAAGGAAAAATATGCCAAGTCACTCCCAGTCTGATAGAGGGCAGGTCATCGTTGATGCCTGGCTTTGAACTAGATATTTTGGTTGGGGGACCACTGTCCAGGTGACACATGAGACAAATTTTGGATGAACATTTGGGGTTGGCTGTTCAACATCTTCAATGTGGTTGCATCACACATCACAGGGCCAGAGCTCTCTGGACCCCACAGTGTGTCGGTCTGGCCATGCAGCTGTGGGTGTGGCCCTTCGGGACACAGTGACACAGAGGTCACCCTGCCTGACGGGGCTCCATACGTGGGATGTATAGCAGTTTTGTATGAAAGAAAGGGTTACCGCTTTATATCACAAATTAAATGCTTTAATTTAATTACTAGTTTCCAAGATGCCAACAAAATGTCTTTTTCCTGCAAATGGCCAACTGTGCATGTTGGATCATCACCTCTCCAAGAAGTGAGTGTTTATCCTTAGGATTCTGTCCCCTGTGTCTGGCTGCTTGTGATGGCTCCTCTTCTGATGAAATGGCTGGTGCTGGTCAGGGCAGGTGGGCATCTGCACCACAGATGCAACATTGAGGGTCTCAGGGGTGGAGAAGCTTCAGCTGTAGACCCATGTGCAGAACCCAGTGGACAGTCCCACTACTGGCCTTGGGGACCCTCTGACAATGGACACAGGGACTGACCAGAGAAGCAAGATCTCCAAACACATTCAGCTTCAGTTTCATCAAAATTTAAGCTTTTGGGCTGGGCATGGTGGCTAACAAGCATAATCCCAGCATCCTGGGAGGCCAAAGCAGGAGGATTAAGACAGCCTGAGCAAGAGTGAGACCCCATCTCTACTAAAAATGGAAAACTTGCTGAGTGTTGTGGTGGGCACCTAAAGTCCCAGCTACTCAGGAGTCTGAGGCAAGAGGACCACTTGAGCCTAAGAGTTAGAGGTTGCTGTGAGCTGTATTCAACACAGCACTCAACCCAGGATGACAGAATGAGACTGTACCTAAAAAAAAAAAAAAAATTAAACTATTGAAAAAAAAAGTTTTATGCTCTGGCCTACTGCAGGCCCAGCACCCTCAGTTACCCACCCGAGTGGAGCCGGCCATGTGAGCCAGCACACAAGGACACACATGCCCCAAGAATTCTGAGGACATTCAAAATCCATCAGGGAGGGACACCTCTGGCCCAGACCCACCATGACAGGAGCCTCCATCACTGTAACTTTTTTAACGGGAGCGTTTTCTTGCTGGTGGGTGGTGCGGGCATCCCACACACTCTCACCAGGAAGGGTGCAATGCTCTCTCCAGGGCCAGGTAAATTCCCAAATAGCTGTCCTTGTCTGCTATCAATGGGTTGAGACCTTCTTAACACATTTCACTTGTGATCTTTTAAAGCTGTCAGACCAGAATGATTTTCAGTCACTTTGCTCTGGAGTGGATTTAAAATCATGTCCCAAAGGTGGTAGATTAATAGATTAAAAAGGCAAAGTATTAATCTAGCACATCGTCCTGTCTCCTCACCCATAAGATATAGTATAACTGTCATGCGGCCGTGGCAGTTCTCCAATGAGACATCAACGTCCTCAGAGAGTGTTTCTCGGCAGCACGTCCACCCACCACTACGCGGAGCCTGCGTGCTCTCCCCAAGACCAGGTGGGGGAGGGAGAGGCAGGTCCCACATCCCCGCAGCACCAGCTTTACAGCCAGGTCCGGGCCGGCTGTGCTCCCTCCGGTGGGGTGACCCATGGTGGGCTGGTCTTCTTCGTATTCTCGGAGGAAATAAATGCTGTTCTTCACTGTCTGATGCTGAGTTCCCAGGGCAAGTGTGGGAAAGTGGAAGGACATCGATTCACTCCAGCATTTTGCTATTCAGAATTTGTGGGTAAAAATAAGAGTTTGGATCAATAGCCATTGGGAACCTCATCAGCTTGCTGGAATGGTTTTTTAAAAATTGAATTCTCTAAACTGTTAGTCTTGATCAGGGAAGGCTGAGGTTTTACTTCCTATCTTTACATTTTGCAATTTTGTGGTCAATTTCTGGAGCAGAATTGGGCATCTGACGTTGTGTGGGAAGAAACCAGCTTCAGCTCCTCCCTCAGTGACACAAGCTCTTCCCACCAGAGTGGAATTCAGGTGCCACTGCATCACGAGTTTGGCTGGGGGCCTTGCGGGCTGGTGACCGAGCCCACTCCTGTGCACGTAGTGGGGCCCCACCAGCACCGTGCACCTGCTGGATGTGTTCACCACTGGGCTCTTTCTGCAGAGCCTGATACCCATCAGGCATACAGTAGGTGCTGCATAGATGCTCAGTGCACAGAGGCATGCGGGGGGAACTCTATGCTCTATGGTACCTGGAGTTTGCACTCTTGTCCTGGAGCAGCCCCCATGTGCCCCAAAGAAACACCCTGGAGCCTCGCTTGCTCATGCACACGTTGTTCTAGGACGTCTCTTCTCTGTGCTCTACTGACACAGTACAAGCCCTGGGGCATCAGGTGCGTCCTTTAGAGCCAAGCTCCTGAGGGAGGGGCAGCGGTGCAGACCCCCCAGCCAAGCGTCCATCCAGACTCAGCACCACTGGGAACCCGGCAAAGCTCATGTGGAATCCTGAGTGCGGATGCTGTAGGCTCAGCTGGGAGGCTTGTGTTTTTGTTTCTTCTGAAATTTAAGAAAGAAAAATCTCCCAGAAGTCCTCTAGCGGTCTCGCCCCCTAAATCATGAGGATGTCTGAAGTTTTGTGTCGCCAGGGTCATATTTTCTATGGAGTTCTTTCAGAGCATGTTCCTGGAAAAGTACTTTGGAGCTTGAATCTGAAAGTCATAGAAATTATTGTTATTTTCTTTTTGCCGTGAAGCAGTGGGGCGGAACGGCTCTCTCAGTCTGCCCAGGGCTCATACACAACTTGTCTGAAAGGGCCCCCAGCTGGTCCCAATGCGGGTTGGGGAGGCCTGGCCAGGGGTCCTCCAGGCTGGTTGGGGCTGCCAGGCAGTGCCATGGGGCCGACCAGAGATGAGGCAGGGACGCTTCACTTCTGGGGCTCTGAGGAGGTGTTACATGTCAAATCCTGTTGTTTAAACAATGTACCAAATCATTAGCTTAGTTGGGGGCCTGGCAGCAGTCACCCCCATGTCCAGCTCAGTCCCTGCCTCTGCAAGGCCTATGAGCCAGCCCGGGTGCTGGAAAGTCTGGGACACACTGTGGGGAGTTGTGGACAGGGCAGAGCTCAGAGATGGGTTCCCTTCTGAGAGACAGCCTGTCCTGGAGCCAGCAGCCTGAGCACAGCAGCACAGAGGGGCAGGGGCCTGGGGAAATTACCAGGAATCAGTGACCAGGGACAGGAAGAGGTGGTCTGTCTGAGAGGCAGGCTGGACTGCAGATCCTTCTCCACTCCCCAGGATGCAGGGCATTGTTTGCCTTTTAGGCACGATTTGGCTGTGAATTCAACCAGGGGGACCTCTGGGTTTATCAGTGTCACATGTGTTTATGCAAAATTGTATCACCTCTGAACTGCATCAGAGTAGTCACTCAGGGTGGCCTGCCCGGAGCTGTCACATCCCACCTTGTTCCTCTTGCAGGCACTGTAGGCGTCTCTGCATATGGCCTGAGCCTGAGAGGTGCTGGGAACTTCAGCTTGGTGGCCTTCTCCAGGTGTGGGGACAGCACAGCCCTCAGTCCTGGTCCCATCTGAGTGACCCCCTTCCTCAGGGTTGGAAGGTCCTCTGGTGGCTCAGGAGCACATGCAGGTCCACAGGTCAAGGCAGACAGTACCACGTGCAGTGATGGGTCTGATCATGCTGAAAGGGCTCAGGAGGGGAGTGGCGGTGGCTTTCTGCAGAAGGACGGCATGTGGGGCTGCGGGGCCAGCTCAGTGGGGCCCGTCACTCTGGATGGAGCTCTGGGCTCAGGCACAGGGCCCCACGTTCCTTGGCAGCAAACCACTGGCACCTGCTCCCTGTCCCCTGCACCCCCTCATCCGCTTGGTGCTATTGCGTAACTAGCTCCCCCCGTGAACGGCAAGCCCTGGGAACGCTCTTCAGCTCTCTAGTGAATAATTTTAGAAGAGATGACAAATTTGCCAAGAACATCTAGGACTCTGCGTGTCCTGCCTTTGAAGACGTTGGAAAGCTTAGATTGCATGCCTAGCACCGTAATTTATACTTCAGAAGATAAAGTTGATCTGGGGAAATGCAACTTTGACTAATTTATTGGCAGTAGGTCGACGCTTCTCTCTGTGATACATCTGCAGTTAATTTTCCCTCCATGATGTGCTTTCTGGTTTCCTGGTTATCAAAGCCCCCGCACACATCTGCCGGCCGCATGAGCGGGGAGCCCGTGCCCGCTGCAGCCAGCCTCCCACACACCTCTGCGCCCTCTGCCGCCCGGCGTGGAGAAGCTCTCGCCCAGGTGGGGTGAAATCGCTCTTCTTTCAGCCTTCGTTTCTCCTTCTTGTATTAGGTTATTAAGTTTGAAAAGCCGATTTTCTTAAGCACTAAGTTTGACAGTTGGAATCTATGACATTTCACTTTGACTCTTCCTGTTTTATTTTTATTGTGAAGGTCCATCCTCATTCTCTCAAAAGCACATTTTTGGCTTGTGATTATCTTTCATGGTTTTTTTAGGGCAATTTTTGTGAATTTGTGGATAAGTCAAAAATCCATGTTATTTTAGAATATGAGCTTTGTTGTGGAACCAGTGCAGCGTAGACGGCTGAAGTGTCAGCCCCGTGTCTGGAAGGTGCGGCTGGTGAGCACATGGTGGGTGCATCAGTGGTTTGAGAAGTTCGTTTCTGGTGATTTTGGTTTTGACAATGAGCTGCCTGGGTGACGTGAGACCCAGGTGGACAATGATGAGCTGAAAGGTATAGGGGAAGTGAATCCATCTCACTCTACGTGTGAATTAGCAGCAAGGTTGGATGTTATAAATACAACAGTTGAAACATTTGAAACAAATCGGCAAGGTGAAAAGCTGACTGGGTGGGTTCCACACGGATTAAACAAGCTTTAATTTTATTTTATTTGTCAATACAAGGCGATCATTGACAGGCAACTGCTGAGAAAATGAGCTCCGACTCAGTGCTGGGCAGCTGGCAGAGCATAAGTCACAGCAAGAGCAGCTCAGAGTCCGATTTGGCCACCAGCCTCATCCCAGGTCTGACCCCTGAACTGGAGCTGCTGTCTCCCCAGGATTCTGGATATTCTCCACTTGTTCCTCAGTTTGAGGACACTTACTTTCCCTCCTCAAAACTTCTGGCCCCTCAGGTCATTTCTCTCCTCCCCGTGCACTGATGGAGATGGTCCTGGCTGCTAGGGGCTGCCGGCCAGGTGAGAGAGCCAGTTGTAGGACCTGGAGGACATGCAGTACAAGTCACACACCTGTCCAGGCTCACGGAGGCCTCTGACTCCAAACAGGGTGTCTCTTGGGTTCCAATATTTGTGTAGGAATCTTAGTAAGACAAAAGTAATGCTCCCCACAGAGCAAACAAGCAACAAATAAAAACAAAAACAAAAAATTATCTGGAGAAAACAAACCCTCCTCAGGGCTCCCCTGAGTGACAGCAGAAGTTCAGGCCACACGATGGTCAAGGCTGTAGGCAGGACCTTGGCAGGTTCCCTTGGGGAACAGACAGGAGAGGTCACCCGCTCTGGGCCGGGCCTCTTGGGTTCATGTCTTGGGCCTCATGGGATGTGAGGTCTGTCCTTACGAGGGCAGGGCAGGCCTTGAACAGCTCCCTCTGCCCCTGTGGGCACAGGTGGAGCAGCCCCCAGGTCTGGGCCACTTTGAGGTACTACCTGATGGCAGGGACATGAGTCCTCAGCTCCCTGCAACTCCAGGCTATGGATATGAAAAGCAGGTTTGAACTCAGCAGCTCAGAATCCTGAATGCTGGTCCCCTCCCATTGTGTATTTCTTACCTCATGGGTAAACCAAAAGGTTTTTATTTACTTTTAGCTTGCAGGTCCCTGCCATTGTGACTCTGTGAGGCACATGGCTGGGGTGCTGGCCAGGCGCTAGGGCCCGTGTGCGCTGGAGACCAGATTTCTCTCTGCAGGCTGCAGCAACCTCTTAGCCCCGTGGTCCTTCCCTCCAGGGCCCCACTTCCCTGCAATAAGATTTCATGGCAAACACTCCCATTTTAGATTTAAATGCTCAAATAACACAACCGCGTGAATCTTAGTTAAGCAAAGATAGTCAATTATTCAGACGACAGAGGGAGATGTCACTTGTAGTTATGCAGGACCAGGCCTTTCCACCTCATCAAGTTACCTTAGAACAGAAGGCGTGAGACAGACAATCTGAAACCCCACAAAGGTGTTCTACAGTTCAGGCAAAATCTCCTAAGGAGAAGCAGGCGGCCCACTCACTGGGAGGGAGTTTGTTTCTTGAAATCCTTTTGTTTGCTTGAAGAGCTTCCAAAAAATCTTAAGAAAACAGAAAAGGAAAATAATTGAAGGAGGGAGAGAGGGTGGGAGGAGGAAAGGAATGAAGGTGCCTGGGGCTGTCCTAAGACAGCGAGTTAGGGCTGAGAGGAAGGGTCTCGCCTCTAGGAAGCCCCCACCATGTGGTGTTTGCTGAGATCCAGCCCGTGAGCTGCTCTCCAACACGTACCCAGAGCCTGGGGAAAGGCCGCAGGGAGGCCCGTGGCTTCGGGGTGAGTCATGCAGACAGGCGGCCCTGCAGAAGACCAGATCTGGGGCTTGGACACCTCCCCTCAGGGTGCTGCAGTTCCTGTCTAGGTGGCCGTGAACACAGGCCTGAGCTGGCTCTGCCCACCTGGAGAGACCTCGAAAGGCAGCCGGAGTCGGGGAGACAAGAGGAGGCTGCGGGCAGACACCTTCTGCTGCCTCCTGCAGTCCCTCCAGGCGATCTCGGCCCTGCTGCAGCCGTGTTACTATGGTTCTTCACTTGGGTGTCGCCTAAGTGGCCTAACTGCCCTCTTCCCTGGTGCCCTGAACTCAGCAAACCATCATCACGGCCACAGCTACACGGACCCGCACCATGGGCCAGGCCTGAGCTTTACGGAACTTGGTCCCTGCACAGTGCCAGGAGCGGGGAACACTGTTTTCATTTCCTATAACACACTCTTTCTTCCTCCAAACAATGGAAATTTGTTCTTCAAATTTGGGAAGCCAGGTCCCAAAGTCGAGGAGCTGGAGGGACTCACTGTCCCCAGCGGCTCCAGGATGGGACCTTCCTGCCTGTTCCAGGGTCTGGGGCTCAGGGGTCCCTTGGCTTGGGTCCACGTCGGCCTCCACCTTCACATGGCCGCCTCCTCTGAGTCCGGTCCCACTCTGCTTCCGTCTTACAAGGACGCTACTGCTGTGTTTAAGGCTCTCAGGGTGACCTCGACATCCTTGACTTACCCACCTTTGCAAAGTCCTTTCCTGCCCATATAAGAAACATTCACAGGCCCCAGAGTAGGGCGGTCGTCTTTGGGAGAGCGGGTACCCTGCCCGCCAGTCATCCCCAGGGCCTGGAATGTATCCCTGAACTCTGTGCTGTGGAACTGCCCAGTCTCCAAGGACTTTCTCAGTGAGAACCTGCCTTCCAGCCACTCTGGCCCTGCCTCAAACTCAGAAACCCACTGGTATCTCAGAGACGCTCTCCTGTGTGCCTGCCTCAGAAGCCTGCGTGTCTCTGCAACATATGTGGACACTGGGACTTTCTTGTGTCTGGAGAAAGGACAGCTGTCCACTATTCTTGTCCGTCTCCTCAGCTTTCCTCCGGAGACAGTGCAGAAGATGGTGAGGAACTGGTACAGAGTATTGTGCTGTAAAGAGCTTTCTGCAGGTGGGTTTAGCACAGCCCTCATCTGGAAAGGACCAGCCTTTCTTCGTTGTTTTAGCTCTTACCACTTCATAACACAACACCCTAAAATTTAGTAGCATAAACAGCGGTGTCAGGGCTCCCAGCTTCTGTAGGAAGGGGCTGAGGCGGGACACAGGACGGACGGCTCCCTTCTGCTTGAGAAGTCCAGAGCTTCAACTGTGAAGATTAGAAGTTTAGGCGTGACTCAAAGGCCAGGTCCTGTGATCAGTTTTATGTAACAGACTGACTGGGCTGTGGTCCTCACTGACTCAGTCAAACTCTGGGTTTTGCCATTAAGATATTTTTTCTATGCGCTTAACATTCACAATCAGTTGATGGTGAGTAAAGGGAATTATTTTACTTGAGGTGAGTGAACTTTGCCTCACCAGTTGAAAGGACTTAAGAGCAAAAGGGAGGGTTCCTGGAGGAGGAAGGAGCCCACGGCAAGAACACCACACGAGCTCCCTCCCGACAGTTTCCAGCCTGCCCAGCTTTCTGTGCATCTCACACGCACCACCTCCCACATCACAACAGCCAATTCTTTGAAATAAATCTGTTAATAGAGCTCCATCTCTATCTGTATCTGCCTCTACTACTGGTTGTGTTTCTCTGGAGAATTCCAACTGAGGGGGGGAGCGCAGAATCCCTGGAGGCTCCTTTTCTCCTCTGCTACGGCTGGATTTGCAGACCAGGGCAGCGTCACCTCCCCATGTGGCTCAGATGGCCTCACCCCATGGCAGTTCTTCTATGATGTCACAGGGCTCCACGCTGAGTGTGCCAGAAAGCCAGAGAAAAGCTTATTTGGGGGAGAAGCCCCGGAAATCACAAGCATCCCCTCTTTTCGTTAATTAAAACAAAACCAAGACTTTCCAGATTTAAGAAGAGGAATCATTGACACTATATCACAATGGTAGAAATGTTGAAGAATTTCATGGCCCTTTGGCCGTAAGATACTTACGTTCTTCTTCCATTGTGTATGTGGCTCAGGACTGTCTTTGGGCATCCCAGAGCCAGGCTCAGGGTCTGGGCGAGGATGAAGCTTCGGTATATAGCTCCTTGGGTGCAATTTCTCTAAATAGAAAGGTCTATGAATAAAAGAGAAGAGTTATCTTTGAAACTCCCATAAACCTTCTGTTCTTGGGGGTGGATCACTGGACTGTGACAGTTCCGAAACTTAGCCGGAAACATGTCCTCAGTCCTGATCAGGTCTCAGCCACCCTCACTGAGGTTGTTCTACGTGGCTCCTGCTCATTATGTGAACCCTCCACCTTTCCTAAAAGAATGACCTGAGTTGTAACTCAGCACCCTCCTCCACCCACCCTGATGTCAAACCCTGTCTAAAACAATCTTCATTTTGTACTGCTTCTGTACTGTTTCAATTTGTTGATACAATGTCTTTAAAAACATTGTGGGTTTCCTTTGTATCAAGTCATAAATTCATTCTATTAATTAAAAGCCATTACAAAACTCTTCAAAATAAGCCCTTCTCTAACCTGCATTACCTTTGAGGACAGGTTGGGAACCCACGTTAAGGTTCCTGGGAGTCCTGTTGTTTAGTAGGTCCGGTCTTTGGCACACGGCCTTAAGATTCTTAGAAGGTTTTCCTGAGTCTGAAAGAATCTATGCAGAAAGCTCTGTCTTTCACCTCTCTGGAGAGCCTGAATATGTAATACTGTTTAAAGCTAGCCAGTCTCGCCTCTCTATTTTCTCTAATTCTCCTGAAAACTGAATACATCATTCTGAAACTCATCTGCCTTTACCCCTACTTCAGGATGTGTAGCTAAAACAAAATAGTTGATACTTTCATCATTCTGCCTTGGAAACCTTCTTAGTGAAATCATGGCATGTATTTACTATTTTCCACATTAATGCAGGGAACAGTTTTGCTAAAGTTCTACCACTATGTAATAAGAGGCTTCTTTCCTCTAATAACACTTTGCAATAACATTTTTCTTGCTTTTTATTTTGTTTTCACTGCCTCCTCCCATGAGATCCCCCCAGCTTTTGCCAAGAATCTCTCAAGGCTCTCCATTTCCTTCCAGCCCTAAAACCAACGCCACATATTTTAGGTTTTTGTTATGGCAGAATCCCACTTCCAGCTGCCAAATTCTGTTCCAGTTCCTATTGATATAACACAAATCACCCAAAACTTGGTGCTGTAAACAATCATTTCATTCGGATCATCTATTCAGGCATCAGGAATTTAAACAGGCAGAGAGGAGACAGTGTGTCTCTGATTTGCAATGTCTGGGGCTTTACACAGAAATACATGAGGTCTGGGCTGTTCCCAAGGTTGGGGACAAAACTATTTCAACAAAAACTTAGCAAAGCTGTCTGGTGCTAAAATGCTGAGCTCAGCTCGGACAGTCAGCCAGAAGATGGCATGTGTCCCCACTTCTCCAACCTGATGGCTTTGGAGGTCCGGGAGTTCATCCCTTGCTGCCGGGTGGAAGCCACATACCTGTTGTGATGAGCATCAGACATCCAGAGATGTGTCTCCTTCATCTGTGTGGGCTGAAGAGCAAAACCACCCAGGATTTAAGGGAAATGCATTTAGATCCCACAGACCAGTGGGAGAAGCATCACACACTGTTGGGGCCATTAAAAAAATAATTGCCTCCTGGGTTATGCCTAATTAGATTAACCAAAGCAATTACAAATAGTGAAACTGCCAGATACCTGAGGAAAAGTGATTTTCCACCAATTCAGAGGAACCCTGCCTTCCATCCGCTCACCCACTGCTGTGCTCCTCCATTCCTGCATCTACCTGTGTGTGCCTCAAGCCCTGGTGTGCCCAGGGCGAGCCCCCAGGACAAGCCCCAAGGCTCGTCTCTGCTGTCCCTCTGGTTGCTGTCCCCTGGCCATCCCCCTCCAGCCTCACTGCCTCGACTCCATCTCAGAGGACCCCTCTCACTCCCAAGCACGGCAAAACTCTCACACCTACTACCCACCCAGCAACTGTCAAGCTCTCTCTAAAATGAAAGTCAGACTGAGCTCATCTCACTCCGGACGGTGGGGGGCTGGCTGGCTTCTCAGGTGTATCAGGTTCCAGGAGTGGGGCCCTGCTCCTCTGTCCCCCCGTGATGTCCAGCCACTTCTTACCTTGGCTGCTCTCCTAAAAGTCACCAAGCCTCAAACAGAACTCCGCCCAGGTTCTTGGGTACACAGCACTGTCCCTCCCTCTCCTTCCCCCATCTTTCCCTCATTTCCTCCCCACTCCTTTCCTTCTGATTCCCTGTCTCCCCCGGCCCACCCTGTCTTCTTCTCCCGTGTCCACTTTGCATGGAGCCCTCGTTGCCTTCCCTCCGTAGGAGTAATTCCTACATGGCCTTCCAGTGTCGGGGCAAAGGATGTTTCCAGAGAAGCTTCATTCCATGTCTCAGACAGGGGCCCCACTGCTGTCCAGGACAGCACGGCCATGTCTGAGACAGGGGCCCTGCTGCTGTCCAGGACAGTATGGCCTTCCTAGCTCCCCCCTGTGTTTCCAGCACTCAATACCTGGACAGAGGAGATGGCCACTGTGAAGTGCTTCAGGAGCTGCTTTTCTGCACAACTGTGGTCACCTTTCCCTGGTGGGGCCCCTGAGCCGGGTGGGGCACAGGACACACCCTGGTCCCCTCCTCCACTCTCCTGGGTCCTGGTGTGGGTCTGAGCCACGTGTTGCACACAGTACCACGGCCCCCTTGAAATGCACTGTGAGATTTCAGAGCAATAGAGGGCAGTGGGCAGGGAGAGACAGCCGGGCAAGGGGTGGACTCAGCCTTCTGGGAGTGCAGGTCAGTGCCGCGGGGACAGAGCCCACGCTCCTCCTCGGAGCTCACTGCAGGGACACGCGTAGGCCCCAGGTGTGTGGCTGAGGAACTCAAGAGTGGGAGGCAGAGTGTGCAGAGCCTGGGCCTGCACAGGCAGGGGTGCGTGTGCCTCTGAGATTTCCATCGAGGAGGGGTATGTGATCAGTCTGATGTGTGCACGGTATTTATGGATAATTTTGGCAGGAAGACACATGAACAGAAGGCAAGCGAAGATGGGCCAGGTGGTGTGAGGTGTGGGAAGACTGACCTCTGGCCTGCTCAGGGCCCTATTTCTCTCCAAGGGTGGCCTCTGCCAAGTCCTCTGGGAACTTTCTTGCAGTGGGTGTCAGGTGCAGCATCCTTCCAGGGACTGTGAGGCCCTCACACGTGGCAGAGGTTTTGCAGTCCACACTCAGCACCACAGTTTGGAGCCACCACAGAATGGAGGGAAAGGTCCTGGCACAAGGTCCTGTTAGAGGTTTGGGGGAGCAGGGCTGTGTTACACATTTGGAGATATAGGGCCATGTTACAGATTTAGGGGTGTAGGCCTGTGTTGCTGATTTGGGGGTACAGGACAATGTTATAATTTTAGGACAATGTTATAGTTTTAGGACAATGCTATAGTTTGGGGGTAGAGGGCCATGTTTTAAGTTTGGGGGTGCAGGACCCTGTTACAAGTTTGAGGATCCAATGCCTTTTTTATTTATTTATTTTTTTGCAGTTTTTGGCCGGGGCTGGGTTTGAACCTGCCACCTCCAGTATATGGGGTAGGCGCTCTACTCACTAGCCACAGGTGTGGCCCAATCCAATGACATTTTATAGGTTTGGGGTTAAAGAGACATTGTTACGTATTTGTGGGTGTAGGGCCATGTTACATGTTGGGGGGGTCACATGGATGGGCCTGCTCATGACTGGACTCTGATCAACTGGTACTCTCTGAGTCATGTGTGACTCACCCCCTCAATCGGGGGTTCCCACCCTAGTTTGTATGTGGGGAAACTGAGGCCAGGATGGGTCACAGGTAGCAGGAGCCTGGTCAGAATGGGAGCCCAGGCTGAAGCCCCCCACCCCCGACAGGAGCCAGGCAAGCTGTGGCAGGAGGCACGACGATCACGCAGGGTCACAGGCCGGGCCGTCAGTGCCCCAGCCCCTTCACCCTACCCATGGCTTTGTCATGGTGATGCAGGGACTGAGGAAAGGCCTGGGCTCCCCACAGACACCCTACAACATAGGACCCCTGGTCCCATTGTGGCCCACCCTGAAATTGTCCTTCAGAAGCAGGTTCTCAGAGGCAGAGACAGGGCAGGCATCTTTGTGAGGCCTAGACCTGGCCACTGTTGCCCCAGGGCCCCTCTGGCCTGCCTTCCGTGATGCTCCCAGCTTCTCAGGAGCCTCCCCGCCGGCTGCGGCTCCTGCACCTGCTTAAACCTGTGTTCCCCTGGAGCCGTCCCTCCTTGACAGGCCCTGGGGTCTTGTTGAGATGAGCGGCTGTCCACAGAGACGCTCCCCTGTCCCCTCCCCCTCCTCAGTCACCCCAGCACCAGATGTATCTAATTACTACAGCAGCCGCACGCCCCGCGCAGCCACGTCCCTCCCAGTGAGAGCCGGGTGAGGTGCGTGTGTGCATGTGTGAAAAGCCTGAACAGATTGTATAACAAAGTGTTCTCTGGCTGTCAGCAAGCGCTTTGAAAATAAAACACTTCCCTCTCCACTCACAACTGGCTGGCAGTCGGCACATAATGAATAATCGCTCCGGGGACCGCGGGAAGATGTGTGGGAAAACTTTAATTAAAAGCTTGTCAGTACAATTTTACCTGGGTGACATCACCCGCATGAAATGCCGCTGCCGGGCTTTGTTGTCTGTGGGATCGCAGGGCACACACTTGTTTTGCTGACAGCAAACAATTCGGAAAGGCCTTTAAGAGCTGGTGGTGGGTGGAGGGAGTGGGAGGGAGCCCTGGGCTGCGGGAGAAACCCCATTTTCTGTGGGGTCGACTTTTCTAATTAGCAGCAGGAGTCAGCCCAGTGTGCGGGGGCGGGAAGGCCTGGGCCCTGGCCCCCTGCGAGGCAAAGCCAGTGGGGTTCACTGGGCCCCTTGGCTGGGGTCCCGCCCAAGTCTTCCGGGCTGTACCAGGCGTGGGCGCCCTCAAGCTCTTGTGGCCAGAGCCCCCACCAGCTGGCCAGAGCGAGCAGAAGGGAAACCAGAGCCACACGCCGGCCGCTCCCTCCAAGACAGAACTGTGTGAGCCAAGGCCGGCCTGCTAGAGCCCAGGCTCTCAGCTCTGCTGGGCAGTGAACATTTGGGGCTTGTGTCCTTCCAGACACACCTCACTAAATGCTTCCGCCCTCCTCCTGGCAAGCCACTTTCAGATGTACTCTCGATTGAAAACGCTCACTCCTGCCAAGGCATCTGCACCACCTCTATGTGAGTCCTCACAACTAGCACCAAAGCCACCTTAGCCATTTAAAGAGACCTTTGAGATTAGAAAGAAAAATCAAGCTTTAACCCACAAAAATACCTTGAGATTCCTAACAACTAACTGGGTGCAAAGGTGGCAGGATAGAGCTCTCTTGGGTCATGGCCTTGGCAGTGGACCCTCCCTTCCCTGCTGGCTTCTTCTGTTTGTCACTAATTTGTTACAAGCTCGCATCCCTAATATTATCGGATTAATTGCAAGTTATAGCAATTAAATACTAATTAATTCATTTTCTGAACAATGCCTTTCTTTTATCTATAACTGTTTACTTGGCATACAAACATTCCAGTAGCAATTAAACATTTCAATATAACCCAACACTTTCCGAACTGTGTCTGGACAAGTAAACACCCAGTTGCTTACCTTTATCAGACACTTAAAGTTGTTGTATGAGAGCAGAGGGGAGCCCTGGCAGGGAGAGCAGCCCCTGTGGTAATTTTGTGACTTTGTCTGGATGAACCACGTCCAGTGTGTGCATGACCACCTGGTTTACGGGCCTGGAGGCAGCCACGGTTCTGGCTTCCCGGGAGGTAGGGCAAGGGCAGATATAGGCCCAGGCGGTTCCCAGGCCAGGGCTCCCAGAGGAAACATTTGGAATCAGTTGGCTCATGCCCAAGGTGCCTTTTGTAGCATTGCAGGATTGGGTGAATTCAGCTGGGGCACAGACAGAGCCGTCTTCAGCCCATGAGTGGATGTGCCCCCAACCTTAGATGTCTTCAGCCCGTGAGTGGATGTAACTCCAACCTTTGTACTGAGCTGCGGGCCATGGTGAAGCCCCACTTGTATCCACTTGTATCAACAGAGAAGCTCACATCAGGCTCCAGCTGCTGCTCTTTGCCCCACAGCTGACTCAAAGGGCACCCACAGGCCACCTAGCCCTGTGCATCGAGGCCGCTGGGGACCACTGTGGAGAGGGGAAGCTGACCGTCTCCTCCCATGATGTGGAAGGTTAGCAGGATTCTGTGCGGTCCACACTGGGAGGGAGGCAGGCTTGCCCATTTGAGGGCAGGTTCTGGATTTGGACCCTGGTTCAGGGAACTGAGCACAGGCTGCTGGAAACCCTGCGCTGAGTGGTGCCGGGGCCCCGTCCTAATCCTCCAGTGTGTGCTTGTGTGCTTCAGGGTCGTCAGTCTGCCACAGCTATTAGTGGACTTAAAGCAGGTATTATCAGGTCTCAAGGCAAGGATAATTTCAAAATCTCTCCAAATATTATTTTGTCCATTGGAAATGGATTAAAAATCAACAGGCAATAGAGTTGCTTCCCAAAGAATCTTTTCATCCATCAACTTTTACTCAAATTTTGTTTGCCAACTTCCATGTTAAACTAAATTTCTTCCCTAAAGAGTCTGCTCTGACCTCCTTGTGGCTACATCCTCAGAATATCATGTAACGTGAGACACCTTCTTTGGCATTTCTCTAATTCTTCTCTTGGCATTTGATATTTTTGTGACATTGGGTCCTCTGAGGGATCTGTCGGCTCTGAGTGTGTGTGATTCACACACGTCATTGGCTTTGTGCAGCACCGGGCGTCTCAAGGGGGCAGACTCTGCGCTCTTTGTCTGACTTTATTTGAGAGGAGCATCCTGTGTCATTGCTGAGACTGGGCCAGGTGCTCTCATAACGCATCGTTATTTAAAGATCTGAGGTTAAGACAAAACAAAAATAGAGGCACTGAGGTCAGTGCAGCAAAAATCGTGCAAGAAAGCACAGATAGCATGAGCAGCTTGCTGGAATATCATGTTTTTGTGTTTCACATTGAGATGTGCAAACAATAACGGAGGAGCCCGTCACTGCAGGCCTGCAGAGGAATGCTCCAGTTGAGAAGACGCACCCCAAGATGACAAATGGGCACAGCCCAGCTGCTGGTTTGCCGTGGCTTCAGGACAGGAGGAGAGCAGATAGCCTGGTGCCCTTCATTACATGCCTGCTTTTCAGCTCCATCAAATCACTGTTTTTCCAGGCACACTCAATTTCTAGGATGGGGTATTTGC